>NC_072379.2:25451833-26087000 GCF_028885625.2 Pongo pygmaeus | reverse complement strand
ACCTATGTCATGTTTCCAAGAGACTCACCTCACAAAATAGACTGAAAGTGGCAGGATGAGAAAAGACATTCCATGCAAATGTTAACCAAATGAGAGCTGGAGAACTAATTATATTAAGTCAAAAGCTGACATATTTTATAAAATACAGTTTAAGTCAAAACTCACAATAGACAAACAAGGACATTAAATTATAATAAAATGGTTCATTCACTGGGAACCTATTTATATCTCCTATTAGGGTTCCCAAATATATAAAGCAAGCATTGACAGAAATGAAGTAACGTAATACTGGGAGAATACTTTAATACTTTCAGTAATAAATAATAAAGCATGATAGAACATTAATAAAGGAACAAAGGACTTGAAAGCAATGTAAAACAATTACACCTAAAAGACATATACAGAATATGCCACACAACAGCAGAATACACAATCTTTTCAATAGCTCATAAGAAAATTCTCCTGGATACAACACCTGCTATCTCATAAAACAAGTCTTAATCCTAAACTTGAATCTTACACACTATTATTTTTGGTCAAAATTGAATAAAACTAAAAATCACTAAAAGAAGGAAAACCAAAAAAATTCACAAAATATGAAAATTAAACAATACACTCTTAAGCATGCTTCTGTCCAAATGCTGGAAGACTTAATACTGTGAAAATGGCCATACTGACCAAAGTGATCTATCTACACATTCAATACAATCCCTTTCAAATTCCAAATTTCAGTTCCCCAAAAATAGGAAAACAACCCCCAAATTATATGGAATATTAAAAAACCACAAAGAGCCTGACTATTTAAAAAAGAAAAACAATATTGGAGGCATCATGCTTAATGATTTCAAAATACAAAATGAAGGTAGGGTAATCAAAGAACTTTGGTAAAACCCTACACCAACAAAACAGAATACAGCCCAGATAAAAACTGTCACATATATGTTCAAATGAGTTATTAACACCATTTATTGCGGCATTATTCACAAAAGCCACTAGGTAAAAGCAATTCAAACTTCCCTCACCAAATAAATGGATAAATATAATTTGGAATATAAAAATAATGGAATATTACTCAGCTTAAAAAAAAAAAAAAACAGGCCAGGTGCAGTGGCTCACGCCTGTAATCCCAGCACTTTGGGAGGCCGAGGTGGGCGGATCATGAGGGCAGAAGTTCGAGACCAGCCTGTCCAACATGGTGAAACCCTATCTCTACTAAAAATACAAAATTTAGCTGGGTGTGGTGGCATGTGCCTGTAATCCCTGCTACTCAGGAGGCTGAGGCACAAGAATTGCTTGAACCCAGGAGGCGGAGGTTGCAGTCAGCCGAGATCACGCCGCTGTACTCCAGCCTGGCTACAGAGCATGACTCTGTCTCAAAAAAACAATAATAATAAAATAAAAAAATTAAAAAAAAAAACAGGAAACCTTCTAACATCTGCCATAAACATAAATCTTGATGACATTATGTTAAATGTTAATAAGCCACCTGAAAATACTGTATGAATCCACTTATATGGGATATCTAAAGTAGTTATACTATTAAAATGAGAAAATAGGATAATGTTTGGAAACAGCCAGGCAATGGAAAATAGGATTCGCGTGGATTGTGTATTAATTTCACAAGATAAAAACATTCTAGGCTGGGCACAGTGGCTCATGCCTATAATCCCAGCACGTTGGAAGACCAAGGCAGGCAGATCACATGAGATTGGGAGTTCAAGACCAGCCTGACCAACATGGTGAAATCTCATCTTTACTAAAAACACAAAAATTATCCAGACATGGTGGCACATGCCAGTAATCCCAGCTACTAAGGAGACTGAGGCAGGAGAATTGCTTGAACCTGGGAGATGGAGGTTGCAGTGAGCTGAGATTGTGCCACTGCACTCCAGCCTGGGTGACAGAGTGAGACTCTGTCTCAATGAAATAACATAAAAATAGAAAACATTCTACAGATATGTTGCTAGCAATGTCAATATATGTAACATAAACTGAGCTACATAAAGTATTTATTATTGTACATTTTGGTGTGTATTTTTCACAAATAAAAATAAACATACAATAGACAGAGTTACGAAGCTTTTCAAAACTTACCTCCAAATCACAAAATCTTTCTCTCACATCAAGAGCATACATATTCACCAATAAACAGGTGTGGAAATTAAGACAATTTCCACGACTACTCACTGACACAAGAGAAAATAACCATCTATTACCAACCAAAATAACAATTATATACAAATTATTTTTAAATTGTTGGTAATATTTATACAGGCAAACAAACACGAAGATAATTATAGTGGCAATAGACATATGGCTGATTCATACTTGACTTTTGCTGTATACTGGCTTAAAGTGTATGAAGTTGAATATTGTCATAAAGAATTATAATATATAAATTAAAACAAAAACACAATTAACTAAAATGAGGTAGCCCATCCTAAACCATGAGATATCGACATATAAAATTGCAAAACCCATCCTGGCTAACATGGTGAAACCCCGTCTCTACTAAAAATACAAAAAAAAATTAGCCAGGCGTGGTGGCATTTACCTATAGTCCCAGCTACTCAGGAGGCTGAGGCAGGAGAATCTCTTGAACCTGAGAGGCAGAAGTTGCTGTGAGCTGAGATCGCGCCACTGCACTCCAGCCTGGCCGACAGCAAGACTCGGTCTCAAATTTAAAAAAAAATTGCAAAACAAAAATTTAAAAACACATTAACCCAAAAAGTCTTGAATAAACATAATTCACTACTGAATCCTTCTAGATACCTACAATTTTCAACTATGACTGGGCATCCATAAAGAGGGAATATTTGATTTTATTAAAACTTCAACTTGTAGGTTCAAGGGTTACATGTGCAGGTTTGTTACATGGGTGTATTGTGTGATGTTGAGGTTTAGGGTAGGATTGATCCCATCAGCCAAGCAGTGAGCATAGTACCCAACAGGTAGTTTCTCAACCCTTGGCCCACTCCCTCCCCCACCCAGTGGTCTCCAGTGTCTGCTGTTTCCATCTTTATGTGGCACAATCATAGCTTATTGCAGCCTTGACCTCCCGGGTTCAAGCAATCCTCCTACCTCAGCCTCCTGAGTAGCTGGGACCACAAGCACCCACTAATATATATCATTAAGTTTTGCATTTTTAGTAGAGATGGGGTTTTGATACATTGTCCAGGTTTGCCTCAAACTGCTGGGCTCAAGCAATCCAACTGCCTCAGCCTCCCAAAGTGCTGGGATTACAGGTGTGAGCCACTGTGCCTGGTCAATTTCATTCTTTTTTTATGGCTGCATAGTATTCCATGGTACACATGGACCACATTTTCTTTATGCAATCCACCGTTTATGGGCACCTAGATTGATTCTGTATCTTTGCTATTGAAGAGCATAAATTTGTAATCATGAGTATAAAGTGAGAGCAATAAATTTCACAGAAAATGCATAATTATTGAAAGCTTTGATGAGAAAATTATAAGAAATAAGCATTTTCTTATTCCTTCTGTGCTGTTACTAATATATTGCTGTATTATGAGAAATGCTTCTGAGAAACTTCTGTATTATGTTATTAGTATATTGCTGCTCTTCATATACAAAATGTAAAAGCTATAATCTGGCATTTAGAAGCAAAGAAAAACATTAAATTTCTAACTATAAGGCTTAAAATATATTTATAAATGCTAAATATGAATGGTAAATACTGATGTATAAAGTGAACAGTTAGGGACAAATTATCCTATCATTAAGATAAATGTTAAGAAAAATCAAAGAAAAGCTAATGATAACTTTTTTTTTTTTTTTTGAGACAGAATCTTGCTCTCTCACCCAGGCTGGAGTGCAGTGGCACAAGCTCAGCTCACTGCAGCCTCTGCCTCCTGGGCTCAAGCGATTCTCCTGCCTCAGCCTCCCCAGTAGCTTATAGGCATAAGCCACCGCATTTTCATTAGCGAAGCTAACGCCTGTAATCCCAACACTTTGGGAGGCTTAGGTGGTCAGATCACCTGAGTTCAGGAGTTTGAGACCAGCCTGGCCAATATGGTGAAACCCCGTCTCTACAAAAATACAAAAAGTAGCTGGGCATGATGGTGGGGGCCTGTAGTCCCAGCTACTCAGGAGGCTGAGACAGGAGAAACACTTGAACCTAGGAGGCATAAGCCTAGCTAATGATAACTTTTTACAAAGTGTAATCTTAAACATAGAAACCAAACATTTTAATAAAAGTGGAGTGCCCACTAATTATCTAATTTTCTTTTTATATAATAAAATCAAGCATGTTATTTCAGAACTTTGAAACTAAAATTACAGGCAAATTTGACATGTGATCAATCAGAAAGTGAAAACACATGGGATACAGTCCTGGTAATTTCTATACTAGAGGATTCTAAGATGATAGTTAACAAGAAGTAGGTAACAACTTAAAATTTGCTACATGCTAGGCAATGTTCTAAGTTTCCCTATGGTATTAGTGTTTTTAAAATTTTTATGAGGTGAGTAGATACAATCAACTATTCTACAGTAGAGGAATTTGACATACAGAGTTTAGATTTCTAATCTTACCTCCTACTAATAAAAAGAAAATCTTAAAGTAAAACATATTTTTCATATTTAATGAGATGCTTTGTGCTCTGATGGAATTTCTCAATCTCATTTTCTGTAGGGTCATGTATGAAACCTCCATGGGACTGGAAATTATAAAGCAGAAAACATATGACATCTGTACCTGGTATGTCTGGAATTTCTGAACAAAATCCCAGTGTCTCCAGTACTCCCATCACAGACTTCTGACATAAGGCACAAACAGATCTTTAAAAATAGCCTAACATAGAGGTCTCCAAATATGTGCACAAATTTATCCAGATCCCTCAAAGCAATGGAAAAGCAGTCAGATCACACAGGTCCCCCACAGCATAAAGGGAAGAGTTTGGCTCTCACTGTGAATGCACTGGTAGATCACTGATGGACAGGAGAAGTCTTAGAGAATTTAAAAGCGTAATAAGCATAGTGCAGGAAATTGCCCCCTGTGACGGTAAAAAAAATAAATATAGGCTTGTCAAAAAAACAATTCCGTTGAAGCAGAGCTTGCAAAACCACATTTTGAACTCTGGTTTCCTCTTTGACCTTTGGGCCTCTCACATGTATTATCTCCTCTGCTCATACATTCTCACCAATCTGGGTGTATAGCTATTGTCTTCTCCCTTTTACATTCCAGGGATACTTCCTTTGCTGCATGTGCTGTTCACCACATCCCTTCTTCTTTCCCAGAATAGCAATTAGGTTCAGGAAAAAACAAACAACTCTCAGTGTCTCCCGCAGGCGTGACCTAGAAGACTGAAACACACATTCAAAGCTTTGGCATTTTAAAGAACTGTCTGGTGACTACATTCTGTCCCCCCTAACAAGGATTGTTAAAGGAAATGATGGGGTAATAGGGTAACAGTTTGTAGCTGTTGAGAGGAAAAGTGGGTACTTATTATAACACTAGATAAACTGCTAGTAACACTAGTCAACCAGGGAAGCAAAAGACTACAGAATCTGGAAATGAAATGAGGAAAATTGTCTTTAACTTAGAAAATACAAACATAAGTCCAGAGAAAACACATCTGGGAACATGTTTGCGAAGCCCCCAGAATCTATAGCCTGGCTGACTGCTGTCAGTACACCCCTGTGGTAGGCCTGTCTTTAAATATTACATTAGATGGCCACTTATAAATTTCCAAATTTCATCAAAGGAGCTCAAGACAAAGAGAAGGCAGGAAACATGTCCCTCTTGAAGGAACAAAACTTTGCACTATCTGACAGTGACTTCAAAATAATTATATTAAATATGCTGAATAAGCAAAATTAGAACATAGACAAACAAAATAAAGATGCAAAAGAAATGAGATAATAACAAAGAGCTAAAAACTATGAAAAACAACCCAGTTGAAACTGTGGAGCTGAAGAATAAAATAATAGTTGAAAAATTTACTAGAGTCAAAACAGCAGATGTAATAAAGCAGAAAAAAGAATCAGAAAGATGTATCATTTATAAATATTAAGTCATGGAAATAAACTTTTTAAAAATGGAGAAACATGAGGATAGAATATGGGACTTATTGGAGGAAACATGGTAGAGGGGTTATTTGAAGAAAAAAGGGACTAAGAACTTCCAAAATCTCAGAAGTGATTAAAAATAAAATACTATCAAACAAGAGGACTTGGTCTGGGGAAAATTTACTTCAAAAATAAAGACTTTCTAAAATAAACAAAAGTTGAAGGTGTCTGCCACCTCTAGAACACACCTACAAGAAGTGATACAGGGAGTCCATTATCTTGACAGACATTCTGGCTCACACCTGTAATCCCAGCTGCTTGGTAGGCTGAGGCACAAGGATCACTTCATGCCAGAAGTTTGAGACCAGCCTGGGTAATTATAGTGAGACCATGTCTCAAAAAAATAGCCTGTATAATAATTTTGAGATTCAGAAAGAAGGTGGTGAAACCCTGCTCAAGCCTAAGACCAATGGGAGTCATTTTGAGAAGGCTGACCCTCATTTAGGTGGCAAAGCTGAGGACCTCTGGCTTTGGCTACACACCAGTAAATGGTCCACTCGACTTGACCCCACTTGCAATTCGAAAGTGACTCTACCCATCTCCAACTCCTCCCAGCCATGGTCCAGAAGTGGTCCTGCCCATTCAGAGACCTGGGGAGAGATGCCCATTCATGCCCAGAGAGGCGGGCACTTCAGTTGTACTCAGTTTCAGCCCTTGTAGCCACAGTCCATGGCCAGTTCTGTCCACCTAAGGACCCACACAGTGACCTGGGGAAATCCTGCCAGGTACTAAGTGGGAGCCATACTCATCCACAAACCTAGTATTAGGCCCACCATAGGGAGACTCAACTGTAGAACCCTGCCCTAGTGCCAGCCCTAGAGATCAAAGTCCTGAAGGCAATCCAGTCTGCCCAGGAGTAAGACAAGATTAACAACCACCCAGGCTACTGGTACCAAACTCATTAAAGCCAGACCCAAACAGCAGCCTTCTACTGCAAGCCCAAAAGGGGTCCCATCAGCCTCGGGACCCCACAAGAGAAGATCTTTACCTGTTGACACCAGTTTATAACAATTAGAAGAGGTGTTTGCTCCTTCAAATTCACAGATACCCATATAAGGCTGCATTTTGTCCATTTTTAATCGTTCTATTTTTACACAGTACTGGAAATCCCAGACAGAACAATTAGGCTAGAACAGTTTCTTAAAGCCATCTACATTGAAAAGAAGCAAAAATGTTGCTGTTTGTAAATGACATGATCTTGTATTAGAAAACCATAAACAATACACCAAAATAGTGTTTTAGATAATAAGCACACTCAGTAAATTCGCAGAATATAAAATTAACTACAAATATCAGCTGTGTTTTCATACACAAATAGAAAACTATTAGATAAAAAGAAAAAACTCAGTTACAATAGCATCAAAATCTTAAACTTTTAACAGTAACTTTAACCAAGGCAAATGATATTTTTGGTACCAATCTTTATGTATTTATTCACACATTTGACTAAAATGTTACAGTTAGGAGTGAAATCATTACAATGACATAAGTAACTCTACAGACAGACCCCCAAGTGCAGAGTCAAATTGCCATAAGTCAGAACATGGGGCAACTGCAACTCCTTAGCACCTATGCATGCACTCATGCTCTTGCATTCTTTCTTTCTCTCTCTCTCTCTCCCTCCCTCCCTCCCTCTCTCTCATGTGCACATCCCTCCATACCCCAACAACCCCAGGTGCTAAGTTCAGACGTAATCCAAGGACTCTTCCCTGGCTTCTGTCAGGTCTTGGGGAGAAGAGAGAAGTGATGAATGAAAAGCAGCTGTGACTGCTCAATGCATCTCTCTGCTCTGCTAACAGTGAGTCAAAGAAGGCAAGACATAGACACTGGGGCAGCTATTTCCTTGGCACAAAAATGAACAGACAAGAAGGTCAAGGAAGGGTTTAAGATAGTCTTGGGTTTAAATTACTTTTCAATACCACAAAAGGGTAGCAAGCGGGATAAGAAAGAAAACTCTGGCCATCAAGATTCCAGAAACAGGGAGAGAGGAGGATTTAAAACTTGATCCCTATTCTCTCAATAGACTGCAACTTGACCATAAGCAAAACCAGCTAGGTCAAACTGACAGCATCTAAACAGCATAGTTTGCTTTTATTTTGGCTCTGAAGAGAGGAAGAAAAACTTTTTGGAGGAACCTGATGGTCACATAAACCACATCCCCACTATATTAGTATTTGTCACAAGATTACATCTGTGTTCACACAGCTTGTCTATAGATCTGAGAGCTCCAAGGGAGTGGCCCAGCCCCCATTCCTCTGCCTTTAGCCTTCTGAAAAGAACAAGTCAAACCTGAAATGTGACAAATGCCTGAATCAAACTGATGTTTGCGATACAATGGGACTATGTATGAATCCTGCTCATCTCCTCCTTTTTGACACAAAAGTTAAAGCATTTTTAAACTAAATTTAAATGTGATGTTTTGAGCAACAAAAAGCTACTATCTAAAAGGATTAGTTTCCCAGTGCTCTGGGTAAATGGGAAAGGTTAGGAAGGAGGCAATAATCTAATGAATATAGAACTGGCCAGTTCAAAGGAAACTGCTTTGGATAAGGTGAATCAGTGGGTGGTGGGTACTGTGCAGGCAGAGAAAGAAATTTCTTGGTACAAACCTCATGTGCCAAGGTGAAAGATTTTTACACTGAAATATATTAGATATTGATGAAAGGAACTGAAGAAGACACAAATGCAAAAATATTTCACGTTCATTTATTGGAAGAATAAATACTATTAAAGTGCCTTATTACTTAAAGTATAGATTCAATGAACTCCCTATCAAAATTCCAATGTCATTTTTCACAGTAATAGAAAATACAACCCTGGCCAGGTGCAGTGGCTCACACCTGTAATCCCAGCACTTTGGGAGGCTGAGGCAGGCAGATCACAAGGTCAGGAGTTTGAGACCAGCCTGGCCATATGGTGAAATCCTGTCTCTACTAAAAATACAAAAAAATTATCCAGGCATGGTGGCACATGCCTGTAATCCCAGCTACTCAGGATGCTGGGGCAGGAGAACTGCTTGAACCCAGGAGACAGAGGTTGCAGTGAGCTGAGATCACACCACTGCTCTCCAGCTTGGGTGACAGAGCAAGACTCCATCTCAAAAAAAAAAAAAAAAAGAAAAAGAAAAGAAAAGAAAATACAATCCTAAAATTTATATAGAACTACAAAATACTTTGAATAACCAAAGCAATCTTGAGGAATAAGAACAAAGCTAAGAGCATTATACTTTCTGGTTTCAATCTATATTTGAAAACTATTGTAATAAAAACCATATGACATATGTACAAAAATGGACAAAAAAATCGGAGAACCCAGAAACAATTCCATGCATATAAGGCCAACTAATCCTTGACAGGGGCGCTCAGAATACACAATGAAAAAAGTATAGTCCCTTCCATACTTGGTGCTGGGAAAACTGAATACCCACAAGCAAAACAACAAAATTAGACCATTAATCTTACATCATACCTGATGATTAACTGAAAATAAAGACCTACATGTAAGACATAAATACTCAAAAATCTTAAAAGAAAACACATTTAAAAAACATCTTGATATTGGTCTTGCCAATGAATTTCTGAATACAACAGCAAACAGAAGCAAATATAAGCAAGTTGGACTGCATCAAACTAAAAAGCTTTTGCACAGCCAAGAAAACAATAAAATAAGTAAATCTGCAAACCATATATCTGATAGATGGTTAATGTCAAAAATAGGTAAGGAACTCATACAAATCAAAGGCAAAAACAATAATAATAATGGTAATAATAATCTGATTGAAAAATAAGCCAAAGACTGAATAGACATTTTTCCGGTAAAGACATACAGATGGATAACAGGTATATGCAAAGGTGCTCAACATCACCAATCATCATGCACCTGCAAATTAAAACCATGTTGAGACATCATTTTCCACTTGTTAGGATGGCTAGTATCAAAAAGAAGAGAGATAACAAGTGTTGACAAGAATGTGAAGAAAAAGAAATTCTGTACACTTGGTGAGTTGTAACTTGGTAGGGTCATTATGAAAACCAATATAAAAGAGTTTTTATTTAAAAAAATTATTTTTAATAGTACTACTAAACAATCCAGCAATCCCACTTCTGCATATACAACTAAAGAAAATAAAATCAGCATCTCAAAGAAATATCAGCAACATCATGTTCATTGCAGCATCATTCACAATTGCCAAGATGTGAAAACAATCTAAATGTCTGTGGATGCTGAATGGATGAAGAGAATGTGGTATATATACATAGTAGAATATTATACAGCCATAAAAAATGACATCCTGCCATTTCAACAAGATGGATGGACCTAGAGGACATTATGCTAAGTGAAATAGCCAAAAACAGAAAGACACATACTGTATGATCTCACTTCTATGAAGAATATAAAAAGGTTGAACTCACAGAAGCAGAGTATGAAAGCAGTTGCCAGGGCTCAGAAGTGGAGAAGTTGGAAGATATTCAAAGGGTATAAATTTTCAGCAATAACATAAATAAGTTTTGGAGATCTAATGTATAGCTTCATGACTATAGTTAATAATGTTATGTATACTTTAAATTTGCTAAGACAGTAGACCTTAAGTGTTCTCACTACAAAAAAAGGTAACCATGTGAGGTGATACGTGTGTGTCTTCATTAACTTGATTGTGTTAGTCACTTCACAATCTATGCACATATAAAATTATTACACTGTACACAATGAATACAATTACCCAATTATTTGTGAAAAAAAAATCCACATTACACACACAGATACACATATACACAAGTAAATGCATATATATGTATGTGTGTGTGTATGTATGTATGTATATGAAGGTCCTGGTAAACTTGATACCAAACAGGAGAAAATTATAAAATACAGTTATTTAAAAAGAAAGTAAAAAGTGGGAGTTTAATATATGCTCAGCAATGTTTTAAGCTCCCCAGTAACAGAGTATATTTGAGAAATGTATGAAGAAGGTACATTAAATTGTATTGCAGTTGAAGAATTTGGGCATACAGAGTTTAAATTACCAATCTCAGTTTATACTAAAAACACTCACAATATTATTTTGAAGTAAAATAGCATTAGACTTTCAAATATTTAGGGAGATGTTTTGTGTTCTAATAAAAATTATGAAGTATAAATTTCTGCAAAATCACATTTGAAACCTCCACTGGATAGGAAATCATAAAGCAGAAAACACACAACATCTGTCTGTGGTGCTTCTGGAATTGATGAACCCATCCCAATTCAGCACTACTCTCACACGTTTCAGACATGGTGCAAACAGAGAAGTGAAAAAATGGTTTAACATAAAATTTCTCAGTAATAAGCAGATATTTCTGTCCTCAAAAGCAGTGAGATCACACCGTCTCTTATAGGCCATGGAGAAGACTGATTGTCACTGTAAACTCAAAAGAATATTACTGAAGGGGAAGTAGATTACTTAGAGAATTTAGGAGCATGAAATAGATGTTCCCATGCGAAAGCAAGAGAAACAAACCCAGGCTTCTCAAAAACTACTTCCATTGGAGCAGAGCTTCTCAGACCACATTTCAAGACCAGCCTAGCCAACATGGTAAAACTCTGTCTCTACTAAAAATACAAAAAGATAGCCGGGCATGGTGGTGCATGCTTATGGTCCCAGCTACTCGGGAGGCTGACATGGGAGGATCGCTTGAGCCCACGGGGAGGAGGTCGCAGTGAGCCGAGGTTGCACCACTGCTGTCCAGCCTGGGTGACAGAGCAAGATCCTGTCTCAAAAATAAATACATTAATTAATTAAAGTAAATATTAAAATTAGCCAAGCATGGTGGCACACGCCTACAGTTCCAGTTACTTAGGAGGCTAAGATGTGCAGATCGCTTGAGCCCAGGAGATCAAGGCTGCATAAGCCGAGCTTGCACCACTGCCCTCCAGCCTGCGTGACAGAGTGAGACCCTGTCTCTAAATACATACATACATACATACATACATACATAAGATAAAATAAAAATAATATCTTAAAACTATTTTGAATTAAATAACAGATGCTAGTTGGATGTCTGGGTCATTTCCAATTATGAAAAAGTTTATAATATAGGGAAACATGTTTCTAAAATTCATGGAATGGTTTCATCCATAAAATACTAACATCTGATAGACAGCTCTGGGTTTCTTGTTTCTTAGGTTTTCACTAAAATTTAAAGTTTCTAAGAATAAGAATTCTAGTTAGTATATAATTCTGTAAGTTGTGTTCTTACTAAGAAAAGATAATTTTATATAACTTGGAGGTTATTTAAAATTTATTTAGCATGCTATAGATGGTCTCTGTAAGCTGCGATAAGAAAATTTATGTAAAAAAATTTATATATAATTAAAATTGGCCAAGGGGATCCCAAAGAAACCCGAAAAACTAGTTCAAGCCATGAAGGGAAGGAGGGTTGGATGTGCCTCTTCATATCCTCCCCACTTTGAAGTTTAGGAACAACTGACCAGCATTAACATTAAAATTGATATCATAAGACTGACAATACAGATTCTTTGAAACAATAAGATACCAAATTATAAACAAGACCTAACACCATGCCTGGCAAGGGTTAAGTCACACAGTTCTACACTTAAAAAGTTAACTAGATTCTAACTGCCACAGGATTTTTTTTTTTCCTGATAGCAGCCAAAGAAGTACTGGCCTCAAGACAAGTAATATTAAAACAATTTATGTGCCGGGTGCGTTGGTTCATGCAGGTAATCCCAGCACTTTGGGAGAGCAAGGCAGGCAGATCACCTGAGGTCAGGGGTTCGAGACCAGCCTGGCCAACATGGCAAAATCCTGTCTCTACTAAAAATACAAAAAAATTAGCTGGGTGTGATGGCATGCACCTGTAATCCCAGCTACTTGGGAGGCTGAGGCATGACAATTGCTTGAATCCGGGGGGTGGAGGTTGCAGAGAGCCAAGATCTTGCCACTGCACTCCAGCCTGGGCAACAGAGCGAGGCTCCATCTCAAAAAAAAAAAAAAAAAGAAAAAGAAAAAAGAAATTACACATCTTCATGCCTTTGTGTCCTGAAAAGACCTTTTGACAGATAGGGTCTAACTGTACATTTAAATGTTGTCTCCATCCCAAAATGAACGTGGGTCATATATTACATGCATATTTATTTGTTCAATACACATGTGTCAGGACCGCCTTCATGAATAGTCACAGCTCCTCCTGTAACCTGTTAAACATGTTTAACCATTCTGCTGTCAGATCATCATAGAAGCTGCAAGTACAACTGACAGTGCAGAACCTAATTATTAATCAATGTAATAGTTAAGATTGAATGCTGGCTGGGCACGGTGGTTCACACATGTAATCCCAGCACTTTGGGAGGCTGAGGCAGGCAGCTCACATGAAACCAGGAGTTCGAGACCAGCCTGGTCAACATGGTGAAACCCCATCTCTACTAAAAATAAAAAAAACTTAGCCAGGCATGGTGGTGCACACCTGTAATCCCAGCTACTCGGGAGGCTGAGGCACGAGAGTTACTTAAACCCAGGAGGTTGAGACTACAGTGAGCTGAGATCACACCACTATACTCCAGCCTGGGCCACAGAATGAGACTCTGTTTCTCAAAAAAGATTGAATGATGTGTGTACTTCCAGGATAACTCTGGAAATATCCTCAGTCCTACAAGACATGCACAAGCAAACTAATGCTATGTCTGATCCCACAATGTCTTTAAATCAATGGCTCTCCTCATGATTTGTATCAGGCCTCCTGGTGGGAAAAGTTGCTCATGATTACAGGGATAGGATTATTCTTCTGCTGTGGACTGTATTGCTGTTACACACTCCCCATGATGCTCCAGCGGATCTCTTCTCTAAGTCCAGGGACTCTCGAGTACTTTCAATTCCGGGTGGATAGGTTCATTCCGCGGCCCCCTGACTATGCCCCTATTCAATAGGAAGTAGCCAGAATGAATCACTTGCCTGTTTTCCATAGAGAGAGAATGAAACTTGACAGTGGGGAGTTTGTAACCAGGGACCTCAGTTATTTAAATCACCCTCTTTTTTTTCTTCCTTCTCTCCCCTCTGACCACTTTATGCCTAAACTCTCTAGATACTCCCCTCTGGCAACGCCTGCTTC
Source organism: Pongo pygmaeus (assembly GCF_028885625.2). Classification (NCBI taxonomy): domain Eukaryota; kingdom Metazoa; phylum Chordata; class Mammalia; order Primates; family Hominidae; genus Pongo; species Pongo pygmaeus. The sequence continues at coordinate 26,072,805 of NC_072379.2, read as the reverse complement.
TCCAATTATGCGCTTAAAACATTCCAGGCTGGGTGCAGTGGCTCACACCTGTAATCCCAGCATTTTGGGAGGCCAAAGCAGGAGGACTGCATGAGCCCAGGAGTTGAAGACCAGCCTGGGCAACATAGGGAGACCTCATCTCTACAGAAAAATTAAAAAATTAGCTGGGCATGGTAGCACATATTTGTGATCCCAGCTACTCAGGAGGCTGAGGTGGGAGGATTGCTTCAGCCCAGGAGGTCGAGGCTTCAGCAAGCCATGATTGCACCACTGCATTCCAGCCTGGGCAACAGAATGAGATCTTGTCTAAAAAAAGGAAAAAAAAAAAAAATCCAGAGACTAATCTTTTTTTTTGTTATTTCTTTTTTTTTTAATTTTATTATTATTATAATTTAAGTTTTAGGGTACATGTGCACAATGTGCAGGTTAGTTACATATGTATACATGTGCCATGCTGGTGTGCTGCACCCATTAACTCGTCATTTAGCATTAGGTATGTCTCCTGATGCTATCCCTCCCCCCTCCCCAGAGACTAATCTTGAAACAAACCAGGCAGGGAGCCCCTGTGGAAATTTCCCACTTAAGGGGGGTGTTGGGCACAATTAGTTCACCACCATCAGCCCAAAGTCAGGTAATCAACAACCAGACCTCCAGAAGGGCAAATCCCCAGGAGAGCCACCGGAAGAAGATCCACGGACCTGCACGCTGCACCCTGCACCACACCCACATGCCTCTCACACCAGGCTTCCCTTTAAAACTCCTATAGTGAATTTTAAAATGTAAGATGGTACTTTATAAGACTAGCTCACCATCTTCTTGGTTGTCTGGCTCTCCAATTAAACCCGCTTTTCCTCCTGTCAACCCTCATCTCTTGTGTTCTGGCTTTCAAGTGGTGAGCAGCTGAACCTGGGTCTGGTTACATGGCCACATCATTACCTATGTGTGCACGTGTACAAGTGGGCAGAATTATATGGTGACATCTGAATGGGGAGGGATGTGCCCTCAGAACCCATTCCCTCTGTGTCTCCAGTTGCCACTGACCCTGGGACAGACATGAGATCACAGGACAATTTACAATGTGACAGCCTGTGTGCAGAACAGAGCCTCAATTCTTCAAGACACTTGAAGTCTCCTTCCAGCCCAGGGCCTGCGTGACCCATGCTGGGTGATTCACAGGCACACATGTGTCCTTGACTCCCCTGATATCATTCACTGGAGACACTCAACCCTCGGCTCACTACAACCTCCACCTCCCGGGTTCAAGCGATTCTCCTGCCTCAGCCCCCCCGAGTAGCTGGATTTCAGGTGTGCGCCACCACACCTGGCTAATTTTTGTATTTTTAGTAGAGATGGAGTTCCACCATGTTGGCCAGGCTGGTCTTGAACTTTTTACCTCAGACGATCTGCCCACCTTGGCCTCCCAAAGTGCTGGGATTACAGGTGTGAGTCACCATGCCCAGCCAATAGTGCATTATGTGGTAAAATAAAATAACTATTTTTAAAAAGACAAACAAATGAAAATCTTCCCCACTGTAGTCTCACTTCCGCAAATAACCATGAGGGACACATTTTTGTATCCTTCTGAAATGGCTCCATGATTTTTCCACGCATGCCATCCTTAATAAAAGGGCTCACTCTTAACCCAATCTGCAAGCTCAGTTCCTGAGGTTCTAGGCAACATCATCCTACTCTTCGACTGAAGACGAACCTCAAGAAGAGTTTTACTCTCAGAGCATAAACCAACCAGAAACCGAGGCGTGCTTCATGATACTGTTGTGTATGGAGGGAAGGCTGTGCAAACATCCACGTTGTGCCCAGGCATAACCTTCTTTGCAAACAGAAACCAGCTCCAAAATAGCTATTTCCTGAATGAGTCTCCACCCATGCTGAGCCCTGTTGTCATCTGCCTCCTCCACTGAGCCTGGCAGCTCATAGTTGGAGTATTTATGCCCAGGTGGGCATTCCAGGACAGTGTTCTCCCCCTACACCCGCACTTCCGTACTGGGGACAAAAAAATCAGTTAACAATGAGAAAGAATAGAATTTTTTTTTTTTTTTTTGAGGCAGAGTTTCATTCTTGTTGCCCAGGCTGGAGTGCAACCTCTGCCTCCCAGGTTCAAGCAATTCTCCTGCCTCAGCCTCCTGAGTAGCTGGGATTACAGGCAACTGCCACTAATTTTTTTGTATTTTTAGTAGAGATGGTGTTTCACCATATTGGCCAGTCTGGTCTCGAACTCCTGACCTCAGGTGATCCACCCGCCTCGGCATTCCAAAGTGCTGGGATTAAAGGCATGAGCCACTGCACCAGGCAGAAATTTTTTAATCTGATGAATGTGAACTACTTCTAAATGATTAGGCCCATGCAGGCACAGAAATTAGGCAACAGTTATGTCTCATTTCCCCCCTTGAACTATGTAATCACTTTGTGAAGCTGCTTGCTCTGTGGAATCTGGGCTGACTGATGCAACAAGTGGCTAGAAATGAACCTAAAATTCCACATGCTGGACAACAAAACCCCTACCCTATAGTTCAACAATGTATATTCAATCACTATCAGTGTTTTTTCTTGTGTAGTTCATGAGCATCGTTCCGCAAGGAGTCACCCAAGAGCTGTGAATCACGGGCCAAGCCTTTTGTGTACCAGTACATATGTAAACCAGTGCAAATTCCTGACCACAGTGTATCAGCCCACTTCCTATTCTTTTATCTTTATAAACCTTGTAACAAAAGCCAAATGTGATTCCTATCTGAGGTTATTTGAGTCTGAGTCTCCCAAGCAGTCGTCCTCACCTTGGCCTGAAGCAAATTCTTTAAAATTATATTTTGTGGCTGGGACTGGTGGCTCACGCCTGTAACCCCAGCACTTTCGGAGGCCTAGGCGGGCAGATCACCTGATGCCAGGAGTTCAAGACCAGCCTGGCCAACATGATGAAACCCCGTCTTTACTAAAAATACAAAAATTAGCTGGGCATGGTGGTGAGCACCTGTAATCCCAGCTACTCAAGAGGCTGAGGCAGGAGAAACTCTCGAACCCTGGAGGCAGAGGTTGCATGCAGTAAGCTGAGATCATGCCACTGCACTCCAGCCTGGGCAACAAGAGGAAAACTCCGTCTCAAAAATTAAAAAAATTACATTTTGTACCTTAGCTTTTTTTGTTATGTCAACTTTTCTGGTGCGGTGAGCAGGACTGCAGGATTCGAGACTCTCTTTCCTCCCCACAACCAACCAACGTTCTGGGACTCGGTGCCTGGCTGACGAGAACCTCTTGTGTTCGTTCCTCTGGCTCCAAGTACACTGTCGAGTATAAGGGGTGAGTCCTCCTGAATTTAGACCTCCTTATTGGTTGGTGAGACCTAGACTTTACTTGAGCTGTTCTTTTCAACCCTCCCTTTCTAGAAAACACATTTCCATCTCCAGCCACAGGCAGAAGATTTGGGTTTCAAAATTTAAAAAAAGAAAAAAGAATGAAAAGAAAACTTCTTTCTCTGCCTCATGATAGGAGGTCTAGGGTATGATACTGCCAGTCTGACACTGCTGGTTTCACTTTTTTTTTTTTTTTTTTTTGAGATGGAGTCTCACTCTGTCACCCAGGCTGGAGTGCAGTGGCATGATCTCAGCTCATCGCAACCTCCACCTCCCAGGTTCAGGCGATTCTCCTGCCTCAGCCTCCTGAGTAGCTGGGATTACAGGCACCTGCCACCATGCCCAGCTAACTTTTGTATTTTTAGTAGAGATGGGGTTTTGCCATATTGGCCAGGCTGGTCTCGAACTCCTGGCCTTAGATGATCCACCCACCTCAGCCTCCCAGAGTGTTGGGATTACAGGAGTGAGCCACCACACCTCGCCTAATTTCATTTTTTTGGACTAAAATCACATAACATGCTTTTAAAATTGCAGCTGCTTCCTAGTCCTTGTAATTTGAACTTGTTTTCTCATTTGTGACCAATTCCTGTTAGTTTCAAACCAAAAGGTGCATGAGGGTGAACTCTTTCACTCCAAATAGAAGAGGCAATTGCTCTGTCTGACCCATTTGGGTGCCCTAGGCAACTAGAGATTTAGCAGAGGTGCTGGGACACTTTTCAATGATGCATATCATTTCTCAATAATGTATACAAGTCTCATAGGGCCTCCCCACAAGAAGTCCCCACTCCTCTCACCTGCGGGGACTTTTAGCTCAACTGGAAGGTGCACTCAAGGGTTGACCCGTGATTCACAACTCTTGGGTGACAGCTTGAGGAATGATGCTTATAAACTGCACATTTTGACCTGGTACGCTGTTCTGGCTTTGATCACTTTTGAAAAGTTCCTAAATTATGAGAAGCTGCTCATCAAAACTGAGCCCTCCCTTCTGGGGCAGCTCCCCTTGGAAACAGTAGCTGGAGTTATGTATAATACCTACAGGACTCCATCTTGCAAATGTCTAGCTAAATGGGCCCACATGGCTTGAGATAACCCCAAATACAATGGCCAAAATGGAGATCTTCTGAAATTTCTAAATTACTAATGCATTTGCATGCATCATTGGAACCAGGTTTTAAACAAAATTTAATGAAAGGGCCACTTTCCACTTTGTTTTTTCTGGCTTGATTTTTTTTTTTTTTAGACTGTCTCGCTGTGTTGCCTAGGCTGGAGTGTGCAGTGGAGTGATCTCGGCTCACTGCAGCCTCTGTCTACTGAGTACAAGCGATTCTCCTGCCTCAGCCTCCCGAGTAGCTGGGATTACAGGTGCCCACCACCATACCTGGCTCATTTTTGCATTTTTAGTAGAGACGGGGTTTCGCCATGTTGGCCAAACTGGTCTTGAACTCCTGACCTCAGGTGATCCACCTGCCTCAGCCTCCCAAAGTGCTAGGATCACAGGCATCATCGCACCCAGCCACTTCTGGATTGTCATAAGAGATTTGATTTTTTAAGACAGCTCTTCTTTCACTCCCTCAAGAAAACCCTTAAACTCAAACACTCTGACGTTGCAGCAAAATTTATAATATATTCCTTGGAGACTTACCATGTCTTTGGAGTACTCATTTGTGATCTTCTCTAACCCCATGGACAGTGTTTGTTTTCCTTTTTTTTTTTTTTTTTTTGAGATGGATTCTCTCACTGTCATCAGGCTGGAGTGCAGTCACACGATCTCAGCTTACTGCAACTTCCCCCTCCTGGGTTCAAGTGATTCTCCTGCCTCAGCAGGAGTAGCTGGGACTATGGGCACATGCCACTACACCCAGCTAATTTTTGTATTTTTAGTAGAGACGGGGTTTCACCATGTTGGCCAGGATGGTCTCAATCTCTTGACCTCGTGATCTGCCCGCCTCAGCCTCTCAAAGTGCTGGGATTACAGGCGTGAGCCACTGCGCCCAGCCTTGTTTTCCTATTTTACTGTCTCTTTTAGTCTTCTGTCTGGCCTTTGTGGTCAGCAGAGAAGCAAAGACTCTAGAATATAGGGCCTGCAGACATGATTGCACCCTACTTGTAGTAAGCTGTCCTTGGGAGAGGTTTTGATTATGAATGAGCTAAAACTTTCTGCTCTCTTTGGAGACCCTGGTTAAAGCCATAAAAGACTTTTTGGGTTTGGTCTCATGCGTGTTTATTTCTGTTGGTTTTCAGTCACTTATTCAGGTATACTTTTGATTTAAAATTTGGGTTTATATTTAGAGTGCAATAGCAACTCTTTGTTCTGTTTGGTTAGCCTTCTCTCCTAAGCTAAATGAAAACATATACTCAGAAACAAAGGAAAGTGTTTATTAAAACATTTCAGAAACAAACTACTTTAAATAGTGATTACCCTAGACCTCCGGTAAACAAATATGCCCCATCTCCAGAACTCCTTCTTGATGTAAATTTTAGACTGGAAAAGCCAAGAAACACGAATGTTTGCTATTTACCTGGCTAAAACCTGGTTTTACAAAAATTAAGAGCTCTATAGGAAAAAGTTCACTTCACTAAAACTGATATTTAAGTTATATATGTATACATACATTGATCTGAGGTGTTTTCTCTGACCTCAAATCAATGTATGTATAACTTAAATATCAGTTTTAAATATCAGTTGCTTCACAGTCAACTGAATTCCTCTCTTCTCAAACCCCGGCTACCAGATGTGCTCCCGGTGTCTGTTCCTCTTTTTGTTGACATGATTTTTGCCAAGGATAATGTAAAAACTTCATTGGCCCTTTGGAAAATAAGATTTAAATAATATATTTAAACTCAGTTATTAGAGATGAAACAACCCACAAAAACTCACCCAACTTCACTTCTTCCATAATCTTTGTCCTCCTAGTTTTTCTATTGCATCATTTCTATATTGTCAGAGTAGATAACATTTACATTCTGTTTTTCTCCCCAAAACCTGGGTTGTTTAGTCTTAGTTTTGCAATTATATACACTTAATGCTCCTGCTTGTCCCTTTGCTGAAGTTCTCTTTGCTATCCATTGGTGGGTAAAGTTTATTCATTAACAGTTTCCTCAAGAAAAATATTCCCATGGGAGGCCGGGCATGTTGGCTCACGCCTGTAATCCCAGCATTTTGTGAGGCCGAGGCAGGCGGATCACCCGAGGTTGGGAGTTCGAGACCAGCCTGACAAACATGGAGAAACCCCATCTGTACTAAAAATACAAAATTAGCCAGGCATGGTGGCATATGCCTGTAATCCCAGCTACTTGGGAGGCTGAGGCAAGAGAATCGCTTGAACCCGGGAGGCGGAGGTTGCAGTGAGCCGAGATCATGGGCCACTGCACTGCAGGCTGGGCGACAAAGCAAGACTCCGTCTCCAAAACAAAAAAAACAAAAGAGTGAATTGTATAGTAAACAAATCATATCTCAATGAGACTGGGGGAGCCAGTCATCAAAACTCATTGAATATACTTGTGATCTGAGTATTTCACAATGTGTAAAATACACTTCAAAAACTAATGCCACGTGGCCAGGTGTGGTGGCTCATGCCTGTAATCCCACCACTTTGGGAGGCTGAGGCGGGCGGATCACCTGAGGTCAGGAGTTCGAGACCAGCCTGGCCAACATGGTGAAACCCCATCTCTACTAAACATATAAAAATTAGCCGGTCGTGATAGTGGGTGCCTGTAATCCCAGCTACTTGGGAGGCTGAGGCAGGAGAATCGCTTGAACCCAGGAGACCAAGGTTGCAGTGAGCCGTCACGGTGCCATTGCACTCCAGCCTGGGTGACAGAGTGAGAACAGGTCTCCAAAAAAAAATAATAATAATAATGTCACCTGCACAGCGTGGTAAATATAGCTAATAATAGTGTATTGTGCACTGCAAACTTGCTGAGAGAGTAAATTTCAAGTGTTCTCACCACAAAAGTTATTTGAGGTGATAAATATGCAAATTAGACTAATTTTCCACATTGTATTGATGAAAATGCAATGTTGTTTTGTACCCCATAAATATACACAAATATTGTTTGTCAATTTACAATAAAAATAAACTTTAAAAATAATTCTGCCATTCATAATGAATGGGTATGGTTGGGTGCAGTGGCTCACACCTGTAACCCCAGCATTTTGGGAGGCCAAGGTGGGCAGATCACTTGAACTCAGGAGTTTGAGGCCAGCCTGGGCAAAAAAGTGAGACCCCCTGTCTCTAGAAAAACTGTAAAAAATTAGCCGGGCATGGTGGCGAGCATCTGTGTTCCCAGCTACTTGGGAGGCTGAGGTGGGAGGATCACTTGAGCCCAGGAGGCAAAGGGTACAGTGAGCTGAGCTTGTACCACTGCACTCCAGCCTGGGTGACAGAGTGAGACTCCGGCTCAAAAAAAGAGAAAAACGAAAGGGATGGAAACGTGTGTACATACTATACATATGTAACTATAGAGATACTTGCATTTATATAGACTATACTTAGAAGCATACCCACAAAACTATCAAGACTATGCACCTCTGATATATGAAACTAAGATTGAAAGAAGGGAGGAACAGGTATACAGGGGAGCATTTCCTTTTTCTTTATACCCTTAATTTCTTTCAACAGTGTTGTCTTTCACAATTTATAACTTTTTTTTTTTTTTGAGACAGAGTCTCACTCTGTCACCAGGCTGGAGTGCAGTGGCACGATCTCAGTTCACTGCAACCTCCACCTCCTGGGTTCAAGTGATTCTCATGCCTCGCCTCCCAAGTAGCTGGGATTATGGGCATGCACCACCATGCCCGGCTAATTTTTGTATTTTTAGTACAGGCGGGGTTTCACCATGTTGGCCAGGATGGTTTCAATCTCCTGACCTCATGATCTGCCCACCTTTGCCTCCCAAAGTTCTGGGATTACAGGCATAAGCCACTGCATTGGCCAATTTATAACTATTTTTATTTTTATTTATTTATTTTTGAGACGGAGTCTCACTCTGTCGCACCCGGGCTGGAGTGCAGTGGCATGATCTCGGCTCACTGCAACCTCTGCCTCCTTGATTCAAGTGATTCTCCTGCCACAGCCTCCTGAGTAGCTGGGATTACAGGCGCCTGCCACCATGCTCAGCTAATTTTTTGTATTTTTAGTAGAGACGGGGTTTCACCATGTTGGCCAGGCTGGTCTCGGACTCCTGACCTCAGGCGATCCGCCCACCTCAGCCTCCCAAAGTGCTGGAATTACAGGCATAAGACACCGTGCCCAGCCCTATAACTATTTTTAAATAAATTCATTGAATTTCCATTTACTTTTTATTTATTTGCTTTTTAAGAGACAGGGTCTAGCTCTGTCACCCAAGCTGGAGTGAAGTAGCAAAATCATAGCTCATTACAGCCTTGAAATCCTGAGCTCAAGTGATCCTCCCAGCTCAATCTCCGAAAGTGCTGAGATTACACTATGAGCTACCAGGCCGGGTCCAGATTTCTTTTTAAATCATTCTGATTAATTTGCATTTTCCTTCGTAACAAATCAATTTTGACTACACTTTGACACGTTTATGAAACACACAAGAAAAAAGTGAGAATGGTTGGGTGCAATGGCTCACGCCTGTAAGCCCAAGAGTTTAGGAGGCCAAGGTGGGTGGATTCTTGAGCTCAGGAGTTCAAGACCAGCCTAGCCTGGGAAACATGACAAAACCCTGTCTACAAAATACACAAAAATTAGCCAGGTGTGGTGGCACGCGCCTGTAATCCCAGCTACTCGGAAGCCTCAGGCATGAGAACTGCTTGAACCTGGGAGGTGGAGAATGCAGTGAGCACACCTGTAGTCCCAGTTACTCAGGTGGCTGAGGCACAAGAATCGCTTGAACCTAGGAGTTGAAGGTTACGTTGCTGTCAGCTGAGATCATGACACTGCACTCAACCCTGGGTGACAGAGCAAGATTCTTGTCTCAAAAAACAAAGAAGTGAGAAGACAGGATGCTTTTTCATTTCAGAATTCAGCAAATCACATTTCTTGGGCAGTGAATTTGACTGAGTTTTCCGAAAAGTCAGGACAGAAATAAATTTTTTCCTTTCTCCACTTTTGAAGGAAAACACAGTATTTATACTATCTTTTATTTCTGACCATGAATACCACATAAATTAATCTTCAGTATTTCCCCCTAGAAATTCTATTGAGCAGAAATGAGCTGTTAGACCTTGTAGTATAATGATATCATTTGTGATAATGTATAGCATCTTAGAAAATGTGGCCCAACTAAATCAGCATGGTCAGCATGGTCCTAAGTTTAGTGAAGTGATCAAATATCAGAGGCTTTAAATAAACCCTGGACAGGTGGCTTAAATTTCTGGTGAAATGTTTGAATCTTCAGTTCAGCTATTTTACACTATCCTTTAAGTGAGAGCATAAACCAGATTTCATGGGTGGAGGGACAAAATTAACATTTTGAAATAGCTTTTGCTTATCTTAATCAGCAAATAACCTTCAAATAAGGTTCAGCAAAATACTTCAACCCAGTAATGTTTTTTGAATGCTTCCCCATTGCTCTATTATACCACTACTTTTTTTTTCTATGTTGTTTTTGCAGTGAGCCAATGATTAAGGCATTCTTTTTTCTTTCATTCCCTGATACCACCTGGGGTGGATGCAGCAGATCAATTTAACCTCTGAGTTTACCCAACTACAATATTTTTTCCAATCTGCTAATCTCCTCCAATTAGGAGCTTTGGACAGTCTCCAACAAAGGCTCCAACAGTTAAACATAGATTGGACAACCTACTTGAAACTTACTGAAATTTAGTGTCAGTTACCCAAATCAATTGACCTTCAAATCAAAACATTTTATTAAAAAATGGAACAAGTAAGGAAACTACCATCAGAGTGAACAGGCAACCTACAAAATGGGAGAAAATTTTCGCAACCTACTCATCTGACAAAGGGCTAATATCCAGAATCTACAATGAACTCCAACAAATTTACAAGAAAAAAACAAACAACCCCATCAAAAAGTGGGCGAAGGACATGAACAGACACTTCTCAAAAGAAGACATTTATGCAGCCAAAAAACACATGAAAAAATGCTCACCATCACTGGCCATCAGAGAAATGCAAATCAAAACCACAATGAGATACCATCTCACACCAGTTAGAATGGCAATCATTAAAAAGTCAGGAAACAACAGGTGCTAGAGAGGATGTGGAGAAACAGGAACACTTTTACACTGTTGGTGGGACTGTAAACTAGTTCAACCCTTGTGGAAGTCAGTGTGGCGATTCCTCAGGGCTCTAGAACTAGAAATTCCATTTGACCCAGCCATCCCATTACTGGGTATATACCCAAAGGACTATAAATCATGCTGCTATAAAGACACATGCACATGTATGTTTATTGCGGCATTATTCACAATAGCAAAGACTTGGAACCAACCCAAATGTCCAACAATCATAGACTGGATTAAGAGAATGTGGCACATATACACCATGGAATACTATGCAGCCATAAAAAATGATGAGTTCATGTCCTTTGTAGGGACATGGATGAAATTGGAAATCATCATTCTCAGTAAACTATCGCAAGAACAAAAAACCAAACACCGCATATTCTCACTCATAGGTGGGAATTGAGCAATGAGAACACATGGACACAGGAAGGGGAACATCACACTTCGGGGACTGTTGTGGGGTGAGGGGAGGGGGGAGGGATAGCATTGGGAGATATATCTAATGCTAGATGACGAGTTGGTGGGTGCAGCGCACCAGCATGGCACATGTATACATATGTAACTTACCTGCACGTTGCGCACATGTACCATAGAGCCTAAAGTATAATAATAATAATAATAATAATAATAATAAAGAAAAAAATGGGACAAGTAGTCTATGCAATCATCATCAAAAAGAAAGATAACTTTTCTGTAGGTTTGGGTTCTTTTAAGTGTAAAATGTCAGAGAAAAATTGATCAAATTAAAATAAATGTATTAAATATGTATCTTGATTTGCCACAGCAATTAATTACAGAGAACATCAAGGCTGGCCCAATAATTTGAGAAAGTAGTTTTTCCTTTATACCAAGATGTCATCACACAAATTTTGTAGTTCTGACTTAACTAAAGTTAAGCTATAATGTGTATGAATTCAATTATTCATTAAATAGATAAATGTATTGAGTTGTAAATACAAGATACTCTGTTAGACACTATGGAGAACAAAAAGGTGAATACTACTCTACCCTTAAATGATTTGTAACAAATAATAAAAGCAGCCGGGAGCGGTGGGTCATGCCTAAATTCTGGTCTAAGGTGGACAGATCAAGAGTTTGGGACCAGCCTGGGCAACATGGGGAAACCCCGTCTCTATGAAAAATATAAAAATTAGCTGGGCATGGTGGTGTGCACCTGTAGTCCCAGCTACTTGGGAGACTGAGGTGGGAGGATCACTTGAGCCTGGGAGGTGAGGCTGCAGTGAGCTGAGATCATGCCACTGCACTCCAGCCTGAGTGACAAAGTCAGACTCTGTCTCATAAACAAACAAAAAAAAAAGACACGCACATAGAATAATAAATGCAACTAAAAACCTAACCAAATTAACAGGCTATAAAGGACTTCATTTTATTTTTTAGTTTTGAGACAGGATCTCACCATGTTGCCCATGCTGGTCTCAAACTCCGGGGATCAGTGGATTCTCCAACCTGAGCCTCCCAAACTGCTGGGATTATAGGTGGGAGCCACCACATACAGTCAGTTTTTAATTTAATTTTATTACTATTTTTTGAGGCAGGATCTTTTCTCTGTCAAGCAGGCTGCCGTGCAGTGGTATAATCGTGACTCACTGCAGCTTTGAACTCCAGGACTCAATCCATTCTCGCACCTCAGCCTCCTGAGTAGCTGGGACTACAGGCACCCGCCACCACACCTGGCTAAGCTTTGTATTTTTTTGTAGAGATGGGGTTTCACCATGTTTCCCAGGCTGGTGGATTTATAATCATAACAAAAACAATAACAATTATGGCTACAATTTATTGGACATCCACTGTATGTGGGATAAATTCAGTCAATTATAAATTGTGTAATCTATCAAACAAACTTTGGGTTATTGTTCCCATTTTACAAATTATGAAAATAATTCTCAGAGAGTTCAACAAAATTTCCCGAGGTCACAATGAGTAAAGGGAAGGAGCAGAGCTTAAACCTAGGACTGTGTGACACTAAAGGTCATGCTGCTTCCATTGGTGATGCTAACACCACAAGGAGAAACGGTTAAAATTTTTAAATAAAGGCACAGCGCAGTGGCTCATGCCTGTAATCCCAGCACTTTGGGAGGCCGAGGCAGGTGGATCACCTGAGGTCAAGAGTTCTGGACCAGCCTGACCAACAGGAAGAAACCCTGTCTCTATTAAAAATACAAAAATTAGCCAGGCATGGTGGCGCATGCCTGCAATCCCAGCTACTAGGGAGGCTGAGGCAGGAGAATTGCTTGAATTCGGGAGGCGGAGGTTGTGGTGAGCCAATATCACACCACTGCACTCCAGCCTGGGCAACAAATGCGAAATTCTGTCTAAAAAAAATAAAAAATAAAAAATAAAAATAAAAAATTAAAATTAAATAAATAAAAATTATCAGGTAAAAAATGTTTCTTCTTTCAAAAATACAAAAAAAAAAAAAGCCCAGGTATTTAAGATTTTTATAACCTAGTAAAATCTTATGTGTTTTTTATCTGGAAGAAATCATTCTGAACATACATAACTTGCAACATCACCATTAAATATATCCAGTTTCAAATATGTGTTCATCCCTATCTACCCTTTTTTTTTTTTTTTTTGAGACAGAGTCACTCTTGTTTCCCAGGCTGGAGTCCAATGGTGTGATCTCGGCTCACCACAACCTCCGCCTCCCAGGTTCAAGTGATTCTCCTGCCTCAGCCTCCTGAATAGCTGGAATTACAGGCATGCCCCAATGCACCCGGCTAATTTTTTTGTATTTTTAGTAGAGACAGGGTTTCTCCATGTTGGTCAGGCTGGTCTCGAACACCACTCAGGTAATTCGCCCACCTCAGCCTCCCAAAGTGCTGGGATTACAGGCGTGAGCCACCACACCCAGCTGCCCTGTCTACCTTTACCTTTGCAACTGAGTTCTACAATTCAAATGAACTATCAACTGGGAAATTATTTTTCATATTGATGATATTCTGGTCTTTAAACAAAATCCTTAATTCTAGAAATGATGTAGTTTATACATGAAAGAGGAAAGAGAGAAATTTTGTTATTTTCAAGATTTAAAATCTTATTTAAGGCTGAGCATGGTGGCTCACACCTGTAATCTCAGTAGTTTGGGAGGCCGAAGCAGGAGGAATGCTTGAGGCTATGATTTTGAAACTAGCTTGGGAAACAAAGCGAGACTCGGTTTCTACAAAATTTAAAAGTGAGCCAGGTACAGTGGCATGTGCCTGGAGACCTAGCTACTCAGGAGGTTAAGGTAGGAAGACTGCTTAAACCCAGGAGTTTGAGGCTGCGGTGAGCTTTATCATGCCACTGCATTCCAGCCTGGGCCACAGAGTGAGACCCTGTCTCTAAAAAAAAAAAAAAAAAAAACACTGCACACCTTTTATTTAAGATATGCTTCATCAAGGCCAGGCATAGTGGCTCACACCTGTAATCCCGCCACTTTGGGAGGCTGAGGCATGTGGATTACCTGAGCTCAGGAGTTCAAGACCAGCCTGGCCAACATGATGAAATCTCATCTATACCAAAAATACAAAACTTAGCCGGGCGTGGTGGTGTGCGCCTGTCATCCCAGCTAGTCGGGAGACTGAGACAGGAGAATCACTTCAACCTAGGAGGCAGAGTTTGCAGTGAGCCAAGATTGTGCCACTGCACTTTAGCCTGGGCAACAAAGTGAGAGAGTGAGACTCTGTCTCAAAAAATAAAATAAAATAAAGAAAACAACAACAACATATGCCTCATCACAAGTTAATAAAAACAGAAGTGACATTTTTAAAAGGAATGAAAAGTCTCTTTTGAATATAGGCTTATATTTCTCAATAAGGCTATCAAGTGAAGGTTTTAGCCTTCTTAGTGGCTAGGACTACATGAGTGTGCTACTGCACTTGGCTGAAATCCACTTTTTTTGGAAAGTTCACTTAATAAATGTATATATATTTTTGAGATGGAGTCTCATTCTGTTGACTGGGCTGCAGTGCAGTGGCACAATCTTGGCTCACTGCAACCTCCACCTCCAAAGTTCAAGTGATTCTCCTACTTTAGCCTCCCAAGTAGCTGGGATTACAGGCACACACCACAATGCCTGGCTAATTTGTGTATTTTTAGTAGAGACGGGGTTTCACCATGCTGGCCAGGCTGGTCTCAAACTCCTGACCTCGTGATACGCCCACCTCAGCCTCCCAAAGTGCTGGGATTACAGGCGTGAACCACCACACTCAGCCTAGTTCACTTAATATTTTTACAAACATATATTACACCTTTGCTTGTAATTATAATCACTATTAAAAAATTACTAGTCAGGGCTGGGTGCGGTGGCTCACACCTCAGCACTTTGGGAGGCCAAGGTGGGCAGATCACAATGTCAGGAGTTCAAGCCCAGTCTCGCCAACATGGTGAAACCCTGTCTGTACTAAAAATACAGAAATTAGCTGGGCACGATGGCAGGCACCTGTAATCCCAGCTACTCAGGAGGCTGAGGCAGGAGAATCATTTGAACCCGGCAGACAGAGGTTGCAGTGAGCTGAGATTGCACCATTGCACCCCAGCCTGGGCAACAGGGTGAGGCTCTGTCTCAAAAAAAAAAAAAAAAAAAAAAACCCAACCAAACAAAAATTACTAGACAGGCAGGGAGCTCATGCCTGTAGTGCCAGTACTTTGGGTTTGCTTGAGCTCAGGAGTTTGACACCAGCCTAAGTAACATGGAGACACCTCATCTCTACCAAAAATATAAAAATTAGGCAGGTTTGGAGGTGCACACCTGTGGTCCCAGCTATCTGGGGGGCTGAGGTAAAAGATCAATTGATCCGGGAGGTCAAGGCTGTAGTGAGCCATGATCACACCACTACACTCCAGCCTGAGTGACCAAGCGAGACCTTGTCTCAAAGAAAAAAAAAAAAAAGTAAAAACAAACAAAACAGTATGCCAAGCTGTTCTAAACAGTTAACATTTCTTTTTTTTTTTTTTTTTTTTTGAGACAGAGTCTTGCTCTGTTGCACAGGCTGGAGTGCGGTGGTGTGATCTCAGCTTGCTGCAACCTCCATCTCCCGGGTTCAAGCAATTCTCCTGCCTCAGCCTCCCGAGTAGCTGGGACTACAGGTGTGCGCCACCACACCCAGCTAATTTTTGTATTTTTAGTAGAGATAGGGTTTCACCATGTTGGCCAGGATGGTCTTGATCTCCTCACCTCATGATCCACCTGCCTCGGCCTTCCAAAGTGCTGGGATTACAGGCATGAGCCACTGCACTCGGCCCAACATATTTTTTACTTTTGTGAGGGTTTTTTTTGTTGTTGTTGTTGTTTGTTTGTTTTTTTGAGACAGAGTCTCACTGTCGCCCAGGCTGGAGTGCAGTGGCACGATCTCCGCTCACTGCAAGCCCTGCCTCCCAGGTTCTCGCCATTCTCCTGCCTCAGCCTCCCAAGTAGCTGGGACTACAGGCGCCCGCCACCACACCTAGCTAATTTTTTTGTATTTTCAGTAGAGACGGGGTTTCACCATGTTAGCCAGGATGGTCTCGATCTCCTGACCTCGTGATCCTCCTGCCTCAGCCTCCCAAAGTGTAGGGATTACAGGCGTGAGCCACCGTGCCCGGCCACTTTTCTGTTTTTTATTTTTTGAGAAGGAGTCGCCGAGGCTGGAGTACAGTGGGCATCTCGACTCACTGCAACCTACGCCCCCTGGGTTCAAGCAATTCTCCCACCTCAGCCTCCTGAGTAGCTGGAAGTACAGGTGACCACCATCACGCCCAGCTAATTTCTGTATTTTTTTTTTTTTTAGGACAGATGGGGTTTCACCAAGTTGGCCAGGCTGGTTGAACTCCTGACCTCAAGTGATCCACCACCTCGGCATCCCAAAGTACTGAGATTACAGGCATGAGCCACTGCGCCTGGCATTTATTTATTTATTTATTTATTTTACAAAAGTTTATTCTTAAATGTACAACAGCTCCAAGACAACACTTAATTCCAGCTATAGGTGGCAAAAGGTGTTATGGCAGGGAATACAGATGTTTCAATATGGATGAAATAAAGGGTTACCATTTCCTCAGGCACAAGCAACAGCTCACTTTTTGGCAGATTTCTTAATTCCACCTGTGGCCAGGGGCCACTTCCCCACGGCCTTCATGTTTAGCTCCTCGAGTTTCTTCTGCTCCTCTTTTTGTTTCTGCTTGAAAGCCTTATCTTCCTCATCCTTCTCTTTGGCCTGCTTCTTGGGCTGTTTCAGGGCCTTCTTCTTGCCACCTTTGCTGCCAGACATGGTGCCTGCCATCCATTCCCCACCCATGGCCTTTATGTTTTATAAATATATAGAGATGGGGCTTTGTCATGTATATATATATATAACTAAACTCCTAGAATAAGTTTATTGTTTGATATCTGGTTTCCTAGAATTATGAAAATAATCTATACTTCAAGCAAATTCATGTGACATCACTAAATTTTACATACGATAATAAAAACTTCAGAAGTACAGAAAAGGAGTTACTACTTAAAACTATGGGCCAACATTTAAGGAGGCTAAGGCAGGAGGATTGCTTGAGCCCAGAAGTTCAAGATCACCCTGGGCGACACAGTGAAACCTGGTCTCTTCAAAAAATTTTTAAAATTAGTCAGGCTTGGTGGCACACAATTGGTGGCACTTAGGGGACTGAGGTGGGAGGATCACATGAGCCCAGTAGGTTTTGGCTGCAGTGAGCAGCTGCTGCACTCCAGCCTGGGTGAGAGAGTGAGACCCTGTCACAAAAAAAATATAAACAAACAAACAAACAAAACTACGGACCAGGAATGGTTGCTCATGCCTGCAATCCCAAAAGTTTTGGAGGCCAAGGCAGGAGGATCACTTGAACCCAGGAGGTGGAAACCACCCTGGGAAACATTTCGAGACCCCTCCTTTATATTAAAAAACAAATGTTTTAAATTAAAAAATAAATATGGCCGGGCACGGTAGATCGTGCCTGTAATCCCAACACTTTAGGAGGCTGAGGTAGGTGGATCACCTGAGGTCAAGAGTTGGTAACCAGCCTGGCCAACATGGTGAAACCCTGTCTCTACTAAAACTACAAAAAATTAGCTGGGCATGGTGGCATGCACCTGTAGTCCCAGCTACTCGAGAGGCTGAGGCAGGAGAATCATTTGAACCCAGGAGGCAGAAGTCACAGTGAGCTGAGATCGCACCACTGCACTACTGCCTGGGTGAAAAAGTAAGACTCTGCCTCAAAAATAAATAAACAAGTAAATAAATAAATAAATAGGCCACTGTTACCTCTGTTACCCACATTCTCTTCCATAGGCCATTTTGGCTGGTAAATCTTACCATCCAATCTTTTATATATATATGTGTGTGTGTGTGTGTGTGTGTGTGTGTGTGTGTATACACACACATATATTTTGGATATTGAAAGACATTCCATTATTAAAATCATTATCACTTAAAAATGAATTAAGGCCAGGTGCAGCAGCTTATGCCTGTACTTTGGGAGGCTGAGAAGAATGGGTCGCTTTGAGCTCAGGGGTTATAGACCAGCCTGGCCAACATGGTGAGCGAAACCCCATCTCTACAAAAAATACAAAAATTAGCTGGGCATGATAGCATGTGCCTGTGATCTTGCTACTTGGGAGGCTGAGGCTGTGGAATCACTTGAACCCAGGAGGCAAAGGTTGCAATGAGCCGAGATTGTGCCACTGTACACCAGCCTTGGGGACAGAGTGAGACCTGTCTCAAAAAAAAAAAAAAAAAAAAAAAAGAATTAAGATCCAAACAAAAATTAAATAAAGTTATTAGTTGTCTCTTTTTATCTGGCTCGTGAGAATATATTCTAGCCAGTAAATGGGGAGCTATACAGTAAGGAAAGTACAACTCAGAAACGGTATGAATCCGGCACTGTCAAAACACAAACACCATACCAGATGAGCCTAAGTATTCAAGATACAAGGCATATGTTCTTTTGTGGACTAGGAAAAATTCAAGACTTTTTTTTTAATAGCCTGAATGAAATTTTCCTTAAACCCCTCCAACTCCATTTGGCTTTTATTCACTCTGATTCTCTGTTTGGGATCATTCCTAGAAATCACAGAATGGATATGAGTCTTGACTCACTGGAAATATACATGCTCCAGTGATAAACGAATGCCTGCGTATGAGCTGGCTTAGTGAGAACTCAGCCCTGAAATCCAGTCTGATCATCTCCAGGCAAAATGCTATATTACAGTTTCTGGGTATACAAACCAGAAGCCCACATGTGTCTTTGACTGTATGAATAAACACTGATGGATATGCAGACGTCCTTAACAGTTTTTGCCAGTTTATGACAAAATGAGTTCAATAAAGACCATGTGCTGTCATAAAGCTAAATTATTGAATTTATATGACCTTCCTGTGTTCTGATATTATCTTCTTCCCATTTTTAAAAATTAAAGCTGGTATCCCTTTGTGAATACTTTCAACTCCCACTCTGAATTTTTTCCTCACTGGCCCATTAAATCCAGAAGTCTGGGATTAGTTGCCTGGGATTATACAGGAACTATCAAAATTGCATGGCTTTTTTTTTTTTTCTTGAAGGATGGTCAAGCTTAGTATTTGATCTAGTACTTACATTTGCAACATGTTGCTACAAGTAATGGAATGTTGCATTATAACCATCTGTTTAAAAACTTTAAAGAAATTATCAATGATTTATCTTACTAACTGAAACAAAATTATAGATAAATGAGCAGAAGAAAATTTTAGCAACTATGTCATCTTTCATTTATAGGGTTTTTTGTTTGTTTGAAAGGGAGTCTCCCTGTGTCACCAAGGCTGGAGAGCAGTGACCCAATCTCAGCTCACTGCCACCTCTGCCTCCCAGGTTCAAGCGATTTTCCTGCCTCAGCCTCCTCCCAAGTAGCTGCGATTACACCACCTGCCACCACACCTCGCTACTATTTGTATTTTTAGTAGAGATGGGGTTTCACCATCTTGGCCACGCTGGTCTTGAACTCCTGACCTCAAGTGATCCTCTCGTCTCTGCCTCTCAAAGTGCTGGGATTACAGACGTGAGCTACCGCACCTGGCCTATTTATAGCTTAATGGATTTTAAAATAAACAGATAATTCAATTGTATCTAATTTAGTAATTTTGGCAGGAGAGGGTGGCTGTAATCCCAGCTGCTCAGGATAATGAGAAAGGACAATAGTTTGAGCCCCGGAATTGAAAACCAGCCTAGGCAGCACAGCAAGACCTAAATTCAACAAACAAACAACAAACAAACATAACCAGAGTATAATTTAGTCCTTTAAACCAGCACTGGTCTAGTATATGTAAAAATAATTTATAGGCTGGGCATGGTGGCTCACGCCTGTAATCCCAACATTTGGGGAGGCTGAGGTGGGTGGATCACTTGAGGCCAGGAGTTTGAGACCAGCCTGGCCAGCATGGCAAAACCTCGTCTCTACTAAAAATACAAAAAAATTAGCTGGGCATGGTGGCACACGTCTGTAATCTCAGTTACTCAGTAGGCTGAGGCATGAGAATCATTTGAACCCAGGTGTGGCGGTTTCAGTGAGCCAAGATTGTGCCACTGCACTCCAGCCTAAGCAACAGAGTGAGACTCTGTCTCAAATAAATAAATAAATAGATTCGATAAAAAACAATTTATAAATGAAGGGAACAGTTCTCATATTAAGAAACTTTCCCTAGATGTTTTCCTTCATCACCTCAGCAATTTCTGCTTATTTCCTTTAAAGCACATAACTGCAATCTGTCATTTATTTATCTTTAATTTTTTGCCTGTTTCTCTCAGCAGCATTTAATCTCCTTGAGGTCTCACATTGATCTTTTTCGTTGTCGTTGTTGGAGACATGGTCTCAATCACTGCTCACTGCAGACTCGACCTC
This sequence comes from Pongo pygmaeus, assembly GCF_028885625.2. Lineage (NCBI taxonomy): Eukaryota > Metazoa > Chordata > Mammalia > Primates > Hominidae > Pongo > Pongo pygmaeus. Next base: position 26,052,365 of record NC_072379.2, on the reverse strand, counting down.
CTAGGCTCAAGAGTCCTCCCACCTCAGCCTCCCAAGTAGCTGGGACTATAGGCACAAGCCATCATGCCCGGCTAATTTTTGTAGAGACAGGATTTCACCATATTGGCCAGGGTGGTGTCAAACTCCTGAGCTCAAGCCATCTTCCCATCTTGGCCTCCCTAAGTGCTAGGATCACAGGCATGCACCATGATGCCTGGCCCACATTGGTCTTATTTACCATAGCAGCTCCAGCATTTAGTATGTGCTCAAAAAACATTAACTGTGTGAATGTTAATAATAGTGTTTTTCAGCAAGGGGTACTTATTGAGCATTTAATATGTTCTAGGTAATGGTACTAAATTTGAGTATCACTAAGCCATGCAAATCAAGATCATGAATAAATGTGATTCATTTATGATGTGGTTCTCCTTTTAAAATATGTTTCAAAAAGAATATAAGTATAGCCATATGAAAGCATCCTGTCCTCTCTCCTAGTAACTTACAGGCCCCATGGTCCCCATCCACCCTACCACCACTTTTTTTTTTTTTTTTGAGATGGAGTCTCACTCTGTTGCCCAGGCTGGAGTGCAGTGGCATGATCTCAGCTCACTGCAACCTCCACCTCCTGGGTTCAAGTGATTCTTCTGCCTCAGCCTCCTGAGTAGCTGGGACTACAGGCGCATGCCACCACGCCTGGCTGATTTTTGTATTTTTAGTAGAAACAGAGTTTCACCATATTGGCCAGGCTGGTCTCGAAATCCTGACCTCGTGATCCGCCCGCCTCGGCCTCCCAAAGTGCTGGGATTACAGGCGTGAGCCACTGCTCCTGGCCACAATCACTTATTTTTATCATTACGGACACATAGCTATTTATTTTACACCTTGGATTGTAAATCAAGGTATAAAACTTTTTATTTTGTTGCTTAAATTGTTTTGGTTTTGGCCAGTTGAAATGATAGTTGATTTTGTTGTCGTTGTTACTGATTTGTTTTTAAGTTATCTTCTTCCTACATAGCTCCTGTTTCCTCCAATTTCTATTTTTCTATGCATGGGTTTATTATATCTTTCACGGCCAGGTGTGGTGGCTCACACCTGTAATCCCAGCACTTTGGGAGGCTGAGGCAGCTGGATCACAAGGTTAGGAGATCGAGACCATCCTGGCTAACATGGTGAAACCCTGTCTCTACTAAAAATACAAAAAAAAAAAAAAAAAAATTAGCTGAGCGTGGTGGTGGGCGCCTGTAGTCCCAGCTACTCAGGAGGCTGAGGCAGGAGAATCGCGTGAACCCGGGAGGTGGAGCTTGCAGTGAGCCAAGATCTCGCCACTGCACTCCGGCCTGGACAACAGAGTGAGACTCCGTCTCAGAAAAAATAAATAAATAAAATAAAATAAATAAAAAATAAAAAATATTATATCTTTCATATTAGACATCTTCCTCAAGTGTTTGATTATCTTTAGTGCTCTGCATATTTGAAGTGAAGGGAACAAAAAAGCCAGTGTGTTGGCCTGGCGTGGTGGCCCACGCCTGTAATCCCAGCACTTTGGGAGGCCAAGGCAGCGGATCACCTGAGGTCAGGAGTTCGAGACCAGCCTGCCCAACATGGTGAAACCTCGTCTCTACTAAAAATTCAAAAAATTTACCGGGTGTGGTGGCACGTGCCTGTAATCCCAGCTACTTGGGAGGCTGAGATAGGAGAATCACTTGAACCCAGTAGATGGAGGTTGCAGTGAGCCGACATCGCACCATTGCATTCTAGCCTGGGCAACAAGATCAAACTTCTGTGTCAAAAACAAACAAACAAAAAAAACAAAAAAAAAAACCTGATGTGGGACCCTCTGAGCCTAAGAGGAACCCACTCACTTTGTGCATCCCTGCCAGTGAAGTGCATGTCTTAAGTCAGTATTCTCATGACTTAGTTAGCTCTTAGCTGACCAAAAGACTTGGTAGAACTTATTCCTAGAGGTTACAAAGACCTAGTTGCCACCTCTCTACAAAAAGAAATAGGGGGTACAGGGAAAAGAAGGTGGGGTGGTGGTGTTTCATCACTTAATACTAACGTAGCTATTAGAGTAAGTCATTCCTGCCTACAGCTGATGCATTCCATTACGGAGACTGAAGCTTGGATCTTCAGAGGCTCAATATCCCCGTTGCTGTTTAGAGGGTAGAGTGTTGAGATAGACTTTTGGCAGCTGGACTGGGGATGGGGTGTTCCTTAAACAGCTGACAACCCATTTTTTATTTTAGTATTGCACTTTCAGTTCCAGGAGTACTTGGAACCTCCATTCCTGAGCATTTTGAAGATACTGTGATGTATATTGACTTAACTCTACTCTTTTCCTCCCTAACAATTTAAGATTTGTCTTTCTTGGGTCTTCTAAATGAGTTTGTTTCTTAGCTCTCTTCCAAAATTTTATTTTTATTGTCTCCTCCTCTGTTTGCCCCATCTTTGTGAAATTATCCCGCATAGTATCAAAGCTGTCTGCAGAATGTAAATTAGTTTAGCCTCAGGAAAGTAGTGTGGAGGTTTCTCAGAGGAGTAAAAATAGAATTTCCATGCCACTCAGCAATCCCAATACTGGGTATATATCCAGAGGAAAATAAATCATTCTACCAAAAAGAAACCTGTACGCATATGTTCATTGCAGCACTATTCGCAGTAGCAAAGACATGGAATCAACCGAGGCACCCATCAACAGTGGATTGGATGGACAAAATGTGGTACATACACACCATGGAATATGATGCAACCACAAAAAAGAACAAAATCATGTCCTTTGCAGCAACATGGATGCGGCTGGAAGCCATTATCTAAAGTGAATTAATGCAGAAACAGAAAACCAAATACCACATGCTCTCACTTATAAGCAGGAACTAAACACTGGGTACATAGGAACATAAACATGGGAAGAAGAGACACTGAAGACTCCAAAAGCAGGGAAGGAGGGGGCCAAGGATTGAAAACTTTTGTATTGGGTACAATGTTCACTATTTGGATGACAGGATCAATAGAAGCCCAACCCTCAGCATCAGGAAATATACCCACATAACAAACCTGCATATGTAACCCTGAATCTAAAATTAACATTATAGTAATAGTAAAGCTGCCCAGTAATTCTTTGCTATTCCTCCAATTTTGAGGTGGGGTCTAATCCTCTTCTCCTAATCTGAACTGGCCTTAGTGCTTGCTCATCCAATAGAATACAGCAGAAAGGACAATTGACCATTTTCTACAACCAGGCCTTAAGAGACTTAAGGCAGCTTACAGTTCTGCCTCCTCTCCCTTGGGACACTCATTCTTGAAATCCATACTGTGAGGAAGCCCAAGCAGCCATGAGGAGGCCCATGTGGAGGTAGATAAAGAGCTTTTTCCAACAGGCCAAGGCTGAACTCCCAGAAGACCTCAGCCATGTGAGGGAGCTCCCATAGAAATAAAATCTCTATGTCTACTTAGGCAACTCCAGCTGATGCAATATGAAAAAAATATCAAGCTGTTCAGCTGAGTTATTCCTGATTTCCTGATCACAAATCATTAGGAAAATAAAATTAAGTTAGTAAGTTTTGGGTAGTTTGTTGCACTGCAAGAGATAACCAAAACAGGGCCCTTTGAAAAATTCCTTTTCAGCCGGGCACGGTGGCTCACACCTGTAATCCCAGCACTTTGGGAGGCTGAGGTGGGCGGATCACAAGGTCAGGAGATCAAGACCATCCTGGCTAACACGGTGAAACCCCGTCTTTACTAAAAAATACAAAAAATTAGCCAGGCATGGTGGCATGCACCTGAAGTCCCAGCTACTCAGAAGCCTGAGGCAAGAGAATCACTGGAACCTCGGAGGCGGAAGTTGCAGTGAGCCAAGATAGCACTCCAGCCTGGGCAACAGAACGAGACTCCATTTCAAAAATAAATAAATAAATAAAAATTCCTTTTCTGTGTATTAATATGCTATGGCTGCTGCCCTAACAAAATACCATGAACTGGGTGGCTTAAACAATATCAGTTAATCATCTCACAGTTCTGGAGGCTGAAAGTTCAATGTTAAGGCACTGGCAGGGTTGATTTGATTCTAGGGCCCCTATTCTTGGTTTACAGATGGCCGTGTTCACTCTATGTCTTTACATGGTCTCTCTTCTGTTCCCACACATCCCCAGCATCCCTTTGTGAGCCCAAATTTCCTCTTCTTACAAGGACAACAGTCAGATTGTATTAAGGCCCATCCTAACAGCCTCATCTTAATCATTTTAACTCTTTATTGTTTATTGATTTTTTAAATTTTTATTCTTTTGACATAGGGTCTCTCTCTGTCACCCAGGCTATAGTGTAGGGGCATGATCTTGGCTCACTGCAACCTCCACCTAGCTGGTTCAAGCGACTCTCATGCCTCAGCCTCCTGAGGAGCTGGGATTACAGGCACGCGCAAGCACACCAAGCTAATTTTTCTATTTTTAGTAGAAACAAGGTTTTACCATGTTGGTCAGGCTGGTCTCGAACTCCTGGCCTAGAGTGACCTGCCCGCCTCGGCCTCCCAAAGTGCTGGGATTACAGGCATAAGCCACCATGCCCTGCCCACTTTTACTCTTTAAAAGCACCTCCAAATATGGTTACATTCTGAGATACTGGGGATTAAGTCTTCAACATATGGATTATGGGATTAATACAATTCAGACTATAAATTATGGATTAAGGAGTGTCAAAATGGAGAAAAATTACACATATGTGTTCAATGTACCATTTTTTCCCCCAGCAGTCCCTGGTTTGTTTTTCCACATTACAAACTCAGTGCCCAAGTGCCCACAGATTCAAAACAACACATCAAAACATAATAAGCCCCTGTAAAATGGCTTTTAAGCCTAGTTCATTTTACCCTTTATATAGAACAGGGCATCTGTTTAATGAACACCAAGCATAAGGCAGAAAATATGGTATACAAGATGAAAAAGGAAGTTTGCCCATAAATCATGTGGGTAGAACCAGTTTTTTAAACAGTGCATAAGGGGCAAATAATGTTTATAGTCATTCTGGAGTCACAAATCTGGGAAAATTACCAAGTAAAAGCACTGCAAATCTCTAGTCCCTTATCATAAAATAAGGAGCCTTCTGAGCGCTTGTATGTGACACCTGCTAGGCCAATTTATTAGCAATATTAATAAAGTTGATTATTTGATGTTATGCAGTTAGCTTTCTGTTTCGATTGCTTATTGCTGCAAACAAAAAACTTTAGAGGCTTAAAGCAAAAACCACCACTTGTTACTTTTTAATTATGTGGGTTATCCAGGCAGTTCTGTGGGTCTGGCTTTTGGGTGACTGCAGCCACCTCGTTGGTCATTGGGCCTGAAGTCACCTGGAAGCTCCATTAGGATAACTTCTCCTATCCATGGGGCCTCTCCCTCATGGTCCCTCTCCCAGGATAGCTGGACTTCAACATGGCGGCTCAGAGCACCCCCAAAATTGCAAAAATCGTAGATGCCTGCGCTCAGGTATCACAGAGCATGACTTCCTCTGCCTTCTACTGCTTCTACTGTTTAAAGCAAGTCAGAGGCCAGCATCAATTCACTATGGGAGGAGACTCCACAAGGGTGTGACTATCAGGAGGTGTGGTTCACCGGGCCCATTGCTAGAGGCCAGCTGCCCCACACTCCTTCTGGACGTTTTGGGTAAGTCACTTCATCTTTTTGAGCTTGGGCAATTGCAATAGTCTCCTATTTGCTCTCCCTATTCTACTTTTGCCCCTCTTCAGTCCATTCTCTTCTGCAGCCAGAAAGATCCCATAAAACATAGGTCAGGATCAGGTGTGGTGTCTCACACCTGTAATCCTAGCACTTTGGAAGGCTAAGACAGGAGGATTGCTTGAGGCCAGAAATTCGAGACCAGTCTGGACAACATAGTGAGACCCCATCTCTACGAATCTAAAAATGAAAATAAAAGTATCTGAGTGTCATGGTGCACACCTGTATTCCCAGCTACTTGGGAGGCTGAAGTGGGATGATCACTGGAGCCCAGAAGTTGGAGGCTGCAATGAGCTATAATTGCACCACTGCACTCCATCCTGGGTGACAGAGTAAGACCCCAACTCTAAAAAAGAAAACTAAAAATAAAAAAAAATTAAATTAAAAATAAAAACCTCTGATCAAATTGGCTCTCAGGTCAAAACCCACTGCTGCTTTCCGCTGAGAATAAAGCTGAAGTTAGTTCCTGCAACTTCCCACATGGTCCTCCCACTCTTCCTTCTACCCCACGTCATCCTCCAATCTCATCTTCTATTCCTTTCCCATATTTCACTCTATGCAGCCACACGTTCTTGTTCCTCATTAAGGACTCCAGGCTCTCTCCTGCTTCTGTCTTTTCATTTGCTGTTCCCTCTGCTTGGAATGCTGTTCCCTGTGCATATTCCTGACTCACTCCCTCATCTCCTTCCAGTCTTTACCCAAATGTCACTTCAGTGAGGACTTCCCTGACCACCATCTTTTAATAACTGTCTCCCACTTAGCTGTCATTCCATGTCCCCATTCCTTGCTCCACTTTTCCCCCAAAAGCACTTATTGCCACCTAATATGCTGAGTAATTTACTGACCCTTTTTTTTTTTTTTCCTTTTGAGACGGAGTCTCACTCTGTCACACAGGCTGGAGTGCAATGGCATGATCTCAGCTCACTGCAACCTCCACCACCTGGGTTCAAGCAAGTCTCCTGCCTCAGCCTCCTGAGTAGCTGAGATTACAGGTGTGCACCATCACACCTGGCTAATATTTGTATTATTAGTAGAGACGGGGTTTCACCATGTTGGTCAGGCTGGTCTCAAACTCCTGACCTTGTAATCTGCCTGCCTCGGCCTCCCAGAGTGCTGGGATTACAGGCGTGAGCCACTGCACGTGGCCTTACTGACTCGTTTAGCATAGTTTCTTCCATGCTCACATGACTGTAAGCTCTTTGACATGATGGTTTTGTATGAACAACTTTGTCGAGATATAATTTACATACCATACTATTTACCCTCTCACAGTACACAATTCCACAACTTTGAGTATCATAACAGAGTCATGTTATCATCACCACTATCTAATTTGATTGTTTGATTGATTGGCTGGACTTTGGAGATCCTTTATTGCTCCCACACAGGGAAATTGAAACCTAGAGAAATCGAGTGATTGCCCAAGGTCACCTGGCTGACTAATGACAAAAAAACTGAGCTGGAATCCAGGACTTTAGTTCTCAGTCCAGAACTCTGCCAACCACAGCATTTCAGATTTCTACTTCGATGATGCCCTGATTTTTTATTTAGTCCTATAAGTTAAAGACATACTTGGTTAGCCAATTTTTCTTTTTTCTTTTTTTTTTGAGACCAAGTTTCACTCTTGTTGCCCAGGCTGGAGTGCAATGGTGTGATCTCGGCTCACCACAACCTCCACCTCCCAGGTTCAAGTGATTCTCCTGCCTCAGCCTCCCGAATAGCTGGGATTACAGGCATGTGCCATCATGCCCAGCTAATTTTTTTTTTTTTTTTGAGACGGAGTCTTGCTCTGTCGCCCAGGCTGGAGTGCAGTGGTGTGATCTCGGCACACTGCAAGCTCCGCCTCCTGGGTTCACGCCATTCTCCTGCCTCAGCCTCCCGAGTTGCTGGGACTACAGGTGCCCGCCACCATGCCCGGCTAATTTTTTGTATTTTTAGTAGAGGCGGGGTTTCACCATGTTAGCCAGGATGGTCTTGATCTCCCTACCTCGTTATTCGCCCGCCTCAGCCTCCCAAAGTGCTGGGATTACAGGTGTAAGCCACCGTGCCTGGCCGCTAATTTTGTATTTTTAGTAGAGACGGGGTTTCACCATGTTGGTCAGGCTGGTCTCGAACCGCCGACCTCAGGTGATCCGCCCATCTCGGCCTCCCAAAGTGCTGGGGTTACAGGCCTGAGCCACTGTGCCAAGCTGCCAAAGATTTTTATAACCCCCATAAAGCATTCTCCCTTCTCTAGAAAACCACTTTTTTTTCCTCTAACAGTTTTGTGACCCAACTTAATTTTAGAAAAACAGAAATAAAAACACTGTGCTTTGCTGTAGGAACCTATTAAAAAAATGCCATTGCCTTGAAAATGGACAGTGGGTAAAGCCTGACATAAATCCTGTAAAGGGAAAAAAGGATGAAGAAGCTGAGGTCCCCAAATCACCCAGCTTCGTGACTGATGGTGCTAACATTTGTTGACTGACATGGAAGATTCTAGTAGTTGTTTGTCTGTAGACTCAGAAGCTTCTTTGAGCTGGAAGGAACCTTGGTAATTGTCTACGAGGAAACAGAGCCTCAGAAAAAGCAAGCCTTGTGACCAGAGTCATGGGGCAGACCTAGGGCAGAAACACGTGCCTTCCAATCCTTAGCCTGATGATGTTCTAGGACAGAATGCTTTCAAGGATCCAAGGAAAAGGCTTTTCATTTAAATTGAGTGAGTGCAAATTGAGAAGTTATTAGGTTGGTGCAAAAGTAATTGCGGTTTTTGCCATTGCTTTTAATGCACCAACCTAATACGCTGAAATTACTTTTGCACCAACCTAATATGTTGAAAGTCAGAGTATATTTGCAGCGATAAACACTGTTGAACCCTTATTATGATCCAGGAACTTCTCTATGCCTTGAAATGGATTGAGCATCTTTCCCTGGGCTGTTGGTCAGCTTTCACCAGGTTATGTTGCAGCAACAACCCCGAAATCTCACTGGCTTACAGCAACAGAGGTTTCCTTCTTGTGCATTATATGTTGTTTGTGATGGCTTGGGATCTGCCCATATGGTTTCTTCAATGCAGGATCCAGGGCCATCATGGAATCTGGCAGTGTTTGAAGGGCTGTCAAACTTTTTTTTTTCACTTTTTTTTTGAGATGGAGTTTCTCTCTTGTTGCCCAGGCTGGAGTGCAATGGCACGATCCCGGCTCACTGCAACCTCTGCCTTCCAGGTTCAAGAGATTCTCCTGCCTCAGCCTCCTGAGTTGCTGGGATTACGGGCACCTGCCACGACACCCAGCTAATTTTTGTATTTTTAGTAGAGACCGAGTTTCACTACGTTGGCCAGGCTGGTTTTGAACCTCTGTCTCCTGCGTTCAAGCAATTCTCCTGCCTCAGCCTCTGGAGCAGCTGGGATTACAGGCATCATAACCATGCGCGGCTAATTTTTTTTTGTATTTTTATGGTTTTATTTTTATTTATTTATTTATTTTTTTGAGACAGAATTTTGCTCTTGTAGCCCAGGCTGGAGTGCAATGGTGCAATCTTGGCTCACTGCAACCTCCACCTCCCAGGTTCAAGCAATTCTCCTGCCTCAGCCTCCCAAGTAGCTGGAATTACAGGCATGTGCCACCATGCCCAGCTAATTTTGTATTTTGAGTAGAGGCGGGGTTTCTCCATGTTGGTCAGGATGGTCTTGAACTCCCAACCTCAGGTGATCTGCCCGCCTCAGTCTCCCAAAGTGAGGGGATTCGTGGCAAGAGCAACTGCACCCGGCCTCTTTTGTATTTTTAATAGAAATAGGGTTTCACCATGTTGGCCAGACTAGCTGAGTATCTTCTCATGTGCTTATTAGCCATTTGTATATCTTCTTTGGAGAAATTGCTATTCAAGTCCTCTACCTATGTTTTAAATGGATTGTCTTTTATTGTGAAGTTATAAGAATTCTTTATACACACTGGATACAAGTCCCTTACCAGATATATAATTTGCAATTATATTTTTCTGTTATATGGTCACCTTTTCACTTTTTTTTTCTTTCTCTGAGACAAGGTCTTGCTCTGTCACCCAGACCAGAGTGCAATGGTGCAATCAGGGCTCACTGTAGCCTTGACCTCCATGTGGTTGGATAACATACTGTGCATGATTTTAATCTTTTAAAAATTACAGAGACTTCTTTATGTGTTAATGTATGGCCTCTCCTGAGAATGTGCCATATGTACTCGAGAAGAATGTGTGTTCTGGTATTGTTGGGTAGAGAGTTTTAGGTGGTTTGCAATGCTGTTCCAGTTCCTATTTCTTTGCTTCTTTGATCTTCTGCCTGGTTGTTCTATTCATTACTGAAAGTGGGTAATCACATCTCCCACTTGTATTGGTAAATCTATTTTTCTCCTAGATTTTCTCAGTTTTTTGCTTCAGGTATTTCAGAACTCTGTTATTAGGTGCCTAAGTGTTTATAATTGCCATATCTTCTTGATGAATTGATCCTTTTATCATCGTAAAATGTCCTTATTTGCCCTAATAACAACTTTTGTCTTAAAGTCTTTTTTTTTTTTTTTTTTTTTTGAGATGGAGTCTTGCTCTGTTACCTGGGCTGGAGTGCAGTGGCACGATCTCAGCTCACTGCAACATCTGCCTCCCAGGTTCGCACTCAGCTAATTTTTGTATTTTTAGTAAAGACAGGGTTTCATCATGTTGGCCAGGACGGTCTCGATCTCCTGACCTCAAGTGATCCGCCCACCTCAGCCTCCCAAAGTGTTGGGATTACAGGCCTGAGCCACCGTGTCCGGCCTGCAAATGTTATCTTATTTGAGAAAAGTGTGGCTGGTCACGGTGGCACACAGCTGTAATCCCAGCACTTTGAGAGGCTGAAGTGGGAGGACTGCTTGAGCCCAGGGTTTCAAGACCAGCCTGGGCAACATAGCAAGACCTTATCTACAAAAAAAAAATACATATATATATATATATATATATATATACACACACACACACATATATATACACATATATAATACAATACATATATACATATATAATACATATATAAATACATATATAATACATATATTATATATAAATACATATATTATATATAAATACATATATTATATATTATATATAAATACATATATAATATATATTACATATAAATACATATATATTATATATAAATACATATATAATATATAAATACATATATAATACATATATATTATATATAAATACATATATAATACATATATTATATATAAATACATATATAATACATATATTATATATAAATACATATATAATACATATATATAAATACATATGTAATACATATATAAATACATATATAATACATATATTATATATAAATACACACATATAATACATATATAAATACATATATAATACATACATATATTATGTATATGTTTATATATATATATGTATGTATGTATTGGCTGGACATGATAGTGCATGCCTGTAGTCCCAGCTACTTGGGAGGCTGAGGTGGAAGGGTGACTTGAGCCTGGAAGTTTGAGGCTGCCATGAGCTCTGATCACGCCATTGGACTCCAGCGTGGGTGACAAAGCGAGACACTGTCTCAGACAAAAAAAAAAAAAAAAAGTTTTTGCCGATATGATTAATTTAAGGTTGTTTGAGATAAGGAGATTGTCCTGGGTTAGCCAGGTAGGGCCTAAATGCAATCAAGAGTGTCTTTATCAGAAGAAAACAGAGGGACAGTTACACACAGAAGAGACAGAGTCAGTGTGACCAACAGGAGCAGAGATTGAGTGATGCAGCCACAAGCCAAGGAAAGCATGCAGCCACAGAAGCTGGAAGAGGCCAGGAATGGATAATCTCCAGAGCACTGGAAGGAGCTCAGCCCTGCTGACACATTGATTTCTGCCCAGTGCTACCGAATTCAGACTTCTAGACTCTAGAACTGTTAGAAAATTCATTTCTGTTGTTTTAAGCTACTTAAGTTTGTGGTCACTTGTTACAGCAGCCACAGGGAACTAATACACTCCCCTCTGCAACCCTGGAAGAACTATGCTTCTTAAAAAGTAGAGACAGGGCTGGGCACAGTGGCTCATGTCTGTAATCTCAGCACTTTGGGAGGCTGAGTGGGGCAGATCATTCAAGGTCAGGAGTTTGAGACCAGCCTGGCAAACATGGCGAAATCGTCTCTACTGAAAATATAAAAAGTAGCCAGGTGTGGTCGTGGGCACCTGTAATCCCAGCTAGTTGGGAAGCTGAGGCAGGAGAATCACTTGATCCTGGGAGGCGGAGCCTGCAGTGAGCCAAGATCGCACCACTGCACTTCGACCTGGGTGACAGAGCGAGACTCTGTTTCCAAAAAAAAAAAAAAAAAGTAGAGAAAAAGGACTGAAAGTAGCAGGGAAGAAGCAATGTATGAGTGGCACCCCTGGATCCATCCATCCTGAGCTGGTAGCAAGGAAGGTAGCTATTTGAATTACATTCAATTCATCAATATCTGGAATAAAAAATAAGGAAGTTTTTATTTAGGGCAGACTGGGCTCTTTAGATATCTAAAAGTAAGGCTGAGGGTTCTTTCTCTGGCCTCAGGTGCTCTCCTCTCATGCATGTGTAGATCAGGACTCAACCAGACTTCGGGAGGCTCCTCCACCTATCTCTGGAGTTCTGTGTACAACTCCTACCTCTCTGGTACTCTGCGCCACAAATGATGGTGACCTTCCCTCCCCGCCAACCCCCCTCTTGTCCTCTCAATTCTAAGATACCAGGCTCTATTTGGCTTCCCCATCCCTGCTCTGTAGCCTGAAAAGCAGCTCCAGATAATAAATTGGGGCAACCACAGAGCTCAGTAAGTTTGTTTCCCGCCTTTCAGTGACCACAGTCTTGCATTGCCTGTTACCTAATTCCTACAAATTGGTATTTCGTATATTGTCCAGTTTTCTAGTTGCTTAAAATAGCAAGGTAAATCCAGTCCTTGTTATTCCATCACTGCTGGACAGAATATATACTGTAAATCAAGTAACAGTTTCTCAGTTTTGTATCTTGTTGTTATCGCTGTTTTGAGACAGGGTCTCACTCTCACCCAGGCTGGAGTGCAGTGGCTCATAACTCGCTGCAGCCTCAAACTCCTGGGCTCAAGGCATCCTCCCACATAGGCCTCCCAAAGCGCTGAGATTACAGGCATTTGCCAGCCACTATGCCCTCAACTTAGTATCTAAAGGCTTAGTCTTCATTCAGCTATACCTCTTTAAAATAGCAGACAATATTTTTCTTCCTTTTTTCTTAGAATTTGCTCTTCTTAGTTTGACACTAAACTCTTAATTTTCCTACCTCTTTGATTATGATTTCTGATTCTTGAATCCTGAAAGTTCTAGGCAAGTTTAGGCAAGTTTCCAAAATCTTATTCTTGCCACATTTTCTTCTCCATCTGTGTAGGATCTCACCCTGTATAATCTCAACAAGTCCCACAAATTCATTCATGACTTCTTTTGCTGCTAACTCTTAACAGAAGTCCTATGTGACTGGCACTGGACTTCTTCATTCACAGAAGGGAAAAAAGGTGAATACCAAATATAATTTCTACCATATTTTAAAGTTTATAAATGTACTTTTTTTTTTTTTTTTTTTTTAGCAGAGTCTTGCTCTGTCACCCAGGCCGGAGTTCAGTGGCGCAATCTTGGCTCACTGCAACCTCTGCCTCTGGGGTTCAAGCGATTCTTGTGCCTCAGCCTCCTGAGTAGCTGGGACTACAGGCATGTACCACCACGCCCAGCTCTAATTTTTGTATTTTTAGTGGAGAAGGGGTTTCACCTGTTGGCCAGGCTGGTCTCAAACTCCTCACCTTAAGTGATCTGCCAGCCTCAGCCTCCCAAAGTGCTGGGATTACAGGCATGAGCCAACACACCCAGCTATATATGTACTTTTATACACATACAACCAGAGGAAAAAACAAAAGTTAATTCATTTAAAGTGTTAAGAATGATGATCTATTTTATGGGTAACACTTTCCTGTATTTTCAATACACACACACACACGAAGCTATTATTTAAGTCCCCATTTCTAGCTCATAACTCCAGCTGTTTTCACAGGCCAGAATCTCACATTATTTTCAAAGCAAGTCACATATCTTCTGCCTAGAGCCTGCCTTTCTCCCTCTGTGCCAGTTAATGATACTCAGTCCTCCCATAAGCTTCAGAGTCATTTCAACTTGTTCTTCTGTTCCCACATCTTGTCAAAAAGCCTACTGGAAACAATGAATTTCAATCCATGAGAAACAGTATTACTGCAGAAGGCTCTAGAATAATAATCTCAAAGCAGCACTAAAAAGCTAGCAGAATGAAAAACCCCCTTTTTTCCAGGTCAGAGATGTGAGGACACTCTGCAAAGAGGAAGCCATGCCCTTGGCATAGAAGCAGCTTGTTCCTGGGATAAAGAGGTGGATTTGGAAGAGTAGGCCAAAGTTGGAAAATAAGCCAAGGGGGGAAACTGTGGAGCAGATTCAAGAGGCCGGAGACTTGAGCCTACATTTTGGGTGGTACCCATAGATGAGAAAAGGAGAAACATGTCATAAACCAGGCTTCAAATGGTGCTTTGGCATAAAGTTGTTTTGCTGCCCAAACTGGCATTTAATATTGGTTGAAATGAATAAGACACACTAACCATCAACTTTTTACCATGTAATTAACCAGCTCGGAATAAGGTCTTTTTTTTTTTTTTACTTTAATGCTCTTTAGTATACATATGTAACAAACCTGCACGTTGTGCACATGTACCCTAAAACTTAAAGTATAACAATCATAAAATTTAAAAAAAGTAATAAAAAATATTTATAAGCCAGAGGAGGAGCCAAGATGGCCGAATAGGAACAGCTCCGGTCTACAGCTCCCAGCGTGTGTGATGCAGAAGACTGGTGATTTCTGCATTTCCATCTGAGGTGCCGTGTTCATCTCACTAGGGAGTGCCAGACAATGGGCGCAGGTCAGTGGGTGAGTGCACCGTGCGCCAGCCGAAGCAGGGGTGAGGCATTGCCTCACTGGGGAAGCACAAGGGGTCAGGGAGTTCCCTTTCCAGGGGTGACAGACGGCACCTGGAAAATCGGGCCACTCCCACCCGAATACTGTGCTTTTCCGACGGGCTTAGGAAACGGTGCCCCAGGAGATTATAGCCCGCACCTGGCTCAGAGGGTCCTACGCACACAGAGTCTCACTGATTGCTAGCACAGCAGTCTAAGATCAAACAGCAAGTTGGCAGCGAGGCTGGGGGAGGGGCACCCGCCATTGCCCAGGCTCGCTTAGGTAAACAAAGCAGCCTGGAAGCTTGAACTGGGTGGAGCCCACCACAGCTCAAGGAGGCCTGCCTGCCTCTGTAGTCTCCACCTCTGGGGGCAGGGCACAGACAAAAAGACAGCAGTAACCTCTGCAGACTTAAATGTCCCTGTCTGACAGCTTTGAGGAGAGCAGTGGTTCTCCCAGCACGCAGCTGGAGATCTGAGAACGGGCTGACTGCCTCCTCAAGTGGGTCCCTGACCCCTGGCCCCCGAGAAGCCTAACTGGGAGGCACCCCCCAGCAGGGGCAGACTGACACCTCACACGGCCGGCCAGGTACTCCAACAGACCTGCAGCTGAGGGTCCTGTCTGTTAGAAGGAAAACTAACAGAAAGGACATCCACACCAAAAACCCAACTGTACATCATCATCATCAAAGACCAAAAGTAGATAAAACCACAAAGATGGGGAAAAAACAGAGCAGAAAAACTGGAAACTCTAAAAACCAGAGTACCTCTCCTCCTCCAAAGGAACGCAGTTCCTCGCCAGCAACGGAACAAAGCTGGATGGAGAATGACTTTGACGAGCTGAGAGAAGAAGGCTTCAGACGATCAAATTACTCCGAGCTACGGGAGGATGATATTCAAACCAAAGGCAAAGAAGTTGAAAACTTTGAAAAAAATTTAGAACAATGTATAACTAGAATAACCAATACAGAGAAGTGCTTAAAGGAGCTGATGGAGCTGAAAACCAAGGCTTGAGAACTACGTGAAGAATGCAGAAGCCTCAGGAGCCAATGCAATCAAATGGAAGAAAGGGTATCAGCCCTGGAAGATGAAATGAATGAAATGAAGCAAGAAGGGAAGTTTAGAGAAAAAAGAATAAAAAGAAACGAGCAAAGCCTCCAAGAAATGTGGGACTATGTGAAAAGACCAAATCTACGTCTGATTGGTGTACCTGAAAGTGACGGGGAGAATGGAAACAAGTTGGAAAACACTCTACAGGATATTATCCAGGAGAACTTCCCCAATCTAGCAAGGCAGGCCAACATTCAGATTCAGGAAATACAGAGAATGCCACAAAGATACTCCTTGAGAAGAGCAACTCCAAGACACATAATTGTCAGATTCACCAAAGTTGAAATGAAGGAAAAAATGTTAAGGGCAGCCAGAGAGAAAGGTCGGGTTACCCTCAAAGGGAAGCCCATTAGACTAACAGCGGATCTCTCGGCAGAAACCCTACAAGCCAGAAGAGAGTGGGGGCCAATATTCAACATTCTTAAAGAAAAGAATTTTCAACCCAGAATTTCATATCCAGCCAAACTAAGCTTCATAAGTGAAGGAGAAATAAAATCCTTTCCAGACAAGCAAATGCTGAGAGATTTTGTCACCACCAGGCCTGCCCTAAAAGAGCTCCTGAAGGAAGCACTAAACATGGAAAGGCACAACCGGTACCAGCCACTGCAAAATCATGCCAAAATGTAAAGACCATCGAGATTAGGAAGAGACTGCATCAACTAACGAGCAAAATAACCAGCTAACATCATAATGACAGGATCAAATTCACACATAACAATATTAACTTTAAATGTAAATGGACTAAATGCTCCAATTAAAAGACACAGACTGGCAAATTGGATAAAGACTCAAGACCCATCAGTGTGCTGTATTCAGGAAACCCATCTCACGTGCAGAGACACACATAGGCTCAAAATAAAAGGATGGAGGAAGATGTACCAAGCAAATGGAAAGCAAAAAAGGGCAGGGGTTGCAATCCTAGTCTCTGATAAAACAGACTTTAAACCAACAAAGATCAAAAGAGACAAAGAAGGCCATTACATAATGGTAAAGGGATTAATTCAACAAGAAGAGCTAACTATCCTAAATATATATGCACTCAATACAGGAGCACCCAGATTCATAAAGCAAGTCCTGAGTGACCTACAAAGAGACTTAGACTCCCACACATTAATAATGGGAGACTTTAACACCCCACTGTCAACATTAGTCAGATCAACGAGACAGAAAGTCAACAAGGATACCCAGGAATTGAACTCAGCTCTGCACCAAGCGGACCTAATAGACATCTACAGAACTCTCCACCCCAAATCAACAGAATATACATTTTTTTCAGCACCACACCACACCTATTCCAAAACTGACCATATACTTGGAAGTAAAGCTCTCCTCAATAAATGTAAAAGAACAGAAATTATAACAAACTATCTCTCAGATCACAGTGCAATCAAGCTAGAACTCAGGATTAAGAATCTCACTCAAAACCGCTCAACTACATGGAAACTGAACAACCTGCTCCTGAATGACTACTGGGTACATAACGAAATGAAGGCAGAAATAAAGATGTTCTTTGAAACCAATGAGAACCAAGACACAACATACCAGAACCTCTGGGATGCGTTCAAAGCAGTGTGTAGAGGGAAATTTATAGCACTAAATGCCCACAAGAGAAAGCAGGAAAGATCCAAAATTGACACCCTAACATCACAATTAAAAGAACTAGAAAAGCAAGAGCAAACACATTCAAAAGCTAGCAGAAGGCAAGAAATAACTAAAATCAGAGCAGAACTGAAAGAAATAGAGACAGAAAAAACTCTTCAAAAAATTAATGAATCCAGGAGCTGGTTTTTTGAAAGGATCAACAAAATTCATAGACCGCTAGCAAGATTAATAAAGAAAAAAAGAGAGAAGAATCAAATAGATGCAATAAAAAATGATAAAGGGGATATCACCACCGATCCCACAGAAATACAAACTACCATCAGAGAATACTACAAACACCTCTACGCAAATAAACTAGAAAATCTAGAAGAAATGGATAAATTCCTCAACACATACACCCTCCCAAGACTAAACCAGGAAGAAGTTGAATCTCTGAATAGACCAATAACAGGAGCTGAAATTGTGGCAATAATCAATAGCTTACCAACCAAAAAAAGTCCAGGACCAGGTGGGTTCACTGCCGAATTCTACCCAGAGGTACAAGGAGGAACTGGTACCATTCCTTCTGAAACTATTCCAATCAATAGAAAAAGAGGGAATCCTCCCTAACTCGTTTTATGAGGTCAGCATCATCCTGATACCAAAGCCTGGCAGAGACACAACAAAAAAAGAGAATTTTAGACCAATATCCTTGGTGAACATTGATGCAAAAATCCTCAATAAAATACTGGCAAACCGAATTCAGCAGCACATCAAAAAGCTTATCCACCATGATCAAGTGGGCTTCATCCCTGGGATGCAAGTCTGGTTCAATATACGCAAATCAAGAAATGTAATCCAGCACATAAACAGAACCAAAGACAAAAACCACATGATTATCTCAATAGATGCAGAAAAGGCCTTTGAGAAAATTCAACAACCTTCATGCTAAAAACTCTCAATAAATTAGGTATTGATGGGACGTATCTCAAAATAATAAGAGTTATCTATGACAAACCCACAGCCAATATCATACTGAATGGGCAAAAACTGGAAGCATTCCCTTTGAAAACTGGCACAAGACAGGGATGCCCTCTCTCACCACTTCTATTCAACATAGTGTTGGAAGTTCTGGCCAGGGCAATTAGGCAGGAGAAGGAAATAAAGGGTATTCAATTAGGAAAAGAGGAAGTCAAATTGTCCCTGTTTGCAGATGACATGATTGTATATCTAGAAAACCCCATTGTCTCAGCCCAAAATCTCCTTAAGCTGATATGCAACTTCAGCAAAGTCTCAGGATACAAAACCAATGTACAAAAATCACAAGCATTCTTATACACCAACAACAGACAAACAGAGAGCCAAATCATGAGTGAACTCCCATTCACAATTGCTTCAAAGAGAATAAAATACCTAGGAATCCAACTTACAAGGGATGTGAAGGACCTCTTCAAGGAGAACTACAAACCACTGCTCAAGGAAATAAAAGAGGATACAAACAAATGGAAGAACATTCCATGCTCATGGGTAGGAAGAATCAATATCGTGAAAATGGCCATCCTTCCCAAGGTAATTTACAGATTCAATGCCATCCCCATCAAGCTACCAATGACTTTCTTCACAGAATTGGAAAAAACTACTTTAAAGTTCATATGGAACCAAAAAAGAGCCCGCATCGCCAAGTCAATCCTAAGCCAAAAGAACAAAGCTGGAGGCATCACACTACCTGACTTCAAACTATACTACAAGGCTACAGTAACCAAAACAGCATGGTACTGGTACCAAAACAGAGATATAGATTGCTGGAACAGAACAGAGCTGTCAGAAATAATGCCACATATCTACAACTATCTGATCTTTGACAAACCTGAGAAAAACAAGAAATGGGGAAAGGATTCCCTATTTAATAAATGGTGCTGGGAAAACTGGCTAGCCATATGTAGAAAGCTGAAACTGGATCCCTTCCTTACACCTTATACAAAAATCAATTCAAGATGGATTAAAGACTTAAATGTTAGACCTAAAACCATAAAAACCCTAGAAGAAAACCTAGGCATTACCATTCAGGACATAGGCATGGGCAAGGACTTCATGTCTAAAACACCAAAAGCAATGGCAACAGAAGCCACAATTGACAAATGGGATCTAATTAAACTAAAGAGCTTCTGCACAGCAAAAGAAACTACCATCAGAGTGAACAGGCAACCTACAAAATGGGAGAAAATTTTTGCAACCTACTCATCTGACAAAGGGCTAATATCCAGAATCTGCAATGAACTCCAACAAATTTACAAGAAAAAAACAAACAACCCCATCAAAAAGTGGGCGAAGAACATGAACAGACACTTCTCAAAAGAAGACATATATGCAGCCAAAAAACACATGAAAAAATGCTCACCATCACTGGCCATCAGAGAAATGCAAATCAAAACCACAATGAGATACCATCTCACACCAGTTAGAATGGCAATCATTAAAAAGTCAGGAAACAACAGGTGCTGGAGAGGATGTGGAGAAATAGGAACACTTTTACACTGTTGGTGGGACTGTAAACTAGTTCAACCATTGTGGAAGTCAGTGTGGCGATTCCTCAGGGATCTAGAACTAGAAATTCCATTCGACCCATCCATCCCATTACTGGGTATATACCCAAAGGACTACGAATCATGCTGCTGTAAAGACACATGCACACGTATGTTTATTGCGGCATTATTCACAATAGCAAAGACTTGGAACCAACCCAAATGTCCAACAATGATAGACTGGACTAAGAAAATGTGGCACATATACACCATGGAATACTATGCAGCCATAAAAAATGATGAGTTCATGTCCTTTGTAGGGACATGGATGAAATTGGAAATCATCATTCTCAGTAAACTATCACAAGAACAAAAAACCAAACACCACATATTCTCACTCATATGTGGGAACTGAACAATGAGAACACATGGACACAGGAAGGGGATCATCACACTTCGGGGACTGTTGTGGGGTGGGGGGAGGGGGGAGGGATAGCATTGGGAGATATACCTAATGCTAGATGACGAGTTGTTGGGTGCAGCACACCAGCATGGCACATGTATACATATGTAACTTACCTGCACATTGCGCACATGTACCATAAAACCTAAAGTATAATAATAATAATAATAATAATAATAATAATAATAAAAGAAAAAAAAAGAAAACCAAAAAAAAAAAAAAAAAAGAAGAAGTGAGATAGCAAGCTGGTTCTCTTTTTTCCCGTTTTCCTGAATAGCCACAGAGTTCACCCAATACTGTTTACGGAAGAATTCCCTATTTTCATCACATATAACACTGTTTAACACAAAAAACATTTCTATAGATGAGTCTACTTCAGTGCTCTCAATTCTGTGCCAGTGATCCGAGGCTCAAACTGGTTGGCCTTCAACATACACTTTAATATTTGACAGCACTAATACCCCTTCATGAACAGATTTTCATAATTTTGGTGAAAAATTTCATTTTTGCTCTTTCATATAAACTTAAGAATCAAGTTTTGAAAAGCCTATTGAGATATTAATTGGGATTACTTTAAATTCACAAATTGTGTGTGTGTGTGTGTGTGTGTGTGTGTATATATATATATATATTTTTTTTTTTTTTTCAGAGATGGCTTCTCACTATATTGCCCCAGGCTGGTCTCCAACTCCTGGCCTCAAGTGATCCTCCCACCTTGGCCTCCCAAAGTGCTGAATTATAGGCATGAGCCACTCTGCCTGGCCTGTTTAAGACATTTTCAATGTAAGATGCACAGATATTTTAGGCCAATTGAAAGAGCTTAAAACTTAAATGCTTCTGTTTGCGTATCACATCTGACTTGTGCTCATAATGAAAGGAAAGTTATGTAAAATAAATTGGTTAAGATGCTCCTAATCTAACTTCATAATTACCACATGGTCAGAAGTACAAAGAAGATGTCATCAGTTTTAAGGCATACTTACCTTTAGAAATCGTAAAAGATTTTAAAAAAGTGTCTTTCTAACAATATAAAATACAGCAACTTAGAGGGAATACTGACATGTTATAAATGTGAGTGTTATCCTACTGAAGAACAAAATATGTTTTAGCATTTTTTAAATTCTTTTATGAGCTTCAGTGAAGTTTTGCAATATTTTTCAGGAATATCTTTCATTTTCTTGCTAATTCTTAAGTTTCTCTTACTTTTTCTTTGTAGAGATAGGGTCTCACCATGTTGCCCAAGCTGGTCTCAAACTCCTGGGCTCAAGTGATCCTCCCACCTTGGCCTCCCAAAGTGCTGAATTATAGGCATGAGCCACTCTGCCTGGCCTGTTTCACTAAATTTAAGACATTTTCAATGTAAGATGCACAGATATTTTAGGCCAATTGAAAGAGCTTAAAACTTAAATGCTTCTGTTTGTGTATCACATCTGACTTGTGCTCATAATGAAAGGAAAGTTATGTAAAATAAATTGGTTAAGATGCTCCTAATCTAACTTCATAATTACCACATGGTCAGAAGTACAAAGAAGATGTCATCAGTTTTAAGGCATACTTACCTTTAGAAATCGTAAAAGATTTTTAAAAAGTGTCTTTCTAACAATATAAAATACAGCAACTTAGAGGGAATACTGACATGTTATAAATGTGAGTGTTATCCTACTGAAGAACAAAATATGTTTTAGCATTTTTTAAATTCTTTTATGAGCTTCAGTGAAGTTTTGCAATATTTTTCAGGAATATCTTTCATTTTCTTGCTAATTCTTAAGTTTCTCTTACTTTTTCTTTGTAGAGATAGGGTCTCACCATGTTGCCCAAGCTGGTCTCAAACTCCTGGGCTCAAGTGATCCTCCTGCCTTGGCCTCCCAACGTGCTGGGATTACAGGCATGAGCCACTGTGCCTGACCAGTTTATTTCTAAGTAGAATTTTTTCCTTCAAAAATTCTGTTTGGAAAATATGCGAATATAATTTATACAGAAAATTATATAACAATATTGAGAAAAAAATTAAAGACCAAAACACATGGAGAAATAATGTTTATAATCAGAGGATTCAATGGCATAAAGATTTCAAATTCCCATTACAGTAGGTGTAGCAACAAAAAAAAAAATCAATTCTTCCCAGACCAATTCAACACAATTCCAATCAAAATCCTAACAGGTATTCTTGTGGAACATCACAGCTGATTCTAAAATATATGTGGAAATGGACAGGGCCCAGGATATCAAGACATAAAACTAGATGAGTGATTCTCAAACTTTTTGGTTTGACATTCCTGGAAAATACTGAGACTCTAAAATGCTTTTATTAACATAGGTAATAGCTATTATATTTATTACATGAGAAATTAAAACAGGAATTATTTATTTATTTTTTGAGATAGAGTCTCCCTCTGTCACCCAGGCTGGAGTGCAGTGGCATGATCTCAGCTGACTGCAACCTGTGCCTCCCAGTTTCAAGTGATTATCCTGCCTCAGCCTCCCAAGTAGCTGGGATTACAGGCATGTGCCACCACATTTGGCTAATTTTGTATTTTTAGTAGAGACGGGGTTTCACTATGTTGCCCAGGCTGGTCTCGAACTCCTGACCTCAGGTGATCCACCTGCCTCAGCCTCCCAAAGTGCTGGGATTACAGGTGTGAGCCACTGTGCCTGGCCAAAACAGGAAAGTTTTAAATATTAATTCATTCATTTAAAAATAACAAGAAATCTATTATATGCTAACATAAATAACACTTTAATGAAAAATAACAGTTTTGCAAAACAAATTTAAAAAATGAGTGAGAAGAGTAGCACTGTTTGACATTTTTGGAAATCTTCTTAGTGTCTGGCTTGATGGGAGACAGCTGGGTTCTCTTATCTACTTCTATATTCAATCTGTTGCAACACTGCATTTCGTGTGGCCTCTGGAAAAATCGTACACCTGTGAGAGAATGAGTGTGAGGCAAAAAACAACCAAGTGTTACTATAAAAATAGTTTTGACCTGGCCAAGACCCCACTCTGAGAGGGTCTCAGGAAACCCCCATAGTCCTGTGACCACACTTTGAGAACTGCTAAAATACAGTACTTAAGACAATGGGTCACTGGCAAAGGACAGACAAATAGAAGACAGGAATAGAAGAGACAGGCAAATCCTTGTATACACAATCACCTGATTTATGACCAAGGTAGCTCTACTGAGCAGGAGGAGACGGCCTTTTCAATAAATGGAACTAAACATCATCATCATCGTGTCATCTAGGAAAACAAACTGACCCCATCTCACAACACACACAAAAATTCCAGAGATTGTTGATCTAAATGTGAAAGGCAAAACATTAACAGAGAATAATATAGATTATCTTCACACCAGGGTACAAAAACATCTAATTACAAAGGAAAAGACAGAAACATTCAACTACATTAAAATTAAGAATTTCTGTTAATCAGAGAAATGCAAACCAAAACTACAGTGAGATATCATCTCACTCCAGTTTAAATGGCTTTTATCAAAAAGACAGGTAATGCACTTTGGGAGGCTGAAACGGGTGGATCACGAGGTCAAGAGAGCGAGACCATCCTGGCCAAAATGGTGAAACCCCATCTCTATTAAAGTACAAAAATTAGCTGAGTGTGGTGGTGGGCGCCTGTAGTCCCAGTTCCTTGGGAGGCTGAGGCGGGTGGATCATGAGGTCAAGAGATCGAGACCATCCTGGCCAAAATAGTGAAACCCTGTCTCTACTAAAAGTACAAAAATTAGCTGAGCATGGTGGTGGGTGTCTGTAGTCCCAGCTCCTTGGGAGGCTGAGGCAGGAGAATGGCTTGAACCCAGGAGAGGAAGGCTGCAGTAAGCCGAGATTGCGCCACTGCACTCCAGCCTGGTGACAGAGCGAGACCCCGTCTCAAAAACAAAAAAGCAAACAAACAAAAAGACAGGTAATGACAGATGACGGCAAGGATGCGGAAAAAGGGGAACCCTCGTACACTGTTGTTGGGAATGTAAATCAGTACAATCACTATGTGGAGGGTCCTCAAGAAAACTAAAAATAGAACTACCATGTGATCCAGCAATCCCACTGCTGGGTACACACCAAAAAGAAAGGAAATCAGTGTATCAAAGACATTTCTGTACTCCTATGTTTATTGCAGCACTATTCACAATAGCCAAAATATGGAATTAACCTAAATGTCCATCAACAGATGAATGGATAAAGAAAATGTGGCACTTACACACAATGCAGTACTATTCAGCCATCAAAATGAATGCAGTCCTGTCATTTGCAACAACATGCGTAAAACTGGAGGACATTATGTTAAGTGAAATAAGCCAGACACAGAAAGACAAACATTGCATGTTCTCACCCATATGTGGAAGCTAAAGAAAAAAAATTGAACCCATGTAGATAGAGGACAGGAAAGAAGTGGGAAGAGAAGTGGGAAACAAAGAGTGATTGGTGAATGGGTACAAAAATATAGTTTAAAAAAATGAGTAAGTCTAGTGTTCAGCAGCACAATAGGGCAACTATAGTTAACAATAATTTTATATTTCAAAATGACTAAAAGACTAGAATTAGAATATCCCTAACATGAAGAAATGATAAATGCTGGCTGGGCATGGTGGCTTACGTCTGTAATCCCAGCACTTTAAGAGGCTGAGGCAAGCAGATCACCTGAGGTCGGGAGTTCGAGACCAGTCTGACCAACATGGAGAAACCCCATCTCTACTAAAAATACAATATTAGACAGGCGTGGTGGTGCATGCTTGTAATCCCAGCTACTTGGGAGGCTGAGGCAGGAAAATCGCTTGAACCCGGGAGGCAGAGGTTGTGGTGAGCCAAGATTGCACCATTGCACTCCAGCCTGGGCAACAAGAGTGAAACTCCATCTGAAAAAAAAAAAAAAAGATAAATGCTTCAGGTGGTGGGGTAATCTACCCTAATTTGATAATTATGCATTGTATGCTTGCATCAAAATACCACGTCTACCCCATAAATATGTATGTCTATTGTGTAACCATAATAATTACAAATAAAAATTTTTAAAATTTTTCTGTTAGTGAAGAAATATCTTTAAGAGAATAAAAAGGAAAGGCTAGCCACTAGCTAGTAATAGGTATCTGCAACACAGATATGTGGCAGGGAGGGGAGGGGATCAATATATTTATCCCTTATACAAACCAATAAAACGAAGAACACCTACCAGAAAATTAGCCAAAAGACTTAAATGAGCTCTTCATAGAGAAGACATACAAATGGCCAAAAAAACATATAAAAGGCTGCTCAACCTCATTAGTAACCAGGGAAATGCTTAAAACCAAAGTGGAGTGTTAACTAGTACAACCACTTTGAGAAACTGTTGTCATTTCTAATAAACACTCAACTACCCCAAGACCCAAAAATCCACTCCTAGATATATACCCAAGAGAAATGAGTATATATGAGAATGTTCATAGCAGCTTAATTCACAATAGCCAAAACCTAGAAACAATCAGTAAGAAAATGAATAAACAAAGAGTAATATAATCATACAACAGAACTCAGCAAGAAAAAAAGAGTAACTGATACAGCCAACAACTTGGATAAAGTGCAAAAAAAAAAAAAAAAAAAATTATGCCGGGCAAAAGAAGCCAGACACAGGAGAGTCCATACTGTCTGAGCCCAATTATATGAAGTTCAAAAACAGACAAAATGCATGTATAGTGGCCGAAGTCAAAACAGTGTGGTTAGAATAGCAGCTTCTTTCTGGAAAGGAACATGAGAGAACTTTCTGGAGTGATGGAAATATTCTATATCTTCATCTCGGTATTGATTAGATATTTATATGTAAAATATTTTTCAGGCTGTACATTTTTACATTTTATTGTATATGACACCTACCTCAATTACACCCAAAAACCCATTATGTACCTACCAGAATGGTTAATAAAATTTAACTGATTGACAATTCTAAGCCTTGGCAAAGAGGTGGATAAACAGGAATGCTCACATATTGTTGGTAGGAATTTAAACTAGTGCAACCACTTTGGAAAATAATCTGGCATTACTGAGTAAAACTGAAGATACACAAAAATGTTTATAGCAGCAGTATTCATAATTGCTGCAAACTGGAGACAAATATCCATCAAAAAGAGAATGAAGGCTGGGCGTGATGGCTCACTTCTGTAATCCCAGCACTTTGGGAGGCTGAGGCAGGTGGATCACCTGAACTGAGGAGTTTGAGACCAGCCTGGCCAACATGGTGAAACCCCGTCTCTACTAAAAATTCAGTAATTAGCTGGACATGGTGGTGTGCACCTGTAGTCCCAGCTACTTGGGAGGCTGAGGCAGGAGAATCACTTGAACCTGGGAGGCGGAGGTTGCAGTGAGCTGACATCATGCCATTGCACTCCAGCCTGGGTGACAATAGTGAAACTCAGTCTCCAAAAAAAAGAGAGTGAATACATCAATTGTGTTATATTCATAATAGAGTATCATTCAGCAATGACTAATGTACAAACTACAGCTCCATAAAACACAGGTGAGGCCAGGCACAGTGGCTCACGCCTGTAATCCCAGCACTTTGGAAGGCTGAGGCGGGTGGATCATGAGGTCAGGAGATCGAGACCATCCTGGCTAACACGGTGAAACCCCATCTCTACTAAAAATACAAAAACTTAGCCGGGCATGGTGGCAGGCACCTGTGGTCCCAGATACTTGGGAGGCTGAGGCAGGAGAATGGCGTGAACCTGGGAGGTGGAGCTTGCAGTGAGCCAAGATTGCACCACTGCACTCCAGCCTGTCTCAAAAAAAAAAAAAAAAAAAAAAAAAAACCACAGGTGAATCTCACAAAATGACACTGAGTGAAAGCAGCTGAGTAAAAAAACAAACTAAATGGTTCTATTTATAAAAACCACATGATTATCTCAAAAGATGCAGAAAAGGCCTTTGACAAAATTCAACAACCATTCATGCCAAAAACTCTCAATAAATTAGGTATTGATGGGATGTATCTCAAAATAATAAGAGCTATCTATGACAAACCCACAGCCAATATCATACTGAATGGGCAAAAACTGGAAGCATTCCCTTTGAAAACTGGCACAAGACAGGGATGCCCTTTCTCACCACTCCTATTCAACATAGTGTTGGAAGTTCTGGCCAGGGCAATTAGGCAGGAGAAGGAAATAAAGGGTATTCAATTAGGAAAAGAGGAAGTCAAATTGTCCCTGTTTGCAGATGACATGATTGTATATCTAGAAAACCCCATTGTCTCAGCCCAAAATCTCCTTAAGCTGATAAGCAACTTCAGCAAAGTCTCAGGATACAAAATCAATGTACAAAAATCACAAGCATTCTTATACACCAACAACAGACAAACAGAGAGCCAAATCATGAGTGAACTCCCATTCACAATTGCTTCAAAGAGAATAAAATACCTAGGAATCCAACTTACAAGGGATGTGAAGGACCTCTTCAAGGAGAACTACAAACCACTGCTCAAGGAAATAAAAGAGGATACAAACAAATAGAAGAACATTCCATGCTCATGGGTAGGAAGAATCAATATTGTGAAAATGGCCATACTGCCCAAGGTAATTTACAGATTCAATGCCATCCCCATCAAGCTACCAATGACTTTCTTCACAGAATTGGAAAAAAACTACTTTAAAGTTCATATGGAACCAAAAAAGAGCCCGCATCGCCAAGTCAATCCTAAGCCAAAAGAACAAAGCTGGAGGCATCACACTACCTGACTTCAAACTATACTACAAGGCTACAGTAACCAAAACAGCATGGTACTGGTACCAAAACAGAGATATAGATCAATGGAACAGAACAGAGCCCTCAGAAATAACACCGCATATCTACAACTATCTGATCTTTGACAAACCTGAGAAAAACAAGAAATGGGGAAAGGATTCCCTATTTAATAAATGGTGCTGGGAAAACTGGCTAGCCATATGTAGAAAGCTGAAACTGGATCCCTTCCTTACACTTTATACAAAAATTAATTCAAGATGGATTAAAGACTTAAATGTTAGACCTAAAACCATAAAAACCCTAGAAGAAAACCTAGGCGTTACCATTCAGGACATAGGCATGGGCAAGGACTTCATGTCTAAAACACCAAAAGCAATGGCAACAAAAGCCAAAATTGACAAATGGGATCTAATTAAACTGAAGAGCTTCTGCACAGCAAAAGAAACTACCATCAGAGTGAACAGGCAACCTACAAAATGGGAGAAAATTTTCGCAACCTACTCATCTGACAAAGGGCTAATATCCAGAATCTACAATGAACTCCAACAAATTTACAAGAAAAAAACAAACAACCCCATCAAAAAGTGGGCGAAGGACATGAACAGACACTTCTCAAAAGAAGACATATATGCAGCCAAAAAACACATGAAAAAATGCTCACCATCACTGGCCATCAGAGAAATGCAAATCAAAACCACAATGAGATACCATCTCACACCAGTTAGAATGGCAATCATTAAAAAGTCAGGAAACAACAGGTGCTGGAGAGGATGTGGAGAAATAGGAACACTTTTACACTGTTGGTGGGACTGTAAACTAGTTCAACCCTTGTGGAAGTCAGTGTGGCGATTCCTCAGGGCTCTAGAACTAGAAATTCCATTTGACCCAGCCATCCCATTACTGGGTATATACCCAAAGGACTACGAATCATGATGCTATAAAGACACATGCACACGTATGTTTATTGCGGCACTATTCACAATAGCATTTGGAACCAACCCAAATGTCCAACAATGATAGACTGGATTAAGAAAATGTGGCACATATACACCATGGAATACTATGCAGCCATAAAAAATGATGAGTTCATGTCCTTTGTAGGGACATGGATGAAATTGGAAATCATCATTCTCAGTAAACTATCACAAGGACAAAAAACCAAACACCGCATATTCTCACTCATAGGTGGGAATTGAACAATGAGAACACATGGACACAGGAAGGGGAACATCACACTCTGGGGACTGATGTGGGGTGGGGGGAGGGGGGAGGGATAGCATTGGGAGATATACCTAATGCTAGATGACGAGTTAGTGGGTGCAGCACACCAGCATGGCACATGTATACATATGTAACTAACCTGCACATTGCGCACATGTACCCTAAAACCTAAAGTATAATAATAATAAATAAATAAATAAATAACAAAGTTCAAATAGCAAAACTAACCTACCAAGTTTGGGTGCAATGTTAGAAAAGTAAGAAAATGATTCTCATAAAAGTCAGGACAGATGTCACTTTTGAGAAGGAGGATGCATATAGTTGATTGGGGGAATTTAAGGGAGGGCTTTCTGGAGTGCTGGCATTGGTCAATTTAATGACCTGAATGTTCATGACAGGGTTATGCTTTGTGGATTACAACAACAAAAAGATGCACCGCTCAATGATTTTTCTGTGTGTATGTTATAGCTCACAATAAAAGAAGGTTAAAAACAAACAATGGTACCTGGTGGTTGATTGAATTTGGTGGGGGAGGGGAGGAGAGAGAAAGAATCATGGACAAGTCCCAGGTTTCTGACTTGCACAACTGCTTGGGTGGTAATGCCTTTCACTGAGATAGCAAACAGCATTTTTGGAGGAAGAGTATGAAATAAATCTTGGAAATGCTGAATTTAGAATACTTTTGAGACATCCAAGTAGAGACGTCCAGTAGGCAATTAGATATTAGCAGATGGAGTACTCAACAGCAGAGGTTGGGGTAGAGATACATGTTGGATTCACCCATGAGCGAGGCCATGGACATGGCTGTGACTGTTTAGGGAAAGAAGAATGACAGAAGGCCCTAGGGCTGATTGGTGGAACATCAATATTTAATGGCCAGATACAGGAGAATAAGCCAGTAAAAAAAAAAAAAAAAAAAACCTGAGAGTAATAGAAGGAAAATGAAGAATTGTCATGAACCATTAAGCAAGAGGAAAGAGCATCTTAAGAGTAAGAAGTCACTCTCTGCAGGCTGATGCGTAGTTCAGGGGGAAGGACATGAATTATGTGTACTACTCAGCAGGCCAGGTTTTACTCCACCTCTTTCTGGCTGACTTGACACAAGCAACAACCCAAGAGAAAACCAATACTTCTGAGAATGGCTGCAAGTTTTTATGTGCTGTCTTCTGTGATGAGAAGTCAAGGCTGAGCTCTTCCTACTCCTGATTCTCAAGAAGGAGGAAGGCAGATGTGAGAACACTGATTGGGTCTGTGCGCTACTGGGCAGCATCACTATTAAAAGTCAGCACACAGATGCGAGCTCACTTTTTGTGCTTCCATGTGACTGGAGTGGTTGAGAAGGTTGTACTCCCCCCCTGCACCCCTTATACCCTCACAGTAAGGGACAGCCAAGGCCAAACCTACAGCTTGGGCAGAAGAAGCCAGGGCAGGTGTCCAAGGCCAGATCAGCAGTCAGCCAGAGCAAATGGGCTCGCTCTGGTTACGTGACTCGGGGCAACTGACAGAAAGGAGTGAAATGTGGGGAAGATCTTAGTGTGTTTGAGAACTGGGGAGATGAAAAGGCTTCATCTCATGGTCTGCTTTAGTTTGAAACAATTTAAGCTTAACTAGATTCCAAAAAAACAGTATTTCCACCTGAACCAGCTGGGTTCATTCCAGTCTTCTACATTGGAGTTTGCGGCCTGAGTCCTAGTTAAGAATAAAATGTAGAGTCCTTTTGTTTTCCATTTGTCAGTGCAAATATTTCATACAAATCTTTCTCCCAGGGACCCTGTAGACTTGAAAAGAGTGGCTATAGATTAGAGACAATTCTGATATTCCAGGGATCCCTGACCAGAATAAGAAATTACCATAAGTTCTCAATTTCTAGCACCACACACAGAAATTGCATCACACACACACACACACACACACACACACACACACACACACACACGAGCGGGCTTACCTACCTCTCAGAAAATTGCGCAGATTCAACAAGAAAGAATAAATAGTAATCAATGTGTTCCTTAATGGCTGGTGAATAATAAATGTTAACTAAAACAAAAACAATTTTTATTTTTAAATCCACTATCACCTCCCATCAAATATTTAAAGGATAAAGTCTAAACTGACAGAACAGCAAATTAGTATGGTCCTTTGGGAGGGAAATCTGGTGATACATATTAGGAACCGATCTTGTTATTTGTTGCTTTTCTTTTTTATGACAGAAAAAAAACAAAATTTTAAAAAGGCTAAGTTTTGTAAATCATAGTACATTCTTAAAATTAATACTATGGTCCAGGCGCAGTGGCTCACACCTGTAATCCCAGCACTTTGGGAGGCTGAGGTGGGCAGATTACGATGTCAGGAGATCGAGACCATCCTGGCTAACATGGTGAAACCCCATCTCCTTACTAAAAAAATACAAAAAAATTAGCTGGGCATGGTGGCAGGTGCCTGTAGCCCCAGCTACTCAGGAGGCTGAGGCAGGAGAATGGCGTGAACCCAGAAATCAGAGCTTGCAGTGAGCCGAGATCGCACCACTGCACTCCAGCCTGGGTGACAGAGCGAGACTCTGTCTCAAAAAAAAAAAAAAAAAAAAAAGAATACTATGTAAACACTTTAAAAATGAGATGCTTGTGTGAGAACCAACTTTGAAGGAGGTGAAAAGTATTTACAAATTATTCTATTGAATGATAGCTAGTATTTGTTGAACACCTGTGTACTAGGGCTGTGCTGACTGCTTGTACAACTGCTGTTTAATTTTACAATAACCTTACAATGCAGGTGGCATACTAACCTCATTTAACAAATAAAACAGAAGGGGAGGCTTAAGTTTATTATCTAGTATCACTGAGGGAGGACATAGCAGAATTAGGATTTAAAACCATCAAACCTTGATTTCAGAAACTACACTTCCACTCACTGTGCCAGTGTGTCATAAAGCATACATACTTCTGGAAAAATTATTTAATACACATCACTGTTATATTTCTTTAATATACAGCAAAGTACATAATATCAATGTTATGTATTTATCTAATATATATCAGTGTATGAGTTCACAGCTCTTATCACTAAGGATTTTTGGGTTTCTTTAGTAAATTTTAAGAAAACTGTTATGAATTAACAGTACAGATGATACAAACATATGGCAAAAGTAACAAGGAGGCACTCCAGTGACTGAAAGTTTGGAGAACAAAACTCTCACCTTCTCAAAAGGCACTTTCTTCTTTATATGCTGCAATATTGCACGAAATTTTCACAACAATTACACATTACCTCAAAGAGTTTTTTCCAAAAAAAAAAAAAACCCTCCTGCAACATTTTTTTTTTTTTTTTGAGAGGGAGTCTTGCTCTGTCGCCCAGGCTGGAGTGCAGTGGCACGATCTCGGCTCACTGCAAGTTCCACCTCCCAGGTTCATGCCATTCTCCTGCCTCAGCCTCCTGAGTAGCTGGGACTACAGGCGCCCACCACCACGCCCAGCTAATTTTTTGTATTTTTAGTAGAGACAGGGTTTCACCATGTTAGCCAGGATGGTCTCAATCTCCTGACCTCGTGATCTGCCTGCCTTGGCCACCCAAAGTGCTGGGATTACAGGCATGAGGCACCACACCCAGCCACATTTTTCAAATAAAACAAGAGTAAAAGCACTATCTTAATGTGTACTCTCAGAAACTGGAAACATCCTTCATATCTGACAATAAGAGTTAATTACAGTTATCAACTTGATTAAGTGGTCCTTAATTATTAAATTAATGACTATAAGAAAAAGAGATAACATACTGCCAATTATTACAAGAGCCTGAGTATACATATACCATATATCATGATAAAGTCTCCTTAGACCAAAATTAAAGATGAAAAGAGAAATAAAAACAGGCATAGATGATATGAAGCTTTTCCCTCAACTAATTTACTCTAACACTATCTTTGTAACACATGTGTTTAGAACAAAAACAATGCCAAAATGAGCATCTAGGTTAAAACTGTTTATCAGAGAGACAACTCCAGAATAAGCAGATACAATATGCTCCTTGATGGAAAGACCTGCTAGTGAGAACTGACTTTCTCATATTCATCTATAAATTTAGCACAATTGTAATCAAAATCTCAATGGGATGTGTCTTAGAACTCATTAGAATAATTCTAAAATTCACCAGAAACAGTAAATTCATGAGAATAGCTAAGAAAAATTTGAAAATGAGCATATTTTCCCTACCAGATATCAAACTTCTATAAAAAGCCACGGGGGAGAGGAGGTAATGGAATAAACACA
This sequence comes from Pongo pygmaeus, assembly GCF_028885625.2. Classification (NCBI taxonomy): domain Eukaryota; kingdom Metazoa; phylum Chordata; class Mammalia; order Primates; family Hominidae; genus Pongo; species Pongo pygmaeus. The sequence goes on along the minus strand of NC_072379.2, from coordinate 26,018,816 downwards.
GACAGACCTGTCACTGGAACAGAACGGAGAATACAGGAAAAGGCCTTATGTATGCAGGAAAGCCTTGTGGCATTTGAAATATGAACAAGTGAGTGAACTGAGAGAGGCAAAAGTCTATGCATTTAGGAAAAATTTAGATCCCTACCCTTACACTAGACACAAAAGGAAATTCCATACAAACCTACGGAGCTCAGTGTGAAAAAAAATTTTCACATAAAATATATGAAAATTTTTAAAAGATAATCTTGAGATGAAGAATTTTTTTATGTGAAAGATCTGACCACGTAAGTTAAAACCTCTATATAAAGACACTATAAACAAAATTAAAAGACAAGTAACAAATGAGGAGAAAAATATGTGTACCACATATAACAAAAGATTAACCATTGTGATATCTAAAAAACTCCTATAAAGCAAGAAGAAGAAAAGGTAAACAACCCAGAAGGGGAAAAAATGGGCAAAGGTATAAACAGGCAATATCCAGAAGAAACGCAAAATTTTTGTTTGTACAAAAATTATATTGTAGACTCATGTAACACCTAGTATACCACATTCTTAGGGATTAAAGAAGTCATGTTTTTCAAAACTAACAAATTGCACATATTTACACGATATCAGAATGGGAAATGCCCATCTGAACTTGAATCTACAGAAAAAATTACAAAGAAAAATCATTAAAATTGTCACAGACTTAAAAAAAAACCTTGGTACTAGCATTTGTCTAAACCAATGTGAAATATTCTAAGATTTATCCAGGCAGGAAAAGAAACACAGTTAATAAAAACATGAAAACCTCATTATCAAGGTGATTATAAATTAAAAAATGAATTTTTTAAATGTGAAAACCATTAAATCTTGCTGATGCTTGGGGAAAATGCAAATCAAAACAATAACATGACAGTTTTCATATATCATATTGGCAAATATCTAAAAAATGAGAATGCCCAATATTGGCAAGGGCACAGGGAACCCAATATTCTCTTCCATTACTGGTGGAATTTTTAATAACATGGGAAAACAGTTGTGATATGTTTTTGGTTTTTGGTTTTGTTTTTTTTTTGAGACAGAGTCTCACTCTGTCACCCAGGCTGGTGTACAATGGCATGATCTTGGCTCACTGCAACCTCCACCTCCCCAGCTCAAGTAATTCTCCTGCCTCAGCCTCCGAAGTAGCTGGGACTATGGGTGTGCATCATCACACCTGGCTAATTTTTGTATTTTGAGTAGAGACAGGGTTTCATCTTGTTGGCCAAGCTGGTCTCAAACTCCTGACCTCAGATGATCCACCTGCCTCAGCCTCCCAAAGTGCAGGGATTATGGCCACCGCGCTCAGCCATGATATGTTAAGTGAGGAAAAGACATATTAAACATACATTAGGATCTCATCCATGTTCTAAAATAATAATAACTATGTTTTATGAGTACCTTTATACCAGGCACCAGGTCTGTTTACATGTACTGGCCCACTTCATATTCACAATAATCCTATGAGTTAACACTATTCTTACCCTCATTTTATGGAGGAAGAAACTGAGACAACAAGAGATCAAGTGATGGAGCCAAGATTTCAACTCAGGTTGACTCTACAGTCCCAGACCTTAACCACTAACACAATGTACAGGAATCAAACTCTTTAAACACAGTGGAGTTGAGTATACTGTCTACTTTAATTCCCTATTTTGTCATAGATTTTCTACTACTTTACTTCTCAAATACAGTGAATTTTTAAAAGGATCAATAATCACAAGACAGCAACAGTGTCCCTGAAATTTTCCTAGAGATGCTAACTACAAAATAAAACTTATAAATCATAATCCAATTGCTTTAAATATTTTAGCACAGGAACATTTTTCTCAATGAAATTTTATGTGGATCTATAACATAAGAAACAGATAAGGGCGTGGTGGCTCATGCCTGTAATCCCAGCACTTTGGGAGGCCGAGGCGGGCAGAGCACGAGGTCAGGAGTTCGAGACCAGCTTGGCCAACATGGTGAAACCCCATCTCTACTAAAAATACAAAAATTAGCCAGTCATGGTGGTGTGTGCCTGTAATCCCAGCTACCTGGGAGACTGAGGCAGGAGAATCGCTTGAAACCAGAAGGCAGAGGTTGCAGTGAGCCAAGATCCGGCCACCACACTCCAGCCTGGGTGAAAGAGTGAAACTCAGTCTCAAAAAGAAACAGATTAAAGCAGTATTATATCAATGTATTTTGAAGCTCAAATGTGGCCAGGTGCAGTGGGTCACCCCTGTAATCTCAGCACTTTGGGAGGCTAAGGTGGGTGGATCATTTGAGGTCAGGAGTTCAAGACCAGCTTGACCAACACGGTGAAACCCCATCTCTACTAAAAATACACACAAACACAAAAATTAGCCGGGAATGGTGGCACATGCCTGTAGTTCCAGCTACTTGGGAGGCTGAGACAGGAGAATCGCTTGAAGCTGGGAGATGGAGGTTGCAGTGAGCTGAGATTGCACCACTGCATTCTAGCCTGGGCAACAGAGCGAGACTCTATCTTAAAAAAAAAAAAAAAAAACTCAAATGTACAACATGTATAATGAGAACAATAAAATTATTCTGATGAACACAAACTTTAAATTATGGATGATCGGGCAGTCTTATGTGAAATTATGGATGATCGGGCAGTCTTATGTGAAATTATGGATGATCGGGCAGAGTCTTACGTTAAATTTGTTTTGTTTTGATTGCATGGTATCAAGAAAAACCTGATTCACAAACATGAATAGATGATAAAGCATATTTTACAAATGATAATGTTTTGTGTGTTTTTTTAAATAGTACATTAACGCTATCTAAGGATTTAATTACATCTGTCCAGACGTTTTAAAAGTAGAACATTTCTAAATTAATTCTGTAATAGTGTTAAGGAATGAATACTTGATAGTCATGAACTTTTTGGTAAAAAATAACAACTTTACAATATGTACTAATCTTGATATATGCATAAGGCAGTCACATTATTGCATAATGCAATTAGTTCGAATAGTAGTGACTGTGCTTACATAATGTTACGTGAAAAAACAAGCACTAGCCTAAAATTTCAAAATATCAACATAAAGCTACAGTCTCACTGATCAATAACATTTTTATCCTTTCTAACGCTGAGAAGGGAAAAAAAAGAAAAGAGAAATTTTTAATTAAAAAATAAAATAGCGTTTTAAAAGTTTCAAGTCTATACACAAAGTGAGACACTCTGTTCCAAGGACTGCTGTCCTGGGTGTGGGCATTATAGATAATTTACATTTTCTTCCTTTCGCTTATTTTCTCTTTTCTCTCAAATATTCTAAACGCATTGCTTTTTTTTTTTTTAATGGAATTTTGCTCTGTCGCCCAGGCTGGAGTGCAGTGGCGTGATCTCAGCTTACTGCAACCTCTGCCTCCCAGGTTCAAGCGATTCTCGTGCCTCAGCCTCCCAGGTAATTGAGACTACAGGCACCCACCACCACGCCTGGCTAATTTTTGTATTTTTAGTAGAGACGGTGGTTCACCATGTTGCCAGGCTGGTCTTGAACTCCTAACCTCAGGTTGGCCTGCCAAAGTGCTGGGCCTCCCTTGGCCACCTGCCTTGGCCTCCCAAAGTGCTGGGATTACAGGTGTGAGCCACCGCACATGGCCAACTTTTTATTTTAAAATTACTGTAATTATAAATCACAGGAATTTGCAAAAAAGTACACAGGGAGGTCCCAAGTACCCTCGCCCAAATTCCTCCAATGTTATTGATGTAACTCTAGTACATGGTCACCATCAGGAAACTGACCTTGGTACAATCCTGAGTTTATTCAGGTTTCACCAGTTTTGTAAGCAAAGGGGGACTTCAGTATGCTAGGATTTGTATGCAGTATGTGTGTGTGTGGTTGTATGAAATTTCATCACATTTGCAGCTTTATATAATCACACCTGAGATACAGAACTGTTCCATCCCTACACAGCTCCCTCATACTACCACTTTATAACCACACCACCTCTCACCTCCCATCCCTAACTCCTAGAAACCACTAAGTCTGTTCTCCATCTCTGCAGGTTTATTTCAATAATGTTACATGAATGCAATCAAACAGTATGTAACCTTTTAGGGTTCTCACTGTTTTTCACTCAGTATAACTCTCTTGAGATAACTGGGTGGTACAAACCAGTTGTGTCTAATACATTAAAAAGTAGCATGAGATGCATTTGAGTGTGTATAAACATTTATAATATTTTAAAACATTAAAATGTGAATCTAAGGTGTATGATATCCCTGTTTCATTGACACAGAACAAGGATTCTGAGGTACAAATTTTGAAAACTGGTAATCTAATGCAAGTCTAGTACAATGTAGTACAGGTTGAGTATTCTTTATCTGAAATGCTCTGAAGCAGAAATACTTTGGATTTGGGATTTTTCAGATTTGGGAATATGTGCTTTATATACCAGTTGAGCATCCCAAATCTGAAAGTCCAAAATCCAAAATGTTCCAAAATCCAAAACTTTGAGTGCCAATATGACACTCAACAGAAATGCTCACTGGGGCATTTCAGATTTTGCATTTTCAGATCCTCAGCCTGTACAAGTATTTTACAGAAGAAAAGCCCAGGACTCAGTGCTGTGTCTTATCAGTGTTTACAAGACTACATGGTTTACAAGAACGCCTGGTTTTGCAGTTTTTATGGCTAACCTCTAGATTCTGGTTCTTTCCCAACCCAGTTGAGTATGTTACATTCAAATAGACCACTTGCTATTCTTCTCAAATGACCACAGTTTGCTACCCTTTCAAGTTCTTTCTAATGATTGAGGAAATAAACTCCGCTTAAATTCCCATATCTGTGTGGTCCATTAGCTAGCACTACACCTCAGGCCCAATTCTCCCGTCTCTATATGCAGCAGGTCCACATGAAAAGGCCTCCCTCAGAAAGAGCTACCCTAACCTGGAACAGATTCAAACAAACTCTTTTCCCTCCCGCTCCCTTCAGGTGCCCACATCCCCTTTCTTCTTCCTCCCTAGGCTAATCTGCTAAGTCTCTGGATAGCTCACTCCACTGCCTATCTGTTTGTTAACTGGGTGTGACAAACCACGTCCTCACACCTTAGAAGGCAAACACTCCAGGAACTTACTTCTGGAATACCAATACCTTCATAGTAATTTCCCTGCCTTTCCCAAGAGTGCTCTAAACAGATAAAAGCTATAATACAAACTCTATATATTTTTGTCGTACAGATACAAAAAAATGGCACCATTGTTTGCATATTTAAAAAATCTGGTTGATATGGTTATCATTCTATCAATATTAGATCTAAATGGAATTTAAAGTAGTGGTAAAAGGCTGGGTGTGGTGGCTCACACCTATAATCTCAGCACTTCGGGAGGTGAAGGTGGGAGGATTGCTTGAGGTCAGGAGTCTGAGGCAACAAAGTGAGACCTTGTGACTATGAAAAATAGAAAAAATTAGCCAGGCATGGTGGTGTGCACCTGTAGACCCAGCTACTCAGGAAGCTGAGGTGGGAGGATCACTTGACCCAGGGAGGTTGAGGCTGCAGTGAGCCATGACGGCACCACTGCACTCAGCCTGGGTAGACAGAGTGAGCCAATGTCTCAAAAAAATGAAAGAAAGAAAAGGAAAGGAAGGAGAAAGAAAAGAAAAAAAGAAAGGAGGGAGGGAGGGAAGGAAAAGAAAGGAAAGGAAGAAAGAAAGGAGGGAGGGAGGAAAAGAAAGGAAATGAAGAAAGAAAGGAGGGAGGGAGGGAAAGAAAGAAAAAAGAAGAGAAGAAAGGAAGACAGAAAGAGTGGTGATAAAGAGCTTGGACTCTTGAGCCAGACTGCCTGGGTTAGAATCAGGCCTCTGCCACTGTACTACCTGGATCAAGTGTTAGTCAGTCTGTGTTGCTCAGTTTTCTCATGTTTAAAATGGTGATAAAAGCTACCTGCCTCATGGGACTGTTGTGAGACTTCAATAATATATGTAAAACATTTAGAACACTGCCTAGCACATAGTAAGCATTATCTGTAAGTATTAACATTTATCTCTACTACAGTCCAGATTCACTTCCTTGTGATATTTTTCTATTCCTCTTGGACTTTTTTCAATTCAACCTGCTTCTGAAATTTCCATACCAAGAAACAATGATAATGTTAAGAACTTTATTTCTGAAATTCATCCTGGTTAGTCAAAATTACTAGAACAAACTCTCTTTTACATACTAGCAGTTATTAACATTTCACTAAATATGAATACAAGCATTTAAAGTATGGGAGTAATGGAACAAATGCCAAGCAAAAAGTAGGCTATCAATCAGGACGCATATGTGATACTCCCATGTTAAAAAAAGGCAGGAATCATATGGTCATATGGATGTTTGTCTATGCGTCAAATGGCTCTGAAAAGTTTCAAAGCAGTCTACTGAGAGGGAGAACTGTCTGGTGGAAAGGATATGAAGGAAACTTCACTGTACATGTTTTGTTATCTTTCAAATCTGAAGCAGCAAACGCGTTATCTAGACAAGAATTTAAATTTTTTTTTTTTTTTTTTTTTTTTTTTGAGATGGAGTCTTAGTCTGTCATCCAGGCTAGAGTGCAGTTGCGCAATCTCGGCTCACAGCAACCGCTGCCTCCTGGGTTCAAGCAATTCTCCTGCCTCAACCTCCTGAGTAGCTGGGACTACAGGCATGTGCCACCACACCCAGCTAACTTTTTTTGTATTTTTAGTAGAGGTGTTTCACCATGTTAGCCAGGATGGTCTTGATCTCCCGACCTCATGATCCGCCAGCCTCGGCCTCCCAAAGTGCTGAGATTACAGGCATGAGCCACCGCGTCCAGCCAAGAATTTAATTTTTAAAATGGGGCTGCAAAAGGGACTCTAAATAAGTACTCTGGAAGCCAGGTGTCAAGTCTCAGTTTACTACTAGCTGTGTTGTCTTGGGCAAGTCACTCAACCTCTGAATCTCAGACAAAGCAAGGAGCAATAAATACTTCTAGGTTCTTTTTTTTTTTTTTTTTCTGGAGACGAGTTTTCTCTTGTTGCCCAGGCTGGAGCCCAATGGTGCAATCTCAGCTAACTGCTGCCTCCGCCTCCCGTGTTCAACTGATCTTCCTGCCTCAGCTTCCTGAGTAGCTAGGATTACAGGTGCCTGCCACCATACCTGGCAATTTTTATTTTTATTTTTATTTTTTTTTTGAAGACAGAGTTTTGCTCTTGTTGCCCAGGCTAGAGTGTAGTGGCGTGATCTCAGCTCACTGCAACCTCTGTGTCCTGGGTTCAAGCGATTCTCCTGCTTCAGCCTCCCGAGTAGCTGGGATTACAGGCACTCACCACCACACCCAGCTAATTTTTTGCATTTTTAGTAGTGAAGGGGTTTCACCATGTTGGCCAGGCTGGTCTCGAACTCCTGAACTTAAGTGATCCACCCACCTCAGCCTCCCAATATGCTGGGATTACAGGCGTGAACCACCATGTCCGGCCCTAGGTTCTATTCTAATTCTAAAAGTTTCATTATCTCAGAGGGGTAGTAAATAGATTGTACTTTTTTTTAAGATATGGGGGAGGTAGTAATCCAACATTTTGATACGGGGGAGGTAGTAATCCAACATTTTGTAAAACACGGCAACTTTTTTGTGGACTTGATTTTCTTCTTTTTTTTTTTTGAGACGGAGTCTCACTCTGTCGCCCAGGCTGGAGTGCAGTGGTGCGATCCCAGCTCTCTGCAAGCTTCGCCTCCTGGTTTCACGCCATTCTCCTGCCTTAGCCTCCCTAGTATCTGGGACTACAGGGGCCCGCCACCACGCCTGGCTAATTTGCTTGTATTTCTTTTTTTTTAAGTAGAGATGGGGTTTCGCCATGTTAGCCAGGATGGTCTCGATCTCCTGACCTCAGGTAATCCGCCTGCCTCGGACCCCCAAAGTGCTGGGATTGCAGGTGTGAGCCACCGTGCCTGACCGTGGACTTGATTTTCAAATGCAGTGGACCCTTGAACAACATGGGTTTAAGCTGCATGGGCCTACTTTTACGTGGATCTTTTTCAACCAAATGCAGACCGAAACCTGCATATATGGAGGCCCAACTTTTCATATATCCAGGTTCTGCAGGGCCCACAGTGGGGACTTGACTATGCCAGGATTTTGGTAGAAATAGGGGTCCTGGAACAAATCCCCTATGGTATATGTCCTATACATATGTCCTATACATATACCATAAGACAACCAGACTATTTTTACAGTTTTAAGAAACATAGATTTGTCAAGCCTATTAGCCTTTCCAGATCATTTGTACTATTCTTACATAGAAACCCTTCTTAGAGGGGGTCTAATATATAGGAAATACTTACACAGAATATTCTGCATGTTAGGGCTGGGCACAGTGGCTGATGCCTATAATCTCAGCACTTTGGGAGGCTGAGGCGGGCGAAATCACCTGAGGTCAGGAGTTCAAGACCAGCCTGGCCAACACGGCGAGACCCTGTCTCTACTAAAAATACAAAAGTTAACCAGGCATGGTGGCTTGCGCCTGTAATCCCAGCTATTCAGGAGGTTGAGGTAGGAGAATCGCTTGAACCCAGGAGGCGGAGGTTGCAGTGAGCTGTGATCGTGCCACTGCACTCCACCCTGGGTGACAGAGCAAGACTCCATCTCAAAAAAAAAAAAAAAAAATCTGCATATTAGTTTCTCTTGCACAACTTCAAAATTGTTTTAAATGAACACGTCTTTAGGTCAGCAATAAACTACATTAAAACAATTAATATTCAAATATATACACAAGTATATACAAGAAACTTATACTTAAAGGCACTTGTTATTAAACACTGAAAAAATAAGAACATCTCCAATCAATGGTAACAGCTATAACTGAGGACAGACTTTATTTCTGGAACACACATGTATCACTTTTCATCTTAACACTCATCTAGCAAAGTAGGGTTTTTTGGTTTATTTGTTTGTTTTTTGAGACAGGGTCTCTCTCTACCACCCAGGCTGGAGGGCAGTGGAACCATCATGGCTCACTGTGGACCTCAGCCTCTCAGGCTTAAATGATCCTCACACCTCAGCCTCCCAAGAACCTGGAAATACAGGCAGGCACCACCATGCCCAGTTAACTTTTGTATTTTTTGTAGAGACAGGGTTTTGCCCTGTTGCCCAGGCTAGTCTGAAACCTAAGCTCAAGAGATCTGCCAGGTGTCAGCCTCCCAAAGTGCTGGGATTACAGGTGTGAGCCACTGCACCAGGCTCTAAGTAGGTGTTAAAATCCCTATTTAACATAAGAAACTGAGGCATCATGAAGATAAGGCCACAAGCTAAGAACTCAGAGGGCCGGAAGTCCACACAGATTCCTTAGATTTGAGTTCAGTGTACCAAACCAAGGGGACAGGGAGTGCTAACTTAATGTTAGCTGGCAGGCTGGTGCAGGTTTATAGCAGAGTTTTCACTGATTTATGGGAAATGGGGAATAGTAAGAACATGAAAGTAAACCTTTTTTTTTTTTTTTTTTTGAGACGGAGTCTCGCTCTGTTACCCAGGCTGGCGTGCAATGGTGTGAGCTTAATGCAACCTCCCCCTCCTGGGTTCAAGCGATTCTCCTGCCTCAGCCTCCAGAGTAGCTGGGATTACAGGTGTATGCCACCACACCCAGCTAATTTTGTATTTTTACTAGAGACGGGGTTTCAGCATGTTGGCCACGCTGGTCTGAAAGTAAACTTTTCCATATAGCTAATTGATTCCATTTAAAGATCTTTTATTCTGAGAGATTCTGTTATTTCAAATTGTTTGAATGGAAATATCCTTTTGTTAAATGAAATGATGGTGATAGGAGATAGTGGTGTGTTACTGTTTTTATTGGCTGTACCTGGTAGAAGTAAAAAATCAGCATTTCTATTGTAGCTTCCTAATTGGGGGGAAATATTTCTTTAGAAATCTAAAAGTCTGGAACTTTCCATCATTATGCCTCCCCAGAATAATAGAGGACTTTACACACAGACTACACATGCCCCTCAAGATTCTCTCATTAATCTCTACCTTATTCTGTTTGGATTAAGACATTTAGGGATTGTGAAATGAGAATAAAGTGAATTTAAGCAATCCAAAACCACATGCTGACTCTGGGTCCTTGAAGATTGCTTTCTTCAGAATCTTTTTCATGTGTTAACTTTCCTCTGGGCTCAAACTTTCTTTTCCTAAAACAGTCACATCTTTGAGTATTACTGCTACATGGCAATCACTATCAAAATAAACTAACTTGAGGCATCCAATAATCAGCTTTCATTTAAAGTCTCTTTCAGCTTGACAAGATAAAAACTTTCAATGATGTTGTGTCTACCACTTCCAAAAGAAAAATAGCCTATATACGTACATATATATATGTGATTATATATGTATATGTACATATGTGATTTTGATCAGCCTGTTTATAAATGACTTGCAAAACAAGCTGATTTGTAAATTCATTTATTAAATGAGTAGTTTATAAACTACTTGATTTTTGCAAGTAGTTTATAAACAGGCTGATCAAACTGAACAAATTTCTTAATTTCACTGTATAGATAGCAAATAAATTATTTACTCTTATTAGCATATCTTATTTTTACACACCCTCCTTTTGCAAGCTGCTAAGTTAAACTATTTTATGTCCACAGTTACACAATGAAACATCACTTTCAGTCACAACATATTAAATTCACATTTAAAACTATAAAGAGATCCAGTTACCTTTAGTCTTATATGTACTTATATATATTTTTAATATACTACTTGATGTTTTATGGTGCAAAAACACGCAGCTCTTGCAGGATGCATAACTATGAAAATATTTAGAGTATATACTTATTAAATGGTTCAAAACTCTCCTTTAAAAGAAAAGTCCTTTTTTTTTATTTTTTGAGATGGAATCTCACTCTTGTCGCCTAGGCTGGAGTGCAATGGTGCAATCTCGGCTCACTGCAACCTCTGCCTCCTGGGTTCAAGCAATTCTCCTGCCTCAGCCTCCTGAGTAGCTGGGACTACAGGCATGCGCCACCACGCCCAGCTAATTTTTGTATTTTTTAGTAGAGATGGGTTTCACCATGTTGGCAAGGCTGGTCTCGAACTTGCAAAAATCAAGTAGTTTATAAACTACTCATTTAATAAATGGATTTACAAATCAGCTTGTTTTGCAAGTAGTTTATAAACAGGCTGATCAAAACTCCTGACCTTGGTTGATCTGCCCGCCTCAGCCTCCCAAAGTGCTGGGATTGCAGTGTGAGCCACCGCACCCGGCCAAGAAAAGTCAATTTTAAGAACTTAAGCAGGCTACTGAACAGGTGGCTCATGTCTGTAATCCAAGCACTTCACCCAGCTAATTTTAAATTTTTTTGTAGAGATGAGGTCTCATTCTGTTGCCCAGGCTGGTCTTGAACTCTTGGCCTCAAGTGATCCTCCTGCCTCAGCCTCCCAAAGTGCTTGGATTACAGACATGAGCCACCTGTTCAGTCATCTTTGTTTAAAAAAGAGAGTTTGGAGGACTCCAACTAGGAACTATTGGAGGAATCTTGGCCAGATATGATTATAGCTGGGTTAAAACAATGAAAACAAAACAATGAAACAAGATAAAAAGGAGGAAGACAGGGGAAAGGCTGGGAAGGTTACAACCAACAGGACTTGCAAGTAAGCAGATCTGGTGGCAAAGGTCAGGGAAAACCAAAGACTTCCAGGTCTCCAGGTGACAACGCCAGATATGGCACATGGTAGTGCCGGCAGATGGAGGGGGAGTGCATACCACCACACAGTTGGCCCACACACTCTGGCTGCAAAGGTCCAGGGACCACATGGTCTTTAGCTTGCTGCCTGAATTTGGACAACTCACTCCCTCTCACTCCCAGTCTTCACATTTCCAAAATGAAGCTAAAAGAAACCCTTCTCCAGCTTATTTTGTTTCTGTTTTGTTATTTTCTGAGATGGAGTCTTGCTCTATTGCCCAGGCTGGAGTGCGGTGGTGCGATCTTGGCTCACTGCAACCTCCGACTCCAGGGTTCCTGCCATTCTCCTGCCTCAGCCTCCCAAGTAGCTGGGATTACAGGTGCCGACCACCATGCCCGGCTAATTTTTTTGTATTTTTTTTAGTAAAGACAGGGGTTTCACCATGTTGGCCAGGCTGGTCTCGAACTCCTGACCTCAGGTGATCCACCTGCCTCAGCCTCCCAAAGTGTTAGGATTACAGGTGTGAGTGTGAGCCACTGCGCCCGGTCTCCAGCTTGTTTTAAGAATCGAGTAACATCACCATGTTTAATTGGCTTAGATATTCAGAAGCTGTTGATGTGAACATTTAATGAACTTTATGAGTAAACAAATTAGATCAAAGTAAGTGGACTCCATGAAGCCGAGTATTATGCCTTCTGGATATGCCACCTGGTAACCCCTCCTTCAGCACACTGTGCCCCTTGACAGGCATCATGGGAGCAGGGACAGAGAAGGTGGGTGGGGAGCACAGGGACAGAGACACAGTGACATCCGCCCCTGCCTTGCCCCCATCCCATCCACCCTTTTTTTTTTTTTTTTTGAGATGGAGTTTCACTTTTGTTACCCACGCTGGAGTGCAATGGCACAATCTCAGCTCACTGCAACCTCTGCCTCCCAGCTGCAAGCAATTCTCCTGTCTCAGCTTCCCAAGTAGCTGGGATTACAGGCATGCACCACCACACCTGGCTAATTTTGAATTTTTAGTAGAGATGGGGTTTCACCTTGTTGGCCAGGCTGGTTTCGAATCAGGTGATCCACCCACCTCAGCCTCCCAAAGTGCTAGGATTACAGGTGTGAGCCACCGTGCCCAGCCCTCATCCACCCCTTTCTGTAACAAAATCATTTAATAATGGTTTCCCATGTGTAAAAGATTTGCTTCATTCAATCACAGAATAGACACTTGAGATTCAAATTTACTGAGGAAGAAACTATTCACATGCCAAGTAGGAACTTAAAAAAAAAAACAACCCTTAATTAGCTGTATCATTGAAGGAAAACCAGTTTAAGGGATGTAGTGTTTATCCAGGCAAGCCTGGTTGGCTTCTTGGTTTTCTGTCTTACTCATTTCTTTCTCCTTCTTAAAGAGTAGATTTTATTTTCAAACTTGGGAAAAGAGGTGTTCAAGGTGGGAGGGAGATGGAGGCAGGAGGATGGCTTTAGATCAGGAGTTCAAGACCAGCCTGGTCAATATAGCGAGACCTTGTCTGTAGAAAATTTTTTTTTTTTTACTTAGCTAGGTGTGGTTGGTGGTGCATGTCTGTGGTACCAGCTTCTCAGGAGGCTGAGGCAGGAGGATCACTTGAGCCCAGGAATTTGAAGCTGCAGTGAGCTGTAATTATGCCACTGCACTCCAGCCTGCATGACAAAGCAAGACCCTGTCTAAAAACAACAACAAAGGGCCAGGCTCAGTGGCTCACACCTGTAATCCCAGCACTTGGGAGGCTGAGGCAGGAGGATCTCTTGAGGCCAGGAGTTCGAGACCAGCCTGGGCAACATAGTGAGACCCTGTCTCTCTCTGTCTCTCTCTCTCTCTTTTTTTTAAAGAGGTGTTTGGGATATTCTACTATGTAGACGTCCACTGCCGAAGGGTCATAACCAAGACACATGGCCTGACAGCCTGTGATGGTTATTTGTGTTTGTGCAAACTCCAGAGCAGCCCAAGCTCCTGGACAAAGAGACATTCCACTCTGTTTTTAACTGTCTTGATCAGACATATGAGGAGAGACAAGTCATTGTCTCCAACATCAAAGGAATGAACCAAGATGTTGATTTTGAAGAGCCAAGAAGCCTCCACAGTGTGACCTCACAGGGCCTCTACCGGCACTGAGTGTCAGAATAGAGGCATGTGAAGCTGGGCCACATTCTAGCAGAGGCCCCGCTCAAAATGTGGCCTGGAGTAATCAAAAGATGTTGATGTGGCAGCTCCTTACCAGATGTCCTGCTCCCTTTATTGCCCATCTATGTCCAGTCTCTTGACAAGCAGCTAGAATGTTCTTTTTAGTGTTTTTGTTTTGTTTTGCTTTGTTTTCTTTGAGTCTCGCTCTGTCACCCAGGATGGAGTGCAGTGGCGTGATCTCTGCTCACTGCAACCTCCACCTTCCAGGTGCAAGCAATTCTTGTGCCTCAGCCTCCTGATTAGCTGGGATTACAGGCACCTGCCACCATGCCCGGCTAATTTTTGTATTTTTTAGTAGAGACGGTGTTTCATCATGTTGGCCAAACTGGACTTGAACTCCTGACCTCAGGTGATCCACCCGCCTCGGCCTCCCAAAGTCCTGGAATTACAGGCATGAGCCACTACGCCCGGTTTTTTTGTTTTGTTTTTAGCTATAAGGTCTAGCTCTGTCCCTCAGGCTGGAGTGCAGTGGTTCAATCATGGCTCATTGCAGCCTCTATCTGCTAGGCTCAAGAGATTCTCTCCCCTCAGCCTCCCAAGGAGCTGGGACTACAGGCACGTGCCACCACATCTGATGAAGTTTTACTCTTGCTACCCAGGCTGGAGTGTAATGGCCTGATCTCAGATCACTACAAATCTGCCTCCCAGGTTCAAACAATTCTCCTGTCTCAGCCTCCCAAGTAGCTGGGACTACAGGCATTCGCCACCACACTAGCTAATTTTTGTATTTTTAGTAGGGACGGGGTTTCACCATGTTGGCCAGACTGCTCTTGAACTCCTGACTTCAGGTGATCCACCTGCCTTAACCACCCAAAGTGCTGAGATTACAGGCATGAGCCCTGCACCTGGCACACCTGGTTCATTTTTTAAATGTTATTTTTGCAGAGACAGGGATCTCTGTATGTTGCCCAGGCTGGTCTCAAAATGTTACTCTCAAATGATCCTCCCCCTTCAGCCTCCCAAAGTGCTGGGATTAGAGGCATGAATCACCGTGCCCAGCCTCATTCTCTTTTAATTAGCTCAGTTTCAGTTTCTTATTATACAAATACCATCAAATAGAAAATGTCAGTGTTAAGCAGGATTTCCATGTAAAGGTGGCAAATCACAAAATCTCCCTTCCTTGATACTTATTCATTCTTTTTTTGTTCTTTTTATTTATTTTTTGAGATGCAGTCTCACTCTGTCACCCAGGCTGGAGTGCAGTGGCACAGTCTTGGCTCACTGCAACCTCTGCCTCCCAGATTCAAGTGGTTCTCCTGCCTCAGGCTCCCGTGTAGCTGGGATTACAGGTGTGTACCACCATGCCCAGGTAATTTGTGTATTTTTAGCAGAGACGAGGTTTCACCATGTTGGCCAGGCTGGTCTCGAACTCCTAACCCAAGGTGTTCCACCTGCGCCGGCCTCCCAAGGTGCTGGGATTACAGGCATGAGCCACTGCACCCGGGTCCTTGATACTTATTCATTCTAATGACATTTATTGTGTGCCTACTATGTGCCAAGTACTATATTAGGTTCTGAGAATGACTAAGATGGGACTCCTGCTGCAGGGATCCTCTGTTCTGATTTGGTGTGAGTTTGGGAGGAGGACATGTAGGCAAGCAATTCAATAAATAGCAAGCTGATTTTTGAGTGTGATACCTGCTTTGAGAGAACCAGGCAGAATGAGGCAATGAATCCTCCCTCTCCACAGGATGAGGGAGGATTTCTCTGCCGAGGTGATGTGTGAGCTGAGCTCTGGAAAATCTAGTAAGGAATGACTGGCCTTGAGCCAACCCTGGCTAAGCTACCAAACTTAAATGATAAAGAAAGTACTCCACTGGCCTTTGGGCAGGAAAACATAAGTACATGTGAGAAGAACCTCCAGCCAGCCTCAGAGCTTCCCATAACCCCAGCTAGAGCTAGATGACAATAAAGTCAGAACTTAAAGGAAGAACAAAGAAAAGGAAAATGAATCAAGAATATTTTCCCAGGCCAGGTGTGGTGGCTCACGCCTGTAATCCCAGCACTTTGGGATGCCAAGGAGGACAGATCACCTGAGGTCAGGAGTTCGAGACCAGCCTGGCCAAAATGGTGAAATTCTGTCTCTCCTAAAAATACAAAAATCAGCTGGGCGTAGTAGTGTGCACCTATAATCCCAGCTACTCAGGAGGCTGAGGCAGGAGAATCACTTGAACCCGGGAGGCAGAAGTTGCAGTGAGCACCACTGCACTCCAGCCTGGGTGACAGAGCAAGACTCTGTCTCAACTAATAATAATAATAATAATAGAATAGTTATTCAAGTATAAACGCATTAAACAGCAACTCTCAAACATGCATCAATTCCAAAAATACAGCAGCTGTGGGTGAAAATAGAAACTGCAGGTTAAAAAGAATCATGATACTTTTGTATCTTTTTTCATAATTTTAATGAATGTTGAATAAAAAGATATGAACTTCACATAGACTTTTATCTGAAGTTCAGAAATTCTCCCACCTTACTTTAGTTTCTTCAGCTTCTGTTGTATCAAGCAAAATAAATATTATATATATTTGAACTAAAACACATATAAAATATGTAAAGTTATTTTTTTTTTTGAGACAGTGTCGCTCTGTTGCCAAGCTGGAGTGCAGTGGTGCGATTTTGGCTCACTGCAACCTATGCCTCCCAGGTTCAAGTGATTCTCCTGCCTCACCCTCCCAAGTAGCCGGGATTACAGGCGCTTGCCACCATGCCCAGCTAATTTTTCTATTTTTAGTAGAAACAGGGTTTCACCATGTTGGCCAGGATTGTCTCGATCTCCTGACCTCGTGATCTGCCCAATTCAGCCTCCAAAAGTGCTGGGATTACAGGCGTGAGCCACTGCACTAGGCAAAGTTATTTTTAATCCATTAATACATCTACTTACTTAACTACCTATTTGCACAAAAAGAGGTGTGAATTATCACCATTTTTTTTTTCGACACAGAGTCTCTGTTGCCCAGGCTGGAGTGGAATGGTGTAATCTTGGCTCGCTGCAACCTCTGCCTCCGAGACTCAAGTGATTCTCGTGCCTCAGCCAGGCATGAGCTATCAGGCCTGGTCATATCACGTAATGTTAAGAGTTATTTTTTGGTGGTTGAAAATTTCATGATTTATTACTTGCTTCTTTGTACTTGTTTTTCTTTCTCTTCTCTCTCTCATCCTCCCTCTCTGACAGGGTCTCACTCTGTTACCCAGGTTGTGGTCTCAAACCCCTGGGTTCTACTGACCCACCTGCCTCAGCCTCCCAAGTAGCTGGGACTACAGGTGTACATTACTATAACTGGTTTTTAATTTTGTATAGAGATGGGATCTGGCTATGTTGCTCATGCTGGTCTCATACTCCTGGCCTTGAGCAATCCTTCTACCCTGCCTTCCCAAAGTCCTGGGATTACAGGTGTGAGCTATAGCACATGGCCTGCTTTGTACTTTTCTATAGGACTTAGATTTTATATAATCATTACAAATATTTTTTACAAAAGCAGTAGTCACTGTAAACTTTTTAAAATTAAGTGGTGATTAAGAATGAGGTACAGAAAGTAGTATTAATTCAGCACCTATTATCTATTAGATATTTTGCATATAGCAGATCACCTAGTCCACATATCAAGGCAGGAATTATAATCTTTATATTTTTTTTTATTTTGTTTTATTTTTGAGATGGAGTCTCGCTCTGTCACCCAGGCTGGAGTGCAGTGGTGCGATCTCGGCTCACTGCAACCTCCGCCTCCCGGGTTCAGGCCATTCTCCTGCCTCAGCCTCCTGAGTAGCTGGGACTACAGGCATCCACCACCAAGCCCGGCTAATTTTTTTTTTTTTTTTTTTTTTTTTGAGACGGAGTCTTGTTCCATCACCCAGGCTGGAGTGCAGTGGCGCAATCTTGGCTCACTGCAAGCTCTGCCTCCCGGGTTCACACCGTTCTCCTGCCTCAGCCTCCCGAGTAGCTGGGACTAAAGGCACCCGCCACCACGCCCGGCTAATTTTTTGTATGTTTAGTAGAGACGGGGTTTCACCGTGTTAGCCAGGATGGTCTCTATCTCCTGACCTCGTGATCCACCCGCCTCTGCCTCCCAAAGTGCTGGGATTACAGGCGTGAGCCACCGCGCCCAGCCAATTTTTGTATTTTTAATAGAGACTGGGTTTCACCATGTTAGCCAGGATGGTCTCGATCTCCTGACCTCGTGATCCACCTGCCTCGGCCTCCCAAAGTGCTGGGATTACAGGCATGCGCCACCGCGCCCGGCCCTTATAATCTTTATTTTCCAGGAGACAAAAATGTGGATTACAAGCATTTCCTGGTTCTAGAGATACACAGCTACTGCCAAAACAATTTCCCCCTTTCCAGCAGCCTGCCCCCTGCTGGTTTTGTCAAATTCAATCCCCCCACTTCCACCCCCACATCTGTGCGCAAGAATGTTCACACACACACATTTCTGCTATATTCCATCTGCCTAGGCCAGGAGCTCATCATGACAAACCAAATGCAATACCTATTTCCTGACCAAAGCTGTTATTCAGTATCTCTATGATTTGAGAAATAGTTTGATTTCACCCTGACAAGGATCACACTGAGTTTTTAATAGAAGTAATAATTACAAACCATCCCAGTCCGTGTGAAAGCGTGTAATGTTCAGATATATCCAGCCTTTTGAGATGCTCTGCTGGAAGGTGGTTGAGGTACAAAGTACTACTGACTCATGGTCATCTTGGTCCATGGTCATTAATAATGATAGTTTTTACTTCTTTTGTGTTTGTGCTAAGGGTGGTTTCAAAACCTGGAAGAAGCTTATCAATTTCTAGGTATTCAAATATCTCTTTCACAATGTATATGTGTGTGTGTGTGTGTATGCTATGAAGATACATACACACATATATTCACATATGAATATATACACACACTTATTTATGTATTTACATTATACTAATAAAAAAGTAAATTCTTTTTTTTTTCTTTTGAGATGGAGTCTCACTCTGTCACCCAGGCTGGAATACAGTGGCATGATCTCAGCTCACTGCCACCTCCACCTCCCATGTTCAAGCAATTCTCCTGCCTCACCCTCTGGAGTAGCTAGGATTATAGGCGCCTGCCACCACACCAGGCTAATTTTTGTATTTTTGGTAGAGATGGGGTTTCACCATCTTGGCCAGGCTGGTCTTGAACTCCTGACCTCATAATTCACCCTCCTCATCCTCCTAAAGTGCTGGGATTACAGGCCTGAGTCACCGTGCTGGCATAAAGTAAATTCTTAATGATCCACAAAAAGAAAATGGTAGGCCAGGTGTGGTGGCTCCTACCTGTAATCCCAGAACTGCAAGAGGCTGAGGGGGAAGGATCACTTGAGACTTGGAGTTTGAAACCAGCCTTGGAAACAGGATGAGACCCCCTCTCTACAAGAAATATAAAAATTACCTGGGCATGGTGGTTTGTACCTGGGGTCAAAGTTACTCAGGAGGCTGAGGTGGGAGGATCACTTAAGCCAAGAGAGAAGAGGTTGCGGTGAGCCAGGATCAGACCACCGCACTCCATCCTGAATGACAAAGTGGTACCTTGCCTCAAAAAAAAGGGAAAAAATTGGTATCCATGAAAAATGTAAAATATCTATATATACATAAATCTATATAGAAATAGTATATTAATGAAAAAGTAAATTATTAATAGTTCATGACAAGCAAATAGCAGGCCAGGCATGGTGGCTCATGCTTGTGATCACAGCACTTTGGGAGGCTCAGGCAAAAGGATTGCTTGTGTCCAAAAGTCTGGGAACAGCCTGGGCAACAAAGTGAGAACCAACCTCTCAGAAAAAATTAGAAATTAGCCAGGCATTGTGGCATGTGCCTATAGTATCAGCTACTCAAGAGGCTGAGTTGGGAGAATCACTTTAGGCCAAACGGCCAAGGCTGCAGTGAGCCATGATCACACGACTACACTCCAGCCTGGGTGACAGAGCAAGACCCTAACAAAACAAAAAAAGATAACTGTAAAAAATGTAAATATAGAAGACATGAAGTGAGAAGCTACCATGTCCAGAGCAAAGAAAAAGGGTCCAAGCAGAGGCTCATTCTGACTCCCACCTAAAGAAGACAAGAAAAACTATGAGACACTAAATAAAACAAACATCATTATGAAACCACGCAGGCAGAATTTATTATAAATTTGTCAGAAATCCACTGTTAAGGTTAAAAGAAGAGACAGGTGTTTTGCTAAGGCACTCTGCTGTGCAGTGAAGTTACCAACAAATGAGAGTCCAGGGAAGCTTTAGGCTCCTTCATGCTGTTGACCATTAAAGACTAAAGAGTGGGATCTGGAAGAGGTGACTACGAGGCAAAAGCAAAGCCAGAAGAGGCCATGATGAGGCAGATGACGGGTTCCAGTGGTCACTGTGAGGCCGAAGATGGGCCAGAAGAGGCCATCATGGGTTCGACTGGCCAGTATGAAGCCGAAGATGGGCCAGAAGAGGCCATCATGAGAAAGGAGTTGCTATCACTGAGACCACAGTGAGACAGGAGCTGGGACTTGGGAGGCAGATGTGAGGAAAGAGATGAGCCAGGTGAGGACAGTGAGAGGCAGCGGCTGGGCTTAGAGAGGCCAGTGTGAGGCAAGAGCTGGGTCTGTTGAGGCAGCCTGGAGAAGCAATTGTCAGGCAAAAGCTGGGCCTGTTCAGGGAGACACCAGGAAGGCAGTGAAACCGGAGTACTCGACTTGAGAAAGATTTGAGTCTACAAAGGCAAGGAGCTGCACAGGAGCTAATCCAAAGAGGATATTGTGAGGCAAAAGCTGAACCTTTAGACACAAAATGTAGGAAGAGAAGGGGAAGAAGTGGATGCCTGGAGACAGCAACTGGACCTGGAGAGGCAGACTTGAGAAAGTTCTGGGCCTACAGAAGCTGAAAAATGAACAAACTTGACCTCAAGAGGCTGTTGAGAGGAATGAGGTAAGCCTAAAGAGGCCATTTGAAGGCAGGAGCTGGTCCTGTCGAACTTGCTGAAACACAAGAATTTGGACTGGGAAGGTCACAGTGAGGCAAGAGCTCGGTGTGGAGAGTCAGCTATGAGGCAGAGGCAGGGTCTGTACGGGCCTTCAGGATGCAGGAGGCTGGGCCAGGAGAGGCCGACAGGAAGTCCAGTTCTGGGCATGAAGAGGCAGACAAAAGTCAAAAACTGGGCCTGGGAAGGCTGCTGAGAGGCATGAGCTGGGCTAGGCCTAAAGAGGCCATTGGGAGGCAGGAGAAGCTGGGCTTGGAGAGGCTGACATGACGAAGTTGTGCACCTGGAGTGGCTGCCGAGAGGCAAGAGCTGGGCCTGGGGCGGGCAACTTGAGGACGACTTGTGCCTGCAGGGGCTGCTGGAAGGAAAAGCTGGGCCTGGAGATGTGTACTAGAGGAAGTTCAGGGCCTGGAGAGGATGCAAAGGAGCAAACACTAGGCCTGGAAAGGCTGCTGTGAGGTATAAGCTTGGCATACAGAGGCCACTGGGAGGCAGGAGCTGGGTCTGCAGAGCCTGCCAAAAGGTAGGAGGCTTGCCCTGAGTAGGCCACGGTGAGGAAAGAGGTGGGCCAGGAGGGCCCACTGCGAGGTAGAGGCTGGGCCTCTAGACGCCACCCACAGGCAGGGGCTGGGCCTGGAGAGGCCAGGAGAGGCATGAGCTGGGCCTCGACAGGCCAGCATAAGGGAGGACCTCAGCCTACAGAGGCCAGCATGACGCAGGAGCTCACACCTCCGGGAAGGTGGCCAGAGGCATAAGTTGGGCCTGAACAGGCCACTCTGAGGGAGGAGCTGGGCCTGTCAAGGCTGCTGGGAGGCAGGCAGGAACTAGGCCCCGGGAAGATACAGTGAGGTGAGAGCTGGGCCTGGAGAGGCCCCTCAGAGGCAAGAGCAGGGCCTGCAGAGGCTGTTCTCAAGCCACAGCTGGGTCTCTACAGGCCACCGTGAGGCAGAAGGTGGGCCTAAAGAGCTTGGCTGCAGAAAGTTTTTGGGCCTACAAAGGCTTAGGACAGCTGGGCAGGAGCTGAGTCAAAAGAGGTTGTGTGTTGTGAGGCAGGAGTTGGGCCTGTAGACAGACCTGGGAGGAACAGCTGGGCCTGGAGAGGCAGCCATGAAGGAGGCAGAGGCTGGGCCTGTAGAGACCAATGGGAGGCAGGAGATGGCCCTGAAGGGGCCACATGGAGGACGTGCTGTGCCTGGAGAGGCCAAGGGGAGGCTGGAGCTCGAAATGGAGAGGACAACTTCGGGACGATTTGGGTCTGCAGAGGCCGCCAGGAGTCCCAAGCTGGGCCTCGAGAAGCTGACTGGAGAGTCTGGGGCCTGGAGACGCTGCCAGAGGGCAGGAGCCGAGCCTGAAGAGGCCACAGTGAGGCCCGAGCTGGGCCTCGAGAGCTTCACTTGAGGAAGTTTTCGGCCTACAAAGGCCGCCAGGAGCTGGGTGGGAGCTGGGCCTGGAGGTGCCCACCATGAGGTAGAGGCCGGGCCTGTAGAGGCCGCCAACAGGCAGGAGCTGGGCCTGCTGAGGCCACGAGAGGCATGATCTGGGCCTCAACAGGCCAGCATGAGGGAGGACCTTGGCCTAGAGAGGCCAGTGTGAGGCATGAGCTGACACCAGGGCGGGTTGCAAGAGGCATGAGTTGGACTTAAAGAGGCCACCGTGAGGGAGGAGATCGGCCTGTCGGGGCTGCCAGGAGGCAGGCAGGAACTGGGCTCCGGGAAGGTGCCATGAGGCAAAAGCTGGGCCTGGACAGTCCCCTGGGAGGCAGGAGTGGGGCCTGCAGCGGCTCTTCTCAAGCCAGAGCTGGGTCTGTGCAGGCCACCACGAGGCAGAAGGTGGGCCTAAAGAGCTTGACTGGAGAAAGTTTTGGCCCTACAAAGGCTGGAAGGAGCTGAGACAAAAGAGGTCATTGGTTGTGAGGTAGGAGTTGGGCCTGGAGACGTAGCCAGGAGGAAGAGCTGGGCCTGGAGAGGCCACCAGGAGGGAGGCAGAGGCTCCTCTGCTGCAGTCAGAGGAGTGGGGCCCCATCCTCTCCAGGCCCTGAATTTACTCCATTCGGCCTCTTCAGGCCCAGCTGTTCCTCCCGGCTGCATCTCCAGACCCGACTCCTGCCTCCCAACAACCTCTTTGGACTCAGCTCCTGCCCAGCTCCTGGAGGCCTTGGTAGGCCCACAGCTTCCTCGAGCCAAGATCCCCAGGCCCAGCTCAGGCCTCACGGTAGCATCTCCAAGCTCAGCTCCTGCCCTCCGACAGCATCTCCAGGCCCCAAACGGCCTCCTGTCGGTGGGCTCCTCCAGGCCCAGCTTGGGCCTCCCAGCGGCCTCTGCAGATCCAAGTCGTCCTGAAGTCGGCCTCTCCAGGCCCAGCTCCGGCCTCCCAGCGGCCTCTCCAGGTGCAACGCGTCCTCAACGAGGGCCCCTCCGGGGCCAGCTCCTGCCTCCCGTCGGCCTCTAGAGGCCCAGCCTCTGCCTCCCACAAGGCGGCCTCTCCAGGTCCAGCTGTTCCTCCTGGCTGCGTCTCCCGGCCCAGCTCCTGCCTCCCAGCAAGCAACCTGTTTTGGCTCAGCTCCTGCCCAGCTCCCGCCAGCCTTTGGAGGCCCCAAACTTTCTCCAGCCAAGCTCTTCACGCCCACCTCCTGCCTCCTGGTGGCCTGTACAGGCCCAGCTCTGGCTGGAGAACAGCCTCTGCAGGCCCCGCTCTTGCCTCCCAGGGGCCTCTCCAGGCCCAGCTCTCACCCCACGGTGGCCTGCCAGGGCCAAGTCCCTGCCTGCCTCCCAGCAGCCCACAAGCGGCCCAGCTCTTCCCTCACGGTGGCCCGTTTAGGCCCAACTCATGCCTCTGGCACCCTGCCCAGAGGTGTGAGCCCCTGCCTCACACTGGCCTCTCTCACGCTGAGAGAGGTCCTCCCTCGTGCTGGCCTGTTGAGGCCCAGCTCATGCCTCTGGTGGCCTCTCCAGGTCCAGCCCCTGCCTGTTGGCTGGCGGCCTCTAGAGGCCCAGCCTCTACCTCAAGAGTGGGCCCTCCAGGCCCACCTCTTGCCTCGCCGTGGCCTCCTCGGGCCAGGCTCCCTCCTCGGGGCGGCCTCCGCAGGCCCAGCTCGTGCCTCGCGGAGGCCCTCCGGAGGCCAAGCTCATGTGTCACGGCGGCCACCAGGACCACTAGGTTTACCTTAAAAAAATGCTTAAGGGAGTTTTTCAAGTAAAAATGAATGAAGTTGGGAGCGGTGGCTCATGCCTGTAATCCCATTTTGGGAGGCCGAGGTGGGTGGATCACCTGAGATCAGGAGGTAAAGACCAGCCTGGCCAACATGGCGAAACCCCACCTCTAGTAAAAATACAAAAAATTAGCCAGGTATTAAGGCCACTGAGATTGTGCCACTGCACTCCAGCCTGGGTGACAAGAGTCAAACTACATTTCAAAAACAAAAAACAAAACCAAAAAAACCCCCAAAACTTGAGGCCTGGCCTTCTGCTCCTCTCCAACCCCCCCTTCTCTGGGCCCAAGCCACCTTGGCTGAGGAGGGGGCTGAGGAGGTGTAAGCCCCTGCCAGGAACCCCCTGCCCAGACCAAGTACTCGGCCCACAGGCCTGCATCCAGTGAGGCCTCCCGCGGTGTCAGCATATTCGTGTGGAGGAATGTGGAACCTCACTTTTTGGCTGTGTTCCCCTGGTACTCCGTCCCCTTCCTGACCCCTCCCTGCAGCCACACGAGGCCCAGAAACCTGCCAGTCACTCAGTGGCCTCCAACCAGAGCAAACAACCTGCCAAGTAGGCAGCTGTTGCTCATGAGCGTCCACCAGGTGGGACAGGGAGTGTTGACCCTGGGCGGCCCCCTGGAGCCACCTGCCCTGAAAGCCCAGGGCCCGGAACCCCACACACTTTGGGGGTGGTGGAACCTGGTAAGGGCCCACCTCCCACCATGGAGGAGGAGCCCTGGGCTCCTCATGGGAGTTCCTGCTGGACAGTGAGACAGAGAATGACCACGATGATGCTTTCCTCTCCGTCATGTCTCCTGACACCCAGTTGCCTCTACCACTCAGATGATGTCAGGCCCAGTCCCTCAGTGCCCTGCGCAAGGAACAGGACTCATCTTCTGAGAAGGATGGACGCAGCCCCAACAAATGGGACAAGGGCCACATCCGGTGGCCCATGAGTGGCGGTCATGATCTTCAGCAAGCAGCACCAGGCCCTGGCAGGGTGCACCACGGTCACCCCAACCAGGACAACCGGACCGTCAGCCAGATCCTGAGTGAGCAGTGGTACACCCTGGGGCCCAATGAGATGCAGAAGTACCACGACCTGGCCTTCCAGGTGAAGGTGGCCCACTTGCAACAAGGACCGAAAGAAGTCCAGCTCAGAGGCCAAGCCCACGAGCCAGGCGCTAGCAGGAGTGTACAAGGGCTCATGGGAGCAGAGCATATCAGAGACGGGCACTGCCACTGCCCCTGGGGTGTCCTCTGAACTCCTATCAGTTGCAGCCCAGACACTCCAGAGCTGGGATACCAAGGAGCAGCTTCTGTGGGGCAGAACGGCTGCACATAGTCAGGGAACCTGGCTCAGCCTGGCCCAAGCCTTCTCCTACAGGGGGGTACACAGCCTGGACAGCAGGGAAATAGATCATCAGGCACTACAGGAACTGACACAGGTGGTGTCTGGCACTGCATCGTACTCTGGCCCGAAGCCTTCTACTCAGTATGGAGCTCCAGGCCACTTTGCAGCCCCTGGTGAGGGAGGTGACCAGTGGGCAGCCCTGCTGCTGCCCACCTGAGCTGCTCATTCCCAGCACATGGCCAGTGAGGACATAGTGAGTGACAAAGAGCACATGGTCATCCATGAGGAGGAGGGGGTGATGATGTCATTGCTGATGACGGCTTTAGCACCACTGACACTGATCTCAAGTTCAAGGAGTGGGTGACCGACTGAGAGTGGGGACAGCTCTCGGGAGGAGCCAGAGGGCAACAAGGGCTTTGGAGGGAAGGTATTTGCACCTGTCATTCCTTCCTCCTTTATTCCTGCCGCCCCTTGATGGATCCTGAGCCCCCAGGGTCCCCTGATCCACCTGCAGTTTTTGGCAAAGTCTATGGTCCCACCCCGTCCTCCTCCTACACATACTCGGATGCTTCCTCCTCAACCTTGGCACCCACCTCCTTCTTACTGGGCCCAGGAGCCTTCAAAGCCCAGGAGTCTGGTTAGGGCAGCAGAGCGGGCCCCCTACAGCCCCTACCCCTGGGGATGGGGGCCCAGGGACGCCTTCCAAGGTGACCTGTTTCCTCCCAATTGATCCTGCCACCTTCTGGTGCAAGAGACCTGAAAGTGTGGGCGACCTGGAGCTACCAGGCCCCTCAGTCATCGCCGTGCCTCCCAACACTAAGGCTTTCCTAGGCAGGGGCTGGGCTGAGCCACCCGGGGGGCAGAGCCTGAAGAGGAGAAACTGACTGGGCTTTGGGGGTCAGGGCAGAAGGAACCCCACGGACATGGATCCCGCACTGGAGGACCCCACCACACCCAAATGCAAGATGAGAAGATGCTCCAGCTGTAGCCCAAAGCCCAACACCCCCAAGTGTGCCATGTGTGATGGGGACAGCTTCCCCTTTGCCTGTACAGGTGGAGAAGCTGAGGACGGGCTCAGGGAACTGGAGACTGAGAAGGTGCTGTCCTCTTCACTGCATGCGCCCTGGACCAGTGCCAGCCCTGATCATGTAGCTCTTCCAGGCCCACTGCTTCTTCCTGTCCACTAGGCCACAGCCACCCTCCAGGCCCACTATGCACACATCTTCCCCTCCAAGGTTTGTTCTGCCCCTGCCCTGACTCCCAGCCCTGCAGGGGTCCTGACCCCACCTCACCTGGCTCAGACTCTGATGCTGCCCTGGCTGCCCCACCACTGCCTCTGCCCGAGAGTCACGTGAGGCTGAGAGTAGGGGCAGGGGCAGCAGTGGTGCCAGTTGGGGGGCGGTCCAATGGGAGGAGCCTCAGCCTCGTGGGCTGCTCCGTGGGACTGATGACTGCATGATCTTCTGGGCACCTCACGGATCTTCATCTCCAAGTGAAACATGCTGATGGTGGGTGCAGGGCTGCTGGGAGCTGCTGCATGGGTCCCAGAGGCTGGACTGGGGCAGGTGCCAACTGAAGCTGCTGGGGCAGCATAGGAAGGATGTTCTGCACACAAACCTTGGAGAAGAAGATGTGTGCATAGCAGGTCCACTGCTGCTGCCCCTGCCCTGACTACCAGCCCTGCCTGACCCCACCTCACCCTGCTCAGGCTCTGGCGCAACCCTGGCTGCCCTGCCACTGCCTCTGCCCCAGAGTTGGGGGACAGCCTGGCTGGAAGGGGACACCCCAGCCCTGCCTCAACACCTGGGTCCCTCCATAACTACCACAGGCATGTGGGCGACCCCAAAGAAGATCCCAGGACTCACAGTACCCCCTGAGAACATGGACAGTATGTGGGGGTAGCAATGGAGGGCAGAATGGTTATCTTCTCCCGGGTAAAGCCATTTAATCCTTTCAGTTTGGGATGGAATAAGGCCTGCTTCTCTTTTTTATTTTTTTATTTTTTTGAGACGGAGTCTTGCTCTGTTGCCCAGGCTGGAGTGCAGTGGTGCGATCTTGGCTCACTGCAACCTCTTCCTGCCAGGTTCATGCCATTCTCCTGCCTCAGCCTTCCATGTAGCTGGGATTACAGGTGCACGCTACCACGTCTGGCTAATTTTTGTATTTTTAGTACAGACGGGGCTTCACCACCTTGGCCAGGCTGATTTTGATCTCCTGACATCGTGATCTGCCTGCCTCCACCTCCCAAAGTGCTGGGATTACAGGCGTGAGCCACCACGCCTGGCCAAGGCCTGCTCCTCTTATATATACCCCCTACCCCTGCAGCTGTGCCGGGGGAAAGCTGGGCAGTTTCCCTCCTCCAAGCCCCTGTACATACCATGAAGTGTGGGACCTTCAGAGCTTTTCACTTTTTGGAAAATAGCTCCTGCTGGGGCTATAAGATGGAGTGTGAAGAGGGCCTTGGGCCACAGGGAGGTGCCTGTGGAATAGGGGGAGTTCATGCACCCCTTCTTTCCCCAGAGGGGCTGGACTCAGGTGAGTATGGGGGTGGGGGCTCCTGCACTTCGACACAGGCAGCGGGAGCGTTTTCTCCCCATTCCCTCTGCACTCCCAACTTGAGTTGTACTTTTTAAGACAGTGATTCACCCTGCCTTTGCCCCCTTCCCCAGAACAGAACACGTTGATCATGGGCAATATTTCTTATTGTGTCAAAAAGTTGCCATGACCATCATTTAACCTGTTTAACACCAAATAATAAGGAAAATAAAATAAAAAATTTGGGCTTGGTGCAGAAACTCACTCCAAATAAATTACCTACCAAAATATTTATATAATGGTGAAAATATTCCAAAATTCCATATTTTGGGATTTATACACAAAACATAAAAAAATTAGAGGCCAAGAGGCTGCCGGAAGGGAAAAACGGGGCCTGGAAAGGCCATTGTGAGGAATGAGCTGGGCCTAAAGAGGCCACTGGCAGGCGGGAACTGGGCCTGCCGAAGCAGCCGAAAGGCAGGAGCTTTGGACTGGGGAGGCCGCAGTGAGGCGAGAGCTAGCTGGGTGTGGAGAGGCCGCTGTGAGGCCGAGGCTGGGCCCGTGCAGGCCTTTGGGAGGCAGGAGGCTGGGCCTGCAAAGGCCGACTGGAGGTCAAGTTCTGGGCCTGAAGAGGCCACCGAAAGTCAAAAGCAGGGCCAGGGAAGGCCGCCAAGAGCCATGAGCTGGGCTGGGCCGAAAGAGGCCACTGGGAGGCAGGAGGAGCTGGGCCTGGAGAGGCTGACTCGAGGAAGTTTTGCACCTGGAGAGGCGCCAAGAGGACGGAGCTGGGCCTGGGAAGGCTGACTTACAGCTCTTCCAGGCCCACTTCCAGGCTAACTTGAGGACGACTTGGGCCTGCAGAGGCCGCCGGGAGGCTGGAGCTGGCCCTGAGAGACTGACTCAAGGGCAGTCTGGGCCTGCAGAGGCCGCCAGGAGGAAGAGCTGGGCCTGGAGAGGCTGACTGGAGGAAGTCCAGGGCCTGGAGCGGATGCAAAGGAGCAAATGCTAGGCCGCGAAACGCCGCCGTGACGTCCCAGCTTGGCCTCCGGGAGGCAGGAGCTGGGCCTGCGGAGGCCACCCAGAGGCGGGAGCCTGGCCCGAGGAGGCCACGGTGCCAGGCAAGAGGTGGGCCTGGAGGGCCCACTGTGAGGTAGAGGCCGGGCCTCTAGAGGCCGACAGGAGGCAGGACCTGGCCCCGGAGGGGCCCTCGCTGAGGACACGTTGCACCTGGAGAGGCCGCCGGGAGGCCGGAGCTGGGCCTGGAGAGGCCGACTTCAGGACGATTTAGGCCTGCAGAGGCCGCCGGGAGGCCCAAGCTGGGCCTAGAGGAGCCCACGGACCGGAGGCCGTTTGGGGCCTGGAGACGCCGTCGGAGGGCAGGAGCTGAGCCTGGAGAGGCCACCGTGAGGCCTGAGCTGGGCCTGGGGAGCTTGGCTTCAGGAAGTTGTGGGCCTACCAGGGCCGCTGGGAGCTGGGCGGGAGCTGAGTCCAAAGAGGTTGTTGGGAGGCCAGAATCGGGCCTGGAGACGCAGCCAGGAGGAAGAACTGGGCCCGGAGAGGACGCCGGGAGGCTGCAAGTGGGTCTGGAGAGGCCGACTTGAGGAGGCCCAGCCTCTGCCTCCTGCATGGCGGCCTCTGCAGGCCCAGCTGTTCCTCCTGGCTGCGTCTCCCAGCCCAGCTACTGCCTCCCAGCAAGCAAGCTCTTTTGGCTCAGCTTCTGCCGGTGGTTGTAGGCCCCAAAGTTTCTGCAGCCAAGCTCTTCAGGCCCACGTCCTGCGTCCCGGTGGCCTGTACAGGCCCAGCTCTGGCTGGAGAAGAGCCTCTGCAGGCCCCGCTGTTGCCTCCCAGGGACCCTCCAGGCCCAGCTCTCGCCCCACAGCGGCCTCCTGGGACCAAGTCCCTGCCTGCCTCCCGGCAGCCCCCGTGCGGCCCAGCTCCTCCCTCACGGTGGCCTGTTCAGGCCCAACTCATGCCTCTGGCACCCTGCCCAGAGGCGTGAGCACCTGCCTCATACTGGCCTCTCTCACACTGAGAGAGGTCCTCCATCACGCTAGCCTGTTGAGGCCCAGCTCGTGACTCTGGTGGCCCCTCCAGGCCCAGCCCCTGCTTCGCGGACGCCCTCTGGAGGCCAAGCTCATGCGTCATGGTGGCCTCTCCCAGCCTGGTGTTTGCTCCTTTGCATGCGCTCCAGGCCCTGCACTTCCTCCAGTCGGAGTCTCCATGCCCATCTCTTCCTCCCGGCGGCCTCTACAGGCCCAAGTCATCCTCAAGTTGGCCACCCCGGGCCTGCAGAGGCCACCGGGAGGCAGGAGCTGGCCCTGGACAGGCCAACTTGATGACAGCCTGGGCCTGCACAGGCTGCTGGGAGGAAGAGCTGGGCCTGGAGAGGCCGATTGGAGGAAGTGCAGGGCCTGGAGCGCATGCAAAGGAGCAAACGTCAGGCCGGGAGAGGCCGCCGTGATGCATGAGCTTAGCCTCCGGAGGGCCTCTGCGAGGCAGCAGCTAAGCCTGCAAAGTTGCCTCGAGGCGGGAGCCTCGCCCGAGGGGGCCACAGCGAGGCAAGAGGTGGGCCTGGAGGGCCCACTGATGAAGTAGAGGCTGTGCCTCTAGAGGCCGCCAGCCAACAGGCAGGGGAAGGGCCTGGAGAGGACACCAGAATCATGAACTCAGCTTCAACAGGCCAGCGTGAGGGAGGACCTCT
The DNA here is from genome assembly GCF_028885625.2 of Pongo pygmaeus. Taxonomy (NCBI): domain Eukaryota; kingdom Metazoa; phylum Chordata; class Mammalia; order Primates; family Hominidae; genus Pongo; species Pongo pygmaeus. Next base: position 25,988,186 of record NC_072379.2, on the reverse strand, counting down.
CCCAGCGGGAGGGAGGACCTCTCCAAGCATGAGGGAGGACATCTCCCAGCAATGGACAGGGTGCCAGAGGCATGAGTTCGGCCTCAACAGGCCAGCGTGAGGGAGGACCTCTCAGCGTGAGAGAGGTCCTCTGAGAGGTCGTCTCACGCTGAGAGGTCCTCTGAGAGAGGTCATCTCTCACGCTGAGAAGTCCTAGAGTGAGAGAGTACCACTTTCGGCGTGAGAGAAGTCCTTTCAGCGTGAGAGAGGAACTCTCTAAGTGTGAGAGAGGAACTCTCTAAGTGTGAGAGAGTACCTCTTTAAGTGTGAGAGAGGTCCTCCCTCAGCGGGAGAGAGGCCAGTGTGAAGCAGGGGCTCACGCTTCTAGGCAGGGTGCCAGAGGCATGAGTTCGGCCTCAACAGGCCAGCGTGAGGGAGGACCTCTCAGTGTGAGAGAGGCCAGTGTGAGGCAGGGGCTCACGCCTCTGGACCGGGTGCCAGAGGCGTGAGTTGGGCCTCAACAGGCCAGCGTGATGGAGGACTTCTCAGCGAGAGAGAGGTCCTCTGAGAGAGGTCCTCCCTCACGCTGAGAGAGGTCCCCTGAGAGAGGTCCTCCCTCATGCTGAGAGAGGTCCTACAGTGACAGAGGACCTCTCTGAGCATGAGAGAGGACCGCTCAGAGCGTGAGAGAGGACCTCTCGGAGCGTGAGACAAGACCTCTCTAAGCGTGAGAGAGGACAACTCTCAACGTGAGACAGGACCTCTCTCAGCGTGAGAAAGGCCAGTGTGAGGCACGGGCTCACGCCTCTGGGCAGGGTGCCAGAGGCATGAGTTCAGCCTCAACAGGACAGCGTGAGGGAGGACCTCTCAGCATGAGAGAGGTCCTCTAAGAGGTTGTCTCTCACACTGAGAGAGGTCCTCTGAGAGAGGTCGTCTCTCATGCTGAGAGGTCCTCTGGAAGAGGTTCTCCCACACGCTGAGAGGTCCTCTGAGAGACGTCCTCCCTCACGCTGAGAGGTCCTCTCAGAGAGGTCCCCCCTCACGCTGAGGTCCCTCCTCACCCTAAGAGAGGTCCTCCCTCACGCTGAGAGAGGTCCTCTGAGAGAGGTCCTCCCTCACGCTGAGAGAGGTCCTCTGAGAGAGGTCCCCCCTCACGCTGAAAGAGGTCCTCCGAGAGAGATCCTCCCTCACGCTGAGAGAGGTCCTACAAGAGAGGTCCTCCTCACGCTGAGAGAGGTCCTCTGCGGGAGGTCCTCCCTCACGCTGAGAGAGGTCTTCTGAGAGAGGTCCTCCCTCACGCTGAGAGAGATCCTCTGAGCGAGGACCTCTCCCAGCGTGAGACAGGACCTCTCCCAGCGTGAGAGAGGACCTCTCTCAGCGTGAGAGAGGTCAGTGTGAGGCAGGGGCTCACGCCTCTGGTCAGGGTGCCAGACGAATGAGTTGGGCCTCAACAGGCCAAAGTGAGGGAGGACCTCTCAGTGTGAGAGAGGTCTGCTGAGAGGTCGTCTTTCACGCTAAGAGAGGTCCGCTGAGAGAGGTCCTCCCTCATGCTGAGAGAGGTCGTCCCTCACACTGAGAGAGGTTCTCTGAGGGATGATCTCCCTCACACTGAGAGAGGTCCTCTGAGAGACGTCGTCCCTCACACTGAGAGAGGTCCTCTGAGAGAGGTCTTCTCTCACGCTGAGAAGTCCTAGCATGAGAGAGGTCCTCTCTCAGAGTGTGAGGGGAACTCACGCTGAGAGAGGACCTCTGAGAGAGGTATTTTATCACGCTGAGAAGTCCTAGCATGAGAGAGGTCCTCTCCCAGCGTGAGAGAGGCCAGTGTGAGGCAGGGGCTCACGCCTCTGGGCAGGGTAACAGAGGCATGAGTTGGGCCTCAACAGCCCACCGTGAGGGAGGACCTCCCTCAGCGTGAGAGAGGTCCTCTGAGAGAGGTCCTCCCTCACGGAGAGAGAGCTCATCTGAGAGATTTCCTCCCTCACACTGAGAGAGGTCCTCAAAAAGAGATCCTCCCTCACGCTGAGAGAGGGCCTCTGAGAGAGGTCCTCCCTCACGCTGAGAGAGGTCCGCGGAGAGAGGTCCTCCCTCACGCTGAGAGAGGTCCTCTGAGAGAGATTCTCCCTCACGCTAAGAGAAGTACTCTGAGAGAGGTCCTCCCTCAAGCTGAGAGAGGTCCTAGAGTGAGACAGGACCTCTCTCAGCGTGAGAGATGACCTCTCCCAGCGTGAGAGAGGACCTCTCCCCACGTGAGAGAGGAGCTCTCCCAGCGTGAGAGAGGTCCTCTCTCAGCGTGAGAGAGGCCAGTGTGAGGCAGGGGCTCACGCCTCTGGGCAGGGTGCCAGAAGCATGAGTTGGGCCACAACAGGCCAGCGTGAGGGAGGACCTGTCAGCGTGAGAGAGGTCCTCTGAGAGGTCGTCTCTCACGCTGAGAGAGGTCCTCTGAGAGAGGTATTCTCTCACGCTGAAAAGTCCTCTGAGAGAGGTCCTCCCTCACGCTGAGAGAGGTCCCCTAAGAGAGGTCCATCCTCACGTTGAGAGGTCCTCCCTCACGCTGAGAGAGGTCCTCGGAGAGAGGTCCTCCCTAACGCTGAGAGAAGTCCGCTGAGACAGGTCCTCCCTCACGCTGAGAGATGTCTTCTGAGAGATGTCCTCCCTCATGCTGAGAGAGGTCTTCTGAGAGAGGTCCTCCCTCACGCTGAGAGAACTCCTCCCTCACGCTGAGAGAACTCCTCTCTCAGCGTCAGAGAGGAACTCTCTCACCGTGAGAGAGGAACTCTCTAAGCATGAGAGGTGCCAGTGTGAGGCAGGGGCTCACGCCCCTGGGCAGGGTGCCAGAGGCATAAGATGGGCCTCAACAGGCCAGCGTCAGGGAGGACCTCTCTGAGCGTGAGAGAGGTCCTCTGAGAGAGGTCCTCCCTCACACTAAGAGAGGTCCTCTGAGAGACGTCCTCCCTCACGCTGAGAGAGGTCCTCTGAGAGAGGTCCACCCTCATGCTGAGAGAGGTCTTCTGAGAGAGTTCCTCCCTCATGCTGCCAGAGGTCCTCTAAGAGAGGTCCTCCATCATGCTGAGAGAGGTCCTCCCTCATGCTGAGAGAGATCCTCCCTCATGCTGAGAGAGGTCCTCCCTCATGCTGAGACACGTCCTAGCATGAGAGACGAACTCTCTCAGCGTGAGAAAGGAGTTCTCTCAGCGTGAGAGAGGACCTCTCTCAGCGTGAGACAGGACCTCTCTCAGTGTGAGACAGGACCTCTCTCAGCGTGAGAGAGGACGGTGTGAGGTAGGGGCTCACGCCTCTGGGCACGGTGCCAGAGGCATGAGTTGGGCCTCAACAGGCCAACGTGAGAGAGGCCCTCTCTCAGAGTGAAAGAGGTCCTCTGAGAGAGGTCGTCCCTCACGCTGAGAGAGGTCCTCTGAGAGAGGTCCTCCCTCACGCTGAGAGAAGTCCTCTGAGAGAGGTACTCTCTCATGCTGAGAGAGGAGCTCTGAGAGAGGTGCTCTGAGAGAGGTCCTCTCTCACGCTCAGAGAGGTACTCTGAGAGAGGTCCTCCCTCACACTGAGAGGTCCTCCTTCACGCTGAGAGAGGTCCTCCCTCACGCTGAGGGAGGTCCTCTGAGAGAGGTCCTCCCTCACGCTGAGAGACGTCCTCTGAGAGAGTTCCCCTCACGCTGAGAGAGGTCCTCTGAGAGAGGTCCTCCCTCACGCTGAAAGAGATCCTAGCGTGAGAGAGGACCTCACTCAGCGTGAGAGAGGACCTCACTCAGCGTGAGAGAGGACCTCACTCAGCGTGAGAGAGGACCTCTCTCAGCGTGAAAGAGGTCAGTGTGAGGCACGGGCTCTCGCCTCTGGGCAGGGTGCCAGAGGCATGAGTTGGGCCTCAACAGGCCAGCATGAGGGAGGACCTCTCAGCATGAGAGAGGTCTTCTGAGAGGTCATCTCTCACGCTGAGGGAGGTCCTCTGAGAGAGGTCCTCAGTCACGGTGAGAGAGTTTCTCTGAGAGAGGTCCTCCCTCACGCTGAGAGAGGTCCTCTGAGAGGTCGCCCCTCATGCTGAGAGAGGTCCTCTGAGATAGGTCTTCTCCCATGCTGAGAAGTCCTAGCGTGAGAGAGGCCCTCTCTCAGCGTGAGAGAGGCCAGTGTGAGGCAGGGGCTCATGCATCTGGGCAGGGTGCCAGAGGCATGAGTTGGGACTCAACAGGTTAGCGTGAGGCAGGACCTTTCTCAGCGTGAGAGAGGTCCTCTGAGAGAGGTTTTCCCTCACGCTGAGGGAGATCCTCTGAGAGAGGTCCTCCCTCACGCTGACAGAGGTCCTCCTTCATGCTGAGTGAGTTCCTCCTTCACGTTGAGAGAGGTCTTCCCTCACGCTGAGAGAGGACCTCTGTCACGCTACGACTTCTCAGCGTGAGAGAATACCGCTCTCAGAGGACCTCTCTCAGCGTGAGAGACGACCTCTCTGAAGACCTCTCTCACGCTGAGAGGCCCTCCCTCATGCTGGCCTGTTGAGGCCCAATTCATGCCTCTGCACCCTGCCCAGAGGTGTGAGCCACTGCCTCACACTGGCCTCTCTCACGCTCGGAGAGGTCCTCTTTCACGCTGGGAGAGGTCCTCTGTCACGCTGGGAGAGGTCCTCTCTCACGCTAGGACCTCTCTCAGCGCGAGGGAGGACCTCTCCCAGAGGACCTGTCTCAGCGTGAGGGAGGACCTCTCCCAGAGGACCTCTCTCAGCGTGAGGGGGGACCTTTCTCAGTGGACCACTCTCAGCGTGACGGAGGACATCTCAGAGGACCTCTCTCAGAGTGAGGGAGGACCTCTCTCAGAGGACCTCTCTCAGAGTGAGGGAGGACCTCTCTCAGAGGACCTCTCTCAGAGTGAGGGAGGACCTCTCTCAGAGTGAGGGAGGACCTCTCTCAGAGGACCTCTCTCACGGTCAGAGAGATCCTCCCTCACGCTGGCCTGTTGAGGCCCAACTCATGCCTCTCTCACCCTGCCCAGAGGCGTGAGCCACTGCCTCACACTGGTCTCTCTCACGCTTAGAAAGGTACTCTCTCACGCTGAGAGAGGAGCTCTCTTATGCTAGGACTTCTCAGTGTGAGAGAAGACCTCTCTCAGAGGACCTCTCTCAGCGTGGGAGAGGACCTCTCTCACGCTGAGAGGTCCGCCCTCACGCTGGCCTGTTGAGGCCCAACTCATGCCTCTGGCACCCTGCCCAGAGGCGTGAGCCCCTGCCTCACACTGGCCTCTCTGACGCTGAGGGAGGTCCTCTCTCAAGCTGAGGGAGGTCCTCTCTCACGCAGAGGGAGGTCCTCGCTCACGCTGAGGGAGGTCCACTCTCACGCTGAGGGAGGTCCTCTCTCACGCTAGGACCTCTCTCAGCGTGAGGGAGGAACTCTCTCAGAGGACCTCTCTCAGCGTGAGGGAGGACCTCTCTCATCGTACCTCTCTCAGTGTCAGGGAGGACCTCTCTCATCGTACCTCTCTCAGTGTCAGGGAGGACCTCTAAGAGGACCTCTCTCAGCGTGATGGATGACCTCTCTCAGCGTGAGGCAGGACCTCTCTCAGAGGACCTCTCTCAGCGTGAGGGAGGACCTCTCTCAGAGGATCTCTCTCAGCGTGAGGGAGGACCTCTCTTAGTGGACCTCTGTCAGCGTGAGAGACGACCTCTCAGAGGACCTCTCTCACGCTGAGAGGCCCTCCCTCACGCTGGCTTATTGAGGCCCAACTCATGCCTCTGGCACCCTGCCCAGAGGCGTGAGTCCCTGCCTCACACTCGCCTCTCTCACGCTGAGAGAGGACCCCTCTCACGCTGAGAGAGGTCTTCTCTCAAGCTAGGACCTCTATCAGCGTGAGGGAGGACATCTCTCAGCGGACCTCTCTCAGCGTGAGGGAGGACCTCTCTCAGAGGACCTCTCTCAGAGTGAGGGAGGACCTCTCTCAGAGGACCACTCTCAGCGTGAGGGAGGACCTCTCTCAGCGGACCTCTCTCAGCGTGAGGGAGGACCTCTCTCAGAGGACATCTCTCAGCGTGAGGGAGGACCTCTCTCAGAGGACCTCTCTCACCATGAGGGACGACCTCTCTCAGGGACCTCTCTCACGCTTACAGAGGTCCTCCCTCACGCTGGCCTGTTCAGGTACAACTCATGCCTCTGGCACCCTGCGAGAGGCGTGAGCCCCTGCCTCACACTGGCCTCTCTCACGCTGAGAGAGGTTCTCTCTCACGCTGAGAGAGGAGCTCTCTCACACTAGGATTTCTCAGCGTGAGAGAAGACCTCTCTCAGAGGACCTCTCTCAGCATGGGAGACGACTTCTCAGAGGACCTCTCTCACGCTGAGAGGTCCTCCCTCACGCTGGCCTGTTGAGGCTCAACTCATGTCTCTGGCACCCTGCCCACAGGTGTGAGCCCATGCCTCACACTGGCCTCTCTCAGCATGAGGGAGGACCTCTCTCAGAGGACCTCTCTCAGCACAAGGGAGGACCTCTCTCAGATGACCTCTCTCAGCGCGAGGGAGGACCTGTCTCAGAGGACCTCTCTCACCGTGAGGGAGGACCTCTCTCAGAGGACCTCTCTCAGAGGACCTCTCTCAGCGCGAGAGAGGACCTCTCTCAGAGGACCTCTCTCAGCGTGAGGCAGGACCTCTCTCAGAGGACCTCTCTCTCGCTGAGAGAGGTCCTCCCTCACGCTGGCCTGTTGAGGCCCAACTCATGCCTCTGGAACCCTGCCCAGAGGCGTGAGCCCCTGCCTCACACTGGCCTCTCTCACGCTGAGATCCTCCCTCACGCTGAGAGGTCCTCCCTCACGCTGGCCTGTTGAGGCCCAACTCATACCTCTGGCACTCTGCCCAGAGGCATGAGCCCCTGCCTCACACTGGCCTCTCTCACGCTCAGAGAGGTCCTCTCTCACGCTGGGAGAGGTCTTCTCTCACGCTGGGAGAGGTCCTCTCTAACGCTAGGAAATCTCTCAGCGTGAGGAAGGACCTCTCTCAGCGGACCTCTCTCAGCGTGAGGGAAGACCTTTCTCAGAGGACCTCTCTGAGCGTAAGGGAGGACCTCTCTCAGAGGACGTCTCTCAGCGTCAGGGAGTACCTCTCTCAGAGGACCTGTCTCAGCATGAGGGTGGACCTCTCTCAGAGGACCTCTCTCACACTGAGAGAGGTCCTCCCTCACGCTAACCTGTTGAGGCCCAACTCATGCCTCTCGCACCCTGCCCAGAGGCGTGAGCCCCTGCCTCACACTATCCTCTCTCACAGTGAGAGTGGTCCCCTCTCACGCTGAGAGCGGACATTTTTCACGCTAGGACTTCTCAGCGTGAGAGAACACCTATCTCAGAGGACCTCTCTCAGCGTGAAAGACGACCTCTCAAAGGACCTCTCTAACACTGAGAGGTCCTCGCTCCCGCTGGCCTGCTGAGGCCCAACTCATGCCTCTGGCCCCCTGCCCAGAGGCATGAGCCCCTGCCTCACACTGGCCTTTCTCATGCTGGGAGACGACCTCTCTCACGCTGGGAGAGGTCCTCTCTCAGAAGACCTCTCTCAGCGGGAGGCAGGAACTATCTCAGAGGACCTCTCTCAGCATGAGGGAGGACCTCTCTAAGAGGACCCCTCTCAGCGTGAGGGAGGACCTCTCTCAGAGGACTTCTCACAGCGTGACAGAAGACCTCTCTCAGAGGACCTCTCTCAGTGTGAGGGAGGACCTCTCTCAGAGGACCTCTGTCAGCGTGAGGGAGGACCTCTCTCAGAGGACCTGACTCAGCGTGAGGGAGGACCTCTCTCAGCGTGAGGGAAGACTTCTCTCAGCGTGAGGGAGGACCTCTCAGCGTGAGGGAGGACCTCTCTCAGAGGACCTCTCTCAGCGTGAGAGAGGACTTCTCTCAGCGTGAGGGAGAACCTCTCTCAGAGGATCTCTCTCAGAGTGAGGGAGGACCTCTCTCAGAGGACCTGTCTCAGCGTGAGGGAGGACCTCTCTCAGAGGACCTCTCTCAGCGTGAGGGAGGACCTCTCTCACGGTGAGAGAGGTCCTCCCTCACGCTGGCCTGTTGAGGCTCTACTTATGCTTCTGGCACCTTGCCCAGAGGCATGAGCCACTGTCCCACACTGGCCTCTCTCACGCTTAGAGAGGTCCTCTATCACACTAGGACTTCTCAGCGTGAGAGAAGACCTCTCCCAGAGGACCTCTCACAGCGTGGGAGACGACCTCTCAAAGGACCTCTCTCACGCTGAGAGGTCCGCCCTTACGCTGGCCTGTTGAGGCCCAACTCATGCATCTGGCACCCTGCCCAGAGGCGTGAGCCCCTGCCTCACACTGGCCTCTCTCACGCTGAGGGAGGTCCTCTCTCACACTAAGGGAGGTCCTCTCTCACGCTGAGGGAGGTCCACTCTCACGCTGAGGGAGGTCCTCTCTCACGCTGAGGGAGGTCCTCTCTCACGCTGAGGGAGGTCCTCTCTCACGCTGAGGGAGGTCCTCTCTCACGCTGATGGAGGTCTTCTCACGCTGAGAGAGGTCCACTCTCACGCTGAGAGAGGTCCTCTCTCATGCTAGGGCCTCTGTCAGCGTGACGGAGGACCTCCCTCAGAGGACCTCTCTCAGCGTGACGGAGGACCTCTCTCAGAGAATCTCTCTCAACGTGAGGGAGGACCTCTCTCATCGGACATCTCTCAGCGTCAGGGAGAAACTCTCTCAGAGGACCTCTCTCAGCATGATGGAGGACCTCTCTCAGCGTGAGGCAGGACCACTCTCAGAGGACCTCTCTCAGCGTGAGAGGGGAACTCTCTCAACGTGAGACAGGACCTCTCTCAGCGTCAGGGAGGCCAGTGTGAGGCAGGGGGTCACGCTTCTTGGCAGGGTGCCAGAGGCAAGAGTTGGGCCTCAACAGGCCAGCGTGACGGAGGACATCTCAGCGTGAGAGAGGTCCTCTGAGAGGTGGTCTCTCACGCGGAGAGAGGTCCTCTGACAGAGGTCTTCTCTCACGCTGAGAAGTCCTAGCGTGAGAGGTCCTCCCTCAGCGTGAGAGAGGTCCTCCCTCAGCGTGAGAGAGGACCTCCCTCACCGTGAGAGAGGACCTCCCTCAGCGTGAGAGAGGCCCTCCCTCAGCGTGAGAGAGGACCTCCCTCAGCGTGAGAGAGGACCTCCCTCAGCGTCACAGAGGCCACTATGAGGCAGGGGCTCACGACTATGGGCAGGGTGCCAGAGGCATGAGTTGGGACTCAACAGGCCAGCGTGTGGGAGGACCTGTCTCAGCGTGAGGGAGGAACTCTGAGAGAGGTTCTCTGAGAGAGGTCCTCCCTGACGCTGAGAGCGACCTCTCTCAGTGTGAGGGAGGACCTCAGCGTGAGAGAGGCCAGTGTGAGGCAGGGGCTCACGCCTCTGGACAGGGTGCCAGAGGCATGAGGTGGGCGTCAACAGGGCAGCGTGAGGGAGGACCTCTCAGCGTGAGAGAGGTCCTCTGAGAGGTCGTCTCCCATGCTGAGAGAGGTTCTCTGACAGAGGTCTTCTGTCACGCTGAGAAGTCCTTGCGTAACAGAGCTCCTCTCTCAGCGTGAGAGAGGACCTCCTTCAGCGTGAGAGAGGCCAGTGTGAGGCAGGGGCTCACCCCTCTGGGCAGGGTGCCAGAGGCATGAGTTGGGCCTCAACAGGCCAGCGTGACGGAGGACCTCTCTCAGCGTGAGGGAGGTCCTCTGAAAGAGGTCATCCCTCACGCTGAGAGAGGTTCTCTGAGAGAGGTCCTCCCTCACGCTGAGAGAGGTCCACTGAGAGAGGTCCTCCCTCACGCTGAAAGAGGTCCTCCCTCACGCTGAGAGAGGTCCTCTGAGAGAGGTCCTCCCTCAGGCTGAGAGGTCCTCCCTCACGCTGAGACAGGTTCTCCCTCACGCTGAGAGAGGTCCTCTGATAGAGGTCCTCCCCCACGCTGAGAGAGGTCCTCTCTCAGCGTGAGGGAAGAAATCTCTCAGCGTGAGACGAGACCTCTCTCAGCGTGAGATGGGACCTCTCTCAGCGTGAGAGAGGACCTCTCTCAGCGTCAGAGACGCCAGTGTGAGGCAGGGGCTCACGCTTCTTGGCAGGGTGCCAGAGAAAATAGTTGGGCCTCAACAGGCCAGCGTGACGGAGGACATCTCAGCGTGAGAGAGGTCCTCTGAGAGGTGGTCTGTCACGCGGAGAGAGGTCCTCTGAGAGAGGTCTTCTCTCATGCTGAGAAGTCCTAGCATGAGAGAAGTCCTCTCTCAGCGTGAGAGAGGACCTCACTCAGCGTGAGAGAGGACCTCTCTCAGCGTGAGAGAGGTCCTCTCTCAGCGTGAGAGAGGCCAGTATGAGGCAGGGGCTCACGCTTATGGGCAGGGTGCCAGAGACATGTGTTGGGCCTCAACAGGCCAGCGTCAGGGAGGACCTCTTTCAGCGTGAGAGAGGTCCTCTGAGAGAGTTCTTCCCTCACGCTGTGAGAGGTCCTCTGAGAGAGGTCCGCCCTCACGCTGACAGAGGTCCTCTGAGAGAGGTCCTCCCTCACTCTGAGAGAGGTCCTCTGAGAGAGGTCCTCCCTCACGCTGAGAGAGGTCCTCTGAGAGAGGTCCTCCCTCACGCTGAGAGAGGTCCTAGCGTGAGAGAAGACCTCTCTCAGCGTGAGGGAGGACCTCTCTCAGCGTGAGAGAGGCCAGTGTGAGGCAGTGGCTCATGCCTCTGGGCAGAGTGCCAGAGGCATGAGTTCGGCCTCAACAGGCCAGCTTGAGGGAGTACCTCTCAGCTTGAGGGAGGACCTCTCTCAGCGTGAGGGAGGACGTCTCTCAGCGTGAGAGAGGCCAGTGTGAGGCAGTGGCTCACGCCTCTGGGCAGGGTGCCAGAGGCATGAGTTGGGCCTCAACAGGCCAGCTTGAGGGAGTACCTCTCTCAGCGTGAGGGAGGACCTCTCTCAGAGGACCTCTCTCAGCGTGAGGGAGGACCTCTCTCAGAGGACCTCTCTCAGCGTGAGGGAGAACCTCTCTCAGCTTGAGGGAGGACCTCTATCAGGACCTCTCTCAGCGTGAGGGAGGACCTCTATCAGAGGACCTCTCTCAGCGTGAGGGAGGACCTCTTTCAGCTTGAGGGAGGACCTCTCTCAGTGGAACTCTCTCAGCGTGAGGGAGGACCTCTCTCAGAGGACCTCTCTCAGCATGAGGGATGACCTCTCTCAGAGGACCTCTCTCAGCGTGAGAGAGGACCTCTCTCAGAGGACCTCTCTCACGCTGAGAGAGGTCCTCCCTCACGCTGGCCTGCTGAGGCCCAACTGCTGCCTCTGGCACCCTGCCCAGAGGCGTGAGCCCCTGCCTAACACTGGCCTCTCTCACGCTGAAGGAGGTCTTCTCTCACGCTGAGAGAGGTCCCCTCTAACGCTGAGAGAGGAGCTCTGTCACGCTAGGACTTCTCAGCGTTAGAGAAGACCTCTCCCAGAGGACTTCTCTCAGCGTGGGAGACGACCTCTCAGAGGACCTCTCTCACGCTGAGAGGTCCTCCCGCACGCTGGCCTGTTGATGCCCAACTCATGCCTCTGGCACCCTGTTCAGAGACGTCAGCCCCTGCCTCACACTGGCCTCTCTCACGCTGAGAGGTCTTCCCTCACGCTGAGAGAGGTCTTCCCTCACGCTCAGAGAGGTCCTCCCTCACGCTGAGAGAGGTCCTCCCTCACGCTGAGAGAGGTCCTCCCTCACGCTGAGAGAGGTCCTCCCTCACGCTGACAGAGGTCCTCCCTCACGCTGAGAGAGGTCCTCTCTCACGCTAGGACCTCTCTCAGCGTGAGGAAGGACCTCTCTCACAGGACCTCAATCAGCGTGAGGGAGGACCTCTCTCAGAGGACATCTCTCAGCGTGAGGGAGGACCTCTCTCAGAGTTCCTCTCTCACGCTGAGAGATGTCCTCCTTCACGCTGGCCTGTTGAGGCCCAACTCATGCCTCTGACACCCTGTCCAGAGGCATGAGCCCCTGCCTCACACTGGCCTCTCTCACGCTGAGAGGTCCTCCCTCACGCTGAGAGAGTTCCTCCCTCAGGCTGAGAGAGGTCCTCTCTCAGCCTGAGGGAGGACCTCTCTCAGCGGACTTCTCTCAGCGTGAGGGAGGACCTCTCTCAGAGGACCTGTCCCAGCGTGAGGGAGGACTGCTCTCAGAGGACCTCTCTCAGCGTGACGGAGGGCTTCTCTCGGAGGACCTCTCTCAGCGTGAGGGAGGACCTGTCTCGGAGGATCTCTCTCAGAGTGAGGGAGGACCTCTCTCAGAGGACATCTCTCAGAGTGAGGGAGGACTTCTCTCGGAGGACCTTTCTCAGCGTGACGGAGGACCTCTCTCACAGGACCTCTCTCAGCGTGAGAGAGGACCTTTCTCAGAGGACCTCTCTCAGCGTGAGGCAGGACCTCTCTCAGCTTGAGGGAGGACTTCTCTAAGAGGACCTCTCTCAGCGCAAGGGAGGACCTCTCTCAGAGGAACTCTCTCAGCTTGTGGGAGGCCCTCTCTCAGGGGACCTCTCTCAGCGTGAGCGAGGACCTCTCTCAGAGGACCTCTCTCAACGTGAGAAACGACCTCTCAGAGGACCTCTCTCACGCTGAGAGGTCCTCCCTCACACTGGCCTATTGAGGCCCAACTCACGCCTCTGGCACCCTGCCCAGAGGCATGAGCCCCTGCCTCACATTTGCCTCTCTCACGCTGAGAGGGTCCTCTCTCACGGTGAGAGAGGAGTTCTCTCACGCTAGGACCTCTCTAAGCGTGACGGAGGACCTCTCTCAGGGGACCTCTCTCAGCGTGAGGGAGGACTTCTCTCAGAGGACCTCTCTCAGCGTGATGGAGGACCTCTCTCAGAGGACCTCTCTCATCGTGAGGGAGGACCTCTCTCACAGGACCTCTCTCATGCTCAGAGAGGTCCTCCCTGACGCTGGCCTGTTGAGGACGAACTCATGCCTCTGGCACCCTGCCCAGAGGCGTGAGCCCCTGCCTCATACTGGCCTCTCTGACGCTGAGAGAGGTCCTCTGTCACGCTGAGAGAGGACCTCTCTCACGCTACGACTTCTCAGCGTGAGTGAAGACCTCTCTCACGCTGAGAGGTCCTCCCTCACGCTGGCCTGTTGACGCCCAACTCTTGCCTCTGGCACCCTGCCAAGAGGCCTGAGCCCCTGCCTCACACCGGCCTCTCTGACACTGAGAGAAGTCCTGTCTCACGCTGAGAGAGGTCCCCCATCACGCTGAGACAGGTCCCGTCTCACACTGAGAGAGTTCTACCCTCACGCTGAGAGAGGTCCTCCCTCACGCTGGCCTGTTGAGACCCAACTCATGCCTCTGGCACCCTGCCGAGAGGCGTGAGCCCCTGCCTCACGCTGGCGCCTCTCATGCTGAGAGAGGTCTTCTCTCACGCTGAGAGAGGTCCTCTCTGACGCCGAGAGAGGAGCTCTCTCGGCGTGAGGGAGGACCTCTCTCAGCGTGAGGGAGGACCTCTCTCAGAGGACCTCTCTCGGCGTGAGGGAGGACCTCTCTCAGAGGACCTCTCTCGGCGTGAGGGAGGACCTCTCTCGGCGTGAGGGAGGACCGCTCTAAGAGGACCTCTCTCAGCGTGAGGGAGGACCTCTCTCGGAGGACCTCTCAGCGTGACGGAGGACCTCTCTCACAGGATCTCTCTCAACGTGAGGGAGGACCTCTCTCAGAGGACCTCTCTCAGCGTGAGGCAGTACCTCTCAGCGTGAGGGAGGACTTCTCTAAGAGGACCTCTCTCAGCGTGAGGGAGGACCTCTCTCAGAGGACCTCTCTCAGCGTGAGGGAGGCCCTCTCTCAGGGGACCTCTCTCAGCGTGAGCGAGGACCTCTCTCAGAGGACCTCTCTCAACATGAGAGACGACCTCTCAGAGGACCTCTCTCACGCTGAGAGGTCCTCCCTCACGCTGACCTGTTGAGGCCCAACTCATGACTCTGGCACCCTGCCCAGAGGCGTGAGCCCCTGCCTCACACTGGCACCTCTCATGCTTACAGAGGTTCTCTCTCACGCTGAGAGAGTTCCCCTCTGACGCTGAGAGAGTTCCCCTCTGATGCTGAGAGAGGAGCTCTCTCAGCGTGAGGGATGACCTCTCTCAGAGGACCTCTCTCAGCATGAGGGAGGACCTCTCTCAGAGGACATCTCTCAGCATGAGGGAGGACCTGTCTCAGCGGACCTCTCTCAGCATGAGGGACGACTTCTCTCAGAGGACCTCTCTCAGCATGACGGAGGACCTCTCTCAGAGGACCTCTCTCAGCGTGAGGGAGGACCTCTCTCAGAGGACCTCTCTCAGCGTGAGGGAGGACCTCTCTCAGCGTGAGGGAGGAGCTCTGTCAGAGGACCTCTCTCAGCGTGAGGGAGGACCTCTCTCAGCGTGAGGGAGGACCTCTCTCAGCGTGAGGGAGGACCTCTCCCAGAGGACCTCTCTCAGCGTGAAGGAGGACCTATCTCAGTGGACCTCTCTCAGCGTGATGGACGACCTCTCAGAGGACCTCTCTCAGCGTGAGGGAGGTCCTCTCTCAGAGGACCTCTCTCACTGTCACGGAGGACCTCCCTCAGAGGACCTCTCTCACCGTGAGGGAGGATCTCTCTCAGAGGACCTCTCTAACCATGAGGGAAGACCTCTCTCAGAGGACCTTTCTCAGCGTGAGAGATGACTTCACTCAGAGGACCTCTCTCACGGCGAGAGAGGTCGTCCCTCACGCTGGCCGGTTGAGGCCCAACTCATGCCTCTCTCACCCTGCCCAGAGGCGTGAGAGACGACTGCCTCACACTGGTCTCTCTCACGCTTAGAGAGGTCCTCTCTCACGCTGAGAGAGGAGCTCTCTCATGCTAGGACTTCTCAGTGTGAGAGAAGACCTCTCTCATAGGACCTCTCTCAGCGTGGGAGACGACCTCTAAGAGGACCTCTCTCACGCTGAGTGGTCCGCCCTCACGCTGGCCTGTTGAGGCCCAACTCATGCCTCTGGCACCCTGCCCAGAGGCGTGAGCCCCTGCCTCACACTGGCCTCTCTCACGCTGAGGGAGGTCCTCTCTCACGCTGAGGGAGGTCCTATCTCACGCTGAGGGAGGTCCTCGCTCACGCTGAGGGAGGTCCTCGCTCACGCTGAGGGAGATCCACTCTCACGCTGAGTGAGGTCCACTCTCACGCTGAGGGAGGTCCTCTCTCACGCTGAGGGAGGTCCACTCTAACGCTGAGGGAAGTCCCCTCTCACGCTAGGACCTCTCTCAGCGCGAGGGAGGACCTCTCTCAGAGGTCCTCTCTCAGCGTGAGGGAGGACCTCTCTTAGAGGACCTCTGTCAGCATGAGAAACGACCTATCAGAGGACCTCTCTCACGCTGAGAGGCGCTCCCTCACGCTGGCTTATTGAGCCCAACTCATGCCTCTGGCACCCTGCCCAGAGGCGTGAGTCACTGCCTAACACTGGCTTCTCTCACGCTGAGAGAGGACCCCTCTCACGCTGAGAGGTCCTCTCTCAAGCTAGGACCTCTCTCAGCGTGAGGGAGGACATCTCTCAGCGGACCTCTCTCAGCGTGAGGGAGGACCTCTCTCAGAGGACCACTCTCAGCGTGAGGGAGGACCTCTCTCAGCGAACCTCTCTCAGCGTCAGGGAGGACCTCTCTCAGAGGACCTCTCTCAGCGTGAGGGAGGACCTCTCTCAGAGGACCTCTCTCACCGTGAGGGAGGACCTCTCTCAGGGACTTCTCTCACGCTTAGAGAGTTCCTCCCTCACACTGGCCTGTTCAGGCACAACTCATGCCTCTGGCACCCTGCGAGAGGCGTGAGCCCCTGCCTCACACTGGCCTCTCTCACGCTTAGAGAGGTCTTCTCTCACGCTGAGAGAGGAGCTCTCTCACACTAAGACTTCTCAGCGTGAGAGAAGACCTCTCTCAGAGTACCTCTCTCAGCGTGGGAGCCGACCTCTCTGAGGACCTCTCTCACGCTGAGTGGTCCTCCCTTATGCTGGCCTGTTGAGGCCCAACTCATGCCTCTGGCACCCTGCCCAGAGGTGTGAGCCCCTGCCTCACACTGGCCTCTCTCACGCTGAGGGAGGTCCTCTCTCACGCTGAGGGAGGTCCTCTCTCACGCTGAGGGAGGTCCTATCTCACGCTGAGGGAGGTCCTCGCTCACGCTGAGGGAGGTCCTCTCTCACGCTGAGGGAGGTCCACTCTCACGCTGAGGGAGGTCCTCTCTCACGCTGAGGAAGGTCCACTCTAACGCTGAGGGAAGTCCCCTCTCACGCTAGGACCTCTCTCAGCGCGAGGGAGGACCTCTCTCAAAGGACCTCTCTCAGCGTGAGGGAGGACCTCTCTTAGAGGACCTCTGTCAGCATGAGAGACGACCTATTAGAGGACCTCTCTCACGCTGAGAGGCGCTCCCTCACGCTGGCTTATTGAGCCCAACTCATGCCTCTGGCACCCTGCCCAGAGGCGTGAGTCACTGCCTCACACTGGCCTCTCTCATGCTGAGAGAGGACCCCTCTCACGCTGAGAGAGGTCCTCTCTCAAGCTAGGACCTATCTCAGCATGAGGGAGGACATCTCTCAGCGGACCTCTCTCAGCGTGAGGGAGGACCTCTCTCAGAGGACCACTCTCGGCGTGAGGGAGGACCTCTCTCAGCGAACCTCTCTCAGCGTCAGGGAGGACCTCTCTCAGAGGACCTCTCTCAGCGTGAGGGAGGACCTCTCTCAGAGGACCTCTCTCAGCGTCAGGGAGGACCTCTCTCAGAGGACCTCTCTCTGCGTGAGGGAGGACCTCTCTCAGAGGACCTCTCTCACCGTGAGGGAGGACCTCTCTCAGGGACTTCTCTCACGCTTAGAGAGGTCCTCCCTCATGCTGGCCTGTTCAGGCACAACTCATGCCTCTGGCACCCTGCGAGAGGCGTGAGCCCCTGCCTCACACTGGCCTCTCTCACGCTTAGAGAGGTCTTCTCTCACGCTGAGAGAGGAGCTCTCTCACACTAAGACTTCTCAGCGTGAGAGAAGACCTCTCTCAGAGGACCTCTCTCAGCGTGGGAGACGACCTCTCTGAGGACCTCTCTCACGCTGAGTGGTCCTCCCTTACGCTGGCCTGTTGAGGCCCAACTCATGTCTCTGGCACCCTGCCCAGAGGTGTGAGCCTATGCCTCACACTGGCCTCCTTCAGCATGAGGGAGGACCTCTCTCAGAGGACCTTTCTCAGCGCGAGGGAGGACCTCTCTCAGAGGACCTCTCTCAGCGTGAGGGAGGACCTGTCTCAGAGGACCTCTTTCAGCACGAGGGAGGACCTCTCTCAGAGGACCTCTCTCCGCGTGAGGGAGGACCTCTCTCAGAGGACCTCTCTCTCGCTGAAAGAGGTCCTCCCTCACGCTGGCCTGTTGAGGCCCAACTCATGCCTCTGGAACCCTGCCCAGAGGCGTGAGCCCCTGCCTCACACTGGCCTCTCTCACGCTCGGAGATGTCCTCTCTCACGCTGGGAAAGGTCCTCTTTCACGCTGGGAGAGGTCCTCTCTCATGCTGAGAGAGGTTCTCTCACACTGGGAGAGGTCCTCTCTAACGCTAGGACCTCACTCAGCGTGAGGCAGGACCTCTCTCATCAGACCTCTCTCAGCGTGAGGGAAGACCTCTCTCAGAGGACCTCTCTGAGCGTAAGGAAGGACCTCTCTCAGAGGACCTCTCTCAGCGTCAGGGAGGACCTCTCTCAGAGGACCTGTCTCAGCGTGAGGGTGGACCTCTTTCAAAGGACCTCTCTCACGCTGAGAGAAGTCCTCCCTCACGCTAACCTGTTGAGTCCCAACTCATGCCTCTGGCACCCTGCCCAGAGGCGTGAGCCCCTGTCTCACACTATCCTCTCTCACAGTGAGAGACGTCCCCTCTCACGCTGAGAGAGGACATTTCTCATGCTAGGACTTCTCAGCGTGAGAGAAGACCTATCTCAGAGGACCTCTCTCAGCGTGAGAGACGACCTCTCAGAGCACCTCTCTCACACTGAGAGGTCCTCCCACACGCTGGCCTGCTGAGGCCCAACTCATGTCTCTGGCCCCCTGCCCAGACGCGTGAGCCCGTGCCTCACACTGGCCTCTCTCACGCTGGGAGACGACCTCTCTCACGCTGGGAGAGGTCCTCTCTCAGCAGACTTCTCTCAGCGTGAGGGAGGACCTCTCTCAGAAGACCTCTCTCAGCGTGAGGCAGGAACTATCTCAGAGGACCTCTCTCAGCATGAGGGAGGACCTCTCTAATAGGACCCCTCTCAGCGTGAGGGAGGACCTCTCTCAGAGGACTTCTTACAGTGTGAGGGAAGACCTCTCTCAGAGGACCTCTCTCAGCGTGAGAGACGACCTCTCTCAGAGGACCTCTGTCAGCCTGAGAGGGGACCTCTCTCAGAGGACCTAACTCAGCGTGAGGGAGGACTTCTCTCAGCGTGAAGGAGGACCTCTCTCAGCGTGAGGGAAGACCTCTCTCAGCGTGAGGGAGGACCTCTCAGCGTAAGGGAGGACCTCTCTCAGAGGAACTCTTTCAGCGTGAGGGAGGACCTCTCAGAGGACCTCTCTCAGTGTGAGGGAGGACTTCTCTCAGCGTGAGGGAGGACCTCTCTCAGAGGATCTCTCTCAGAGTGAGGGAGTACCTCTCTCAGAGGACCTCCCTCACGCTGGCCTGTTGAGGCTCTACTTATGCTTCTGGCACCCTGCCCAGAGGCATGAGCCACTGCCCCACACTGGCCTCTCTCACGCTTAGAGAGGTCCTCTATCACGCTAGGACTTCTAAGCGTGAGAGAAGACCTCTCCCAGAGGACCTCTCTCAGTGTGGGAGATGACCTCTCAAAGGACCTCTCTCATGCTGAGAGGTCCGCCCTCACGCTGGCCTGTTGAGGCCCAACTCATGCATCTGGCACCCTGCCCAGAGGCGTGAGCCCCTGCCTCACACTGGCCTCTCTCATGCTGAGGGAGCTCCTCTCTCACACTAACGGAGGTCCTCTCTCACGCTGAAGGAGGTCCACTCTCACGCTGAGGGAGGTCCTCTCTCACGCTGAGGGAGGTCCTCTCTCACGCTAAGGGAGGTCTTCTCTCACGCTAATGGAGGTCTTCTCACGCTGAGAGTGGTCCTCTCTCATGCTTGGTCCTCTCTCATGCTAGGTCCTCTCTCAGCGTGAGGGAGGACCTCCCTCAGAGGACCTCTCTCTGTGTGAGGGAGGACCTCTCTTAGAGAACCTCTCTCAACGTGAGGGAGGACCTCTCTCATCGGACATCTCTCAGCGTGAGGGAGGAACTCTCTCAGAGGACCTCTCTCAGCATGATGGAGAACCTCTCAGCGTGAGGCAGGACCTCTCTCAGAGGACCTCTCTCAGCGTGAGGGAGGACCTCTCTCAGCATGAGGGAAGAAGTCTCTTAGCGTGAGACGGGACCTGTCTCAGCGTGACAAGGGACCTCTCTCAGCGTGAGACAGGACATCTCTCAGCGTCAGAGAGGCCAGAGTGAGGCAGGGGTCATGCTTCTTGGCAGGGTGCCAGAGGCAAGAGTTGGGCCTCAACAGGCCAGAGTAACGGAGGACATCTCAGCGTGAGAGAGGTCCTCTGAGAGGTGGTCTCACGCGCGGAAAGAGGTCCTCTGAGAGAGGTCTTCTCTGACGCTCAGAAGTCCTAGCGTGAGAGAGGTCCTCCCCCAGCGTGAGAGAGGTCCTCCCCCAGCGTGAGAGAGGACCTCCCTCAGCGTGAGAGAGGACCTCCCTCAGCGTGAGAGAGGCGAGTATGAGGCAGGGGCTCACGCATCTGGGCAGGGTGCCAGAGGTATGAGTTGGGCCTCAACAGGCCAGCGTGAGGGAGGACCTCGGAGAGTGGTCCTCCCTCACGGTGAAAGAGGTCCTGTGAGAGAGGTCCTCCCTCACGCTGAGAGAGGTCCTGTGAGACAGGTCCTCCCTCACACTGAGAGAGGTCCTCTGAGAGAGGTCTTCCCTCACGCTGAGAGAGCTCCTCTGAGAGAGGTCCTCACTCAGTGTGAGGGAGGACCTCTCTCAGCGTGAGGGAGAAACTCAGCGTGAGAGAGACCAGTGTGAGGCAGGGGCTCACGCCTCTCGGCAGGGTGCCAGAGGCATGAGTTGGGCCTCAATAGGCCAGCGTGTGGGAGGACCTGTCTCAGCGTGAGGGAGGAACTCAGAGAGGTTCTCTGAGAGAGGTCCTCCCTCACGCTGAGAGAGGACCTCTCTCAGCGTGAGGGAGGACCTCAGCGTGAGAGAGGCCAGTGTGTGGCAGGGGCTCACCCCTCTGGGCAGGGTGCCAGAGGCATGAGTTGGGCCTCAACAGGCCAGCGTGACGGAGGACCTCTCTCACGCTGAGAGAGGTCCTCTGAGAGAGGTCTTCTCTGACGCTCAGAAGTCCTAGCGTGAGAGAGGTCCTCCCCCAGCGTGAGAGAGGTCCTCCCCCAGCGTGAGAGAGGACCTCCCTCAGCGTGAGAGAGGACCTCCCTCAGCGTGAGAGAGGCGAGTATGAGGCAGGGGCTCACGCATCTGGGCAGGGTGCCAGAGGTATGAGTTGGGCCTCAACAGGCCAGCGTGAGGGAGGACCTCGGAGAGTGGTCCTCCCTCACGGTGAAAGAGGTCCTGTGAGAGAGGTCCTCCCTCACGCTGAGAGAGGTCCTGTGAGACAGGTCCTCCCTCACACTGAGAGAGGTCCTCTGAGAGAGGTCTTCCCTCACGCTGAGAGAGCTCCTCTGAGAGAGGTCCTCACTCAGTGTGAGGGAGGACCTCTCTCAGCGTGAGGGAGAAACTCAGCGTGAGAGAGACCAGTGTGAGGCAGGGGCTCACGCCTCTCGGCAGGGTGCCAGAGGCATGAGTTGGGCCTCAATAGGCCAGCGTGTGGGAGGACCTGTCTCAGCGTGAGGGAGGAACTCAGAGAGGTTCTCTGAGAGAGGTCCTCCCTCACGCTGAGAGAGGACCTCTCTCAGCGTGAGGGAGGACCTCAGCGTGAGAGAGGCCAGTGTGTGGCAGGGGCTCACCCCTCTGGGCAGGGTGCCAGAGGCATGAGTTGGGCCTCAACAGGCCAGCGTGACGGAGGACCTCTCTCACGCTGAGAGAGGTCCTCTGAGAGAGGTCATCCCTTACGCTGAGAGAGGTTCTCTGAGAGAGGTCCTCTCTCACGCTGAGAGAGGTCCACTGAGAGAGGTCCTCCCACACGCTGAAAGAGGTCCTCCCTCACGCTGAGAGAGGTCCTCTGAGAGAGGTCCTCCCTCACGCTGAGAGGTCCTCCCTCACGCTGAGAGAGGTCCTCCCTCACGCTGAGAGAGGTCCTCCCTCACGCTGAGAGAGGTTCTCCCTCACGCTGAGAGAGGTCCTCTGATAGAGTTCCTCCCTCACGCTGAGAGTGGTCCTCTGAGAGAGGTCCTGTCTCAGCGTGACGGAAGAACTCTCTCAGCGTGAGACGAGACCTCTCTCAGCGTGAGAGGGGACCTCTCTCAGCGTCAGAGAGGCCAGTGTGAGGCAGGGGCTCACGCTTCTTGGCAGGGTGCCAGAGGCAAGAGTTGGGCCTCAACAGGCCAGCGTGACGGAGGACATCTCAGTGTGAGAGAAGTCCTCTGAGAGGTGGTCTCTCACGCAGAGAGAGGTCCTCTGAGAGAGGTCTTCTCTCACGCTGAGAAGTCCTAGCGTGAGAGAGGACCTCTCTCACGGTGAGAGAGGCCAGTATGAGGCAGGGGCTCACGTATCTGGGCAGGGTGCCAGATACATGAGTTGGGCCTCAACAAGCCAGCGTCAGGGAGGACCTCTTTCAGCGTGAGAGAGGTCTTCTGAGAGAGTTCCTCCCTCACGATGAGAAAGGTCCTCTGAGAGAGGTCCTGCCTCACGCTCAGAGAGGTCCTCTGAGAGAGGTCCTCCCTCACACTGACAGAGGTCCTAGCGTGAGAGAGGACCTCTCTGAGCGTGAGAGAGGCCAGTGTGAGGCAGTGGCTCACGCCTCTGGGCAGGGTGCCAGAGGCATGATTTGGGCCTCAACAGGCCAGCTTGAAGGAGTACCTCTCAGCGTGAGGGAGGACCTCTCTCAGTGTGAGGGAGGACGTCTCTCAGCGTGAGAGAGGCCAGTGTGAGGCAGTGGCTCACGCCTCTGGGCAGGCTGCCAGAGGCATGAGTTGGGCCTCAACAGGCCAGCTTGAGGGAGTACCTCTCTCAGCGTGAGGGAGGAAGTGAGGGAGGACCTCTCTCAGAGGACCTCTCTCAGCATGAGGGAGGACCTCTCTCAGAGGACCTCTCTCAGCATGAGGGAGGACCTCTCTCAGCGTGAGGGAGGTCCTCTCAGCGTGACGGAGGACCTCTGTCAGAGGACCTCTCTCAGCGTGAGGGAGGACCTCTCTCAGTGGACCTCTCTCAGCGTGAGGGAGAAACTCTCTCAGAGGACCTCTCTCAGCATGAGGGATGACCTCTCTCAGAGGACCTCTCTCACGCTGAGAGAGGCCCTCCCTCACGCTGGCCTGTTGAGGCCCAACTCCTGCCTCTGGCACCCTGCCCAGAGGCGTGAGCCCCTGCCTCACACTGGCCTCTCTCACGCTGAAGGAGGTCCTCTCTCACGCTGAGAGAGGTCCTCTCTAATGCTGACAGAGGAGCTCTGTCACGCTAGGACTTCTCAGCTTGAGAGAAGACCTCTCCCAGAGGACCTCTCTCAGAGTGGAGACGACCTCTCAGAGGACCTCTCTCACGCTGAGAGGTCCTCCCGCACGCTGGCCTGTTGACGCCCAACTCATGCCTCTGGCACCCTGTCCAGAGGCGTCAGCCCCTGCCTCACACTGGCCTCTCTCAGGCTGAGAGAGATCCTCTCTCAGACGACTTCTCTCAGTGTGAGGGAGGACCTCTCTCAGAGGACCTCTCCCAGCGTTAGGGAGGACCGCTCTCAGAGGACCTCTCTCAGCGTGACGGAGGACCTCTCTCTGAGGACCTCTCTCAGCGTGAGGGAGGACCTCGGAGGACCTCTCTCAGCGTGAGGGAGGACCTCTCTCAGAGGACCTCTCTTGGCGTGACGGAGGACCTCCCTCACAGGACCTCTCTCAGCGTGAGGGAGGACCTCTCTCTGAGGACCTCTCTCAGCGTGAGGGAGGAGTTCTCTAAGAGGACCTCTCTCAGCATGAGCGAGGACCTCTCTCAGAGGAACTCTCTCAGCATGTGGGAGGCCCTCTCTCAGGGGACCTCCCTCAGCGTGAGCGAGGACCTCTCTCAGAGGACCTCTCTCAATGTGAGAGACGATCTCTCAGAGGACCTCTCTCACGCTGATAGTTCCTCCCTCACGCTGGCCTGTTGAGGCCCAACTCATGCCTCTGTCACCCTGCCCAGCGGCGTGAGCCCCTGCCTCACATTTGCCTCTCTCACGCTGAGAGGGGTCCCCTCTTACACTGAGAGGGGTCCTCTCACACGGTGAGAGAGTTCTCTCACGCTAGGACCTCTCTCAGCGTGACAGAGGACCTCTCTCAGGGGACCTCTCTCAGCGTCAGGGAGGACCTCTCTCAGAGGACCTCTCTCAGCATGAGGGAGGACCTCTCTCAGAGGACCTCTCTCAGCGTGAGGGAGGACCTCTCTCAGAGGACCTCCCTCATTGTGAGGGAGGACCTCTCTCGGAGGACCTCTCTTATCCTCAGAGAGGTCCTCCCTGATGCTGGCATCTTGAGGCGCAACTCATGCCTCTCGCACCCTACCCAGAGGCGTGAGTGCCTGCCTCATACTGGCCTCTCTCACGCTGACAGAGGTCCTCTCTCACACTAGGACTTCTCAGCGTGAGAGAAGATCTCTCTCAGAGGACCTCTCTCAGCATGAGAGACCACCTCTCAGAGTTTCTCTCTCACGCTGAGAGGTCCTTCCTCACGCTGGCCTCTTGAGGCCCAACTCTTGCCTCTGGCACCCTGCCAAGAGGCGTGAGCCCCTGCCTCACGCTGGCCTCTCTGCCACTGAAAGAAGTCCTGTCTCACGCTGAGAGAGGTCACCCCTCACGCTGAGACAGGTCCCGCCTCACACTGAGAGAGTTCTTCCCACACGCTGAGAGAGGTCCTCCCTCACGCTGAGAGACCTCCTCCCTCACGCTGAGAAAGGTCCTCCCTCACGCTGAGAGAGGTCCTCTCTCACGCTGATAGAGGTCATCTCTCACGCTAGAACCTCTCTCAACGTGAGGGAGGAACTCTCTCAGAGGACCTCTCTCAGTGTGAGGGAGGACCTCTCTCAGCATGAGGTAGGACTTCTCTCAGAGGACCTCTCTCAGCTGAGGGAGGACCTCTCTCAGAGGACCTCTCACAGCGTGAGGGAGGACCTCTCTCAGAGGACCTCTCTCAGCGTGAGGGAGGACCTCTCTCAGTGGACCTCTCTCACCTTGAGGGAGGACCTCTCTCAGAGGACCTCTGTCAGCATGAGGGATGACCTCTCTCACAGGACGTCTCTTAGCATGAGGCAGGACCTCTCTCAGAGGACCTCTCTCACGCTGAGAGAGGTCCTCCCTCACACTGGCCTGTTGAGGCCCAACTCATGCCTCTGCCACCCTGCCCAGAGGCGTGAGCCCCTGCCTCACACTGGCGCCTCTCATGCTTAGAGAGGTCCTCTCTCACGCTGAGAGAGTTCCTCTCTGACGCTGAGAGAGGAGCTCTCTCAGTATGAGGGAGGACCTCTCTCAGAGGACCTCTCTCAGCGTGAGGGAAGACCTCTCTCAGAGGACATCTCTCAGCGTGAGGGAGGACCTGTCTCAGCGGACCTCTCTCAGCGTGAGGGAGGACCTCAGAGGACCTCTCTCAGCGTGAGAGAGGACCTCTCTCAGCGTGAGAGGACCTCTCTCAGCGTGAGGGAGGACCTCTCTCAGACAAACTCTCTCAGCGTGAGGGAGGACTGCTCTCAGAGGATCTCTCTCAGAGAACTTTTCTCAGCCTGAGGGAGGACCTCTCTCGGAAGACCCTCTCAGTGTGAGGGAGGACCTCTCTCGGAGGAACTCTCTCAGCGTGAGGGAGGAACTCTCTCAGCATGAGGGAGGAACTCTCTCGGAGGACTTCTCTCAGCGTGAGGGAGGACCTCTCTCGGAGGACCTCTCTCAGCGTGACAGAGGAAATCTCTCACAGGATCTCTCTCAGCGTGAGGGAGGACATCTCTCAAAGGACCTCTCTCAGCGTGCGGCAGTACCTCTCTCAGCGTGAGGGAGGACCTCTCTCAGAGGATCTCTCTCAACGTGAGAGACGACCTCTCAGAGGACCTCTCTCACGCTGAGAGGTCCTCCCTCACGCTGGCCTGTTGAGGCCCAACTCGTGCTTCTGGCACCCTGCCCAGAGGCGTGAGCCCTGCCTCACACTGGCGCCTCTCATGCTTAGAGAGATCCTCTCTCACGCTGAGAGAGCACCTCTCTGACGCTGAGAGAGGAGCTCTCTCAGCGTGAGGGAGGAGCTCTCTCAGAGGACCTCTGTCAGCGTGAAGGAGGACTTCTCTCAGAGGACATCTCTCAGCGTGACGGAGGACCTGTCTCAGCGGACCTCTCTCAGCGTGAGGGAGGACCTCTGTCAGAGGACCTCTCTCACCGTCAGAGAGGAACTCTCTCAGCGTGAGAGAGGCCAGTGTGAGGCAGGGGCTCACACCTCTGGGCAGGGTGCCAGAGGTCTGAGTTGGGCCTCAACAGTCCAGCGTGAGGCAGGACATGTCAGCGTGAGAGAGGTCCTCTGAGAGGTCGTCTCTCACGCTGAGAGAGGTCCTCTGACAGAGGTCTTCGCTCACACTGAAAAGTCCTCTGAGAGAGGTCCTCCCTCACACTGAGAGAGGTCCTCCCTCACAGAGAGAGGTCCCCTAAGAGAGGTCCATCCTCATGCTGAGAGAGGTCCTCCCTTACGCTGAGAGAGGTCCTCGGAGAGAGGTCTTCCCTCACGCTGAGAGAGGTCCTCTGAGAGAGTTCCTCCCTCACGCTGAGAGAGGTCCTCTGAGAAAGTTCCTCCCTCACGCTGAGAGAGGTCCTCTGAGAGAGGTCCTACCTCATGCTGAGAGAGGTCCTCTGAGAGAGGTCCTCCCTCATGCTGAGAGACGTCCTACCATGAGAGACGAACTCTCTCAGCGTGAGAGGGGACTTCTCTCAGCGTGAGAGAGGACCTCTCTCAGCGTGAGACAGGACCTCTCTCAGCGTGAGACAGGCCAGTGTGAGGCACAGGCTCTCGCCTCTGGACAGGGTGCCAGACACATCAGTTGGGCCTCAACAGGCCAGCGTGAGAGAGGACCTCTCAGCATGAGAGAGGTCCTCTGAGAGATCATCTCTCACGCTGAGAGAGGTCCTCTGAGAGAGGTCTTCTCTCACGCTGAGAAGTCCTAGCGTGAGAGAGGCCAATGTGAGGCGGGGACTCACGTCTCTGGGCAGGGTGCCAGAGGTATGAGTTGGGTCTCAACAGGCCAGCGTGAGGGAGGACCTCTCTCAGCGTGAGAGAGGTCCTCTGAGAGACGTCCTCCGTCACGGTGAGAGAGGTCCTCTGAGAGAGGTCCTCCCTCACGCTGAGAGAGGTCCTCCCTCACGCTGAGAGAGGACCTCTGTCACGCTATGACTTCTCAGCGTGAGAGAATACCTCTCTCAGAGGACCTCTCGCAGCGTGAGAGACGAGCTCTCTGAGGACCTCTCTCACGCTGAGAGGACCTCCCTCATGCTGGCCTGTGGAGACCCAATTCATGCCTCTGCACCCTGCCCAGAGGTGTGAGCCACTGCCTCACACTGGCCTCTCTCATGCTGGGAGAGGTCCTCTCTCACGCTAGGACCTCTCTCAGCGTGCGGGAGGACCTTCTGAGCGGACCTCTCTCAGCGTGAGGGAGGACCTCTCTCAGAGGACCTCTCTCAGCGTGAGGGAGGACCTTTCTCAGCGGACCTCCCTCAGCGTGACGGACGGCCTCTCAGCGGACCTCTCTCAGCGTGAGGGAGGTCCTCTCTCAGAGGACCTCTCTCGCCGTGAGGGAGGACCTCTCTCAGAGGACCTCTCTCACCGTGAGGGAGGACCTCTCTCAGAGGACCTCTCTCGCCGTGAGGGAGGACCTCTCTCAGAGGACCTCTCTCGCCGTGAGGGAGGACCTCTCTCAGAGGACCTTTCTCAGCGTGAGAGGACCTCGTTCAGAGGACCTCTCTCACGCTGGCCTGTTGAGGCCCAACTCATGCCTCTCTCACCCTGCCCAGAGGCGTAAGCCACTGCCTCACACTGGTCTCTCTCATGCTTAGGGAGGTCCTCTCTCACGCTGAGAGAGGAGCTCTCTCATGCCAGGATTTCTCAGTGTGAGAGAAGACCTCTCTCAGAGGACCTCTCTCAGCGTCGGAGACGACCTCTAAGAGGACCTCTCTCATGCTGAGAGGTCCGCCCTCACGCTGGCCTGTTGAGGCCCAACTCATGCCTCTGGCACCCTGCCCAGAGGCGTGAGCCCCTGCCTCACACTGGCCTCTCTCACGCTGAGGGAGGTCCTCTCTCACGCTGAGGGAGGTCCTCTCTCACGCTGAGGGAGGTCCTCTCTCACGCTGAGGGAGGTCCTCTCTCACGCTGAGGGAGGTCCTCTCTCACGCTGAGGGAGGTCCTCTCTCACGCTGAGGGAGGTCCTCTCTCACGCTGAGGGAGGTCCTCTCTCACGCTGAGGGAGGTCCACTCCAACGCTGAAGGAGGTCCTCTCTCACGCTAGGACCTCTCTCAGCGTGAGGGAGGACCTCTCTCAGAGGACCTCTCTCAGTGTGAGGGAGGACCTCTCTCATCGTACCTCTCTCAGCGTCAGGGAGGACCTCTCTGAGGACCCCTCTCAGCGTGATGGATGACCTCTCTCAGCGTGAGGCAGGACCTCTCTCAGAGGAACTCTCAGCGTGAGGGAGGACCTCTCTCAGAGGACCTCTCTCAGCATGAGGGAGGACCTCTCTTAGAGGACCTCTGTCAGCGTGAGAGACGACCTCTCAGAGGACCTCTCTCACGCTGAGAAGCACTCCCTCACGCTGGCCTATTGAGGCCCAACTCATGCCTCTGGCACCCTGCCCAAAGGCGTGACTCCCTGCCTCACACTGGCCTCTCTCACGCTGAGAGACGACCCCTCTCACGCTGAGAGACGACCCCTCTCACGCTGAGAGAGGTCCTCTCTCAAGCTAGGACCTCTCTCAGCGTGAGGGAGGACATCTCTCAGCGGACATCTCTCAGCGTGAGGGAGGACCTCTTTCAGCTTGAGGCAGGACCTCTCTCAGTGGACCTCTCTCACTGTGAGGGAGGACCTCTCTCAGAGGACCTCTGTCAGCATGAGGGATGTCCTCCCTCACGCTGGCCTGTTGAGGCGCAACTCATGCCTCTGGCAGCCTGCCCAGAGACGTGAGCCCCTGCCTAACACTGGCACCTCTCATGCTTAGAGAGGTCCTCTCTCACGCTGAGAGAGTTCCTCTCTGACGCTGAGAGAAGAGCTCTCTCAGCGTCAGGGAGGACCTCTTTTAGAGGACCCCTCTCAGCATGAGGGAGGACCAGTCTCAGCGGACCTCTCTCGGCATGAGGGAGGACCTCTCTCAGAGGACCTCTCTCAGCGTGAGGGAGGACCTCTCTCAGCGTGAGGGAGGACGTCTCTCAGAGGACCTCTCTAAGCGTGAGGGAGGACCTCTCTAAGCGTGAGGGAGGACCTCTCTCAGTGTGAGGGAGGTCCTCTCTCAGAGGACCTCTCTCAGCGTGAGGCAGTACCTCTCTCAGCGTGAGGGAGGACTTCTCTCAGCGTGAGGGAGGACGTCTCTCAGAGGACCTCTCTAAGCGTGAGGGAGGACCTCTCTCAGTGTGAGGGAGGACCTCTCTCAGTGTGAGGGAGGACCTCTCTCAGAGGACCTCTCTCAGCATGAGGCAGTACCTCTCTCAGCGTGAGGGAGGACTTCTCTAAGAGGACCTCTCTCAGCGTGAGGGAGGACCTCTCTCAGAGGACCTCTCTCAGCGTATGGGAGGCCCTCTCTCAGGGGAACTCTCTCAGCGTGAGCAAGGACCTCTCTCAGAGGACCTCTCTGAACGTGAGGGACGACCTCTCAGAGGACCTCTCTCACGCTGAAAGGTCCTCCCTCACGCTGGCCTGTTGAGGCCCAACTCACGCCTCTGGCACCCTGCCTAGAGGCGTGAACCCCTGCCTCACACTGGCGCCTCTCATGCTTAGAGAGGTCCTCTCTCATGCTGAGAGAGTTCCTCTCTGACGCTGAGAGAGGAGCTCTCTCAGCGTGCGGGAGGACCTCTCTTAGAGGACCTCTCTCAGCGTGAGGGAGGACTTCTCTCAGAGGACATCTCTCAGCGTGAGGGAGGACCTGTCTCAGCGGACCTCTCTCAGCGTGAGGGAGGACCTCTCTCAGAGGACCTCAGCGTGAGGGAGGACCCCTCTGAGAGGACCTCTCTCAGCGTGAGGGAGGACCTCTGTCAGAGGACCTTTCTCACCGTGAGAGAGGAACTCTCAGCGTGAGAGAGGGCAGTGTGAGACAGGGGCTCATGCCTCTGGGCAGGGTGCCAGAGGCCTGAGTTGGTCCTCAACAGGCCAGCGTGAGGGAGGAACTGTCAGCGTGAGAGAGGTCCTCTGAGAGGTCGTCTCTCATGCTGAGAGAGATCCTCTGACAGAGGTCTTCGCTCACGCTGAAAAGTCCTCTGAGAGGTCCTCCCTCACGCTGAGAGAGGTCCCCTAAGAGAGGTCCATCCTCACGCTGAGAGAGGTCCTCCCTCACGCTGAGAGAGGTCCTCGGAGAGAGGTCCTCCCTCACGCTGAGAGAGGTCCTCGGAGAGAGGTCCTCCCTCACGCTGAGAGAGGACCTCTGAGAGAGGTCCTCCCTCACGGTGAGAGAGGTCCTCGGAGAGAGGTCCTCCCTCACGCTGAGAGAGGTCCTCTGAGAGAGGTCCTCCCTCACGCTGAGAGAGGTCCTCTGAGAGAGGTCCTCCCTCACGCTGAGAGAGGTCCTCTGAGAGAGGTCCTCCCTCATGCTGAGAGAGATCCTCTGAGAGAGGTCCTCCCTCATGCTGAGAGACGTCCTAGCATGAGAGACGAACTCTCTCAGCGTGAGAGAGGCCAGTGTGAGGTAGGGGCTCACGCCTCTGAGAAGGGTGCCAGAGGCATGAGTTGGGCCTCAACAGGTCAACGTGAGAGAGGACCTCTCTCAGCGTGAGAGAGGTCCTCTGAGAGAGGTCCTCCCTCATGCTGAGAGAGGTCCTCTGAGAGAGGTCCTCCCTCACGCTGAGAGGTCCTCTGAGAGAGGTCCTCCCTCACGCTGAGAGGGGTCCTCTGAGAGAGGTCCTCCCTCACGCTGAGAGGGGTCCTCTGAGACAGGTCCTCCATCATGCTGAGAGAAGTCCTCTGAGAGAGGTACTCCCTCATGCTGAGAGAGGTGCTCTGAGAGAGGTCCTCCCTCACGATGAGAGGTCCTCCCTCACGCTGAGAGGTCCTCAGAGAGAGGTCCTCCTTCACACTGAGAGAGGTCGTCCCTCACTCTGAGAGAGGTCCTATGAGAGAGGTCCTCCCTCACGCTGAGAGAGGTCTTCTGAGAGAGGTCCTCCCTTATGCTGAGAGAAGTCCTCTGAGAGCGGTCCTCCCTCATGCTGAGAGACGTCCTCTGAGAGAGTTCCCCTCATGCTGAGAGGTCCTCTGAGAGAGCTCCTCCCTCACGCTGAGGGACGTCCTAGCGTGAGAGAGGACCTCTGTCAGCGTGAGAGAGGCCAGTGTGAGGCACGGGCTCTCGCCTCTGGGCAGGGTGCCAGATGCATCAGTTTGGCCTCAACAGGCCAGCGTGAGGGAGGACCTCTCAGCATGAGAGGTCCTCTGAAAGAGGTCATCTCTCACGCTGAGAGAGGTCCTCTGAAAGAGGTCATCTCTCACGCTGAGAGAGGTCCTCTGAAAGAGGTCTTCTCTCATGCTGAGAAGTCCTAGCGTGAGAGAGGCCAATGTGAGGCGGGGACTCACGCCTCTGGGCAGGGTGCCAGAGGTATGAGTTGGGTCTCAACAGGCCAGCGTGAGGGAGGACCTCTCTCAGCGTGAGAGAGGTCCTCTGAGAGAGGTCCTCCCTCACGCTGAGAGGGGTCCTCCCTCACGCTGAGAGAGGACCTCTGTCACGCTACGACTTCTCAGCATGAGAGAATACCTCTCTCAGAGGACCTCTCTCAGCGTAAGAGACGACCTCTCTGAGGCCTCTCTCACACTGAGAGGCCCTCCCTCACGCTGTCCTACTGAGGCCCAACTCATGCCTCTGGCACCCTGCCAAGAGGCGTGAGTCCCTGCCTCACACTGGTCTCTCTCACGCTGAGAGAGGACCCCTCTCACGCTGAGAGAGGACCCCTCTCACGCTGAGAGAGGTCCTCTCTCAAGCTAGGACCTCTCTCAGCGTGAGGGAGGACATCTCTCAGCAGACCTCTCTCAGCGTGAGGGAGGACCTCTCTCAGAGGACCTCTCTCAGCGTGAGTGAGGACCTCTCAGCATGAGAGAGGTCCTCTGAGAGGTCGTCTCTCACACTGAGAGAGGTCCTCTGAGAGAGGTCTTCTCTCACGCTGAGAAGTCCTAGCGTGAGAGAGGTCCTCTCTCAGCGTGAGAGAGGTCAGTGTGAGGCAGGGGCTCACGCCTCTCGGCAGGGTGCCAGAGGCATGAGTTGGGCCTCAGCAGGCCAGCGTGAGGGAGGACCTCTCTCAGCGTAAGAGTTCCTCTGAGAGAGGTCCTCCCTCACGCTCAGAGAGGGCCTCCCTCACACTGAGAGAGGTCCTCTGAGAGAGGTCCTCCCTCACGCTGAGAGACGTCCTCTGAGAGAGGTCCTCCCTCACGCTGAGAGAAGTCCTAGCGTGAGAGAGGTCCTCTCTCATGCTGAGAGAGGTCTTCTCTCATGCTGAGAAGTCCTAGCGTGAGAGAGGTCCTGTCTCAGCATAAGAGAGGTCCTCTCTCAGTCAGCATGAGAGAGGCCAGTGTGAGGCAGGGTGTCACGCCTCTGGGCAGGGTGCCAGATGCATGAGTTGGGCCTCAACAGGCCAGTGTGAGGGAGGGCCTCTCAGCCTGAGAGAGATCCTCTGAGAGGTCCTCTCTCAGTCTGAGGGAGGTTCTCCCTCACGCTGAGAGAAGTCCTAGTTTGAGAGAGGTCCTCTCTCATCGTGAGAGAGGCCAGTGTGAGGCAGGGGCTCACGCCTCTGGGCAAGGTGCCAAAGGCATGAGTTGGGCCTCAACAGGTCACCATGAGGGAGGAGTTGGGCCGCTCGCGGGCTGCCGGGACGCAGGCAGGGACTTGGCCCCGGGAGGCCGCCGTGGGGCGAGAGCTAGGCCTGGAGAAGCCCTTGGCAGGCAAGAGAGAGGCCTGCAGAGGCTGTTCTCCAGCCACAGCTGGGCCTGTTCAGGCCACCGGGAGGCAGGAGGTTGGCCTGAAGAGCTTGGCTGGAGAAAGTTCGGGGCCTACAAAGGCCGGCGGGAGCTGGGCAGGAGCTGAGCCAAAAGAGCTTGCTTGCTGGGAGGCCGGAGCTGGGCCTGGAGAGGCTTACTTCAGGACGACTTGGGCCTGCAGAGGTCGCCGGGAGGCCCAAGCTGGGCCTGGAGGAGCCCACCGACCGGACGCCGTTTGGGGCCTGGAGACGCCGTTGGAAGGCAGGAGCTGAGCCTGGAGAGGCCACCATGAGGCCTGAGCTGGGCCTGGGGAGCTTGGCCTGAGGAAGCTGTGGGCCGACCAAGGCCGCCAGGAGCTGGGCAGGCGCTGAGTCCAAAGAGGTTGTTGGGAGGCCGGAGTCGGGCCTGGAGACGCAGCTGGGCGGAAGAGCTGGGCCCGGAGAGGACGCCGGGAGGCTGCAAGTGGGTCTGGAGAGGCCAACTTGAGGAGGTTCTGGGCCCGGAGAGGCCGCCGGAAGGGAAAAACTGGGCCTGGAAAGGCCATTGTGAGGAATGAGCCCCATGGGCCTGAAGAGGCCACTGGCAGGCGGGAGCCGGGCCTGCCGAAGCGGCGGAAAGGCAGGAGCTTTGGACTGGGGAGGCCGCAGTGAGGTGAGAGCTAGCTGGGCGTGGAGAGTCCGCCGTGAGGCAGAGGCTGGGCCTGTGCGGGCCTTCGGGAGGCAGGAGGCCGGGCCTGGAGAGACCGACTGGAGGTCAAATTCGGGCCTGCAGAGGCCGCCGAAAGTCAAAAGCGGGGCCTGGGAAGGACGCCGGGAGGCATGAGCTGGGCTGGGCTGAAAGAGGCCACTGGGAGGCAGGAGGAGCTGGGCCTGGAGAGGCTGACTCGAGGAACTTTTGCACCCGGAGAGGCCGCTGAGAGGCCGGAGCTGGGCCTGGGGAGGCCGACTTGAGGACGACTTGGAGGCAGGAGCTGACCCTGGACAGGCCGACTTGACAACAGTCTGGGCCTGCGGAGGCCGCCAGGAGGAAGAGCTGGGCCTGGAGAGGCGCACTTGAGGAAGTTCTGGGTCTGGAGATGCTGCCAAAAGGCAAAAGCTGGGCCAGAATGGCCACTGTGAGGCATAAGCTTGCCCTAGAGAGGCCATTGAGGTAGGAGTGGGGCCTGTAGAGGCTGCTGAAAGGCAGGAGCTTGGCCTAGGGGGTTGCGGTGAGGCACATGCTGGGCCGGGAAAATCTGCTGTGAGGCAGAGGTTGAGCCTGTAGAGGCCGACGGAAGGCACGAGTTGGGCCTGCCTGGAATGGCAGAGTTGAGAAAGTTCTCAGTCTAGAGAAGCTGCTGGGATGCAGGAGCTGGGCCCGGAGAGGCCACCAAGGCATGATCTGTGCCTAAAGAGGCCAATGTTAGGCAGGAGCTGTGCCTGGAGAGGCTGACTTGAGGAAGTTTCGGACATGGACAGCCTGTCGGGGGGCAGGAGCTGGGCCTGGAGAGGCCACCGTGAGGCATGAGCTGGGCCTAATGAGATTAGTGTGAGGAAGGATCTGGGCCTGTTGAGGCTGCTGGGAGGCAGGTAGGACCTTGTTTGGGGAAGGCCTCTGTGAGGCAAAAGCTGGGCCTGGAGAGGCCATTGTCACGCAGGAGCTGGGCCTGTCCAGGCCATTGGGAGGCAGAAGGTGGGCCTGGAAAGCTTGACTTGAGGCAGTTTTGGGCCTACAAAGGCCACTAGGAGCTGGGCAGGAGCTGAGCCAAAAGAGGTTGTTCTGAGGCAGGAGTTGGACCTCCAGACACAGTCAGAAGAAAGAGCACGGCCTGTAGAGGCCACCTGGGGGCAGCAGCTGGGCCTGGAGACGCCAACGAAAGGCAGGAGCTGGGCCTTGAGAGGCCGACTTGTGGACATTTTGGCCCTGGATTTTGTGGCCTGGACTTGAGGACATTTGGGCCTCCTGCAAAGAGGCAGGAGCTGGGACTAAAGAGGCCGTTGTAAGGCAGGAGCTGGGCCTGTACAGGCTGCCGGGAGTCAGAAGATGGGCCTCAAGAGGCCACTGTAAAACAGGAGCTGGGTCTTGGAAGGTGGCCGTGAGGCAAAAGCTGGCCCTTGGGAAGCCAATGAGTGGCAGGAGCTGGGCCTGGTGAGGTCGACTTGAGAAAGTTCAGGGCCTGGAGAGAAGGCTGGGAGGCAGGAGCTGGGTCTAAAGAGGCCATTGTAACGATGGAGCTGTGCCTGTGGAGGCTGTTGTGAGGCAGTAGCCTCATCTGCGGAGACTGCCGTGAGGTAGGGTATGGGCCTAAATAGGCCACTGTGAGTCATGAGCTTGGTCTGTAGAGGCTGACTGGAGAAAGTTCTGGGCCTGGAGAGGCTGCCGGGAGGTAGGAGCTGGGCCAAAAGATTTAAGCACATTACATTTATTAGGCACTTTATTTCCATTATTACACTGTAATATATAATAAAATAATTATAGAACTCACCATAATGTAGAATCAGTGGGCGTGTTAAGCTTGTTTTCCTGCAACTAGATGGTCCCATCTGAGCGTGATGGAAGAAAGTGACAGATCAATAGGTATTAGATTCTCATAAGGACAGCGCAACCTAGATCCCTCACATGCACGGTTCACAACAGGGTGCGTTCTCTTATGAGAATCTAATGCTGCTGCTGATCTGAGAAGGTGGAGCTCAGGCGGGAATGTGAGCAAAGGGGAGTGGCTGTAAATACAGACGAAGCTTCCCTCACTCGACACCACTCACCTCCTGCTGTGTGGCTCCTTACGGCTCCATGGCTCAGGGGTTGGGGACCCCTGCTCAAGTGCATCCAAAACGACCCTTCCCACACTAGTCTTCATAGTGGTCAAGTGCAGCAACCACTTAGCTCCCAAGGCATGTGCCTCAGCTGGCATTTTGTCACAATCAACATAAGTGGTAGCTTGAGTCATTGTGAGGTCACTTCCTGGAAATCACCAGCATCCCATTTCCCACTGGCAAAGAGCTCAGCACTGCCCCCTGGGAAACCAAACCTATGCCCAAATCTCATCTGTGTGGGTTTATCTCCTGGGACCCTTCCTAGCATATTAGTCAGAGTCCAATCAGGAAGCATAAACCACTCAAAAGTTTAAAGTGGTAAAATTTAATACAGAGAATTATTCATTATAACAGGTGAACAGCATAATGAGAGATTGGCTAGCACAAAGTAAAGAGAACTCTAGAGAATATAGGACTAGCCTAGGCCAGGCATGGTGGCTCATGCCTGAAATTCCAGCAATTTGAGAAGCTAATGCAGGAGGACTGCTTAAGGCCAGGAGCTAGAGACCGGTCTGGACAACACAGTGAGACCCCGTCTCTATCCAAAAAAAGAAAAAAATTAGCTGGGAGTGGTGGTGCACACTTGTAGTTCCAGCTACTTGGAATGCTGAAGTTTGAGCCTGGGAGGTCAAGGCTGTAGTGAGGCATGATTATGCCACTACAGTCCAGCCTGGTGACAGAGCAAGAGCCTGTCTCAAAGAACAAAACAACAACCACCATTTACAGACAGAAAAGAAATAGAGCTAATAAGCTAAGGAAAGATGTTGAAATGTGACAAGTAAAGTAATATGAGGTCTTTTATCTATTTAAAATAATCAAACAAAAAATGACTTACTAAATTATAATACCCTGTGCACACTTTCTTATACTATGAGGGGTGTTTAAATTGTGTATAAGCCTTCCAGGGTAAAGCTTGTCAATTTTTTAAAATAATAGAGACAGGGTCTCACCATACTGCCATACTGCCTCCTCCAACTCTTGGCCTCAAGCAATCCTCCTGTCTTAGCCTCCCAAAGTGCTAAGATTATAGCTGGGAGGCACCCAAAACCTTGTCAATTTACATCAAGGGTAATGAGAATGTCCATTCACCATGACTCACAGTAATCTTACTTCTGGGGAGACAATTCAATCTAAACAAAAGGTCATCTGTACAAACAAAGTAAAAATCTGGGAGTAACTGAAGACAGATTTGGTAAGTGAAATAAGAAACAGTTATAAGAAATTAAACTATGGTATTAATAGGCACCTGGTAAAAGGTCAGTTGATGTTAGCTGCTACTTTTTTGTTGTTTTGAGACAGGGTCTCACTCTGTCACCCAGGCTGGAGTGCAGAGGCCTGATCATGACTCACTGCAGTCTCAGCCTCCCTGGGCTCAAGTGATCCTCCCACCTCAGCCTCCCAAGTAGCTGGGACTACAGGAACATGCCACCACACTAGGCTAATTCATGTATTTTTCTGTAGGGATGGTGACTCCCTTTGTTTCCAAGGCCTATCACAAACTCTTGGCCTCAAGCCATCCTCCTGCCTCAGCCTCCCAAAGTGTTGCGATTACCAGTGTGAGCCACCACACCTGGCCAGCTGCTAGTTTTATCAATATTATTATTATTCCACTCAATTAAAAATTATTATTTTCAAGGTTATGCAACAGTATGTATCCTACAGCATAATTGTAAAAACATATACAGTCGTCCCTCAGTATACAGAATTAGTTCCAGCCCCCCATCTCTGCATATACCAAAATCCATGCTTACTCACGTTTCGCTGTCACCCCTCTGGAATCCATGTATAGGAAAATTCCAAATATTAGTTGGGCATAGTGGCAAGCACCTATAGTCTCAGCCACGTGGGAGGTTGAGATGGGAGGATCGCTTCAGCCTGGAAGGTTGAGGCTGCAGTCAGCTGTGACAGCACTACTACACTCCAGCCTTGGACAACAGAGGGAGACCCTGTCTCAGAAAAAAAAA
The DNA here is from genome assembly GCF_028885625.2 of Pongo pygmaeus. Taxonomy (NCBI): domain Eukaryota; kingdom Metazoa; phylum Chordata; class Mammalia; order Primates; family Hominidae; genus Pongo; species Pongo pygmaeus. Next base: position 25,951,242 of record NC_072379.2, on the reverse strand, counting down.
CAAAATAAAACAGGTTAGAAATTGTAATGAGGTCTGTTGGGCAAAATTCCATATAAGCAAAGTATAAATTAATAAAGCAAATGGTGATAAATTAGTACGATTTGACTTTCTGGAGTTTCTGACAATAAAAGTAAGAAAAATGCAAAACACAAAGACAGAGGGTAAAAAGAGAAATTAGGAAAGCATTCTACATGTTTAACAGGAAGACACTGGCCATGTTCGTGCAGCAGCAGTATGTCATGATATGACATACCTTGGAGAGAAGTTAACAGATGAGGAAGTTGATAAAAATCATCAGAGAAGCAAAATACTGGTGGCGACACTCAAGTAAACCACGAAATTTCCATAACTTATGTCAGCAAAATGGGAATATTGTATGGTGTGTGTTGAAGCTCCTATACAACATTGTTTATCTGCCTTTTGTTTGTAAGGAATGTATATACTAAAAGTTCTTCTTGCTGTCAAAAGAATATGTGTGAATAAGTCATTTTAACTTATTCTTCTGTTTTTATCTTCCCTGCCATCATCCCACAGCCTTACTTTAGAAAATTTTTTTTTTAGAAAATTGAACAGGTGCTCCTTGTGGTGGCACATACCTCTAGGATGGGAGGCAGGGGTGGAAGGGTCACTTGAGGCCATGAGTTTGACACCAGCCTGGCCAACAAAGTGAGACCCCATGTCTACAAAACAATTTAAAAATTAGCCAAGTATCGTCATGTATACCTACAGTCCCAGCTACTCAGGAGGCTCAGGTAGGAGGATCCTTAGCCCAAGAGTTCAAGGCTGCAGTGAGCTGTGATAGCACTACTGTACTCAAGCCTGGGTGACAGGGTGAGACCCCATCTCCTAAAATAAAAAACAAAGAAAAAAAATAGTTCAAGTAGCAAGTAGTATGTGGCTTACTCTGAATATTTCTAAACTAGAAATTCTCAATCTTTTGGGGCCTAACATCCCTTTACATTTTTTAACTTTATTGAAGATCTCTAAGACTATTTCTTTCTGTAGATAATTATATTAAAACTAGAAAATAAGACACAAGTTTTTAAATATTATTCATCACATATTAAAGCCATTACATGTTGATATAATACAAGATTTTAAAAATATTTAATATTCATTACATATTAATAATAAAACCATTACATGTTGATATAATACTTTTTTTTTTCTTTGAGACAAAGTCTTGTTCTTTTGCCCAGGCTGGAGTGAAGTGGTGCAATCTCAGCTCATTGCAACCTCTGCCCCGCAGGTTCAAGCGATTCTCCTACCTCAGCCTCCCAAGTAGCTGGGATTACAGAGGCCCACTACCATGTCCAGCTAATTATTGTATTTTCTTAGTAGAGAAGGAGTTTCGCCATGTTGGCAAGGCTGGTCTTGAACTCTTGACCTCAGGTGATCCACCCGCCTGGGTCTCCCTAAGTGCTGGGATTACAGGTGTGAGCCACCGCGCCCACCCCGATTAATATATGTTTTAAAACACTGATTAGTCAGGCAACAACACTGGGCAGGGGTCTCCTCATTCCCAGCGACGCAAACCCCACTGCACGGCTGAGGGGTTGCAAAGGCTGCAGGGCCAAAAGGCTCTGACTTGAGATTTCATTATTTTACTTGTATTTTTATTTGTATTGTGAGACAGGTCCTGCTCTGTCACCCAGACTGGAGTGCAGCTGTGCACTTACAGCTCACTGCAGCCTCGACCTCCTGGGCTCAAGCCATCTTCCTGCCTCAGCTCCCCAGTAGCTGGTAGTACAGTTGAGTGCCACCATGCCTGGTTATTTTTTTAATTTTTTTGTAGAGTGAGGGGTCTTGCTATGTTGCCCAAGCTGGCCTCAAACTCCTGACCTCAAGAGATCTGCCCACTTCAGCCTCCTGAGTAGCTGAAACTACAAGTACACATCACCATGCCTAGCTATATTTATTTAATTTTGAAAAATATTTTTGTAAAGAGCAGATCTTGCTGTGTTGTCCAGGCTGGTCTTGAACACCTGCCCTTAAAAGTTACTCCCACCTCTGCTTACCAAACAGCTGGGACTACAGGCATGAGCCACTGCAATGAGCCTGAAGAGATTTCTTTCATCTAGCATCCCATACTTGGTAGGATTGGGAAAGGCAGTAGTGTTCTTTAAAATTACTTAATAATTTCAGTAACAATCAAACTCAACCTTGACCCCTGCCTTCTCTCACACCCCATATCCAGTCTGTCAGGAAATCCTGTTGACTGTCTTCGACATGTACTGAAGATCCCCACCCAGCAACTCCCTGGCCTCCTCCCCTACTTCTCCCCTCTGACCATCTCTCAACACCACCATGACCCTGGTCAGGACCACCATCACCTCCCGCCTGGATGTTGCCAAAGCTTGGCTCCCATGCTTCTACCCACATCTTCCCATAGTCTTTCTCAACTCAGCAGCCAGAGAATGCTTTTAAATCAGGAGACAGATCATGTCGCCTCTCTGCTCAGAACCCTCCGGCAGTTCCCATCTGAGTTAGAGTAAAAGCCAAAGCCCCAGAAATAACCTCCCGGGGCTTATGTGATCTGTACTGATCCCGACCCAGCAACTCCCTGGCCCCCTCCCCTAATTCTCTCCCTCTCTCCGTCTGCTCCATGGGCCTCCTTCCAGAGCCTCAGACACACCTCAGACACTTTATTCTATTGTTTCTGCCTACAATCCTCTTCCCTCAGCACCTTGGCCAGCTCCTTCCCCTCCTTCAAGTCTTTACTCAATTTTCACTTAGGAGGCCACCCCTGACCATTCTATTTAACATTGCCATCTGTCCCCATGCCCACCATGCTCATTTCTTCTTTCTTTACTTTCTTCTTTTTTTCAAGATCTCACTGTCACCAAGGCTGGAGTGCAGTGGCACAATCACAGCTCACTGCAACCTCAAATTTCCAGGCTCAAGCGATCCTCCCACCTCAGCCTTCCGAGTAGCTGGGACTCCAGGTTCATGCCATCATGCCTGGCTAAATTTTTTAGTATTTTATTTTATTTTATTTTGAGATAGAGTTTCACTCTTCTTGCCCAGGCTGTAGTGTAATGGTGCGATCCCGGCTCACTGCAACCTCCACCTCCCAGATTCAAGTGATTCTCCTGCCTCAGCCTTCCAAGTAGCTGGGATTACAGGTGCGTGCCACCACGCCCAGCTAATTTTTGTATTTTTAGTAGAGCCGGGGTTTCGCAATGTTAGCCAGGCTGGTCTCGAACTCCTGACCTCAGGTAATCTGCCTGCTTCGGCCTCCCAAAGTGCTGGAATTACAGGCATGAGCCACCACGCCTGGCCAATTTTTTCATTTTTTGTAGAGACAAGGTCTTACTCTGTTGCCCAGACTGGTCTTGAACTCCTGGCCTCAAGTGATCCTCCTGCCTAAATTCCTAAAGTGCTGGGATTACAGGCATGAGCCATCATGCCTGGCTTCATGTTCATTTCTTCTTGCTGCTGCAACATAGTTTGCAGTTTCCCACATTTAGTGGCTTAAAACACCACAACTCTACCATCTTACGATTCTAGGGGCCAGAAGCCCAAACTAGGTCTATTAAGGCTAAAGTCAAGATGTCAGCAGGGCTGCATTCCTTCTGGAGACTCTAAAGTGTTCTCTTGGCTTTTCCAGCTTCTAGAAGCCACCCCCATTCCTTGGATCATGGCCCCTGACTCCATCTTCAAAGCCAGAAGTGAAGCATCTTCAAATCTCCCTCTCTTACCTCTGCTTCCATCACATCTCCTGCTCCAATTCTAACTCTCCTACTCTCTTTCTTTTATAAAGACCCTTGTGATTGCTGGGCATGGTGGCTCCCACCCATAATCCCAACACTTTGGGAGGTCAAGGCAGGAGGAACACTTGAGGCCCAAAGTTTGAAACTAGCATGAACAACATAGTGAGACCCCCACCTCTAGAAAAAAATAAGAATAAATATTAGCCCGACACGGTGGTATGTGCCTGTAGTCCCAGCTACTTGAGAGGCTGAGGTGAGACAATCGATTTAGCCCAGGAGTTTGAGATCAGCCTGGACGACATAACTAAATCCCATCTCTACAAGGACGAGGTGGGAGGATCACTTGAGCCCAGGAATTTGCGGCCAGCCTGGGCAACAAAAGAAGACCCCGTCTGGCCAACACGGCCAACCTGGCCACCATGGTGAAACTCCGACTCTACAAAAATGAGCTGGGCATGGGTGACATGCATGTGTAGTCCTAGCTACTTGGGAGGTTGAGATGGGAGGATCGCTTGATCTCAGAAGGCCAAAGCTATAGTGAGCTATGATCACATCACTGCACTCCAGCCTGGATGACACAGGGAGATTCTGTCTCAAAAAAAAGAAAAGAAATATATATTTAATCTCTGTCCCTGGTTCCTGGCACAGAGCTTCTAAAGCTCTTACAAAGACCTCAGTGATAGATGTGACAGGAACATCTTTTGTTTTAATATTTGGTCTTGGTCCCAGGTTTCTAACACAAGAGCCTCTAAGAACTTTGGGATCTCCAGCATGGTAAGAATGCATTTGGGGATGTTGTTGAGATGACTGGGTGACTGCAAGCTCCTAAATTTCTTCAAGAGGAGGGCTGATTACCATGCAACCACATGGTACTTGTGGAACTTTCAGCCTCATGTGGAACCACATGGTACTTGGAACTTTCAGCCTCATGCACTGAACTCCAGGAGGAAGAGGGGCTGGAGACTGACTTAATCACCAACAGCCAAAGATTTTATCAATCATGCTTGCATAATAAAGCCTCCATAAACACCCTGAACGGGGTTTGCAGAGCTTTCAGGGTTGCTGGACACAGGAGATGCTGGGAGGGTCACATGTTCAACAGAGGGCATGGGAGCTCTGCGCCCCTCCGAACTTAACTTGCCCTGGGTATCTTTCTTTTTTTTGAGACAGGATCAGGCTCTTTTGTCCAAGCTAGAGTGCAGTGGCACAATCTCAGCTTACTGTAACCTAAGCCTCCCCAGTCCCCAGCTCAAGGCATCCTCTCACTTCAGCTTCCCTAGTAGCTGGAACTCTAGGTGCACAACACCACACCTGGTTATTATTATTATTTTTTAATTTTTTGTAGAGACAGGTTTTCACCATGTTGCCCAGGCTGGTCTCAAACTCCTGAGTTTAAGCAATCCTCCCACCTTGGCCTCCCAAAGTGCTGAGATTACAGGCATGAACCACTGCATCCAGCATGCACGTCTCTTTCATTGACTGTTTCTGAGATGTATCCTTCACAATGAACCAGTAATAGGAAATGAACTGGCCAGATGTGGTGGCTCACATCCGTAATCCCAGCACTTTCAGAGGCTGAGGTGGGAGGATCACTTGAGATCAGGAATTTGTGGCCAGCCTGGCCAACAAAACAAGACCCCATCTATACAAAAAATAAAAGAAACTAGCCAGATGTGGTGGTGCAGGCATGTAGTCTCAGCTATTAGGGAGGCTGAGGTGGGAGAACCACTGGAGCCCAGACAATCGAGGCTGCAATGAGCTATGACTGCACCATTGCACACCAGCCTGGGCAACAAAATGAGACCCTCTCTCTCAGAAAAAAAGAAAAGAAACTGTTTTCCTGAGTTCTGTAAACTGTTCTAGCAAATTATAAGAAGACAGTTATGGGAACCCCCGATTTGCAACAGGTTGGTCAAAAGTACAGGTAACAACTTAGGACTTGCCATTGGCATCTGAAGTCAGGATGGTCTCGTGGGACTGAGCCCCTAACTTGTGGGGTCTGTGCTAACTCCAGGTAGTGTCAGAATAAAGTCATGGGACACCCAGTTAATATCCAGAGCACTGAAGAATTTGGTGTAGAAACTCCATACATACATTCAGTTGGAAGTGTGTGAGTAGAGACAAACATGGGCTTTTCTGTCACCTGTCTACCTGCTTAACTGCATAGGAGAGGCAATACATGGTGCTCATGAACAAAGCAAACATTAAAGTCAGACCAGACCCAACATTTGACTCAGTCTTAATATCCAGGTGAGCTTGGGTAAATCATTCATTATTCCTAAGGCTTCATCACTCCATTCATAAAATGGGGATAACTGTGGCATCTACCTGTGATTCTGTGAGAATTAACGAAATATTATGCTTGGGGTTATTGTAATCATTATACCTATTCCAAACTATTTGACAAGGACAGTGACGGATGATGACATCAAAAAATCAGAAACTGCAATGAGGTCTCTCAGGCAAAATTCCATACTAGCAAATTACTGTCTCTACAAAGCATTCCTGCCACACTTAATTCACTATTCCCTGAACAAAATATGCCATCTTCATTGTTCAGGTCTGTATAGTGCTGGTTTCCCTTCCCGGGCTGTTTCCTCCATCCTATCCCAGCCCATTCCCCATCCCTCCACCTCCCCCTTCCCTCCCCACTCTCATACAACTCTTCCTCATCTTTCAGGACTTGGCTTCAATGTCACCTTAACTGGAAGCTTCTCTCACTCTCCAGAAGAGCTTCCCATTGCACTTGATGCATGCACTATTATTTGATCATTTTTGAGTTACAGTCCAAATCTTTTTGTACCTGAATAACATGTTGCCAAGTCAGTCTCTCTTCCTGGATTCAGAAGTCTTTCATGGTAGATCCAGCTGGAAGTGACAAAAAGACATCTTTTGACATAAAGGGATGACACAGACAGACATAAGTTCTTAAACATCTTAAATGTTATGTGAAAATTAAACAGAATTCAAAGACTTGTGGGGAACACTTAGGAGGGAAAGTTACTGGGAATGTTATAAAGGGTTAATTTGTATTTTATTTTATTTTATTTTATTTTTTGAGATAGTCTCATTCTGTCACCTAGGCTGGAGTGCAGTGGTGCAATCAGGCTCACTGCAGCCTTGACCACCTGGGCTCAAGTAATCTCACTTAATTTTTATTTGGTTTAAGAAAGTCTTGGTTGAGGGTGGTGGCTTATGCCTGTAATCTCAGCACTTTGGGAGGCTGAGAGAGGTATATTACTTGAGGCTAGGAGTTTGAGATCAGCCTGGGCAATATATTAAGACCCTGCCTCTACCAAAAAACAGAGTGAATGTGTGGAAGACAATTTTTCCACAGACTGGGAGTGAGGAAATAATTTCAGGATGATTCAAGTGCATTACATATATTGTGCACTTTATTTCTATTATTACTACATAGTAATATATAATGAAATGATTCTACAACTCACTATAATGTAGACTCAGTGGGATCTCTGAGCTTGTTTTCCTGCAACTAGACTGTCCATCTGGGGTGATGGGAGACAGTAACAGAATATCAGGCATTAGAGTCTCATAAGGAGTACACAACCTAGATCCCTCGCATGCACACTTCACAACAGTTTGTGCTCCTATGAGAATCTAATGCTGCTGATGATCTGACAGGACGTGGAGCTCAGGGGGTCATGCAAGTGATGGGAGGGGCTAGAAATACAGATGAAGTTTCCCTTCACTCGCCTGCTGCTCACCTCCAGCTCTGTGGCCCTGTGGTTGGAGACCGCCGCTCAAGTGCATTTGAAAAGATCCATCCCATGCCATTCTTCAGAGTCATCTTTACTGCTGCAGTGGTCAACTTGTAGCACCCCTAAGCTCGCAGGACATATGCTTCAACTGGCATTTCACAATCAACAGTATGTGGTAGCTTGAGTCATTTTGAGGTCACTTCCTGGAAATCACCAGCATCCCATATCCCATTAGCAAGGAGTTCAGCACTGCTCCTTGGATAACCAAACCTATTCCCAAATCCCATCTGTGTGCGTCTATCTCCTGGTACCCTTCCTAGCATCAATTCTGTATTTGTAGGAGTCCAATCAGGAGACACAAACCACTCAAAACTTTAAACTAGAATGAGCAAGGTGGCTCACACCTGTAATCCCAGCACTTTGGGAGGCCAAGGTGGGTGGACTGCTTTGAGCTCAGGAGTTTGAGAACAGTCTGGGAAACATGGCGAAACCTCGTCTCTACGAAAAACACAAAAATCAGCTGGGTGTGGTGGCACTTACCTGTAATCCCAGCTACTCGGGAGGCTGAGGTGGGAGAATTGCTTGAGCCTGGCAGGTGGAGGCTGCAGTGAGCAGAGGTTGTGCCACTGTACTCCAGCCTGGGTGACAGTGTGAGACCTGGTATCAAAAAGAAAAAATGTATATATGTAAATTTAATATAAAAAGTATTAATTTTTTGGCCAGGCACAATGGCTCATGCCTGTAATCCCAGCACTTTGGGAGGCCAAGGCAGACAGATCACCTGAGGTCAGGAGTTCGAGACCAGCCTGACCAGCATGGAGAAACCCCATCTCTACTAAAAATACAAAATTAGCTGGGCATGGTGGCACATGCCTGTAATCCCAACTACTCGGGAGGCTGAGGCAGGAGAATCGCTTGAACCCGGCAGGTGGAGGTTGCGTTGAGCTGAGATAGCGCCATTGCACTCCAGCCTGGGCAACAAGAGTGAAACTCCATCTTGAAAAAAAAAAGGTATTAATTTTTACAGAGGATCAGCACAATGAGGGACACACTAGCACAAAGTAAAGACAACTCTAGAGAATACAGAACTAGCAGAGGCCAGGCATTGTGGCTCATGCCTGTAATCCCAGCAATTTGGGAAGCGTAGGCAGGAGGATCGCTTGAGGCCAGGAGTTGAAGACCAATCAGCACAAAATAGTGAGACTCTGTGTCTACCAAAAAAAGAAACATTAGCCAGGTGTGGTGGTGGTGCACACCCGTAGTTCCAGCTACTTGGGAGTCTGGGGTGGGAGAATCCCTTGAGCCTGGGAAGTCTACACTACAGTGAGCCAAGATTGTGCCTCTGCACTCCAGCCTGGATGACAGAGTGAGACCCTGTCTTAGAAAGAAAAAAGAAAAGAAAGTGTTAATCCCCCTATGGGAATCTCCTCTTCTCCTGCCCTCTCTGGAACCTCACTTGTCAGTTCTTCCTCCCACTTTCCTGTATCTTTAACCTATCCCCCACTTTTAGCTCCTTCCCATCATCATTTAAATTACTCAAACTTCTTCTGTTTTAAAAACCTCTCCCTAAACTCAGTGAGAGGTCTCCTGCACACCCATTGAGCCATCTGCTCTCCCTGGTGCCTTCTCTACAGCAGCCTGAGCCATGTCTCTAATCCATGAATCTCATCATGTTACTCCCCCATTTATATCACTTCTCCTTGCCTCAGGGATTAAGTCCAAACTCCTTAACAGCCCCTGCTCTGCCCTGCCTTGCAAGGCAGCCTTACTGCTTGCCCCTCTCCATTTCATCTGCTATAGAGTCCAACTGAGCCTCATCTGCCCCTTGAATGCACTCTCTTTCTCCTCTGGGAGTCTCTGAAGTGGGTGATATCCTCTGCTTATAATATGCTTCCCCTTAAACCTCTACTCTCTTCCTAGCTAGCTTCGACTCCTCTGTCACTTGTCTGCTTTGGCATCATCTCCTCATGGAAGACTTCTTTGACTCCCCAGATTCTCAGGAGCATGGCAGGTGAGGTGCTCCTCCCATGAATGGATGGAGATTAGGGAGTGTGTGTTATTCATGCTTAATTCACCAGTGCTTAGCTGAGTACCTGGCATAAAATAGTTACTGTGGTGGCCAAAGTAATAACCCCCACCCCCACCAATTGCTCATGTCCTATGTTACACAGCACAATTACATAGGAAGGGGGAATTAAGAGTGCAGATAAAATTAATGTTGCTCATCAGCTGACCTTAAAACAAGATTATCCTGGAGTATCCAGGAGAGCCCATGTAATTACAAGCATTCTTCAAAACTGGAAGAGGGAGGCAGAAGGTTAAGAACCAGAGACGGTGGGCACAATGGCTCATGCCTGTAATACCAATACTTTGGGAGGCCAGGGCAGGAAAATCCCTTGAGTGCAGGAGTTCAAGGTCAGCCGTGGCAACATACTGAGGCCCCATCTCTACAAAAAAATAAAAACAAAATTCACTGAGTGTCACGATGCTTACCTGTAGTCCCAGCTACTGGGAAGGCTGACATGGTAGGATTGCTTGAGCCTGGGAGTTTGAGGCTACAATGAGCCACGATTAGACCACTGAACTCCATCCTGAGTGACAGGGCAAGGTCCTGTTTCTAAAGAAAAAAAGGACATTGGACCACTGAACTCCATCCTGAGTGACAGGGCAAGGTCCTGTTTCTAAAGAAAAAAAGGACATTGGAATCAGGGTCCTCTCCATCCTGAGGTACCTACAAGGCATCTCTCTCTGCAAACGAGTAAACATCACCCTCCAACTCCTTACAGAGTGGAGCAGCAGGAAAACTCCTTCACCTCATTTCTGTGCTGCTTGGGAGGCCTGGACAGCCCAATAACCAGCTCCTTGCTGATGAAGCAATCAGGAAATGGCTCGAGTTGAGCTAAGGAGAATTTGGATCCTTCTTTTGGTTCTCAATAGGCAGGATAGGAGCCAGGCATGGTGGCTCATACCTGTAATCCTTGCACTGTGGGGGGCCAAGGTGAGAGGATTGCTTGAGGCCAGGAGCTCAAGACCAGCCTGGGCAACATAGCAAGACCTGGGTGGCATACACCTGTGGTCCCTACTACTTGGTAGGATGAGGTGGGAGGATTGATCACTTGATCCCAGGAGTTTCAGGCTGCAGTGAGCCATGATCACACCACTGCACTTCAGCCTGGGTGACAGAGACAGACCATGTCACAAAAAGTTAGAAAGAAAAAAAAAGAGAGGGGGAGAGAGACTATACACAGGCACCACCACATTTGGCCAATTTTTAAATATTCTGTAGAGACAAGGTCTTGCTAGGTTGCCCAGGCTAGTCTAAAACTCCTGGCATGAGGCTGGGCATGGTGGCTCATGCTTGTAATCCCAGCACTTTGGGAGGCTGAGGCAGGCAAATCACCTGAAGTCTGGAGTTCGAGACCAGCCTGGCCAACATGGTGAAACTCTGACTCTACCAAAAATACAAAAATTAGCTGGGCAGTAGTGGCGTATACCTGTAGTCTCAGCTACTCGGGAGGCTGAGGCAGGAGAATCACTTGAACCTGGGAGGCGGAGGTTGCAGTGGACCCCATCACTGCACTCCACCCTGGGTGACAGAGCGAGACTCTGTCAAAAACAACAACAACAACAACAAACCTCCTGGCATCAAGACATCTTCCTGTCTTAGCCTCCCAATGCCCTGGGATTATACTGTTTCCTATAATTGAAGACACTTGCTCTTATACTGCCTTAAGGTATAAAGGAAAAAAAAAAAACAGATAATGGCAAATGTTGGTGAAGGCCGGGCATGGTGGCAGCCTGTAATTCCAGAACTTAGGGAGGCTGAGGTGGGCAGATCACTTGAGGCCAGGAGTATGAGACTAGCCTGGGCAACATGGTAAAATCCCATCACTACAAAAAAAATATAAAAATTAGCCAGGCATGGTGGCGTACACCTGTAATTTTCAGCTACTCAGGAGGCTGAGATGAGAGAATCACTTGTGCCTGGGAGGTCAAGGCTGCAGTGAACTGTGATGGCATCATTGCACTGCAGCCTGAGAGACAGAGCAAGCCCCTAACTAGAAAAAAAAAAATGTCAGTGCAGATGTGGAGGAATTGGAATCCACATACATTACTGGTGGGAACATAAAATCGTGTAACCATTTTGTTTGGGTATTTCTTTTCTTGTTATTTTAATTGGATTTTTTAAAAATCAAGACAGGGTTTCACTATCTTGCCCAGGCTGGTCTTGAATTCACGGGCTCAAGCCATCCTCCTAGCTGAGCCTCCTGAGTAGCTGGGATTACAGGTGTGAGCCATCGCACCCAACTGGTGTAGCCACTTTAGAAAACAGTCTGGCAGTTTCTCAAAAGGCTAAATGTACAGTCATCCTATAATGCAACAATTTCACTCCTAGGCATATATCCCAGAAAAATAAAAATATATGTCCACACAAAAACTTGTACAACAATCTTCATAGCAGCATTATTCATAATGACCAATACATGGAACACATGGAAACAATCCAAATATCTACCAACTGATGAACAGATAAACAAAATGCAGTGTGTCTCTACCATGGAATACTGCCATAGAAGGAATGAAATATTGATACACACTATGACATAAAGTTCGGGGTCTACAAAGGCTGGCGGGAGCTGGGCAGGAGCTGAGCCAAAAGAGCTTGCTTGCTGGGAGGCCGGAGCTGGGCCTGGAGAGGCTTACTTCAGGACGACTTGGGCCTGCAGAGGTCGCCGGGAGGCCCAAGCTGGGCCTGGAGGAGCCCACCGACCGGACGCCGTTTGGGGCCTGGAGACGCCGTTGGAAGGCAGGAGCTGAGCCTGGAGAGGCCACCATGAGGCCTGAGCTGGGCCTGGGGAGCTTGGCCTGAGGAAGCTGTGGGCCGACCAAGGCCACCAGGAGCTGGGCAGGCGCTGAGTCCAAAGAGGTTGTTGGGAGGCCGGAGTCGGGCCTGGAGACGCAGCTGGGCGGAAGAGCTGGGCCCGGAGAGGACGCCGGGAGGCTGCAAGTGGGTCTGGAGAGGCCAACTTGAGGAGGTTCTGGGCCCGGAGAGGCCGCCGGAAGGGAAAAACTGGGCCTGGAAAGGCCATTGTGAGGAATGAGCCCCATGGGCCTGAAGAGGCCACTGGCAGGCGGGAGCCGGGCCTGCCGAAGCGGCGGAAAGGCAGGAGCTTTGGACTGGGGAGGCCGCAGTGAGGTGAGAGCTAGCTGGGCGTGGAGAGTCCGCCGTGAGGCAGAGGCTGGGCCTGTGCAGGCCTTCGGGAGGCAGGAGGCCGGGCCTGGAGAGGCCGACTGGAGGTCAAATTCGGGCCTGCAGAGGCCGCCGAAAGTCAAAAGCGGGGCCTGGGAAGGACGCCGGGAGGCATGAGCTGGGCTGGGCTGAAAGAGGTCACTGGGAGGCAGGAGGAGCTGGGCCTGGAGAGGCTGACTCGAGGAACTTTTGCACCCGGAGAGGCCGCTGAGAGGCCAGAGCTGGGCCTGGGGAGGCCGACTTGAGGACGACTTGGAGGCAGGAGCTGACCCTGGACAGGCCGACTTGACAACAGTCTGGGCCTGCGGAGGCCGCCAGGAGGAAGAGCTGGGCCTGGAGAGGCCCACTTGAGGAAGTTCTGGGTCTGGAGATGCTGCCAAAAGGCAAAAGCTGGGCCAGAATGGCCACTGTGAGGCATAAGCTTGCCCTAGAGAGGCCATTGAGGTAGGAGTGGGGCCTGTAGAGGCTGCTGAAAGGCAGGAGCTTGGCCTAGGGGGTTGCGGTGAGGCACATGCTGGGCCGGGAAAATCTGCTGTGAGGCAGAGGTTGAACCTGTAGAGGCCGACGGAAGGCACGAGTTGGGCCCGGAATGGCAGAGTTGAGAAAGTTCTCGGTCTAGAGAAGCTGCTGGGATGCAGGAGCTGGGCCCGGAGAGGCCACCAAGGCATGATCTGTGCCTAAAGAGGCCAATGTTAGGCAGGAGCTGTGCCTGGAGAGGCCGACTTGAGGAAGTTTCGGGCACGGACAGCCTGTCGAGGGGCAGGAGCTGGGCCTGGAGAGGCCACCGTGAGGCATGAGCTGGGACTAATGAGATTAGTGTGAGGCAGGATCTGGGCCTGTTGAGGCTGCTGGGAGGCAGGTAGGACCTTGTTTGGGGAAGGCCTCTGTGAGGCAAAAGCTGGGCCTGGAGAGGCCATTGTCACGCAGGAGCTGGGCCTGTCCAGGCCATTGGGAGGCAGAAGGTGGGCCTGGAAAGCTTGACTTGAGGCAGTTTTGGGCCTACAAAGGCCACTAGGAGCTGGGCAGGAGCTGAGCCAAAAGAGGTTGTTCTGAGGCAGGAGTTGGACCTCCAGACACAGTCAGAAGAAAGAGCACGGCCTGTAGAGGCCACCTGGGGGCAGCAGCTGGGCCTGGAGATGTCAACGAAAGGCAGGAGCTGGGCCTTGAGAGGCCGACTTGTGGACATTTTGGCCCTGGATTTTGTGGCCTGGACTTGAGGACATTTGGGCCTCCTGCAAAGAGGCAGGAGCTGGGACTAAAGAGGCCGTTGTAAGGCAGGAGCTGGGCCTGTACAGGCTGCCGGGAGTCAGAAGATGGGCCTCAAGAGGCCACTGTAAAACAGGAGCTGGGTCTTGGAAGGTGGCCGTGAGGCAAAAGCTGGCCCTTGGGAGGCCAATGAGTGGCAGGAGTTGGGCCTGGTGAGGTCGACTTGAGAAAGTTCAGGGCCTGGAGAGAAGGCTGGGAGGCAGGAGCTGGGTCTAAAGAGGCCATTCTAACGATGGAGCTGTGCCTGTGGAGGCTGTTGTGAGGCAGTAGCCTCATCTGCGGAGACTGCCGTGAGGTAGGGTATGGGCCTAAATAGGCCACTGTGAGTCATGAGCTTGGTCTGTAGAGGCTGACTGGAGAAAGTTCTGGGCCTGGAGAGGCTGCCGGGAGGTAGGAGCTGGGCCAAAAGATTTAAGCACATTACATTTATTAGGCACTTTATTTCCATTATTACACTGTAATATATAATAAAATAATTATAGAACTCACCATAATGTAGAATCAGTGGGCGTGTTAAGCTTGTTTTCCTGCAACTAGATGGTCCCATCTGAGCGTGATGGGAGAAAGTGACAGATCAATAGGTATTAGATTCTCATAAAGACAGCGCAACCTAGATCTCTCACATGCACGGTTCGCAACAGGATGCGTTCTCCTATGAGAATCTAATGCTGCTGCTGATCTGAGAAGGTGGAGCTCAGGCGGGAATGTGAGCAAAGGGGAGTGGCTGTAAATACAGACGAAGCTTCCCTCACTCGACACCACTCACCTCCTGCTGTGTGGCTCCTTACGGCTCCATGGCTCAGGGGTTGGGGACCCCTGCTCAAGTGCATCCAAAACGACCCTTCCCACACTAGTCTTCATAGTGGTCAAGTACAGCAACCACTTAGCTCCCAAGGCATGTGCCTCAGCTGGCATTTCATCACAATCAACGTAAGTGGTAGCTTGAGTCATTGTGAGGTCACTTCCTGGAAATCACCAGCATCCCATTTCCCACTGGCAAAGAGCTCAGCACTGCCCCTTGGGAAACCAATCCTATGCCCAAATCCCATCTGTGTGGGTTTATCTCCTGGGACCCTTCCTAGCATATTAGTCAGAGTCCAATCAGGAAGCATAAACCACTCAAAAGTTTAAAGTGATAAAATTTAATACAGAGAATTATTCATTATAACAGGTGAACAGCATAATGAGAGATTGGCTAGCACAAAGTAAAGAGAACTCTAGAGAATATAGGACTAGCCCAGGCCAGGCATGGTGGCTCATGCCTGAAATTCCAGCAATTTGAGAAGCTAATGCAGGAGGATTGCTTAAGGCCAGGAGCTAGAGACCAGTCTGGACAACACAGTGAGACCCTGTCTCTATGCAAGAAAAGAAAAAAATTAGCTGGGAGTGGTGGTGCACACTTGTAGTCCCAGCTACTTGGGAAGCTGAAGTGGGAGGGTAGTTTGAACCTGGGAGGTCAAGGCTACAGTGAGTCATGATTATGCCACTACAGTCAAGCCTAGGTGACAGAGCAAGACCCTGTCTCAAAGAACAAAACAACAACAACAACTACCATTTACAGACAGAAAAGAAATAGAGCCAATAAGCTAAGAAAAGATATTGAAATGTGACAAATAAATATGAGGCCTTTTATCTATTTTAAATAATCAAACAAAAAATAATTTATTAAATTATAATACCCTGTGCTGGCAAAGGTGCAGTGAAATGGGCACTTTCTTATACTATGAGGGGTTTTAAAATTGTATATAAGCCTTCCAGGGTAAAGCTTGGCAATTTTTTAAAATAATAGAGACACGGTCTCACCATACTGCCTCCTCCAACTCTTGGCTTCAAGCAATCCTCCTGCCTTAGCCTCCCAAAGTGCTGGGATAATAGCTGGGAGGCACCCAAAACCTTGTCAATTTACAGCAAGGGCAATGAGAATGTCCATTCACCATGACTCACAGTAATCTTACTTCTGGAAATACCTTGGGAAGACAATTCAATCTAAACAAAAGGTCATCTGTACAAACACAGTGAAAATCTGGGAGTAATTGAAGACAGAGTAATTAAGTGAAATATGAAACAGTTATAAGAAATTATACTATGATATTTATAGGCACCTAGTAAAAGGTAAGGTGATGTTAGCTGCTACTTTTTTGTTGTTTTGATACAGGGTCTCACTCTGTCACCCAGGCTGGAGTGCAGAGGCCTGATCATGACTCATTGCAGTCTCAGCCTCCCTGGGCTCAAGTGATCCTCCCACTTCAGCCTCCCAAGTAGCTGGGACTACAGGAACATGCTACCACACACTAGGCTAATTCATGTATTTTTCTGTAGGGATGGTGACTCCCTTTGTTTCTGAGGCCTGTCTCCGACTCTTGGCCTCAAGCCATCCTCCTGTCTCAGCCTCCCAAAGTGTTGTGATTATCGGTGTGAGCCACCACACCTGGCCAGCTGCTACTTTTATCAATATTATTATTATTCCACTCAACTAAAAATCATTTGTCATTAAAAATTATTACTTTTAAGGCTATGGAACAGTATGTCCTACAGCATAACTGTACAAACATATACAGTCGTCCCTCGGTATACAGAGAGGATTAGTTCCAGCCCCCCATCTCTGCATATACCAAAATCCATGCATACTCACATTTCGCAGTTACCCCTCTGGAACCCACTTATAGGAAAAGTCCAAATATGAGCTAGGCATAGTGGCAAGCACCTATGGTCTCAGTCACGTGGGAGGCTGAGGTGGGAGGATTGCTTGAGCCTGGGAGGTTGAGGCTGCAGTCAGCTGTGATAGCACTACTACACTCCAGCCTGGACAATAGAGCGAGACCCTGTCTCAGAAACAAAACAAAACAGGTTAGAAATTGTAACGAGGTCTGTTGGGCAAAATTCCATATATAAGCAAAGTATAAATTAATGAAGCAAAAGGTGATAAATTAGTACGATTGACTTTCTGGAGTTTCTGACAATAAAGGTAAGAAAAATGCAAAACACAGAGACAAAGGATAAAAAAATAAATTAGGGAAACATTCTACAGGTTTAATAGGAAGACATTGGCCATGTTCGTGCAGCAGCAGTATATCACGATATGACATACCTTGGAGAGAAGTTAACAGATGAGGAAGTTGATAAAAATAATTAGAGAAGCAAAATACTAATAGTGATAGTCAAGTAAACCACGAAAAATTTCCAAAACTGATGTCAGCAAAATGGGAATATTGTAGTGTGTGTTGAAGCTCCTATACAACATTGTTTATGTGCCTTTTGTTTGTTTGTAAGGAACGTATATACTAAAGGTTCTTCTTGTTGTCAAAAGAACATGTGTGAATAAGTCATTTGAATTTATTCTTGTTTTCCTACTTTCATCTTCCTGCCATCATCCCATAGCCTTCAGAAATTTTTTATTTTTTTAGAAAATTGAACAAGTGCTCATTCAGTCCCTCTAGGATGGGAGGCAGGGGTGGAAGGGTCACTTGAGTCCAAGAGTTTGACACCAGCCTGGCCTACAAAGTGAGGCCCCATGCCTACAAAAATATTTAAAAATTAGCCAGGTGTCGTCATGTATACCTACAGTCCCAGTTACTCAGGAGGCTGAAGCAGGAGGATCCTTAGCCCAGGAGTTCAAGGCTGCAGTGAACTGTGACGGGACCAATGTACTCCAGCCTGGGTGACAGGGTGAGTCCCCACCTCCTAAAACAAAAAAAGAAAGAAAGAAAATAGTTCAAGTAGCAAATTGTATGTGGCTTACTCTGAATATTTCTAAACTAGAAGTTCTCAACCTTTTGGGGTCTAGCATCTCTTTACATTTTTTAACTTTATTGAAGATCTCTAAGACTTTATATAAATAATTATATTAAAATTAGAAAATAAGATAAAAATTTTAAAATATTATTCATCACATTCGTTAATAAAACCATTACATGTTGATATAATACAAGACAAAATTTTAAAAATATTTTATATTCATTACATATTAATAATAAAACCATTACATACTGATATAATACATTTTTTTTGAGACGAAGTCTTGCTCTTTTGCCCAGGCTGGAATGAAGTGGCGCGATCTCAGCTCACTACAACCTTTGTCCCCTGGGTTCAAGCGATTCTCCTGCCTCAGCCTCCCAAGTAGCTGGGATTACAGGTGCCCACCATGCCTGGCTAAATTTTGTATTTTTTTAGTAGAGACGGGGTTTTGCCATGTTGGCCAGGCTGGTCTGGAACTCTTGACCTTAGGTGATCCACCCACCTGGGTCTCCCAAAGTGCTGAGATTACAGCCGATTAATATATTTTTTAAAGCACTGATTAGTCAGGCAACAACATTAGACGGGGGTCTCCTCATTCCCAGCAACGCAAACCCCACTGCACGGGCTCCGGGGTTGCAAGGGCTGCAGAGCCCAAAGCCTCTGACTTGAGATTTCATTATTTTATTTGTATTGTGAGACAGGTCCTGTTCTGTCAACCAGACTGGAGTGCAGTTGTACACTTATAGCTCACTGCAGCCTTGACCTGGGCTCAAGCCATCTTCCTGCCTCAGCTCCCCAGTAGCTGGTTCTACAACTGAGTGCCCCCATAGCTGGCTATTTTTTAAATTTTTTGTAGAGTGAGGGGTCTTGCTATGTTGCCCAAACTGACCTCAAACTCCTGACCTCAAGATCTGCCCACCTCAGCCTTCTGAGCTGGAGCTACAAGTACACATCACCATGCCTACCTACGTTTATTTTATTTTATTAAATATTTTGAAAAATATTTCTGTAGAGAGGAGGTCTTGCTATGTTGCCCAGGCTGGTCTTGAACTCCTGCCCTTAAAAGACACTCCCATCTCTGCTTCCCAAACAGCTGGGACTACAGGCATGAGCCACTGCAATGAGCCTGAAGAGATTTCTTTTATCTAGCATCCCATACTTGGTAGGATTGGGAAAGGCAGTAGTGTTCTTTAAAATTACTTAAGAATTCATTAAGAATCAAACTCAACCTTGACCCCTGCCTTCTCTCACACCCAATATCCAGTCTGTCAGGAAATCCTGTTGACTGTCTTCGACATGTACTAAAGATCCCCACCCAGCAACTCCCTGGCCTCCTCCCCTACTTCTCCCCTCTGACCATCTCTCACCACCACCATGACCCTGCTCAGGACCACCATCACCTCCCGCCTGGATGTTGCCAAAGCTTGGCCCCCATGCTTCTACCCACATCTTCCCACAGTCTTTCTCAGACTCAAAAGCCAAGAGAATGCTTTTAAATCGGGAGACAGATCATGTCACCTCTCTGCTCAGAACCCTCCCGCAGCTCCCATCTGAGTCAAGAGTAAAAGCCAAAGCCCTAGCAATAACCTCCCAGGGCTTATGTGATCTGTACTGATCCCCACCCAGCAACTCCCTGGCCCCCTCCCCTAATTCTCTCCCTCTCTCGTGCTCCACAGGCCTCCTTCCGGAGCCTCAGACACACCTCACTTTATCCTGTTGTTTCTGCCTACAATCCTCTTCCCTTAGCACCTTGGCCAGCTCCTTCTCCTCCAAGTCTTTGCTCAATTTTCACTTAGCAGGCCAACCCTGACCATTCTATTCAACATTGCCATCTGTCCCCATGCCCACCATGCTCATTTCTTCTTGCTTTGCTTTCTCTCTCTTTTTTTTTTTTTGGACAAGATCTCACTCTGTCACCAAGGCTGGAGTGCAGTGGTGAAATCACAGCTCACTGCAACCTCAAATTCCCAGGCTCAAGCAATCCTCCCACCTCAGCCTCCCTAGTAGCTGGGACTACAGGTGTATGCCATCATGCCTGGCTAATTTGCTTAGTATTTTATTTTATTTTGAGACAGAGTTTCACTCTTCTTTCCCAGGCTGGAGTGCAATGATGTGATCCCAGCTCACTGCAACCTCCACCTCCTGGATTCAAGTGATTCTCCTGCCTCAGCCTTCCAAGTAGCTGGGATTACAGGTGCGTGCCACCGTGCCCGGCTAATTTTTGTATTTTTAGTAAGATAGGGTTTCACAATGTTGGCCAGGCTGGTCCTGAACTCCTGACCTCAGGTGATCTGCTTGTCTTGGCCTCTCAAAGTGCTGGGATTACAGGTGTGAGCCACTGCACCTGGCCAATTTTTTCATTTTTTGTAGAGACAAGGTCTCACTATGTTGCCCAAGCTGGTCTTGAACTCCTGGCCTCAAGTGATCCTCCTGCCTAAATTCCTAAAGTGCTGGGATTACAGGCATGAGCCATCATGCCTGGCTTCATGTTCATTTCTTCTTGCTGCTGCAACATAGTTTGCAGTTTCCTACATTTAGTGGCTTAAAACACCACAACTCTACCATCTTACAGTCCTGGGGGCCAGAAGCACAAACTAGGTCTATTAAGGCTAAAGTCAAGGTGTCAGCAGGGCTGCATTCCTTCTGGAGACTCTAAAATGTTCTCTTGGCTTTTCCAGCTTCTAGAAGCCACCCCTATTCCTTAGATCACAGCCCCTAACTCCATCTTCAAAGCCAGAAGTGAAGCATCTTCAAATCTCCCTCTCTTACCTCTGCTTCCATCACATCTCCTGCTCCTATTCTGACTCTCCTACTCTCTTTCTTTTATAAAGACCCTTGTGATTGCTGGGCATGGTGGCTCCCACCCATAATCCCAACACTTTGGGAGGTCAAGGCAGGAGGAACACTTGAGGCCCGGAGTTTAAAAGTAGCTTGAACAACATAGCGAGACTCCACCTCTAGAAAAAAATAAAAATAAGTATTAGCCAGACATGGTGGTGTGCATCTGTAGTCCCAGCTACTTGACAGGCTGAGGTGAGATGATTGCTTTAGCCCAGGAGTTTGAGATCAGCCTGGGTGACATAACTAAATCTCATTTCTACAAAAATGAGCTGGGCATGGGTGACATGCATGTGTAGTCCCAGCTACTTGGGAGGCTGAGGTGGGAGGATCGCTTGATCTCAGGAGGTCAAAGCTATAGTGAGCTATGATCACATGACTGCACTCCAGCCTGGATGACACAGGGAGATTCTGTCTCAAGAAAAGAAATATATATTTAATCTCTGTCCCTGGTTCCTGGCACAGAGCTTCTAAAGCTCTTACAAAGACCTCAGTGACAGACGTGACAGGAGTATCTTTTGTTTTAACATTCGGTCTTGGTCCCAGGTTTCTAACACAAGAGCCTCTAAGAACTTTGGGATCTCCAGCATGGTAAGAATGCATTTGGGGATGTTGTTGAGATGACTGGGTGACTGCAAACTCCTAGATTTCTTCAGGAGGACAGCTGATTGCCAGAGGAAGCAACCACAGGATAAGAGGATTGGAACTTTCAGCTTCATGCACTGAAATCCAGGAGGAAGAGGGGCTAGAAACTGACTTAATCACCAACAGCCAAAGATTTTATCAATCATGCTTGCATAATAAAGCCTCCATAAACACCCTGAACAGGGTTTGCAGAGCTTCCGGGGTTGCTGAACACAGGAGATGCTGGGAGGGTGGCATGTTCAACAGAGGGCATGGGAGCTCTCTGTCCCTCCTAACTTACCTTGCCCTCGGCATCTTTCTTTTTTCTGAGACAGTGTCTGGCTCTTTTTCCAGGCTAGAGTGCAGTGGCACAATCTCAGCTCACTGTAACCTAAGCCTCCCCAGTCCCCAGCTCAAGGTATCCTCTCACTTCAGCTTCCCTAGTAGCTGGAACTACAGGTGCACAACACCACACCTGGTTATTATTATTATTTTTTAATTTTTTGTAGAGACAGGATTTCACCATGTTACCCAGGCTGGTCTCAAACTCCTGAGTTTAAGTGATCCTCCCACCTCGGCCTCCCAAAGTGCTGGGATTACAGGCATGAGCCACCACATCCAGCATGTACGTCTTTTTCATTGGCTGTTTCTGAGATGTATCCTTTACAATGAACCAGTAATAGGAAATGAACTGCCCAGATGCGGTGGCTCACATCTGTAATCCCAGCACTTTAAGAGGCTGAGGTGGGAGGATCACTTGAGCCCAGGAATTTGTGGCCAGCCTGGGCAACACAACAAGACCCCATCTATACAAAAAATAAATTAGCCAGATGTGGTGGTGCAGGCATGTAGTCTCAGCTACTAGGGAGGATGAGGTGGGAGAACCACTGGAGCCCAGACAATCAAGGCTGCAGTGAGCTATGACTGCACCACTGCACACCAGCCTGGGCAACAAAATGAGACCCTCTCTCTCAGAAAAAAAGAAAAGAAACTGTTTTTCTGAGTTCTGTAAACTGTTCTAGCAAATTATTAAACCCAAGAAGAGGGTCATGGGAACCCCTGATTTGTAACAGGTTGGTCAAAAGTACAGGTGACAACCTAGGACTTGCCACTGGCATCTGAGGTGAGCATAGTCTCATGGGACTGAGCCCCTAATTTGTGGGGTCTGTGCTAACTCTAGGTAGTGTCAGAATAAAATCGTGGGATACTCAGTTAATATCCAGAGCATTGGAGAATTTGGTATAGAAACTCCATACATACATTCAGTTGGAAGTGTGTGAATGGAGACAAACATGGGCTTTTCTGTCACCTGTCTACCTGCTTAACCGCACAGGAGAGGCAATACGTGGTGCTCATGAACAAAGCAAACATTAAAGTCAGACCAGACCCAACATTTGATTCAGTCTTAATATCCAGGTGAGCTTGGGCAAATCACCCATTATTCCTAAGTCATCACTTCATTCATAAAATGGGGATAACTGTGGCACCTACCTGTGATTCTGTGAGAATTAACGAAATATTATGCTTGATGTTACAGTGATCATCATACCTATTCCAAACTATTTGACAAGGACAGTGATGGATGATAACATCAAAAGATTAGAAACTGCAGTAAGGTCTCTCGGGCAAAATTCCATACAAGCAAATGACTGTCTCTCCAAAGCATTCCTGCCACACTTAATTCACCATTCCCTGAACAAAATGTGCCATCTTCATTGTCCAGGTTTGTACAGTGCTGGTTTCTCTGCCTTAGCAGCTCACTTCACCCCATCCCAGCCCAATCCCCATCCTTCCACCTCCCCCTTCCCTCCCCACTCTCATACAACTCTTCCTCATCTTTCAGGACCTGGCTTTAATGTCACCTTAACTGGAAGCTTCTCTCACCCTCCAAAGAGCTTCCCATTGCACTTGATGCATACACTATTATTTGATCATTTTTGCATACACTATTATTTGATCACGTTTGAGTCACAGTCCAAGTCTTTCTGTACCTGAATAACATGTTGCCCAGTCAGTCTCTCTTCCTGGACTCTGAAGTCTTTCATGGTAGATCCAGCTGGAAGTGACAATGACATTATTTAAAAAAAAAAAAAAAAGAGGGATGACACAGACAGACATCAGTACTTAAAAAGTTTTAAATGGTATGTGAAAAACAAAATTCAAGGGCTTCTAGGAGAAACGTAGGAGAGAAGGTGTTACCGGGAATTATAAAGGGTTATTTTATTTTATTTTATATTATATTTTTTGAGAAAGGGTCTTGCTTGCTCTATTGCCTAGGCTGGACTGCAGTGGTGCGATCACAGTTCACTGCAGCCTCAACCTCCAGAGCTTGAGCAATATTCCCACCAAATTTTTATTTTATTTAAGAAACGCAGTCCTACTTTGTTACCAAAGCTAAAGTGCAGTGGTGTGATCATAGCTTTCTGCAGCCTCAACCTTCTAGGCTCAAGTGATCCTCCAGTCTCAGCCTCCCCAGTAGCTGGGACTACAGGTGTACACCACAGTATCTAGCTCACTTTTTTTTTTAATTTTTAGTAGAGACAAAGTGTCGCTATGTTGACCAGGCTGGTGGTGATCTCCTACCCTCAGGCAGTTCTCTCACCTCAGCCTTCCAACATGCTGGGATTATAGGTGTGAGCTGCCACACCTGGTTGAGGAGGTTAATTTTTAACTATATAAAGAGCTCGAAGCAAATATCAGAAGTAACCTAAACGCCTACGGCACCTGACTGGTAAATTGTGATACATTCATATAATAAAATATTATGCAACCATGAAAAGGATTAAGATAGATCAATAGGTATTGGCACAAATGTCCACAAAATATGAAAATGTGAAGTGATGTTCAATCAGCCTATATGTATTCTGAAGAATATCGCCCATTTTCTCAACAGCAATTATTTTCTGAGATAAGATTATGGGTCTAAACAGCGAAGGAAATTTTTCACTTCTTTATTTAAAAATATTTACTATTTTTATAATTTCATAAAAGATTAAATAGATCACTGAATTAGTAAAAGACACATTAACTCTATAAATGGAAAAGACATGGACAGCCCAGGCATGGTGGCTCATGCTTATAAAACCAGCACTTTGGGAGGGGGCGGTGGGGGGATTGCTTGAGGCCAGGAGTTCCAGACCGGCCTAAGAAACAAAGTGAGACCTTGTCTCTATTAAAAATAAAAAAAAATTGGCCAGGTATGGTGCCGCATGTGCCTACAGTCCCAACTGCTGAGGTAGAAGGATCACCTGAGCCCAGGAGGTCAAGGCTGCAGTGACCTGGAAAACAGAGCAAGACTTCGTCTCAAAAAAAAAAAAAAAAAAAAAAAAAAAAGGACAATAAAGAAATAAAGCTAATAAGCTAACATAAGGAAAGATATTGAAATGTGACAAATAGGCAAGGCACAGTGGCTCACACCTGTAATCCCAGCATTTTGGGAGGCCAAGGAGGGTAGATCATGAGGTCAGGCATTTGAGACCAGCCTGATCAACACGGTGAAACCCCATCTCTACTAAAAATACAAAAATTAGCCGGGCGTGGTGGTGTGCGCCTGTAATCCCAGCTACTCAGGAGGCTGAGGGAGGAGAATCACTTGAACCTGGGAGGCAGAGGTTGTAGTGAGCCGAGATCGTGCCACTGCACCCCACCCTGGGTGACAGAACGAGACTGTGTCTAATTAAAAAAAAAAAAAAAAAAGGAGTGACAAAGTACTATGAGGTCTTTTATTTATCAAAAATAATCAAACAGAAAATAACCTGTTAAATTATAATACCCTGTGCCAGCAAAGGTGCAGTGAAATGGGCATTTTCTTATACTATTAGTGATGTTTAAATTGTATATAAGCCTTCCAGAATAAAGCTTGGCATTTTTTTTTAAATAATACAAACAGTGACTCATTATACTGCCTCCTCCATCTCCTGGCTTCAAGCAATCCTCCCACCTCAGCCTCCCAAAGTGCTGGAATTATAGGCTGACAGCCACCATGCCTGAAAGCTCGGAAATTTACATTCTTATTAATTTACATTAATAAGAATGCTCATGCCCTGTGACTCACAGTAATCTCACTTCTGGAAATGTCATCTTTGGATATAATTCAACCTAAACAAAGGTCACATGCACAAACTCAGTGAAAATCTGTAACTTTTTTTTCTCTTTTTTTTTAAAAATATGGAATGCTTCACAAATTTGCATGTCATTCTTGCACAGAGGCCATGCCAATCTATTATTCCAACTTAAGTATATGTGCTACTGGAGCAAGCATGAGTAATTTAAGATAGAGTGGTTAAGTGAAATAAGGAAGAGTTATGGGGAATTTAAAAATCGATGGTATTTATAGGCACCTAGTAACAGCTGAGTAAATATTAGCTGCTACTTTTATTATTTTCATGGTAATTCCACTAAATTAAAAATTGTCATTAAAAATTACCATTGCCATGGAACATAATGTATCCTACAGTATAATTGTAAAAACAGATAAAATGTGTCCCTTGGTATACGGGAGGGATTGGTTCCAGCTCCCCCATTTCTGTGTACACCAAAATCCACGCATATTCAACTTTTCAAAGTCAGTCCTGTGGAATCCACATATAAACAAAACGGGAAAATAAGGTGTGGTGACAAGCACCTGTAGTCCCAGCTACTTGTGAGGCTGAGGCAGGAGGACTGCCTGAGCCCAGGAGGTTGAAGCTGCAGTGAGCCATAATTGCACCACTGCACTCCAGTCTGGGCAACAGAATGAGACAGGAGGTTCACTTTTTAATAGAATTTTTCTGTTCACTTGAAGATATGATCAGGACTGTGGCATATGAAAATTCTTCATAAAATAATTATCTAATCTAATTAATGCTGGAATTGGGAACAGAAAATGTTTTGGCGACTATTTATTCCTTCACTTGCTATTACATAAACTATTGCCAGTGGGCACTTACCAACCAGAAGTGTCATCTCAGAGCTACTCACAATGAAAGGTGATATCTGGGGCTCAGGTGTGTTGAGGTCCCCACACCTGGGCTATGCGTGCTGAGTGGAACTTATTGTCCATCCATTTTCTATATTCCAGCACTGGGAAACTTGGGTTTATCCATCTTGATGAGATGTCATTTAAATTCCACTTGGCAAGAACCACAAATGGAAGAAAGGCCATGAAACCACAGGACAGTACTTGTTCTCAAGGGAATCTTCAGCTTAGGTGGCTCTGAAAGAGAAACTACATTGTTGAAAAATCATCGCAGGTCAGGTGAGGTGGCTCATACCTATAATCCCAGCCCACTGGGAGACTAAGGCAGGAGGATCCCGTGAGGCCAGGAGTTCAAGACCAGCCTGAGCAACAAAGTGAAACCTCATCTCTACAAAAAATTAGAAAATGAGCTGGGTGCGGTTAACACATTCCTATAGTCCCAGCTACTCTGGAGGCTGAAATGGGAGGATCACTTGAGCCCAAGAAGTAGAAACTGCAGTGAGCTCTGATCTCACCACTGCACTCCAGCCTGGGTGACCCACACACACACACACACACACACACACACACACCCTCATCTCAGTCTGTCCAGCCTTGACTAATGAAAAGGGTCTTCTGGTTACAGAAGAGGTATGCTCTTTTGTAGGACAGGGAGAGACCAGCAAGCTTGTTCACAGCCTTTTCCTTGTCCTCTGCTTAGTTTTCCAAGAACCCTCACAGTGGAAATGGAGGCCCTGGAAAAAGGACCCAAATCTTGTTACGAGGGGAGAAATATGCATCCTTTGTCAATTAATAAATGGAACACCTGCCTTAAAAACCAGGGAGTTCTGCTAGAATGAATCACTCCCTACGACCCTGACCTTTGCAGGGAAACATGAAAAACCGGAGTTCAACCGGGCATGATGGATCACACCTGTAATCCCAGCACTTTGGGAGGCCGAGGCAGGCGGAACACCTGAGGTCAGGAGATCTAGACCAGCCTGGCCAACATGGTGAAACCCCAGCTCTACTAAAAATAAGAAAATTAGCTGAGATGAGGGTGTGTGTGTGTGGCCAACATGGTGAAACCCCAGCTCTACTAAAATTAGCTGAGGGTGTGTGTGTGTGTGTGTGTGTGTGTGTGTGTGTGTGTGTGTGTGTTGAGACAGGGTCTCACTCTGTCACCCAGGCTGGAGTGCAGTGTAGCTGAGGGTTTGTGTGTGTGTGTGTGTGTGTGTGTGTGTGTGTGTGTGTGTGTGTTGAGACTGTAGCTGAGGGGGTGTGTGTGTGTGTGTGTGTGTGTGTGTGTGTGTGTTGAGACAGGGTCTCACTCTGTCACCCAGGCTGGAGTGCAGTGGTGGACCCTGTAATCCCAGGTACTAAGGAGGCTGAGGCAGGAAAATCGCTTGAACCTGGAAGGTGGAGGCTGCAGTGAGCCAAGATTGCACCACTGCGCAAGGCACTGCCAAATACCAGCTGGCTGTCTCCATGGGGCACCACTGTATCTCTGGCTCTCGTTTCCCCAGGAGATGCTCTATTACAGCCTTCTGTTACATTTTGTATCCTGCACATTTCCTAGCGTAATACCTCACAACATAGCAGGCTGCTGAGTCAATGCTGATCTACTGCAGATCCAACTTCAGGTTCCAGCAGGGCTTGTGTGTTTGAGAAATTAAAAAGGAGAGAATGGACCCAGATTGGCGCTGGCCAGCTTAGCAGTCCGAGGATATAAGCTGCTTAAACTGACTACAGTGCCTCTGATTTTCTGAGTCTGCCCTTGCTCCTAGGGCTCTTTGGATGAAATTAACTTCTCCTTTTTGAAGAAATGGTTTGCTAGAATACAAAAAATGTGGCCAGGCACGGTGGCTCACGCCTGTAATCCCAGCACTTCGGGAGGCCCCGGGAGGGGGGATAACGAGGTCAGGAGTTCAAGACTAGCCTGGCCATCATGGTGAAATCCCATTTCTACTAAAAATACAAAAATTAGCCAGGTGTTGTGGCATGCGCCTGTAGTTCCAGCTTCTTGGAGGCTGAGGCAGGAGAATCGCCTGAACCCGGGAGGTGGAAGTTGCAGTGAGCCGAGACTGTGTCACTGCACTCCAGCCTGGGCAACAAAGCAAAACTCTATCTCAAAAAAAAAAAAAAAAAAAAAAAAAAAAAAAAAAAAAAAGAGAATGTAAAAAATTTAAAGAAGAAAAAAATGTTAAAATAAAATTTTCTCCTAAAGAGCACTCAAAAGCACACACCCACCAATGCTGGATCTATTTATCTCTCTCTTGCTTTTTTTTTCTGAGATAGGGTCTCACTCTGTCACCCAGACTGGAGTGCAGTGGCGAGATCACAGCTCACTGCAGCTTCCAACTCCTGGGCTCAAGCTATCCTCCCACTTCAGCCTCCCGAGTAGCTGGGATTACAGGTGCATGCCATCATGCCTAGCTAATTTTTTAATTTTTTGTAGAGGGGTCTCGCTATGTGGCCCAGGCTGGTCTTGAACTCCTGTTTCAAACTAATCCTCCCACCTTGGCCTCCCAAAGTGCTGGGATTATAGGCTTTAGCCACTGTGCCCAGTCTATTTATTTTTCTATAACTCATATATTAAATCTTCCTCCTTAAATCGCTTCCTATCCACCCATCTGCAGGCATAGCAAACACAGGTCTCAGGGGGTCAGGCAACCTACATGAAGGAAGGAGGCTGAAGTAATGTGGGAAACCAGGGGGAACTGTAGCAAACTGCAAGGTGTTCACTTCGGAAGTTTTTCCAACACTGTGATGGTCAAACCAAACACAAAAACAGGAAGCCCAGCTCAGTCACCAGCAGCCAACGTGGGATATTTGATCTACATGCTACAATGCAAACTGCTTAGGATGAATGACCTGGTCTTCCACCAACCTGCTCTTCAGGTCCAGTCACTCCTGCCCAAGACCCTACACTCTAATGACATGACCCACATTCACACTACTCTCCTGACACCTTTGCTTGTTCACTCTTTTTTTTTCCCCAACTAATAATTTTTTTTTTTTACTTTTTTTGAGACAGAGTCCCCCCTCTGTCATACAGGCTGAAGTACAGTGGGGTGATTATGTCTCACTGCAGCTTCCATCTCCTGGGCTCAAGTGATCCTCCCACTTCAGCCTCCCAAGTAGTTGGGATTATAGGCAGGTACCACAACACTCAGTTTATTATTTTTTTTCTTTTTTTCTTTTTTTTGAGATGGAGTCTCACGTTGCTCAGGCTGGAGTGCAGTATGCAATCTCGGTTCACTGCAACCTCTGCCTCCCATGTTCAAACGATTCTCTTCCCTCAGCTTCCCGAGTAGCTGGGATTACAGGTGTGTGCCACCATGCCCAGTTAATTTTTGTATTTTTAATAGAGATGGGGTTTTACCATGTTGGCCAGGCTGGTCTTGAACTCCTGACCTCAAATGATCTGCCCACCTCAGCCTCCCAAAGTGCTGGGATTACAGGCATGAGCCACCGCATCCAGCCAGTTTATTTTTTCTAGAGGCAGGGTCTCACTATGTTGCCCAGGCTGGCCTTGAACTCCTGGGCACAAGCAATCCTCTGGCCCCCTCCTCCCAAAGTGCTAGGATTACAGGCTCGAGCCAACATATCAGCCCCTAACAAATATTTCTTGAGCACCTACTATACACCAGGCACTATAATAGGTGCCCAAGAAACAGCGGTGAACAAGGTCTAAGAGTTTCTGCCCTTGTAGAGTTTATAGAGTAGCAGGAAATTGATATAGTTTGAATGTTTGTCTCCTCCAAATCTCATACTGAAATTAAATCCCTAATGTTGGAGGTGGTGCCTGATGGGAGCTGTGCGGGTCATGGGGGCAGATCCCTCATGAATTGCTTGGTGCCGTCCCCATGGTAATAAGTGAGTTCTCTCTCCACTAGTTCATGTGAGAGCTGGTTGTTTAAAGAGCCTGGCACCTCCTCCTCTCTCCTTTGCTCCCTCTTCTCACCAAGTGACATCCTGGCTCCTCCTTCATCTTCTGCCATGAGTGGAAGCCTCCTGAGGTCCACTTCTCACCAAGTGACATGCTGGCTTCTCCTTCACCTTCCACCATGAGTGGAAGCCTCCTGAGGTCCTCACCAGCAAATGCTGGCACGATGCTTTTTTTTCCCTGAGACAGGGTCTCACTCTGACACTCAGGCTAGAAAGCAGTGGTGTAATTATGGTTCACAACAACCCTGACCTCCTGGGCTAAAAAGATCTTTTTATCTTGGCCTCCCAAGTAGCTGGAACCACTGGCATGCATCAGTGCACCATCATACCTGGCTAATTTTTTTTTTTTTTTTTAGTAGAGACAAGGTCTCACCATGTTTCCCAGGGTGGTTTCAAACTTCTGGGCTCAAGTAATCCTCCTGCCTCAGCATCCCAAAGTGCTGGGATTACAGGTGTGGGCCACTGCACCTGGCCTGGCACCATGCTACTTGTATAGTCTGCAGAACTGTGAGACAAATAAACTTGTTTTCTTTATAAACTACCCAGCCTCAGGTGTTTCCTTATAGCAATGCAAAATGGACTAATATAGGAATCATATGTCAACACTTATCAGACTGTGATGAGCACAATGACAGGAGTACAGAGTGGGACTGAAATGCTCCCAAGCCCCTTGGGCTTCTTGTTGCATCAGAGAGTGGGGTGAGACATCTTGGCTGAGGCTAAAAATGAACAAAGATGAGAGTGAAAGACTGATGATGGGCGTAGGGAAAGGGTTTCCTGAAGAAGGACCAGTAAAGTCCCCCAAGGAAACTGACATTACATGTGGCTAGAGGGTAGGGATATGGGGAGGGTAGTGCAGGATAAAACTGGGAAGGTGAGCAGAGGCCAGCTCTTACCAGGCCCTGTGGCCCAATTAGTTTGGACTTTGTCTTAAAGGCAATGGGCAGTCACTCCAGCAGGTTTTAATCAAGGACCATTTTGACCCAAATTTGCCTTTTAGAATTCCTCTGGCTTAAGTGAACAGCCTGAAGTGAGCAAGCCTAGAAGTCAGAAAGACAACAGCGCCTTTGGAGACACACAATAAACCAGTGTAAAAGAGAACAGGGCCAGGCATGGTGGCTCCTGCCTGTAATCTCAAAACTTCAGAAGTCCAACGTGGGCAGATGGCTTGAGCCCAGGAGTTCAAGACCAGCCTGAGCAATGTGGTGAAACCACATCTCTACAAAAAACACATAAATTAGCTGGGCATGGTGGCTCGTACCTGTGGTCCCAGCTACCCCGGAGGCTGAGGCGGGAGGATAGCTTGAGCCCGGGAGGTTGAGACTGCAGTGAGCTGAGATCACACCACTGTGCTCCAGCCTGGGCAACAGAGGGAGACTGTCTCAAAAAAAAAAAAAAAAAAAAAAAAAAAAAAAAAAAAAAAAAAAAAAAATCCCATTCTTCACCTATTAGTGCCCTAATGTTCTCATAAGAACCTTGGTGACACAGTGAATTCAACTGTCCTTCTAACTCAGCAACCCACACACTTAAGTTTGTGTTTGATTTTCAATAATATCGCCCTGGGGATACAAGAAGTAAGGAATTGTGTTTGGGCTATCTTGGAAGTTCTCTGGATCTTAGACCATGACTTATGCTGAGAGGTAAAAACTTGAGCTTTTTGTTTTTCTCTCTGTAAGTGCTCAAGTGCAGCAGTCCCCAATTTTTTTGGCACCAGGGACCGGTTTTGTGAAGACAATTTTTTCACAGACTGGGGGCAGGGGTCAGTTTTGGGATATTTCAAGCACATTATATTTATTCTGTACTTTATTTCTATTATTATTACATTGCAATATATAAGAAATAATTATATAACTCACCATAATATAGAATCAGTGGGAGTCCTGAGCTTGTTTTCCTGCAACTTCCCATCTTGGGATGATGGGAGACAGTGACAGATTATCAGGCATAAGATTCACATAAGGACAAAGCAAGGTAGATCCCTTGCATGCACAGTTCACAATAGGGTTCATGCTCCCATGAGAATCTAATGCTGCCACTGATCTGACAAGAGGCAGAGATCAGACGGTAACGTGGGGAGTGGCTGTAAATACAGACGAAGCTTCGCTCGCCCACCTGCTGCTCACCTCCTGCTGTGTGGCCCAATACACACCTGTGACCAAAGGATTAGGGGCCCCTGCTCAAGTCATCCAAAAGGACCCTTCCCACACCAGTCTTCATAGTGGTCAAGTGCAGCAGTCACTTAGCTCCCAAGGCATGTGCCTCAGCTGGCATTTCATCACAATCAACAGTAAGTGGTAGCTTGAATCATTGTGAGGTCACTTCCTGGAAATCACCAGCATCCCATTTCCCATTGGCAAGGAGCTCAGCACTGCCCCTTGGATAACCAAACCTATGCCCAAATCCCATCTGTGTGGGTCTATCTCCCAGGACCCTTCCTAGCATCAATTCTGTATTTGTCAGAGTCCAGTCAGGAGACATAAACCACTCAAAAGTTTAAAGTGGTAAAATCTAAAATAAAAAATTTTTAATTATAACAGGGCAACAGCATAATGAGAGACTGGCTACCAAAAAGTAAAGAGAACTCTAGAGAACACAGGACTAGCAGAGGCCAGGCATGATGGCTCATGCTTATAATTCCAGCAATTTGGGAAGCCAACTCATGAGGACTTCTTGAGGCCAGGAGTTTGAGATCAGCCTGGGAAGCACAGTGAGGCCCTGTCTCTATCAAAAAAAAAAAAAAAAAAAAAAAAAAAGCTGGGTATGGTGGTGCACACCTGTAGTCCTAACTACTTAGGAGGCTGAGGTGGGAGGGTTGCTTGAGCCCAGGAGATCAAGGCTGCAGTGAGCCATGATTTCACCACTGCACTTCAACCTGGGCAACAGAGGGAGACCCTGTCTCAAAAAAAAAAAGTATAGGACCAGCCGATACAACGAGCAGTGACCGTCCCTACTGTCCCTATGCTGAGA
The DNA here is from genome assembly GCF_028885625.2 of Pongo pygmaeus. Lineage (NCBI taxonomy): Eukaryota > Metazoa > Chordata > Mammalia > Primates > Hominidae > Pongo > Pongo pygmaeus. The sequence goes on along the minus strand of NC_072379.2, from coordinate 25,918,242 downwards.
TAGAGTGACAAAGGAAGGGACTCCCCACTAGGGCTGAGATCCAGGCCCCCTTGGAGAGGGCACAGTCATGGGTAATTCAATGGCAGAATTGCTGCATTACCACATGGTGGAACATGCTAGCAATCTGCTCTCTGGAATTCGCTGAAAATCCACCCTTTTGGGTACTAGATTAAGCTATTAATGAACAGTTGTCTCACTACAAAACCATCCAGGCAGGTACAGAGAAACTGCTGGTTAGTGGGTGCTGCTGAGTACCGTGCAAGGCAGGAGCCTGGTGCTGGAGAAGCTCAGCGCCTGTGGAGATTCACAAACCACAATCAGAAAGAAAAGCCTCTTAAAAAGTCCCACTAGCACCATGTACTGACAACATTTAATAATGCACCAGCTGACAGAGGAAGCATTTAAGGAACCCACCTCTATGTTTGCAGAGCAGGCAGTGAAGGACGAATTGGAACTGATGGGCAGTCATTGGATGGACCGCTGGTACATGACATATTTCCATCTACCAAGGAAAAAAAAGGAGAGAGAAAAGAAAGAGAGGACAAGGTATGGTGGTTCACACCTGTAATCCCAGCAGTTTGGGAGGCTAAGGCAGGTGGGTCCAGGAGTTCAAAACCAGCCTAGGCGACATAGTGAAACCCTGTCTCTACTAAAAATAAAAAAATCAGCTGTGTGGTGGCATGTGACTGTAGTCCCAACTTCTCAAGAGGCTGAGATAAAAGGATCACAAGTGTCTGGGAGTTTGAGGCTGCAGTGAGCCGTGATCGCACCACTGCACTCCTGCATGGGTGACACAGTGAGATCTTGTCTCAAAGAAATGTTGGTGAAAATGTGGAGAAATTAGAACCCACATACGTTACTGGTGGAAATATAAAATGGTTTAACCACTTTGAGTGTTTCTTTTCTTGTCATGTTACTTTGATTTTTTTTAAATTGAGACAGGGTCTCGCTATCTTGCCCAGGATGGTATCTTTTAACTCATAGGCTCAAGTGATCCTCCCACCTCAGCCTCTCATGTAGCTGGGATTACAGGTGTGAGTCACCACACCTGACTGGTGTAACCACTTTGGAAAACAGTTTCTCAAAAGGCTAAATGTACAGTATCACAGAATGCAACAATTTCTCTCCTATGTACATATCCTAGAGAAATAAAAATATATGTCCACACAAAAACTTGTACATGAATCTTCATAGCAGCATTATTCATAGTGGCCAATACATGGAAACAATCCAAATGTTTATCAACTAATGAACAGATAAGCAAAATGTGGTGTGTCTCCACCATGGAATATTATTCAGCCATAGAAGGAACGAAATACTGACACATGCTATGACAGGAAGGAACTCTGAACACTGTGCTAAGAGGGAAAAAAAAGCCAGCCACAGAAAATCTCATATTGCACAATCCTATTTATATAAAAGGTCCAGATTAGGCAAATCTATAGTGACAGAAAATAGATTAGTGGTTGCTTATGGGAGCACAGGCACATGGAGGCAGTAGGAGCTAGTGGATAAGAAGTGTGGATTTCTCTACAGGGTAATGAAAGCTTCTAAAATTGATTGTGGTGACAGATGCACAGCTCTGTGAATATTCTAAAAATCACTAAATTGCACACTTTGATAAATGAATTACACGGTATGTGAACAACATTTCAATAAAGCTGTTATTAAAAAAAGAAAATAGGGGGCCAGGCACAGGTGGCTCATGCCTGCCTATAATCCTAGCACTTTGGGAGGCTGAGGTAGGAGGATCACTTGAGGCCAGGAGTTCCAGACCTCCTGAGCAACATATAGCATGATCCCATCTCTACAATAAAAAATAAAAAATTTAAGGCTGGGCACGGTGGCTCACGCCTGTAATCCCAGCACTTTTGGGAGGCCCAGGCGGGTAGATCACGAGGTCAAGAGATTGAGACCATCCAGGCCAACATGGTGAAACCCCCTCTCTATTAAAAATACCAAAATTAGCTGGGCGTGGTGGCGCGTGCCTGTAGTCCCAGCTACTTGGGAGGCTGAGGCAGGAGAATCGCTTGAACCCAGGAAGAAGAGGTTGCAGTGAGCCAACATTGCGCCACTGTACTCCAGCCTGGCAAAAGAGCGAGACTCCATCTCAAAAAATAATAATTAATTAATTAATTAAAAACACAAAAAAATTAAAAATTTAGATTTATGTGGTCGTGTACGTCTGTAGTCCCAGCTACTTGGGAGGCTGAGGTGGGAGTATTGCTTGAGCCCAGGAGTTTGGAGCTACAGTGAGCCATGATCACACCACTGCACTGCAGCCTGAGTCACAGAGCAAGACCCTGTCTCTAAAAAGGAAAGAAAAACAATGCAAGTTTTTATCACTTTGTGAGAGTAACAAAGTTTGAGGACAAACAGAGAAGAACCAAAGAGCACTTAATGGTGAGGGTGGGTGGCTGGTTAGGCTCAGTTCCTAGCTAAGTGGCTTCTGAAAAAGTAATTAGTAAAATCATAGCTCTAGGGGTCAGTCATGCAGTCAAATGATGAATGCTAAATCCATTACAAATGCTCATCGTCTTTCTTTACATGCCTTCTAGTGAAAAATTCCTAACTTCCTAAATAGCAAGTGGTCTGAAACGATAGCAGCTGTTTATTAAAGAAATAACATCTCAGCCAGGCGTGGTGGCTCATGCCTGTAATCCCAGCACTTTGGGAAGCCGAGGCAGGCGGATCACCTGAGGTCAGGAGTTTGAGAACAGCCTGGCCAACATGGTGAAACCCCCGTCTCTGCTCAAAATACAAAAAATTAGCTGGTTATGGTGGTGGGCGCCTGTAATCCCAGCTACTCAGGAGGCTGAAGCAGGAGAATCACTTGAACCCGGGAGGCAGAGGCTGCAGTGGGCCAAGATCGTGCCATTGCACTCCAGCCTGGGCAACATGAACGAAACTCCATCTCAGAAAAAAAATAAAATAAAATAACATCTCAATTTTTAAAAACCATGAGTCATATATTATTTTCCTCCTCCCATTTTACAAGTGTACAACCTAAAGAACAGAGAATTTAAGTAATTTCCTAAGTGGCAGAGCGCAGATTTAAATACTATCACTTTGGCCTCAGAGTTTGTGCTTTATTTTATTTTATTATTTTAAAATTAATATTTTTTATTATTTATTTATTTATTTATTTTTAAGACAGGGTCTCATTCTGTCTCACAGGCTGGAGTGCAGTGGTGCAATCTCGGCTCACTGCAACCTCCGCCTCCCGGGTTCAAGTGATTCTCCCGCCTCAGCCTCCCCAGCAGCTAGGATTACAGGCACATGCCACTGCGCCTGGCTAATTTTTTGTATTTTTAGTACAGACAAGGTTTCACCATGTTGACCAGACTGGTCTTGAACTCCTGACCTCAAGTGATCCACCTGCCTCAGCTACCCAATGTGCTGGGATTACAGGTGTGAGCCACCGCGCCTGGCCAAATTAATCTTTTTTAAAACCAAGAGACTTACACAAAATTCTGCTAGGATTTAAAAAAAGCCTCTTGCTTTTCCTGACCATGGGTGCAGGCAGGGCTCACACTGCATTTTCTTTACTTACGTATGTCCTGCTTGGATGGAGACATGATGACAGGAGCTCCCTCAGTCACCATGCACCAGAAAGAAAAGTGAAGAGAAGCAAAAGGAAGCCAGTCTTACCATCTTTGAGCTACTGAACCAATGTCAGCCTCAGCCTACCTGCGCAATTACTTTTATGTGAGAAAAACAGGCATCTCCCTGTTTGGAAAATCATGACTGGCTGCAGCAGCAAACAATCCTCAAGTTACTCCTGGTTATATTATTCCTACAGCCCCAATTTGTCTCCAAAAAAAAAAAAAAAAAGATCCTAATGCAGTTATTTCCTTTTACATTTATGAGGTGATAAAAGAAATACCCATATTTGATGGTTGGTTGGCAACTGTCTTTGGTATTGTATAAAGTATTTTAACACTGTAAACATGAGAATCCTGAAGATCCCGCGGGCATGAAGAAAAGGAAGTACATTACGGGGTGTTGTAGGAAATACTTTCATTTCAGGCACTGCTATTTAAACTATGCCTAAACTTTCTTTCCTTAAAATAATAGAAAAAACATAGAGGACAAAAGATCAAGAAACATTCCACGTGACCCTCTGTACCCTTATTTGTTGTAATAAAGGAAAAGCATTTTAGGGATTTTCTTGAGTGTAGTTTATGATGTGATCCAAGTTACTTATTTTCTGTTAATGATTTTCAAAATTTCTATTAAAAACATTCAGAAATTTAGCTTTATCAAACGCAGTTGTTCACATGTACAACTAGTTTGGTTAACCTCATCTGTATAAACATGTAGCTAGTGAACTGACATAACTATTAAACTGGAGAATCAACAGAAACATGCCAAGGACTGGCCCTTACCTTCCGCAGTGACCTCGATTTCAGGAACCTTTTCATTACTCCCAGGGCTTCATGGTCTTTTTGGGGACTGCAAAGCTGTAAAATAAGCACAGACTTACTTTAGTATATTGTAGGAAAAAAAAACACAGAAGGAGATGCTTTATAAGAGCAGAGTACTAAAATACATAGTTTGGCTCTTTTCAAAGAAATCTGCAGAATTAAACTTGTAGTGTAATCCTCCACAGGGGGGGCTCAACAAAGCCATGGAAACATGAATGAACTGGGATTGCAAATATGACACTTCCAATGAAATTAAAAAAAAAAAGAAAGAAAAAGAGGTCCATTACATAAAATACCTTAAAAAGCCAAGAAACTAACTGCAAGTCCCACAAAGATATTGGCCAATGATTCTGTATGATTTAAGGAATGGTGATAAAAAATGTCTTAATGTAGTGAAATATAATACGAAGAACATGTAATCTCTTACCTTTAGTGTTTATTTTACTAGCTGTTCCAGGAGGCAAGTGGGAGGTAACTAGTTCAGGTCTAGAAAGAAAACCAAGAAATGTTACAGTAGCCAGTATAATGGTGGTCTCACAGCTAGTAAAACAGTCGTGATATGACCAGGGTTTTTTCCTAAAGGCATTCAGAGTCATCCTGTAATGTAACAATAATTCCTATCATTTTGGACGAAAACCTTGACTTTTCCTTCCCATGACTGACAAGTAATTATATGAAGAATAAATTACTTCTTTCATGAAAAAGAAAATTCACACTAGTGTACTTTCTTCAGCCACTAAAATTCTGCAGAAACATAGATATAATAAGAAACTCAATCATCCTATCAGGCCAGGTGCAGTGGCTCACATCTGTAATCCTAGCACTTTGGGAGGCCGAGGCCTGAGGTCAGGAGATCGAGACCAGCCCGACCAACTTGGTGAAACCCCGTCTCTACTAAAAACTAAAAAATTAGCTGGGCATGGTGGCACATACCTGTAATCCCAGCTACCTGGGAGGCTGAGGCAGAAGAATCACTTGAACCCGGGAGGCGGAGGTTGCAGTGAGTCAAGATTGCACTCTAGCCTAGGCAATAAGAGCGAAACTCTGTCTCAAAAAAAAAAAAAGGAAAAAGAAAGAAACTCAATCATCAGTATTTAGTCCCTCACAAAACTGACCCAGGAATAACAGAGCAGATAAAACCCAGCAAATTAAATTTCATTCAAGTGCCTCTGAACACCGTGGAGACAGTGGTCACTATTCTTGCACTGAATAGTGCAAGAATTCACTATTCTTGTACTGAATAGTGCAAGAATTCACTATTCTTGTACTGAATAGTGCAAGAATTCATTATTCTTGTACTCAGTTGAAGACAACTGAGTACAGGGTGGGGGACTGCAGAGGCAACAGAGTGTGCCAGGACTGCAGCTCAGAGCCAGACTTTTCCATCAAGGACTTACAGCCACGCCTGTCACCTCTAGCTAGAAAAAAATTTTAGTAGAAATGTCATTTTATTGTTTTAATTCCAGAAATGACTATGATGACAAATAGAACTTTTTTATTGTTGTTGTTGTTGAGGCAGAGTCTCACTCTGTCGCCCAGGCTGGAGTACAGTACTGTGATCTCGGCTCACTGCAGCCTCTGCCTCCCAGCTTCAAGCGATTCTCCTGCTTCAGCCTCCAAATAGATGGGATTATGGGCGCCAGCCACCATGCCAGGCTAATTTTTTGTATTTTTAGTAAAGATGGGGTTTCACCATGTTGGCCAGGCTGGTCTCGAACTCCTGACCTCAGGTGATCCATTCGCCTTGGCCTCTCAAAGTGCTGGAATTACAGGCATGAGTCCCCACGCTGGCCTAGAACTTACTTTTTAACAACCAACTTGATTTTATTACTCCTATGGACGATCCTTTCAAGTCATGGAACTCCAAACCAGGTAGGGCTTCGAAAGAAAATCCCCTCTCGTAAGCCTTCTACATACAGGAACTCGGGGTTTGATTCAAACACAGGATATGGTATTTTTACTGCCTCAGTGAGTCCAAGAGCTTGAGCTGAAAGTGCAAGAGAATATAATTTGTGGAAGATAAAATTTACAGACATTCTTTTATTTGTATCTGCATCCTCAAGTACATTATGGACAAGTTCCATACAATCGAGCAATATGCACAATATCTACTTCATATTGAGGGCATTTTGCTGAGGATATTGGGCAAATCTGAAGGACAAGCATAAAAGATAAGTACTTCTAGGAGGAACATTTAACACTTTTTCTTTTCTTTTTTTTTTTTTTTTTTTTTTTGAGACAGTCTTGCTCTGTCGCCCAGGCTGGAGAGCAGTGGCGTGATCTTGGCTCACTGCAATCTCCACCTCCCAGGTTCAAGTGATTCTCCTGCCTCAGCCTCCTGAGTAGCTGGGACTACAGGCACGCACCACCACGCCCAGCTAATTTTTTGTATTTTTAGTAGAGATGGGGGTTTCACCATATTAGCCAGGATGGTCTCGATCTCCTGACCTTGTGACCTGCCCACCGAGGCCTCCCAAAGTGCTGGGATTACAGGTGTGAGCCACCGCGCCCAGCCTATTTTAACACTTTCAATCAAAAGGAGAGTTATTAGTCAAAATGACCTCTGTGTTCTAATCAGAAATGACCAAAGGCCATTCCATACAGCAGTGATCCCTGGAAGCCTTTGCATTCTCATCAAGAGGCAGGGTAGCTGTTCAAAGACAGGTGGTTTCTATGATGCAACTAAACACCACTCAGTAAGTTCGAGTCATCAGACGCAGAGTAGTCAGGATTCCCGTTAAGGGACAGGAAACATCAACACCAGGTATTGAGATAATGGACAGGAACGCCCCAGGAATGCTGCGAGCGCCCCCTACTCCTTACTTCCTTCTCCATGACAGACACACCCAATCAACTGAAACGCACCTTCTTGCTGAGCCTCCTCAGAATCGTTCAAGACAGCATTCCAGGAAACCACTGTCAATAAATCTTAAGTATTTGCCACACGTGTGTTAGCCAGATTAGAAGTATAGACAGTGGAATGACACTTATCCCAACACCTCCCTTCCTCTCCCATTCTGACATATGAGAAAGCTGAATCCAAGAGAAATTAAATTGTCTGCTTGGTTTCAATAGCAAGTGTAGTAGTAGAAATAAACCAAAGCCTGGTTTCTAGGACCTTCCTTTTTTTTTTAGGTCCTGAACTTTTATAATTCATTCAGACATGACCCTTCATTGATATGTTATTAAATTAAGGACATACAGTAGGGGAAGGACTATGAGTCCCTTCATGTTCATATGAAAGAGAGAGACTCTTGTCTCCAAAAAATAAAAAATACAAAAATGTTTCAATTAAAAAAAAAAAGTGTGATGGTCTTTGGCAATATTTAAATAGAAAATAAGAGTATCACTTTCAAATAAGCTGATACTTTCTGAACATGTAGTAACCAGGGTCACAGAATCACAGAGGCCAGTAAGAAGATTAAAAAGTACCCCTGTGAGCCCCAGTGACACATATACCATCAGGAAAATTTCCTGTTCCTGTCCCTCCAACTAATCCACGCAACATAATGTCAGCAAGTGGCATGATCTGCCTCCCCTACCTCCAGGCAAGAACAAGAAAAGTGGAGAACAAAGGGATCATTCCTGTGTCACTGATAAGTGAGGCTCAATGAGAAACACGAAGCACGAGGGGCACCCAAAGGTAGAGGACCAGTTCAGTGTCTCTCCTTTGTTTTCCTGCTTCAGGTATTATCTGTATCTTCTGCTCTTTTCATAAGGAAGCAGCAATAGCATGCCTACTGTGGAAATGTGAGACTACTCATCAGGCATCATGGAACTTATTGTAGAAGTTTATACAACCCTGGGAGCTTTCAGAACCTGGTCTCCTAACACGTACATCTAAGTTTTCTAAGGCTCTTGACCAGGCAGTAGACTGTGAACCCGAGTTCACACAGGTTTTCTAGGGTCTTCACACTGCTAACCTCAGTCATGGCAACTCCTTCATTTTCTTTTTAAACAATTGTTTTCCCAATTATTCCTTTAAAATTGGGCACTTTAGGCTGGGTGCAGTGGCTCACACCTGTAATCCCAGTATTTTGGAAGGCCGAGGTGGGCAGATCACTTGAGGTCAGGAGTTTGAGACCAGCCTGGCTGACACGGCAAAACCCTGTCTCTACTAAAAAATACAATAATTAGCTGGGCATGGTGGTGGATGCCTGTAATCCCAGCTGCTCAGGAGGCTGATGCACGAGCATCCCTTGACCCCAGGAAGTGGAGGTTGCAGTGAGCAGAGATTGTGCCACTGTATTCCGGCCTGGGCAACAGAGCAAGCCTCCATCTCAAAAATAAATAAATAAAAATTGGGCAGTTTAGAGCCTCTGATATAGCAAGTGAGAGTGCACAATGATTAGTGGTGATGAGCTAATAAACATCATTAACTAGGCCATGGTGGTTTTAAAAATTGTGATTGGCCAAGCGAGGTGGCTCACGCCTGTAATCCCAGCACTTTGGGAGGCCAAGGCGAGCAGATCACCCGAAGTCGGGAGTTCGAGACCAGTCTGACCAACATGGAGAAACCCCATCTGTAGGAAAAATACAAAATTAGACAGGCATGGTGGTGCATGCCTGTAATGCCAGCTACTCGGGAGGCTGAGGCAGGAGAATCACTTGAGCCCGGGAGGCGGAGGTTATGGTAAGCCAAGATCACACCATTGTACTCTAGCCTGGGTAACAAGAGCGAAACTTTGTCTCAAAAAAAAAAAAGAAAAGAAAAATCAGGCCAGGCACGGTGGCTCATGCCTGTAATCCCAGCACTTTGGGAGACCAAGGCGGGCAGATCACAAGGTCAGGAGTTTGAGACCAGCCTGGCCAATGTGGTGAAACCCTGTCTCTACTAAAAGTACAAAAATTAGCCGGGCATGGTGGTGGGCGCCTGTAGTCCCAGCTACTCAGCAGCTGAGCCAGGAGAATCACTTGCACCCGGGAGGCAGAGGCTGCAGTGAGCTGAGGTTGCACCACTGCACTCCAGCCTAGGTGACAGAGCAAGACTCTGTCTCAAACAAACAAAAAATCAATACCAAGCAGATGGTGAGGCATCGACAATGTGACCAGGTGCCAAGGAATGTCCGTAAGGGTGGAACTGCAGTCAAGTCTGCTGAATTTCCTTCCTTGGGTCCCTTCCCTGGGCCCACCCCTACCCATATAACCACATCCTCACTCTTCTCCCCCAAACACAAATCGAGGGACACTCAAAGCAAGCATTGTACTCACTTCTTAACCGATCCATCCCCTCCTCCATCCCCAACACATGGGGAGAACTTATGTTAGCCTTGTAAATAAGAAACACTTACCACCCCACAGTTATTTTTCCAGTGTGCCTTTTTTTAACCATTTACCTGGCAGAAACTATTATTCTCCTGGCCAGCAGCTGTTTGTAAAACTGGTCTGCCTCCCTATTTTTACACTGAAGATACTAATTTTTTAGTAGAAAAGGCAGTATTCTAAATCAGACAATTGACAAACTACCTAGAATCTCCACCCCCTCCAAAGAGGCACACAAACAAAAGAATTAACCCAATTTGTTGAATATAATAAATAGGATGTTCTACCCACCACTGAGCCCCAGAGGTTGTTACTAGATGACTAATCCCTGGTAGTAATGGCTACAATGGTCCAGTTCCTTATTTTATTACTGTGTGCAGAAATTTTAAAGGCACTCCTCTCCCACCCCCATCTTTCCTTACATACTTTTGCACATCAATCCACTAAGAATCTAAAGTGTAATTTATCTTACTCGCTATTATCCTGTTAAATTACTCTACAGCTGCCATGGGAGTAACTGCAGTGATCAGTGATTCAGACTTCTTGAGCAAAGGGCCTTAAGTAGGTTTCATTATTAAAATTTCCAAAGGATTTATTATTGAAATAAACCTGAGATAGAGCAGTATGCCTCCATGGGGCAGTCATACTAATGATTCTTAAGTTATGAAGGGATGTCAGACTCATCTCAGTGTCGCGCTTCTGAGTACGAGTAACTGGGAATTTGTTAACCAATAAAAACAACTGGCATTCTAAGAATGAAGCCTTTTAAGTAGCATATGCAGTGCTGTGCAATCCTTTAAAAAGCTGCCTTTAGCCCGGCGCAGTAGCTCACGCCTGTAATCCCAGCGCTTTGGGAGCCTGAGGAGGGTGGATCGCCTGAGGTCAGGAGATCAAGACCATCCTGGCTAACATGGTGAAACCGTCTCTACTAAAAATACAAAAAAATAGCCGGGCATGATGGCACATGCGTGTAATCCCAGCTACTCAGGAGGCTGAGGCAGGAGAACTGCTTGAACCTGGGAGGTGGAGGTCGCGGTGAGCCGAGATCACGCCATTGCACTCCAGCCTGGGCAACAAGAGCAAAACTCTGTCTCAAAAAAAAAAACAAAAAAAACTGCCTTTGGTCAGTCCGTCTCCAAAAAAACAAAACAAAACAAAACACCTGCCTATGGCCAGGCACAGAGGCTCAGGCCTGTCAATTTCCAGCACTTTTGGGAAGCCAAGGCGGGTGAATCACCTGAGGTCAGAAGTTCGAGACCAGCCTGACCAACATGACAAACCTCATCTATACTAAAAATACAAAAACTAGCTGGGCATGGTGGCGCATGCCTGTAATCCCAGCTACTCAGAAGACTGAGATGGGAGAATCGCTTGAACCCAAGAGGCAGAGGTTGCAGTGAGCCGAGATCGCACCACTGCACTGCAGCCTGGGTGACAGAATAAGACTCTGTCTCAAAAAAAAAAAAAAAAAAAAGCTGCCTTTGTTCACTGAAGTATTGCTTGTAAGAGCAAATACTGGAAATGACTCAAGTGCACATGTATAAGGCACTGATTCAATAAAGCAGGAGGCAGCCATCTACACAATGGAATACTACGCAGCTCTGATTTAAGAATGAGAAAGCTTTCTCTCCCAACAAGGAAAGATCCTCAAGACATACTGTTAAGGACAAAACAGTAAACAATACGTTATATAATGAGCTACCTTTCATGCTAAAAGACCATGAAGGGGGTAAGAACATATGCTCATATTTGCTTTTATTTATATAAAGAAACACTGTATAGAATATAAGGAACTTTTTTTTTTTTTTTTGAGACGGAGTCTCGCTCTGTCACCCAGGCTGGAGTGCAGTGGCGCAATCTCGGCTCACTGCAAGCTCCGCCTCCTGGGTTCACGCCATTCTTCTGTCTCAGCCTCCCGAGTAGCTGGGACTACAGGCACCCGCCACCACGCCCAGCTGATTTTTTTTGTATTTTTAGTAGAGATGGGGTTTCACCGTGTTAGCCAGGATGGTCTCGATCTCCTGACCTCGTGATCCGCCCACCTCAGCCTCCCAAAGTGCTGGGATTACAGACATGAGCCACCGCACCCAGCCAGGAACTATTAAGAGTGACATATAATAAGGTACAGGGGTTCTACAGGGTGCACCAGACAGGGCTGGAAATAATATTAAATATCTCAATATATGCCTTTCAAAATAACTTTTCATATTTTTAATTTACCTTTACTACCTATTTGTTTGGGTCAGGGCTCCATTTCCTCCACTTTGGGACCAGGTAATACGGCTTCAGACTACCTACCTCCACCTGTCAGAAGTCACTAACCTCATGACAGAAATAATTTAGGTTAAAGGAGTAGCAAAGCTATTACTCAACTATTTCCTCAGAAAAAGAAAACCTGGGCCGGGCGTGGTGGCTCATGCCTATAATCCCAGCACTTTGGGAGGCTGAGGCAGGGGGACCACGAGGCCAGGAGACCAAGAACAGCCTTGCCAACATGGTGAAACCCCATCTCTACTAGAAATACAAAATTAGCTGGGAATGGTGGTGTGTGTCTGTAATCCCAGCTACCTGGGAGGCTAAGGCAGGAGAATGGCTGGAACCCAGGAGGCAGAGGATGCAGTGATCCGAGATTGCACCACTGCACTAGAGCCTGGGTGACAGAGCGAGACTCTGTCTCAAAACAAAACAAAAACAAACAACAACAACAACAAAAATGGAGAAACTGGTAAAACATGTGGGTCTCTAAAATTCGAACATTATATGCAAGACTTGGTTAAAATATGTTTAAAACACATCTCCTAAAAATTGTACAGGCCGGGCTCAGTGGCTCACGCCTGTAATCCCAGCACTTTGGGAGGCCGAGGTGGGCGGATCACGAGATCAGGAGATAGAGACCAGCCTGGCTAACACGGTGAAACCCCATCTCTATTAAAAATACAAAAAAATTAGCCAGGCGTGGTAGTGGGCGCCTGTAGTCCCAGCTACTCGGGAGGCTGAGGCAGGAGAATGGTGTGAACCCGGGAGGCGGAGCTGGCAGTGAGCCGAGATTGCGCTACTGCACTCCGGCCTGGGCGGCAGAGCAAGACTCCATCTCAAAAAAAAAAATGTACAAACTGCAGAGGTGTGACAATATGCTAAAAATCTTTGAGGGAAGTGGAAGATCAAGACAGTGGTCCTCCTTCCCTGCTCCTTTTATAGTGTGATTTCATCCTTGGCTTTTCATACTGGTCTTTTGTAAAGAGGGGATTTCCTAAAATCTGTAATCCTGGAAGGTCTGGGATTACAACTATAGATTTTTGTTCGTTTGTTTGTTAAGAGTCTCACTCTGTCGCCCAGGCTGGTATGCAGTGGCACAATCTCGGCTCACTGCAACCTCCACCTCCCAGGCTTAAGTGATTCTCCTGCCTCAGCCTCCTAAGCAGCTGGGATGACAGGCGCCAGCCACCATGCCCAGCTAATTTTTGGATTTTTTTGTAGAAACGAGGTTTCACCATGTAGGCCAGGCTAGTCTCAAACTCCTGACCTCAAGTGATCTACCTGCCTCGGCCTCTCTAAGTGCTGGAATTACAAGCATGAGCCACTGTGCCTGGCCTGGATTACAACTATTTTAAGACCACTTTCCACACAACTGCTTTTTTTTTTTTTTTTTCATTTTTTTAATTTTTGAGATGGAGTCTTACTCTGTCACCCAGGCTGGAGTGCAATGGCACAATCTCAGCTCAATGCGACCTCCACCTCCCGGGTTCAAGCGATTCTCCTGCCTCAGCCTTCAGAGTAGTTGGAACTACAGGCGCCCACCACAACACCCGCCTAATTTTTTGTATTTTTAGTAAAGACGGGGTTTCACCATGTTAAGCCAGGCTGGTCTCGAACTCCTGACCTCAGGTGATCCGCCCGCCTCAGCCTCCCAAAGTGCTGGGATTACAGGCATAAGTCACCACAACCGGCCACAAGTGCTTTTTTATTAAATACTTCTGTTGACACAAGAACTGGAGCGAGCGCAAAGCAGAGCTAGATCTAGGATTAATGTGCTTGGGCCCAGCTCCTCACTACTTACCTATGAGTCCAGTTCTGGAACCCAAGTAGAGGGTGTGGAAACAAGGCTCCCGGCATTTCCCTAATGTCTGCATCTCTTTCACATTTCTCATCTCCTTGCAAAGAAACTAAATAAGCTCGACTAAGATAACTAAATGATTAAACCCTATACAGAGAATCTCCAAAGATTCACAAAACTTCATCAAGAATGTTATACAACCTTGAGGATGACCTGATCTAACAGTGATCTACAATATTTGAGATCATTCGAAATTCCCATCAAGCATCTGCCTATATCAACACGGGAGCCAAGGACCAACCATTCAAATACGCCCTGCTGTCCAGCCTTTTGTTTACAATGCCATCTCTTCATATTGTTCCGTTTAACAAAACTGCAGCCCATCATCTATCCTTAAGTCCCTTTGCAAATGGTACAGAGCCAGAGTATGCTACTCCCTAGCAGGAAATCAACAGGATGACCTACTAAACACCATTCAGAAGATGCTAAGACCCATGAATTACAATAGGAAAGAAAAGACAGAGAATTAGCCAGGTACATGCTGTGCCAAAAATGCACTACAACCCCCACCCAATTCTGCCTAATCCTAGCTGGGCTGACACCAACCTGACGAGACAGGCCTATAAGATCTCAAACTAAAACAGAAACTCCTGAACTGGGTTCTTTCTAACCCAGGAAGCAGGAGTAAACCATTAAAGAACAGATAAGGTCTTGATGAGGTGAGGGAGAGTTTCAGATAAATGGAATGCTGTAGAACACAGGGCCCAAAGGAGCAAAAGTTAACCTAAGCCCAGGCAGAACCTTGTTTACTAGAGTATTAGGCACGGGTTGGGGCAACTGTTCTAACCATAGAAATTGGCTCCAGTGAGGGCAGGTTGGCAATCCAAGGTACAGCTTGCATAGGGCTGGCAAAATTCAGGGTGACTGAAGCAAAAGCTTCAGAACCAAAAAGACCACATCTGGCGGTAGAACACAAAACTCTCAAGAGATGAATCTTTCTAAGAGTGAGGCAGAACTACATAGCAGTTTTAGATCTGTTGGTGCCCAGCAAGAGCTCCAAACAGGCTATATGCAGGGATGCAGGCTGTAATCTTAGGAGAGGAGGTTCACAAAAGTAATTCAGTCCAAAACCCCAAACTGTGTTCTCTACTAAAAGGAATCAAGGCCCCCTAGAGAAATGGCTGACTTCATGTATGGTGCAGAATATAGATCCTGGAACATCTTTTTTGCCAGAAAGCAAGGAAGACATCAAAATCCAACAGGATCACATCAAAAAGACATGAGTCAACTTGAACAGATAATTATTAACCTAGATGAGACAATGTAAGCATCCAAAACAATAAAGACTGCAATGGCCTGAAATACATCAAATGCAAACAATAATCTATGGGTTCATAATGATATTAAAAAAAAACTATTGGTCACTAGAGTGGAGGTTACTAGGTCACTAACTTATTACTCTGAAAAGTGACTTAAAATGGGAGGAGGTAGGGTGGACAATTAGGTATTTATCCAGTTTTTCCTGTACAAACATAAATTTTTAGGGAGATTGAAGCAGATGAAACAAATCTGGAAAAATGGAGGTAACTGCTTAATTTGCGGGTTCGGTACATGAAGGTTCATCATATTTCTTTTGTGTATATTTGAACTCCCTACAAAAAGCACACGACAAAATGTGAGCCAAGCAGCTCAGGGTTTAGGCAAGGCTTCTGCCTACATGAGACACTAGGATATGAGGGGTAGTTTTAGCCCTGATGGGCTGAGCCAACTGGAGGTATATAGGGAGGTGCTAAATTGCAGAGGTATCATGTTGCCCAGCACTTGATCAAATCCTAGATCCTAGGCCCACTTGGTAGCATGTTTCCTAGATGGTGGATCTGAGGCTACCTATAGAACTTCCTTTGCAGTCATAATTCGCTCAGAACTACAAAAGGGCTTGCTCTTGAAAATGGAGCCTGTCTTTGTCCATTTCATGCCGTTATAAAAGAATGCCACAGGCTGCATAATTTACAGAAAGGAAAGAAGGAAGGAAGGAAGGAAGGGAGGGAGGGAGGGAAGGAGGGAAGGAGGGAAGGAGAAAAGGAGGGATAGAGGAAAGGAAGGGAAGGAAGGGAAAGAGGGAAGGAGGAAGGGAGGGAAGGAGGAAGGGAGGGAGAAAGGGGAAAGGAAGGGAGGGGAAGGGAGGAGAAGGGAAAGGAGGGAGGAGAGGAGAGGAGAGGAAGAAATTTATTTCTTACAGTTCTGGATGCTAGAAGTCCAGGGTTGAGGGGCCTGCATCTGGTGAGGGTCTTCTTGCTGCATCATCCCACAACAGAAGGCAAAAGGACAAGAGAGTGCAGGAAAGCAACAGGGCAAAAGGGGCCGAACTCTCTTTTATAATAAGCCCACTCTGATTACTAATCTATTACCACAATAACAACATTAACTCATTCATGAGGGCTCTCTTATTAGGCCCCACATCCCAACTGGTGCATTGAGGATTGAGTTTCCAGCACATAAACTTTGGGGGACACAGTTAAACCATAGCAGAGCACTTATGTAAATTCAACCAAGAGGAGCTGGGAAAATCAAAGGCATGAGAAAGACAGCAAAGGCTGGCAGAGAAATATGTGCAGGTTTAGGAAAAAAGTCACAATGAATCCTGTAGTGCAGACTACTTTATCAAAGACACTTAAAAAAGATCTCATTAACTCCCCCAATTCACCTCCACCCACATCTAAAGAGCCACACACAGCACTACCAAAGGCAGCACAATGAGAACCGTGTTCTCAACAGATGAGGTGTGAGTACCCAAAGAGACACCCGACCTCAAAAGCTCCAGAACAGCCCCAGGAGAGCTCCTCCCTAACCACCACTCAAGTCACCAGCTGGCAAAGTATTCAGAAAACCCACATCCTGACACACCACTACCAAACAACTTGAACAGCAAAGAACAACCCATTTAAACAGCAATGCCAGCTGCCAGGAAAAGGAGGGACAATCAGTAGAGAAAAAGCAGACCTCCTGGGGTCTGCCAAGACCCAGTCTCTCAGCTTCAGCACTTTCAAATGCAGAACCCATATACCTCTGGGGCCTGTGGAGCTCCACGAGGCATGTTGTCCTCAAAGATAAATGAGCAGGCAAGCTGGCCAGAAAACCACTAAGGGTATTACTCTTTAAAGAATCTTTATACGGACAAAGAGGAATGGGTCTTACAGGCTATGTGTATTCCCCACAGATTCTGAGGATGTCAGTATCCCTTTCCAGATGTGTTTAACACTTTGCGGTCACTTGTATTCCTGCAAAGCACTGAGTGCCAGTGCTTTGCTAATTTGAACTGATTCCAGCTCACACTGACCCCAGATCCCTGGATCTGGTTACCATTAGCCAAGACTGTCATCCATACCGTACCCTTTCAAAGAGTCCTAAAAACAGCTCTTCACCTACTCTTCCAAGATGAGTAAAAATGTCTGCCAAAAAAATGGGGAAAAAAGATTGAGAGAGAGAATACAATTAACATACTAACAAGAGAAGGGAGAGAAAAAACTAGGAAAATCATATGTGGGCTCACACCTATTTCCAAAGCTGGGCTAGTATCCTTTCACTTGTGTCTGAATAAAGCGCCAATTTTAAGCTGCTAATGAAAAAAAAGAAAAAGAGAAAGAAAGAAGCAGGCCCAGGCCTGGCCCAGTGGCTCACGCCTGTAATCCCAGCACTTTAGGAGGCCGAGGCAGGTGGATCACCCAAGGTCAGGAGTTCTAGACCAGCCTGGTCAACGTGGTGAAACACCATCTTTACTAAAAATACAGAAAATTAACCAGGAATGGTGGCACATGCATGTAATGCCAGCTACTCAAGAGGCTGAGGCAGGAGAATCACTTGAACTCAAAAGGCAGAGGATGTGTTGAGCTGAGATCACACCATGGCCCTCAAGCCAGGGCAACGAGAGTAAAATTCGGTCTCAAAAATAAATAAATAAATAAAATAACTCAGACTTAATTAAATATAACCCTAGTCGTGAATGAATATTGGCCAACAATAAAAAAGATGTATTACTCAGAACAGAGATAAGAGTCAAATAAGAATCCAAGAGTCTTACCTTTTAATAACAAAACGAATCCCTTCCTTTGAAAGTAATATCCTCTCCAGGCCAGGAATTCCATTAGTAGACAGCCTTCTTAAAAAAAAATTCCTGCTTTTTTTTTTGCTTAGGCCCGCGGCACGGACAGGATGGGCAAGTGTCGTGGACTTCCTACTGCTAGGCAGCTCCGTAGTCACTGATGAGACCAGAAGTGGCATGATAAACAGTATAAGAAAGCTCATTTGGGCACAGCCCTGAAGGCCAACCCTTTCGGAGGTGCTTCTCATGGAAAAGGAATTGTGCTGGAAAAAGTAGGAGTTGAAGCCAAACAGCCAAATTCTGCCATTAGGAAGTGTGTCAGGGTCCAGCTGATCAATAATGGCAAGAAAATCACAACCTTTGTACCCAACGATGGTTGCTTGAACTTTATTGAGGAAAACGATGAAGTTCTGGTTGCTGGATTTGGTCGCAAAGGTCATGCTGTTGGTGATATTCCTGGAGTCCGCTTTAAGGTTGTCAAAGTAGCTAATGTGTCTCTTTTGGCCCTATACAAAGGCAAGAAGGAAAGACCAAGATCATAAATTTTAATGGTGAAAACACTGTAGTAATAAATTTTCATATGCCAAAAAAAAAAAAAAAATTCCTGGCCGGGCGTGGGTTCATGTCTGTAACCCCAGCACTTTGGGAGGCCGAGGTGGGAGACTCACTTGAGGTCAGGAGTTTGAGACCAGCCTGGCCAACATGGTGAAATCCCATCTCCACTAAAAATACAAAAATTAGCCTGGCGTGGTGGTGGGCACCTGTAATCCCAGCTACTCGGGAGGCTGAGGCAGAAGAATCATTTGAACCCAGGAGGCAGAGGTTGCAGTGAGCCAAGGTTGCACCACTGCACTCCAGCCTGGATGACAAGAACGAAAACCCCATCTCAAAAAAAAAAAAAAAAAAAGAAAGAAAAGTCCTTTGGGAAGGCCTTCTACATAAAAATCTTCAACATGAGACTGAAAAAGCGTATGGGATCATCACCGGACCTTTGGCTTTTACAGCTCGAGCTATAAGGACAAAAAAAAAAGGGATAACATTTAAACACAATATGAAGAAAAGAATAATTATTGAATCTGTACTGGTCTTTACCTTTCACACTTTGGTCTTTAATTCTGTTATTGTAATTGAGTCCAAAGAAAAACAGTATGAGTGAAATAAAAACAACACCAAAAATGCTAATATTCTGTTTATCAAAGTCTGCAGCAAAATATCCCATTAAAGCCAGATGCAGTGGACTCACACCCGTAATCCCAGCACTTTGGGAGGTGGAGGTGGATGAATCACCTGAGGTCAGGAGTTCAGGACCAGCCTGGCCAACATGGTGAAACCCCAACTCTACTACAATTGCAAACATTAGGCAGGTGTGGTTGCAGAGGCCTGTAATCCCAGCTACTTGGGAGGCTGAGGCAGGGAGAATTGCTTGAATCCAGGAGGTGAGCTTGCCACGTGCTGAGATCACACCACTGCACTCCAGCGCTGGCAACAGAACAAAACTCCATCTCACAAAAAAAAAATTAAAAAAGATCAGCTAGCAGGTGACATTTGCTATGGGGAGACAAGTGATATGATATTGCTGCAATCCTTCCATTTTAGTAAATCTAAACAGTGTGATTCCATTCTGTTTCATCCCCACTCCACTCCAGAGCCAAAACAAGTAAGAAAATCTATTATTTCTATTTCTTTCAAAACATACCTAACAATTAAAAGATGATACGCATGACTCCATACTCTAAAAGAAAACTTCTCATGTCCTGCGTATCATGGACATTTCATGAATGTTTGTTCAGTTGACTGGTGTAGACTTCAATAACAACCTGTTCAATGCATTATGCCAGATAAATCTTCATCTCAAAAGTAGGACAAACATTGTTCTTTCAGTTCTGTCTACCCATAGATGCAATATTTACATGTATTTATAATGGGTTAATAAAAAGAAAATGAGTTTATCATTCTAGAGAGTATGAGAATTTTGAAAACATGCATTCTCCTGTCCTGGCACATAATTAATACTTAGAGGCATATTATTTCATGTGGAAGCTACCATTAAAAGAAATCAATGTTAAGCATCAAGTAATTATTCCACATAATCTTCTAATTTAAGACTGAAGACCTACCTCACAAGGCTGGCTTATCAAGCTGTACATCTTCACGAGTTGAATTCATAAGTTCATGCCTGAAGACGAGAATAAATACTTAATATTCACTAGGAAATATTCAGCAAAGTAATATCCACTAGTATATATTTAACATTTCATCACCAAGGGTGGGTGTGAAAAGAAAAGACAGGGTGGGCACAGTGGCTCCCCAAGTTGAAGCACTTTGGGAGGCTGAAGCAGGTAGATCATGAGGTCAGGAGCTCAAGATCAGCCTGGCCAACATGGTGAAACCTCGTCTCTACTAAAAATACAAAAATTAGCCAGATGTGGTGGCAGGCGCCTGTAATCCCAGCTACTCGGGAGGCTAAGGCAGGAGAACTGCCGGAACCCAGGAGGCAGAGGTTGCAGGGAGCCAACATCACGCCACAGCACTCTAGCCTAAGTGAAAGATCAAGACTCCATCTTGGGAGGAAAAAAAAAAAAATTAAGACAATCTGGATAATTGTGCACAACTACATCTTCTTTTGAGCTTTCTACAGAGTAACTACACAAAGTAACAATTGCAAATGGTCTCATAAGGTGCTTTGTGGTGCATGTGCCCTCACAAGTAAACTGGTAACTTTGCAACCTGCAGGTCTTTGAAGCATATTACAAAAATCTTAAATGGGATCCTTTTATATCACATTGCATTCAAGACTATCTTCCTCTACACATCTATAAAAACAATCATATATTCCCACATAGGCTTTAAAATCTCAGGCCTAAAAACAAGACATGGATACTATTCTCTTTAGCAAAAGTAGCAGAAAATCATGAAAGAAAATATGAGTTCCATGCCAGTCAGGTGCAGACAGTGTTCATGTTTCAAAAGCTAACACTGGCATGACTGACTCAATGTTGGACCCAGATAAATTAAAAAGTGGAAGATAAAAATACATAAAATAGGCCAGGTGCGGTGGCTCACGCCTGTAATCCCAGCAGGCCAAAGCAGGCAGATCAAAGCAGGCAGATCAAAGCAGATCAAAGCAGAGCTGAGGCCAAAGCAGGCAGATCACCTGAGGTTGGGAGTTCGAGACCAGCCTGACCAACATGGAGAAACACCATCTCCACTAAAAATACAAAATTAGATGGGAGTGGTGGTGCATGCCTGTAATCCCAGCTACTCAGGAGGCTGAGGCAGGAGAATCGCTTGAACCCAGGAGGCAGAGGTTGCAGTGAGCCAAGATCGCGCTATCGCACTCCAGCCTGGGCAACCAGAGCGAAACTCCGTCTCAAAAAACAAAAAAGAAAAAAAAAACCATGAAATAACTCAGACTTAATTAAATATAACCCTAGTGGTGAATGATTATTTGTCAACAATAAAAAAGATGTATTACTCAGAACAGAGATAAGAGTCCAATAAAAATCCAAGAGTCTTACCTTTTAATAACAACATGAATCCTTTCCTGTGAAAGTAATAACCTCTCCAGGCCAGGAACTCCATTAGTAGACAGCCTTCTTACAAAAAATTCCTGGCCGGGCATGGTGGTTCAAGCCTGTAATCCCAATCTGGGATTACAGGCCTGGGGAGGCCGAGGCAGGAGGATCATCTGAGATCAGGAGTTCCAGACCAGCCTGGCCAACATGGCGAAACCCCAGGCTAATACAAAAATTAGCCTGGCATGGTGGTGGGCGCATGTAATCCCAGCTACTCGGGAGGCTGAGGCAGGAGAATCGCTTGAACCCAAGAAGCAGAGGCTGCAATGAGCCAAGATCACACCATTGCACTCCAGCCTGAGCAAGAAGAGTGAAAACCCCATTCCCCCCACCCCCAAAAAAAGTTCCTTTGGAAAGGCCTTCTACATAAAGATCTTCAACATGAGACTGGAAAAAAGGGTATAGGATCATCACTGGACCTTTGGCTTTTAAAGCTCAAGCTATAAGGGCAAACAGAAAAAGGGATATCATTTAAACACAATATGTAGAAAAGAATAATTATTAAATCTGTATTGGTCTTTAACTTTTATACTTTGATCTTTACTTCTGTTATTGTAAGTGAGTCCAAAGAAAAATAGTATGAGTGAAATAAAAAGAACACCATAAATGCTAATATTCTGTTTATCAAACTCTGCAGTGAAATATCCCATTACAGCTGGGTGCAGTGACTCACACCCATTAATAACGGCACTCTGAGAGGCCAAGGCAGGTGAATCACCTGAGGTCAGGAGTTCGAGACCAGCCTGGTCAACACGGTAACACCCCATCTCTACTAAAAATATAAAGAGCAGCCAGACGTCGGGGAGGGTGCCTGTAATCCCAGCTACTCGGGAGGCTGAGGAAGAAGAATCGCTTGAACCTGGGAGGCAGAAGTTGCAGCGAGCTGAGATCACGGCATTGCTTTCCAGCCTGGGCAACAAGAGCTAAACTCCATCTCAAAAAAAAGAAAAAAAGAAAAAACAGTAAGAGAAAACTGGAGCTGACTCCTACTCATTGTATTTACTTACCTAAAATAAAACAACATTTAAAAAAAAATTATGGCCAAGCCCAGTGTCTCATGCTTGTAATACCAGTACTTTGAGAGGCCAACGCAGACAGATCACATGAGGTCAGGAGTTCAAGACCAGCCTGGTCAAAATGGTGAAACCTCAACTCTACTACAAATACAAAAAGAGGCAGGCACTGTGGCAGGTGCCTGTAATCCCAGCTACTTGGGAGGCTGAGGCAGGGAAAATTGCTTGAATCCAGGAGGTGGAGCTTGCCATGAACTGATATCACACCACTGCACTCCAGTGTGGCCAACAAAACAAAACTCCATCAAAAAAAAAAAAAAAAAAAAAGAACAGCTAGCAGATGCAATTATTCACAATATGTAGAAATTATTCTTTTCTACATATTGTGTTTAAATGATATCCCTTTTTCTAATTGTTCTTATAGCTCAACCTGTAAAAGTCAAAGGTCCGGGGAGACTAGGGATATGATCTTGCTGGCAATCCTTCCATTTTAGTAAATCTTAACAGTGTGATTCCATTCTCTTTTGTCCCCACTCCACTCCAGAGTGAAAACAAGTAAAAAAATCAATTATAATTCTATTTCTTTCAAAACATTTCTAACAATTAAGAGATGATATGCAAGCCTCCATACTCTAAAAGGAAACCTCATGTCCTGTGTATCATGGACATTTGATGAATGTTTGTTCAGTTGACTGGTGTAGACTTCAATAACAACCTGTTCAATGCATTATGCCAGATAAATCTTGCATCTCAAAAGTAGAACAAATATTGTTCTTTCGGTTCTGTCTACCCATAGATGCAATATTTACATGTATTTATAATGGGTTAATAAAAAGAAAATGAGTTTATTGTTCTAGAGAGTATGAGAGTTTTGAAAACATGAATTCTCCTGTCCTGGCGCATAATTTTTTTTTTTTTTTTTGAGACGGAGTCTCGCTCTGTCGCCCAGGCGGGAGTGCAGTGGTGCAAT
Organism: Pongo pygmaeus; assembly: GCF_028885625.2. Lineage (NCBI taxonomy): Eukaryota > Metazoa > Chordata > Mammalia > Primates > Hominidae > Pongo > Pongo pygmaeus. The sequence continues at coordinate 25,894,842 of NC_072379.2, read as the reverse complement.
CTTGGCTCACTGCAAGCTCCGCATCCCAGGTTCACGCCATTCTCCTGCCTCAGCCTCCCAAGTCGCTGGGACTACAGGCGCCCGCCACCAGGCCTGGCTAATTTTTTGTATTTTTAGTACAGATGGGGTTTCACCATATTAGCCAGGATGATCTCTATCTCCTCACCTTGCGATTCGCCCGCCTCGGCCTCCCAAAGTGCTGGGATTACAGGCGTGAGCCACCACGCCCGGCCTGTCCTGGAACATAATTAATACTTAGAGGCATATTATTTTATGTGGAAGCTACCATTAAAAGAAATCAATGTTTTTTGTTTGTTTGTTTGTTTTTGAGACGGAGTCTTGCTCTGTCGCCCAGGCTGGAGTGCAGTGGCGCAATCTCAGCTCACTGCAAGCTCTGCCTCCCGGGTTCATGCCATTCTCCTGCCTCAGCCTCCTGAGTAGCTGGAACTACAGGCGCCCGCCACCACGCCCGGCTAATTTTTTGTATTTTTAGTAGAGACAGGGTTTCACCGTGTTAGCCAGGATGGTCTCGATCTCCTGACCTCGTGATCCACCCGCCTCGGCCTCCCAAAGTGCTGGGATTACAGGCGTGAGCCACCGTGCCTGGCCAAGAAATCAATGTTAAGCATTAAGTAATTATTTCACATAATCTTCTAATCTGACTTAAGACTGAGGATCTACCTCCCCAAGCTGGTTTATCAAGTTGTAAATCTTCACGTGCTGAATTCGTAAATTCATGTCTGAAAGGTGAGAATACTTAATATTCACTAGGCAATATCCAGCTGAGTAATATCCACTAATACCTATTTAACATTTCATCACCAAGGGTGGGCGTGAAAAGAAAAGACAGGCTGGGCACAGTGGCTCACACCTGTAATCCCAGTACTTGGGGAGACTGAGGCAGGCAAATCACTAGGTCAGGAGTTCGAGACCACCCTGGCCAACACGGTGAAACCTCATCTCTACTAAAAATACAAAAATTAGTCGGGCGTGGTGGCAGGCGCCTGTAATCTCAGCTACTCGGAAAGCTGAGCCAAAAAAATTGCCTGATCCCAAGAGGCGGAGGTTGCAAGGAGCCAATGTCACGCCACTCGACTCCAGCCTGGGTGAAAGAGCAACACTCTGACTCAGGGAAAAACAAACAAACAAACAAACAAATTAAGAAAAGAAAATCTGGATAATTGAGCACAACTAGATCTTCATTTGAGGTTTCTACAGAGTAACCAAACAAAATAATAATTGCAAATGGTCTCATAATGAAGGTGCTTCGTGGAGCATGTGCCCTCACAAGTAAACTGGTAACTCTGCAACCCGCAGGTCTTTGAAGCATATTACAAAAATCTTAAATGGGATCCTTTTATATCACACTGCATTCAAGACTATCTTCCTCTACACATCTATAAGAACAATCATATATTCCCACATAGGCTTTAAAATCTCAGGCCTAAAAACAAGACATGGATACTATTTTTTAGCAAAAGTAGCAGAAAATTGTGAAAGAAAATGTCAGTTCCATGCCAGTCAGGTGCGGGCAGTGTTCATGTTTCAAAAGCTAACACTGGCATGACTGACTCAATGTTGGACCCAGATAAATTAAAAAGCGGAAGATAAAAATCCATAAAATAGGCCGGGTGCGGTGGCTCACACCTGTAATCCCAGCACTCTGGGAGGCCAAGGCAGGCAGATCACCTGAGGTTGGGAGTTCGAGACCAGCCTGACCAACATGGAAAAACCCCATCTCTACTAAAAATACAAAATTAGATGGGCACGGTGGCACGCCTGTAATCCCAGCTACTTGGGAGGCTGAGGCAGGAGAATCGCTTGAACCCGAGAGCAGTTGTGGTGCGCCAAGGTGGCGCCATTGCACTCCAGCCTGGGCAACCAGAGAGAAAATCAGTATTTAAAAAAAAAAAAAAAAAAACATAAAATAATTCAGACTTAATTAAATATATCCCAAGTGGTGAATGAATATTGGTCAACAATAAGAAAGATGTATTATTCAGAACAGACATAAGAGTCCAATAAGAATCCAAGAGTCTTACCTTTTACAACATGAATCCTTTCCTTTGAAAGTAATATCCTCTCCGGGCCAGGAATTCCATTAGTAGACAGCCTTCTTACAAAAAATTCCTGGCCAGGCATGGTCCCAATCTGGGATTACAGGCCTTAGGAGGCCGAGGCAGGAGGATCATCTGAGGTCAGGAGTTCGAGACCAGCCTGGCCAACATGGTGAAACCCCATCTCTACTAAAAATACAAAAATTAGCCTGGTGTGGTGGTGGGCGCCTGTAATCCCAGCTACTCAGGAGGCTGAGGCAGGAGAATCACTAGGACCCAAGAGGCAGAGGTTGCAGTGAGCCAAGATCATGCCATTACACTCCAGCCTGACCAAGAAGAGTAAAAACCCCATCCCCGCCCCCCACAAAAAAAGTTCCTTTGGAAAGGACTTCTCCATAAAGATCTTCAACATGAGACTGGAAAAAAGGATATGAGGTCATCACCGGACCTTTGGCTTTTGCAGCTTGAGGCTTAAGGACAAACAGAAAAAGGGATATCATTTAAATACAATACGTAGAAAAGAATAATTATTAAACCTGTATTGGTCTTTATCTTTTATACTTAGATCTTTACTTCTGTTATTGTAATTGAGTCCAAAGAAAAATAGTATAAGTGAAACACCATAAATGTTAATATTCTGCTTATCAAAATCTGCGGTGAAATAGCCCATCGCCGCTGGGTGCAGTGACTCACACCCGAAATCCCAGCACTTTGGGAGGCCAAGGCGGGTGAATCACCTGGGTCAGGAGTTCGAAACCAGCCTGGCCAACATGGTGAAACTCTACCTCTACTAAAAATACAAAAATTAGCCAGGCGTGGGGGAGGGCGCCTATAATCCCAACTACTCGGGAGGCTGAGGCAAGAGAATCTCTTGAACCCGGGAAGCGGAGGTTGCAGTAAGCCAAGTTCATGGCATTGCACTCCAAGCCTGGGCAACAAGAGCGAAACTTCATCTCAAAAAAAAAAAAAAAAAAAACAGTAAGAGAAAACTGGAGCTGAGTCCCACTCATTGTATTTACTTTCCTAAAATAAAGCATTATAGAAAACATTACGGCCAAGCACAGTGGCTCAGGCCTGTAATCCCAGCACTTTGGGAGGCCGAGGCAGACGGATCCCATGAGGTCATGAGTTCGACACCAGCCTGACCAACATGGTGAAACCCCAACTCTACTACAAATACAAAAATTAGGCAGGCACTGTGGCAGGTGCCTGTAATCCCAGCTATTTGGGAGGCTGAAGCAGGGAGAGTTGTTGAACTCAGGAGGTGGAGCTTGCCGTGAGCTGAGATCACACCACTGCACTCCAGTGTGGGCAACAAAACAAAACTCCAAAAAAAAGAACAGCTAGCAGGTGACATTTATTTCCTATGGGGAGACTAGCGATATGATCTTGCTGGCAATCCTTCCATTTTAGTAAACCTAAACAGTGTGATTCCATTCTGTTTTCTCCCCACTCCACTCCAGAGCCAAAACAATAAGAAAATCAATTATATTTCTATTTCTTTCAAAACACATCTAACAATTAAGAGATGATATGCAAGGCTCCATACTCTTATATCCTGGGTATCATGGACATTTGATGAATGCTTGTTCAGTTAACGGGTGTAGACTTCAATAATTACCTGTTCAACGCATTATGCCAGATAAATCTTGCATCTCAAAAGTAGAACAAATATTGTTCTTTCGGTTCTGTCTACCCACTGATGCAATATTTACATGTATTTATAATGGGTTAATAAAAAGAAAATGAGTTTATTGTTCTAGAGAGTATTAGAATTTTGACAACATGAATTCTCCTGTCCTGGCACATAATTAATACTTAGAGGCCTATTATTTCATGTGGAAGGTACCATTAAAAAAATTCAATGTTAAGCGTTAAGTAATTATTTCACATAATCTTCTAATCTGACTTAAGACTGAAGACCTACCTCTTGAAGTTAGTTTATCAAGTTGTAAATCTTCACGTGTTGAATTCATAAGTTCATGTCTGAAAGGTGAGAATACTTAATATTCACTAGGCAATATTCAGCAAAGTAATATCCACTAGTACATATTTAACATTTAATCACCAAGGGTGGTTGTGATAAGAAAAGACAGGCTGGGCACAGTGGCTCACACCTGTAATCCCAGCACTTTGGAAGGCCAAGGCAGGCAGATCACGAGGTCAGGAGTTCAAAACCAGCCTGGCCAACATGGTGAAACCCCATCTCTACTAAAAATACAAAAATTAGGGCATGGTGGCAGGCACCTGTAATCCCAGCTACTGAGGAGGATGAGGCAGAATTGCCTAAACCCAGGAGGCAGATGTTGCAGAAACCATGATCACGCTACTGCACTCCAGCCTGGGCGACAGAGCAAGATTCTGTCTCGATAAATAAATAAAAATATAAGGAGGAAGCATTTACTGTGTATTTATATGTCCGGTATTATGTAAGGCACTTTACTATCTTATCAAATCTTCGGGATAGATCTTCAGTTCTCATGACCACAAAAAGAGGATACTAAGGCTCAGACAGTAGAAGAGATGTGGCCAGCCTGTGTCCCCAGGGCCTATGGTCTTACCACTAGGTTACAATGTTTCCAGGTAGCACGTGTTGCGAGATTTTTGCTTTAAAATGAACCAAAAAAAAAACCAAAGGTAAAAAAGGCATAAGCTATTAAAAAGTGGGAGAAACACTAAGAGAACTTTAAGCACATAACTAAAAATATTATGGAAATATTATTGAATTCATTAGCAAATTTAATTCTAGATTTTCATTGAGGAGTAAGGTTATATTACTCATGATGAAGAAAAATGTTCATTTCAAGCATATTAACATAAATATCATCAATATGGTTTACCATGTTTAAATGTTCACTTAAAGCAATTTAGTTAAAATTCTGCGTATCATTCATACAATTTTATAGTTTGCTAGTAGGTTACAAGTAAATACTCATCCAAATAAAAACAGTAAAACACATGATGTTTCTCACTCATTGTTGCTAATTTTAGGTGAGCATTTGATATATACCAACAGAGAGAGGATAATAACAAATTGCTCATTTCTTTCATCATTATATAAAGATGGCTTCAGGATAGAATAATATAAGGGCAATGATGAATTTGAAATCTAATGTCAACTCAGTGATGCATCAAGATAAAAGTAGAGACAATAGGGGCACCTTGGTAAGTACCAAACTTTTATTTATTTACTTATTTAGAGATGGAGTTTTGCTCTTTTTGCCCAGGATAGGGTGCAATGGCATGATCTTGGCTCACCACAACCTCTGCCTCGGGGGTTCAAGCGATTCTCCTGCCTCAGCCTCCTGAGTAGCTGGGATTACAGACATGCGCCACCACGCCCATATAATTTTGTATTTTCAGTATTTTATTAGAGAAGGGGTTTCTTCATGTTGGTCAGGCTGGTCTCGAACTCCCGACCTCAGGTCATCTGCCTGTCTGCGGTTACAGGCGTGAGCCACTGTGCCCAGCCGAATTCTGAATTTAACAGATTAGCAGATTAAGAGAAACAGTTTTAAAAAAATAATATTTGGCCGGGCACGGTGGCTCACACCTGTAATCCCAGCACTTTGGGAGGGCAAGACAGGTGGATCAAGAGGTCACGAGTTCAAGACCAGCCTAGCCAATATCGTGAAACCCCATTTCTATTAAAAATACAAAATTTAGCTGGGCGTGGTGGCTGGCTGGAGCCTGTAATCCCAGCTGCTCGGAAGGCTGAGGCAGAGAACTGCTTGAACCCGGGAGGCGGAGGTTGCAGTGAGCTAAGATTGCGCCACTGCACTCCAGCCTGGGCAACAGAGTGAGGCTCCATCTCAAAAAAAAAAAAAAAAAATTCAATTAAATCTCTAAGATCCAGAGCTTTGCAATAAATATGTAAATAAATTCCCAATATCCATGCTAAAAGTTTAAAAGAAATGCTAATAATTAAAGAAACACAACTTTTCCTAATTTAGCTTTGCAGTAATCTAGAAACAAAGAATGTTTCTAATATTTAGACAGACACCATAAAGCACCTTACAAGGAGAGACGTGTAAGGATGATATGACTCACCAACAGCCCTGGTCTTATCCACGGTACTCCCGTGATGTAACTCCATTGTGTAAATGCTGATGAACAAAGGATTACAGGACTTTTCCAGTTTAGACATACCATATTTTCTTTCAGACAATTCTTCAACTTGTTTATGAAGATCAGCGATACGATTATTCCATTTCTCTGAAAATTGAGCAAAAGTTGATTCTCAATAAAATATCCCTATGTCAGAGCAGCACTAACACATAATGACTTATTTCCTATATTTTACATTCTAACAGTCCATATCATTTTACTGCTTTCAAAAAAATTTTTCCCTTTTCTGGTGGTTCTTAGAATTGGTTTAATGGGAGACTATTAGAGAAGTTTTAACGTTTAGTACCCCTTTTTAAGCTGTTTAATTTCTGTAAAGCAGGAGGGCAGAAAAGTTCAATCAAATTAAACACGGTAACAGGGAGGCCACAAAGAGATCTCCAGTGGTCTTTTAGAAAACTTCCTAAAACTTGTCTCAACTGGTGGAAATAAGACTTTACAGCAGCCAGGTGTGGTGGTTCAGGCCTGTAATCCTAGTACTTTGGGAGCAGAGGCGGGCAGATCGCTTTGAGCTCAGGGCAACATAGCCAAAACCCCCCTCCCTACCCTCACCGGTCTCTACCAAAAATATAAAACTTAGCTGGGCATGATGGCAGGCACCTGTAGTTCCAGCTACTCAGGAGACTGAGGCAGGAGAATAGCTTGAAGCCAGGAGGCAGACGTTGCAGTGAGACGAGACCGTGCCACTGCCAGCCTGAACGACAGTGCAAGACTCCATCTCAAAAAAGAAAAAAACAAAAACACAAGGCTAAGAGGGACCCCAGACCTTAAAGATACAAGTTTAAGAGGGACCCCGAAGCAAAAAATGCCAACCCTTTTTCTCCCTATCATTGAAACAGCAGGAGGGTGTACCAGTTTTGCAGCCTAGCTGTAGCAGGCTGATGCCCCCAAGATGCCCATATCCTAATCCCGGGAACCGGTGAACATGACCTTATACGGGCAAAAGGGGCTTTGCAGATATAATGAAGTTAAGGGTCTTTGGCCAGCTTGTACCGGCGGGATTGATGTACTCACCAGGATCCTTATAAGCGCAGAGCAGGTGATGGAGAGAGTGGGAGGTGTAGTGATGGAAGCAGGAAATGCCAGTCATTCGAGACGGGCAGCACAAGCTGAGGAGTGCACACCAGCTCCAGGGCCAGGAAACAGATTCTCCCGCAGAGCCTTGGAAGGCACCGACCCTGCTCCCACCTTGCCTCAGTGGGACTGATTTTAGAATTCTGGCCTTCAGAACTGTAAGGGAACACATCTGTGTTGTTTTAAGTCACTAAGTGTGTGGTAATTTGTTACAGCAGCCACAGGAAACTAGTATTGTAGTGAAGCTTCAAAACCCACCTGAAGGGGCCAGGCTCAGTGGCTCATGCCTGTAATGCCAGCACTTTGGGAGGCCAAGGTGGGCGAATCACTTCAGGAGATCGAGACCAGCCTGGCCAACATGGTGAAACGCCGTCTCTACCAAAAATACAAAAATTAGCCAGGTGTGGTGGCACATGCCTGTAATCTCAGCTACTCAGGAGGCTGAGACATGAGAATCGTTTGAATCCAGGAGGGCAGAAGTTGCAGTGAGCCAAGATTGCGCCACTGCACTCCAGCCTGGGTGACAGAGTGAGGCTCCATCTTGGGGGAAAGAAACCCACCTGAAGAAGGTTTCCAGTTCTGTCAGCCGTCCCCCACCCAACCCAACCCCCAGAAGCAGACATTCCTTTGCTGCGGGCCCTGGATAGGAAGAAGGAAGTGTCTCCTCGTGGCAGAGGCCTACCCAGGAGAAACCCAAGGGAAGGCACTGCTGGGCTGGTCTTTCTGCCAAAGCCATTTTCTTTTCTTTTCTTTTTTTTTTTTTTTTTTTTTGAGACACAGTTTCACACTGTCTCCCTGACTACAGTGCAGTGGCACAATCTCCATTCACTTCGACCTCTGCTTCCCCAGTTCAAGCGATTCTCCTGCCTCAGCCTCCCGAGTAGCTGGGATTACACAAGCATAGCATGCCCAGCTAATTTTTGTATTTTTAGTAGAGATGGGGTTTTGCCATGTTGCCCAGGCTCGATTCGAACTCCTCGCCTCAAGTGATCCACCTGTCTCAGCCTCCCAAAGTGCTGGGATTATAGGAGTGAGCCACTGCACCGAGCACTCGCCAAGGCCTTTGATGGCAGGCTTTTTCCAGGTGATCAGTCCTTGCCTGGTCTGCCTCTGCCCCACTCTCTCTCTCACCAAGTTGGAATCCCTAGCTATTTTTCAGTAGAGGAGAGTGTGTACCCCAATCCCAGCTTGGTATGGTTCAGATCTGCATTTAACTCATGGAACCTGGCTGCTCCTCAGGCCTTGAAGAAAAAAAGTCTCTCTGCAGGTATGATACAGGATGGGCCTGTCCCCAGGACCCTAAGAGAGGGAAACCCAATGTCCCACCAGGTTGGCGGGGCTGGGGAAGGGAAAGTGTTATGGTAGCCCCAAGACTATAAAGAGGCAGCAGAGGGAGCAGGACAGCGCTCGCATGGAACTCATGCCACTGTCTCAGTGAGGGGAGGGAGGAGTGCACCCAGTGATGTCAGGGGGCAGAGAGGCGCGGTTCCAGGGTGGCTTTCCCCCTCACTTCCTGCCATGTTACTCTGATCCCCTCCAGGTAAGCCTGCCCACTTTGTGCCCAGGGTTGCCGCTGGGGCCTGTACCCCAATGCAGCTCCTGATGGTTATGGCCCCAGGAGTGGGGCAGAGCAGGGAGGAGTCCTGGACAGAGGAGAGGCAGGGGCAGGAGGGAGTGGGCCTCCAACTCCAGGAGGGGGCCCTTCTCATGGGTCCTTCTTTCTGGCTTCTCCTTCCTTACCCCTGGGCTGATCACCCAGGGAAGAACTGAGGCAAGGTTTCTCACCCTCAGGTCTGAGGGGTTCAATTACCAGGCCCTTAGGGAGGTGTGAGCCCCCTGAAATGATGCAAGGCTTTTTTTTTTTTTTTTTTTGGAGACAGAGTTCCGCTCATCACCCAGGCTGGAGTGCAGTGGCGCGATCTCACCTCACCGCAACCTCCGCCTCCCGGGTTCAATCGATTCTCCTGCCTCAGCCTCCAGAGTAGCCAGGATTACAGGCACCCACCACCATGCCCGGCTAATTTTTTGTATTTTTAGTAGAGGCGGGGTTTCACCATGTTGCGCAGGCTGGTCTCTTAACTCCTGACCTCAGGTGACCTGCCTGGCTCGGCCTCCCAAACTGCTGCGATTACAGGCGTGAGCCACTGCGCTTGACCACGATGCTAGGTTTTGTTTTGAGAGCGTACACATGCATTTCTTGGGGAAACAGTCCACAGCTCTCATTCTCAGCAAGCTCCACAGTCAAAAAAGATTAGAACACTTGCTACAGAGCTATGGGAGCAGCTAGATGAGGGGCCTGCCAAGGGCACTCTGGGGACTATCTGGGCATTCCTGAGCCCACTGTCCCCTAGGCAGGCTGCATTGTTTGATATTTGCAGAGCTGAGGGGGTAGTGCATGCGAGGATTGTGAAATAACCCTCAGATGACCCACAGTCCTCAGCTGGGAAGTGAGGGGTGCGTCTCCGGCAGTATCCTCCATCCCTAGACCGTGGGGCCAGGAGAACTGGCCCTTGGAGCAAGTGAAAAGCCTATTATTGATTCCCTCCCTGGCCATGTAGGCAGTGAACCAAGGGCACTCATATCAGGTAAATCCCTTGGTCTCTGTGACTGAGATCACCAGTAAGCATTCCCAGGTGCAAGGAAGGTCCTCACACCAAGATATGCACCTGGTCACCTGAGGAAAGAGAAAGGACTATCCGAGGGGATGGGGCTGAGCTGGGTGTGGAGTGGTCCTTGTAGCTCTTGGTGCGTGGGAGGGGGAGCAGCATGAGCCAGGCCTCGAGGCAGAAGGACAACCAGGAGACAGCCTGGAAAAAGTGCTGGACCCACAAGCATTCAAGGCTGGCCAGAGAGGGAGGTGGGATAGGTTGCAAAGTCCTGAGGTCTGAAGATTGACCCTGGCAGGAAGAAAGGTAAGGTGGGGTGTTACCTGCACCCTGGGGGCCAGGTGCATCCTTAGCCTAGAGCAGTCACCAAGATTTCTGGGTATGGGTGTGACCTCAGTCTAGGGAAAAGCCCTAACCCCCACCAGGACCACCTGCTCCCTAGACTACTTCAGGTGCTGAGCCCAAGCCAGGGGCACGAAGCTAGACTGACACCCAGGTTAATCCCGACAAAGGCCCTGGTTCCCCCCAGCTATGGGGCTGAAGGGGAATTACAGCCCAAACCCCAGATGCTGACTCTCAAACTAACACTGAGCCCTCAGTGCCCACAGGGAGATACAATCAACACACTTTACAGATGGGGAAACAGGCTCAGGGAAGTGCAACAGCCTTGCCCAATGCCCCTGCCCAGGGCTCCAGGCCCAGAGTGTTCTTTTGTCACTGTGTCCAGAGGGCAGCAGCTGCTCTGATGTACCCACCTGAGCCTGGCGACTTTCTCCAACTTCGGAAGCCCAGGAGCATGGCCCATGTCCACTGATGCACCTGGCATGAGACGCGCCCAGACGGATAGAGGCAGATGAGTTTCACCTCCTCCACTGGATTGTGAGGGCCTAGAAGGAGACAAGGGTCTGCTTGAGAAGGCAGTGGATAGTGAGCAACCCAGGGCGGTTTCCCTCTGGACGGATCTCCAGTGCCTGGATGGGACCTGGCTCAGATAGAGCTCAGTTCTGCAGGTCCCTGAGGCATGGAGAGTTCACAGCTACTAAGTGTAGGAGTCTGAATTCAAAGCCAACAGCATGACTCCAAAGTCCCTGCCCTAGCCCCTGGACCACCCACCTCTTGGGATTCACCCTTGCAGGCTCATCAGATGCCCAGGCCAGCAGCACAGCCGGCCAGGACCAGGGAAACTTGAGAAGCCTTGGAGCACCCCCAGGTACTCCAATCAAATCCTGGCACCCCTGCCTCTCACTACCCTTCTTCCTGCTTTAACCTCACCCCCTACACAGAGCCTGGGCCACTTAACAGATGCCTCAATAAATCAGAGTCTAATCTTCTTAAAAAAAAAAAAAAAGACATAACAAATATACAGTTGCAAGTTAGAATGCTAAAGAACATAAACATAAAACAACTTAATGTACATATAAATTCAATATATATCCAATCATTGTGACTATGACACAGTAAAATATTAAAATACTATTTTCAAAATCTATACAAGCTCAATGTTCTATTTATTCAAACTATTTAAAATACAAATCATCAACATAATTTGCCACTAAAATCTCATGCAGTCCCTTCACAGGACACATGATCCACTGGGAGTTAATAAATTAGCAGCTGGCAGGCAGTGACACACAAAAATGAAAACCAAGAGGTGAAACAGTTCTGAAATAAAGAAGGTTTTAAAGCTAAGAGAAATTACTGAATTACTAAGTCATTAGCACTAATTTTGCGCCAACTAATTAATATCAGATGATACAATGTCCTATGCTTTGGTAAATTCAAACTATGTTTAAACACTGTCTGTAATGTGACTTTCAAAATGCTCCTGGCTTTACAAGGATGAGATTACAATGTAGTAATACACGCTAAAGCATTTCCCCCTGCAGAGCATGTTGTAACTTTCATCAGTCACATTGAGAGTCCAGAAGATGAAGGAAAAGGTCATGGATTTCGCTGAGAACTTATCAGAGTTGAACTCCCTCACTTTCTGTTCCCCAGCATTGGCGGGTTCCAGGACTGGTGGCTGTGGTGGCTCGTTGGTCTTTGGTCTCTTAGAAGGTGGAGAATAATCATCATCTTGAAAAAGAAAATGGTCATTATTGAAGGAACCATCTTAGAGTTACAGCCACCTCCGGGTCAACAACATTCAAAAGCTGAGCGGGGCTTTAAAGCTATTTTGAGTATTAATAATTATTTCTGTATTGTGATCTTCAGCATACTTTTTCTAGTTACATTTGAAATGTTATTCTTTTGGGATGTGCTCAAGTGAATACTGCTTTTTCCTGTCTTGCTTCATTATTTTTTAGTTTGCTTCATTTGAGTCATCATTATAAATCTCCCCTTCTCCTCAAATAACTTTCAAATTGATGCCAAGAACTATATTCTATCTTAAGGCTTTTGAGAAAAAACTTTCAATGAAGACAGCCACCTAAAGCTATACAAATATAGAAGAAAGGGGATAAAATAAAGCTTAGATTGGAAACAAATTTAAGATTATACAAAATTCAAGCATACATAAACAAGGGAAGTTGGATAATTATATGTTCAAATATTTTTAACATGTGCAAAATGTGTAGGCTTAAAGAAATAGGGCTGGCCAGGCGTGGTGGCTCACGCCTGTAATTCCAACACTTTGGGAGGCCAAGGCAGGCGGAGCACTTGAGGTCAGGAATTCGAGACCAGCCTGGCCAACATGGTGAAACCCCATCTCTACTAAAAATACAAATATTAGGCTGGGCGCGGTGGCTCATGCCTGTGATCCCAGCACTTTGGGAGGCCAAGAAGGGTAGATCACCTGAGGTCGGGAGTTTGAGACCAGCCTGACCAAAATAGAGAAACCCCATCTCTACTAAAAATACAATATTAGCCAGGCGTGGTGGCGCATGCGTGTAATCCCAGTTACTCGGGAGGCTGAGGCAGGAGAATCGCTTGAACCCAAAAGGCAAAGGTTGCGGTGAGCCGAGATAGCACCATTGCACTCCAGCCTGGGCAACAAGAGTGACACTCTGTCTCAAAAAAAAAAGAAAACAAAAATTAGCCAGGAGTGCTGGCACATGTAATCCCAGCTACTCAGGAGGCTGAGGCAGGAGAATCGCTTGAACCAGGGAGGCAGAAGTTGTGGTTAGCCGAGATCACACCACTGCACTCAAGCCTGGGTAACAGAGCAAGACCATGTCGAAAGAAAAAGAAAAGGAAAGAAAGGAAAGAAAAGAAATAGGGCTACATTATTTATGAAACAGATACTGTCGACTCAGTCACTAGAAAGCCTGTGTATAAATGAGCAGTGAGATATTCAAGAACAGCACACACACACTACTCAGGACAGCTGTCGTGAGAGTTCCATGCTCATTTCCTTGTGGATACACCAGCAACTCACTCTGCTATGAACCTGCAATACATCTCATGTTAGCATTAGAGACATCTGGGCCAGGCGCGATGGCTCACACCTGTAATCCCAACACTTTGGGAGGCCGAGGCAGGCACATCACCTGAGGTCAGGAGTTCCAGGCCAGACTGGCCAACATGGTGAAACGCCGTCTCTACCAAAAATACAAAAATTAGCCAAGCGTGGTGGCGCGTGCCTGTAATCCCAGCTACTCAGGAGCCAGAGGCAGGAGAATTGCTTGAACCCAGGAGGTAGAGGTTGCAGTGAGCCGAGATCATGCCACTGCACTCCAGCCTGGGCAACAGAGCAAGGATCCATCTCAAAAAAAAAGAAAGAAAGAAAGAAAAAAGAATTAGAGACATCTGGATCATATCAGCTGCCACTGTCATCTTCCAGTCCTGCAAAGAGTCAGATAACGTCCTATTAAGATTGCTGCTCACACATCATCTATAAAATACTGAAAATATCGTTTTAAGAAACGTTTTTTTAATTTTGAGAGGGAGTTTCGCTCTTGTTGCCCAGGCTGGAGTGCAATGGCCTGATCTGGGCTCACCGCAATCTCCACCTCCTGGGTTCAAGCGATTCTCCTGCCTCAGCCTCCTGAGTAGCTAGGATTACAGGCATGCACCACCACACTTGGTTAATTTTGTATTTTTAGTAGAGACAGGGTTTCTCCATGTTGGTCAGGCTGGTCTTGAGCTCCCAACTTCAGGTGATCCACCCACCTTGGCCTCCCAAAGTGCTGGGATTACAGGCGTGAGCCACGGCGCCTGGCCAAGAAATCCTTCTTTAAAAAAAGGCCAGGCTCGGTGGTTCACGACTATAATTTCAGCACTTTGGGAGGCCGAGGTGGGTGGATCACTTGAGGTCAGTAGTTTGAGACCAGCCTGGGCAACATGATGTAACCCCATCTCTACTAAAAATAAAAAACAAAAACAAAAAAAAATTAGCCGGGTGTAGTGGTGGGCACCTGTAATCCCAGCTTCTCAGGAGGCTGAGGCAGGAGCATCGTTTGAACCTGGGAGGTGGAGGTTGCAGTGAGTGGAGATCATGCCACTGCACTCCAGCCTGGGTGACAACAGCAAGACTCCATCTCAAAAAACACAAAAACAAAAACAGACTCCATCTCAAAAAAAAATCAAAAACAAAACAAAAAACAAATGTGGTATGGAAATGAAAATACTGTGTTAAAGACAGTTTCACAGAAAATAAAAGACCACTCAAATACAATAAGCTGTCTTTTTAGATGGGTATAATTGTTATTCTTATTTAACAGCTAAAGAAACAGGCTCAGAGAATGTTATTTGATTGGACTGTGTTGCATCTCTGGACAGTGCAGCTGAGATCAGACTTCATGTGTAACTCCACTACCCTACCAGGATGCTTCTCATAAAGGTAAGAAATGTAAATTTGGCCTAATATACAAAGTTGCCAGGGCAGCACTGAGTCAGTTCTACATATAGTACTTCTACTTTCATCAACGGAAACTTTAAGGGAAGGTGAAAATGCTTCTAGAAGGCGACTGGACACCAGCGCCTTTGGGCTCTTCTTCTAAGGCCAATAGTGACCTAAATTATTGACTGACTGCTCCAATCAAGTGGACAAAAGGGTACCAAGGTCGCCAACATCAGACAAATTCACTTGAGGGCCTATCTATGTGCTTTGAAAGACAAAACTGCTGTTGCGAAGGACACTATTTCAGAAAAACATAATCATATTAACAACTAGTAACACTGTAAAATGCTGATGTATTGAATGCTACTTTACAACAACATGTTAAAATCTACGAAAAAAATTATAATACAAAACTACATATCAATTATCTGGCTAGCTAACTATCTACAGACATGGTTTCATTCTGTTGCTCAGGATGGAAAGCAGTGGGATGATCATAGCTCACTGCAGCCTTGAGCTCCTGGCCTCAAGTGATCCTCCTGCCTCCTAAGTAGCTGGGGCCACAGGTGGACACAGTTACACCTGGGTTTTTTGTTTGTTTTGTAGAGACAGGGTTTCACTACATTGCCCAGGCTGGTGTCAAACTTTGGAGTCTCGCTGTGTCGCCCAGGCTGGGGTGCAGTGGTGGGATCTCGGCTCACTGCAACCTCTGCCTCCTGGGTTCAAGCGATTCTCCTGTATCAGCCTCCCGAGTAGCTGGGACTACAGGCATGTGCCACCACACCCGGCTAATTTTTGTATTTTTTGTGGAGACTGGGTTTCACCATGTTGGCCAGGCTGGTCTCAAACTCCTGACCTCAGGTGATCCACACGCCTCGGCCTCCCAAACTGCTGGGATTACAGTCATGAGCCGCTGAACACTTTCTTATGCTATTAAATGGCCTAACCAAGGCGGGTCGCGGTGGCTCACGCCTGTAATCCCGAAAACTCGGATGGCCAAGGTAAGAAGATCACTTGAACCTAGGAATTCGAAACTGGCCTGGGCAACATAGCAAGACTCTCATCTCTACAAAAGATACAAAAATTAGGCCAGGGGCACACCACGCTCGGCCAGTTTTTGTATCTTCTGTAGAGACGCGGTTGCGTCATGTTGCCCAGGCCGGTCTCGAACTCCTGAGCCCAAGCCATCCATCCTCCCGCCTCGGCCTCCCAAAGTGCTGGGATTACAGGGCCCAGCCAGCCTCATGTTTTCTTTAAGCAGTCCCTCCCTGTTACACACTTGGTTTTTTTTTTTTTATTTTTTAGACAGAGTTTACCTCAGTCTCTCAGGCTGGAGTGCTGTGGTGGGATCACAGCTTATTGGAGCCTTGAACCTTGGGGTTCCAGTAGCTGTGGGGCTGAGCTAGGACTACAGAGATGGGGTCGCGCCATGTTGCCAGGCTGCTCTTGGCCTGAAGGGCTCCTCCCGCTGGCCGCGCCCGGACATAGTTTTCTATTTTTGACCGACATAAACACTGTGCTAAGTCGGAGTTTGTCAACTATCCTTCTCCAGCCAGCAACACACAGGACCTGGCGGGGAGGTCACAGTTACCAGGCTCCACTCTAAGTAGAAGACTGCCCAGCTCCAAGCACTGTACCTCCCCGGTGACGTCGCCGAACGCCCGCCCCGTGACGATGCCGAACTCCCACCTTCATGACACCGCCGAAGGCCCGCCCCTGTGACGTCGCCGGAGGCGCGCCCTTGTGACGTAGCAGAGGCCCCCCCGCCCCATCACGCGGAGCCAATCGGAACTCGAGGCGGGGCTGTTGGTTCTTCCTGGAGCGCGCATGCGCGGGTGGGGCCACAGGCTGTCTGGCTGGCGGCCCTTGAACTGGCTGTTGGGTGTCCGCAGGCTTCTGCCCGGCTGCCGCCGCCTATAAGCTACCAGGAGGAGCTTTATGACTTCCCGGCCTGCGGGAAGTGGCGGGCACGATCGCAAGGTAGCGCAGAAGCTTCTCAATGGCCAGCGCCAGCTGCAGCCCCGGCGGCGCACTCGCCTCACCTGAGCCTGGGTACGTGCGCCCCACAACACCTTCCCCAGCCAGGGCCCGGGGACCTCGGGAGCGTCCCCCGCCACCTGGCGCCGCTCATCCTGGGCGGGGTGGGCCCCCTCTGAGGCCGCCACGCATTAGGGAGCTGCACTCCCGAGCTTGACCTCTGACGGCCAGTTGTAATAGCATTAAGCCTTTGAAATTTTGTAGCGGGGTAGAAGGGGCTAGGAAAGGAAGAAAACATCTTTTTAAAAATATAAGCGATCGGCCGGGCGCGGTGGCTCACGCCTGTAATCCCAACACTTTGGGAGGCCGAGGCAGGTGGATCACGAGGTCAGGAGTTCAAGACCAGGCCAGCATGGTGAAACCCTGTCTCTACTAAAAATACAAAAATTAACCGGGCGTGGTGGCGGGCGCCTGTAATCCCAGCAACTCGGGAGGCTGAGGCAGAGAATTGTTTGAACTCAGAAGGTGGAGGTTGCAGTGAGCCGAGATCGCACCACTGCACTCCAGCCTGAGCGACAGAGCGAGACTCCGTCTGAACAAACAAATATGTGTATGTATATAAGTGATCGAACCCGGGAGGTTGAGTTTACAGTAAGCCGAGATTGCGCCACTGCACTCCAGCCTGTGTGACAGAGCGAGACAATGTCTCTAAAAAATTATATGCAAGTGAGAGCTTTTTTTCCAGCGCTCATGCTCAGACTGAAGAAAGTAATTGGGCCGGGGCGTTGGCTCATGTCCATAATCCCAGCACTTTGGGAGGCCGAGGCAGGCGGATCGCTTGAGCTCGGGAGTTCCAGACTAGCTTGGGCAACATGGTGAAACCCTGTCTCTACAAAAATACAGAAAATTAGCTGGGCATGGTGGCATGCGCTTGTAGTCCCCGCTACTTGAGGGGCTGAAGCCGAAGGATCGACCTCCTGGGCTCAGGCAATCCATTTCAGCCTCCCAAATTGCTGGGATTACAGGGATGAGCCATCGTGCCTGGCCTTGCACTATATTTTAATGCTTTTTTTGAAAATGGAAACTTTTACAGGCAATTCACTTTCTTCAAACTAATGATAAGGAAATGATGCTGTTCTGTTCTGTTTTGTTTTTTGGTTTTGTGTGTTTCTTTTTTTTCTTTATTGAGACAGGGTCTTGCTTTGTTGCCCAGGCTGGAGTGAGGCAGTGAAATCATGGCTCACTGCAGCCTTGACCTCCGGGCTCAAGGAATCCTTCCCAGTCAGCCTCCCCAGTAGCTAGGACTACGGGTGCATGCTACCATGCTTGGCTAATTCTTTTTTTGAAATGGAGTCTCACTCTGTCTCCCAGGCTGGAGTGCAGTGGTGCAATCTCAGCTCACTGCAGGCTGGTCTCAAACTCTGACTTCAGATGGTCCACCCACCTCAGCATCCCAAAGTGCTGGGATTACAGGTGTGATCCACCACGCCGAATGATTTTGCTCATTTTAGATACTACAACTTTTTAGTTTAATTTTTTTTTTTTTCCTGAGACAGAATCTCGCTTTGTCGCCAGGCTGGAATACAGTGGCGTGATCTCGGCTCACTGCAGCCTCCGCCTCCTGGGTTCAAGCGATTCTCCTGCCTCAGTCTCCCGAGTAGCTGAGACTACAGGTGCTTGCCACCACGCCCAGGAATTCAAGCCTGCAGTGAGCCATGATCGTGCCACTGCACTCCAGCGTGGGCAACAGAGCAAGACCCTGTCTCCACAAATAAGTAAATAAACATTCTATCTGTACCAGGGTACAGGCAGGCGCCATTATTCCCACTTTTCATCCTCAACTCTGAGTTGAATCATACATCAACTCTGATGACCTTTGTTTCCACTCCCCTTAAGCCATTCACAGGAACAGCTACTTTACATAGAAAAGTCAATCTCGGAGGGTTGAGTAATTTGCCCAATCACTGTAAAAGGTAGAGCTTCAATTATCACCCAGGCCCATCTGTTGCTGGTATTCCCTCTCCACCCCTCCGTGTGGCTTCCCTTTATTTATTTATTTTAATTTTTTTTGAGATGGAGTTGCACTTTTGTTGCCCAGGCTGGAGTGCAATGGCACGATCTCGGCTCACTGCAACCTCCACCTCCCAGGTTCAGGCAATTCTCCTGCCTCAGGCTCCCAAGTAGCTGGAATTACAGGTGCCTGCCACCAAGCCCAGCTAATTTTTTGTACTTTTAGTAGAGATGGGGTTTCACCATGTTGACCAGGCTGGTCTTGGACTCCTGACCTCAGGTGACCCACCCTCCTCAGCCTCCCAAAGTGCTGAGATTACAGGCGTGAGTCACGGTGCCTGGCCTTGGCTTCCCTTTAATAAATCACCACTCAATTTGATGTGGAGGCTCTGTTCATTCCCAGAATATAATGAATGGATTATATATATATTTTTTTTCTTTTTGAGACAGAGTCTTGCTTTGTCTCGCAGGCTGGAGTGCAGTGGCGCAATCTCGGCTCATTGCAGCCTCTGCCTCCCAGGTTCCAGCAATTCTCCTGCCTCAGCCTCCTGGGTAGCTGGGATTACGGCGCTCACCACCACGCCCAACTAATTTTTTTTTTTTTTTTTTTTAGTAGATTTCACCGTGTCGTCCAGGCTGGTCTCAAACTCCTGACCTCAGGTGATCTGCCCGACTTGGCCTCGCAAAGTGCTGGGATTACAGGCGTGACCCACCACCCCCAGCCTCAACATCAAATATATTTAAAAGTTGGTAACAGCCAGGCGCAGTGGCTCACACCTGTAATCCCAGCACTTTGGGAGGCCGAGGTGGGCAGATCACCTGAGGTCAGGAGTTCAAGACCAGCCTGGCCAACATGGTGAAACCCTGTCTCTAATAAAAATAAAAAATAAAAAAAACAATTAGCTGGGTATGGTGGCACGTGCCTGTAATCCCAGCTACTCAGGAGGCTGAGGCACGAGAATCACTAGAACCCAGGAGGTGGAGGTTGCAGTAAGCCAAGTTCGTGCCACTACCCTCCAGCCTGGGCAACAGAGTAAGACTCCATCTAAAAAAAAAAAAAAAAAAAGAAGAAATTAGTGTAGTGTGGGAAGTGAAAAAAAGAAAGGAAAAGGAAAAGAAAAATGATTGAATTCATGAATACACTCTTATGTGGCCTGCACCGACTTTGACACAAATTAGATTGGCTTAGTAGGCAAGGGTGGGATCTTTTCATAATTTTATTTGATGTCTAAAATACATTTATCTTTTTTTCTTGTAGGAGGAAAATTCTTCCAACGATGGTCTCCCGCTCAGAGCTGAGGAAGCTGTTCTACTCAGCAGATGCAGTGTGTTTTGATGTTGACAGCACGGTCATCAGAGAAGAAGGAATCGGCGAGCTAGCCAAAATCTGTGGTGTAGAGGACGCGGTGTCAGAAATGTAGGGATAGCAGTTATTCACTTTATGAAATGATAAAGAATTTCTTTTTTTTTTTTTTTGAGACGGAGTCTCACTCTATTGCCCAGACTGGAGTGCAGTGGCACAATCTTGGCTCACTGCAACCTCCACCTCCCAGGTTCAAGCGATTATCCTGCCTCAGCCTCCTGAGTAGCTGGGATTACAGGCGTGTGCAACCACATCCGGCTAATTTTTTTATTTTTAGTAGAGATGGAGTTTCACCATGTTGGTCAGGCTGGTCTCAAACTCCTGACCTCGTGATCCACCCACCTCAGCCTCCCAAAGTGCTGGGATTACAGGCGTGAGCCACCATGCCCGGCCATGAAATGATAAAGAATTTCTAAAGAGTGGCTGTTTTGGATGAAGTGCTAGACCCTGGCTATGGAACATGAGCACTAGGCTTTTTCTTTCACCCCTTAGAGTTGAATTTGATATATTCATTCGTTTATATAAATATTTATGGCAAAAAAATATGGATAAGACATGTTCTTAGCTTGATTAGGGGAATGATGACCATCACTAACCAAAGAAGATGGCCTAGGGGGCAGGGCTCAAGTGTCCAGTGGCTTTGTGTCATGGTTGAAAGTGTGGCCTTAGTGGTTCCCTGGAAAGGTTCAGAGTCTCTTGGTGGATCCTGGGTCAGAGCCCCTCTCTCCCTCCCTCCCTCCTGCCCTCCCACCTCCCGCCCTGCAGCTGAGCACCACCCTCTGCAGCCCCAGTCCCCCAGTCATGCACCATGTCATTTTCTTTTTTTTTTTTTTCAGGACGGAGTCTCGCTCTGTCACCAGGCTGGAGTGCAATGGTGCAATCTCAGCTCACTGCAACCTCCGCCTCCTGGGTTCAAGCAATTCTCCTGCCTCCACCTCCTGAGTAGCTGAAACTACAGGCATGCACCACCACACCCGGCTAATTTTTGTATTTTTAGTAGAGATGGTGTTTCACCATGTTGGCCAGCCTGGTCTTGAACTCCTGACCTCGTGATCTGTCCGCCTCGGCCTCCCAAAGTGCTGGGATTACAGGCATGAGCCACCACACCCAGCCACCATTTTATTTTCAACTCCCTTTCATGGAAGAACGTTTAGCCTTTAGTCTCTTTCTTGATTTATGACAGCTCACGGCTTTCAAGAAAACTACCTATGAATAGGCTGTGTAACTTTTATTTATTTATTTATTTATTTTTTTTGAGATGGAGTCTCTGTCGTCTAGGCTGGGGTGCCGTGGCATGATCTCGGCTCACTGCAACCTCCCCCTCCCAGGTTCCAGCAATTCTGCTGCCTCAGCTTCCCAAGTAGCTGGGATTACAGGCAGGCACCACCACACCTGGCTAATTTTTGCATTTTTTTAGTAGAGATGGGGTTTTGTCATGTTGGCCAGGCTGGTCTCGAACTCCTGGCTTCAGATGAGCTGCCCACCTCAGCTTCCCAAAGTTTTGGCATTATAGGCATGAGTCACTGCACCCAGCTTGTTAATGTTATTTTCAAGCAAACCTTCAAAAGTTTATTCCAAGGCCTTGCTCTCATAGCAGCAAAGCCTGTCTGTTCCATAGTGGGGCTCTTGTTAGCATCTTCCTTTTGGTGGATGTTGTGTAGACCCGGGGCAGTAAGGCATGTTAACCTCGAGGACATTGGACCTGGCTGGCCTGACTGTTGGGTGTCCCTCCTAGGACATGGCGAGCCATGGGCGGGGCAGTGTCTTTCAAAGCTGCTGTCACGGAGCACTTAGCCCCAATCCAGCCTCCAGGGAGCAGGTGCAGAGAGACTCATAGCAGAGCACCCCCCACACCTGACCCCCAGCATAAGGTAAGAGGAGCCGCTGCTCCAGGTGTATTTCAGCACCAGTGTTGGGGGGCAAGTCCTCCTGAGAGCATCTAGCGATTGCTTTAGAGAGCCCTCTGGGTGGTTTATTTATTTTCATTTTTATTTTTTAATTTCATTATTTTAAAAAAGATTTATTTATTTATTTATTTATTTATTTATTTATTTATTTATTGAGGCAGAGTCTTGCTCTGTTGCCCAGACTGGAGTGCAATGGTACGATCTCGGCTCACTGCAACTTCTGCCTCCTGGGTTCAAGTGATTCTCCTGCCTCAGCCTCCTGAGTAGTTGGGATTTCAGGCACCCACCATGCCAGGCTAGTTTTTGTATTTTTAGTAGAGACAGGATTTCACCATGTTGGTTAGGCTGGTCTCGAACTCCTGACCTCAGGTGGTCTGCCCGCCTGGGACTCCCAGAGTGCTGGGATCACAGGCGTGAGCCACTGCGCCTGGCAAAATTTTATGTATTTATTTTTTTGAGACAAAGTCTCACTCTGTTGCCCAGGCTGGAGTGCAGTGGTGCAATCTCAGCTCACTGCAACTTCTGCCTCCCAGGTTCACGTGATTCTCCTGCCTCAGCCTCAGGAGTAGCTGCGATTACAGGCGCCGGCCACCACACCTGGCTAATTTTTGTATTTTTAGTAGAGATGGGTTTCACCATGTTGGCCAGGCTGGTCTCGAACTCTTCATCTCAGGTGATCCGCCTGCCTCGGCCTCCCAACGTGTTGAGATTACAGGTGTGAGCCACCGCACCTGGCCTATTATTATTTTTTTTAGAGTCAGAGTCTCATTCTGTTGCCCAGGTTGGAGTACAGTGGTACAATCATGGCCCACTGCAGCCTCGAACTCCTGGGGTCAAGTGGCCCTCCCACCTTAGCCTCCTTAGTAGTAGGGACGGCAGGTGCATGCCACCATGCCCAGCTAATTAAAAGAATTTTTTTTTTTTTTCTGAAAGTCTTGCTTTGTCACCCAGGCTGGAGTGCAGTGGCATGAACACAGCTCACTGCAGCATCAATCTTCTGGGCTCAAGGGATCCTCCTGCCTCTGCTTCCTAAGTAGCTGGGACTACAGACATAGGCCACCATGCCTTTTTTTTTTTTTTTTTTTTTTTTTTTTTTTTTTTTTTGAGACAGAGTCTCGCTCTGTTGCCCAGGCTGGAGTGCAGTGGTGCCATCTCGGCTCACTGCAAGCTCCACCTCCTGGGTTCACGCCATTCTCTTCCCTCAGCCTCCCGAGTAGCTGGGACTACAGGCGCCTGCCACCACACCCGACTAATTTTTTGTATTTTTAGTAGAGACGGGGTTTCACCCTGTTAGCCAGGATGGTCTCAATCTCCTGACCTTGTGATCCACCTGCCTCAGCCTCTCAAAGTGCTGGGATTACAGGCGGGAGCCACCGCACCCGGCCCATCGTGCCTAATTTTTTTAAAAAAAATTTTTTTATAGACACAGCATCTCACTACGTTGCCCAGGCTGGTCTTGAACTTGTGGGCTTAAGTGACCAATTTTCGCAACTCAGCCTCCCAAAGTGTTGGAATTATAGGTTTGAGCCACTATACCCAGCCTTTAAGAATCTTCTTGTAGAGATGGAATCTTGCTATGTTGCCCAGGCTCTTCTCAAGCTCCTGGCCTCAAGTGATTTTCTACCTTGGCCTCCCAAACTGCTGGAATTAAAGACATGGGCTGTGTGGTTATTTTGGCACTTATGCGTGGTCTTGTCTGGCCAGTTGTCTGGTCCTGTCTGTTTCTACCTTTCCTCTTTCTCCAGGGAAAACCTAAGCTTTCCTTGTTTGTCCTCATCTTGTGTTTTTCTGGGTCCATGGGCAGAGTAGAGTTCTGGAACGGTTTCTTAAAGCAGCCAAGCCCTACCCATTGATTTCTAAGTACATTTAGAAAAACACATATAAGGCTGGGCATGGTGGCTCACACCTGTAATCCCAACACTTTGGGAGGTCGAAGTGGATGGATCACCAGGTCAGGAGTTCGAGACCAGCCTAACCAACATGATGAAACCCCGTCTCTACTAAAAATACAAAAATTAAGCCAGGCACGGTAGCTCACATCTGTAATCCCAGCACTTTGGGAAGCCAAGATGGGTGGATCACCTGAGGTCAGGAGTTCGAGACCAGCCTGGCCAACATGCTGAAACCCAGTCTCTACTAAAAATACAAAAAAAGTAGCTGGGCATGGTGATAGGCGCCTGTAATCCCAGCTACGTGGGAGGCTGAGGGAGGAAAATCACTGGAACCTGGGAGGCAGAGGTTGCTGTGAGCCGAGATCACGCCAGTGCACTCCAGCTAGGGCAACAGAGCAAGATTCCATCTCAAAAAAAAAAAATTAGCCGGGCATTGTGGCACGAGCCTGTAATACTCAGGAGGCTGAGGCAGGAGAATCGCTTGAACCCGAGAGGTGGAGGTTGCAGTGAGCCGAGATCGCAGCCTTGCACTCCAGCCTGGGTGACAAGAGTGAAACTCTGTCTCAAAAAATAAAGAGAAAAACATATATAAAACATTAACACCCCAGGCAGTATACCTTGTCAAATATACCTCAGGCAAATGCATTCAGGAGAAGAAAATATATCTTATTTCCCTCTTCATGTTTCGTTTTTTTTTTTTTTTCCTTTTGTATTACTCAGTGTTTGGTATTTTGTATTTTATTTTGCAGGGAGCTGGTAAGTCGCCTACAGGAGTGAAATGTTCAGGTTTTCCTAATATCTGGTGACTTTAGGAGTATTGTAGAGCATGTTGCTTCAAAGCTCAATATCCCAGCAACCAATGTATTTGCCAATAGGCTGAAATTCTACTTTAACAGTAAGATGTTAACGGTAACATGTTCCCTTTCTTAGCAGTTCCATTATTCAGTATTCTGGGTAATGTCTTTTGGAATGCAACTTGAACAGTCACATCAGAGTTAAATATTGAGATGAATGGTTCTCTGAATTGATGTCTTTTGCCGTTTGGTACCCTTTGCTCAGCAAAATAGACTTAGATCATCACCTGTCTTAGCTTTATTATCTATAACATCACCTGTCTGTACATAAATGTCTGCATTTCATGAAACATTAATTCCTACATAGCCCCTGTGACTTTGCTATATGTTATATTTCAATTTTATGGGAGCTTCTATGCATTTGAAGCAATTTAGACTCAAGAAGGAGACTTTTGGCTGGGCATGGTGGCTCATGCCTGTAATCCCAGCACTTTGGGAGCCTGAGGCGGGAGGATCACTTGAGGTCAGGAGTTCGAGACCACCCTGGCCAATGTGGTGAAGCCCCAACTCTGCTAAAAAAAAAAAAAAAAAGAAAAAAGAAAAATTAGCTGGGCATGGTGGCACATGCCTGTAGTCCCAGCTACTTGGGAGGCTGAGGCAGGAGAATCACTTGAAGCTGGGAGGCGGAGGTTGCAGTGCGCCAAGATCGTGCCACTGCACTTACAGCCTGGGTGACAGAGCGAGACTGTCTTTAGAAAAAAAAAGACAGAGACTTTAGAAGGGAGACTTTTGTTAACAGATTACTGAACTACAGCTGCCCTTGGGGAAGCCTCCTATCCCCTCTCTGGTCCATGGTGGTGCCACAGCTGTTATATTATCTCAGATCTCCAGTTATATCAAGGAGTGACTGAGTGATTTTTTTTTTTTTTTTTTTTTTTTTTTTTTAGACAGGGTCTCACTCTGTTGCTCCTGCTGGAGTGCAGTGGCTCAATCTCGGCTCACTGCAACCTCTGCCACCTGGGTTCAAGTGATTCTCCTGCCTCAGCCTCCCAAGTAGCTGGGATTACAGGTGCTCATCACCACGCCTGGCTAATTTTTGTACAGCGCCCGACCGTACTTTTGTTTTAGACAGTTGATTTGTCCTATAATCCCAGCACTTTGGGAGGCTGAGGTAGGAAGATCGCTTGAGCACAGGAGTTTGAGACCAGCCTGGGCAACATAGTAAGACCCCATCTCTACAAAATAAATAAATAAAATAAAATAAAAACAGCTGATTTAGAACTACATAAGATTTAAAACAGGAGTTAAACAAAAACAACTCTCATTACAAGATAAAAACGAAATAATAAAATCAAATTCAGTCTTGTTATGTCAACTGACTTTGTGCAAACCCAAGAAAAGTTATGAATAAGGAACTAAAAACCTTTTAAAACTTTTAACAACGCCTTATCCCTGTAGCATGGGCACCACCTTTTAGCCTAGGTGTGTGCTCAATAAGTTGATTTCATTTCCCCAAATAATACCATCAACAACTCATAACCGAGATTTTAACATCATTTTATACTTTATATACTAGTTCCTCATATGTTACCTCATTTAATCCTCATAACAGCCCTGTGACGTCAAATATTATGTTTGGTTTTGGTTGTTTTAGAAAGAGTCTCACTCTGTCACCCAGGCCGGAGTTCAGTGGTGCGATCGTAGCTTATCACAGCCCTGAACTTCTGGGCTCAAACGATTCTCCCACCTCAGCCTCCTGGGTAGCTGGGATTACAGGTGTGCGCCACTGCATCCCACACCACCACAGCATTTTATTCCTCTGAACTAACGTCATTTTCTGAGACTAGCAGAGGTTTTATTTACTTTCTTATTTTTTTTTTTATTTTTATTTTTTTTTGAGACGGAGTCTCGCTCTGTCACCCAGGCTGGAGTGCAGTGGCATGATCTTGGCTCACTGCACCCTCCGCTTCCCGGGTTCAAGCGATTCTTCTGCCTCAGCCTCTCAAGTAGCTAGGACTACAAGTGCACACCACCACGCCTGGCTAATTTTTGTATTTTTAGTAGAGACGGTGTTTCACCATATTGGCCAGGCTGGTCTCGAACTCCTGACCTTGTGATCTGCCCGCCGTGGCCTCCCAAAGTGCTGGGATTACAGGCACGAGCCACCACGCCCAGCCCTGGTTTTATTTATTTTTTGAGACGGAGTCTTGCTCTGTCACCCAGGCTGGAGTGCAGTGGCACGATCTCAGCTCACTGCAGCCTCGACCTCCCAGACTCAAGCGATCTTCCCATCTCAGCCTCCTGAGTAGCTGGGACTGCCGGCGCATGCCACCACACCTATCTAATTTTGTTTATTTTTTGTAGAGATGAGGTCTCACTATGTTGCCCAGGCTAATTTTGAACTCCTGGCTCAAGTGATCCTCCCACCTTTGCCTGCCAGAGTGCTGGGATTATAGGTGTAACCCAACATGCCCGGCTGGGGATTTTATTTCTAAGCATTTTAAAATCAATGCAGGAAACAAATGCTATATAGCAGGTGTCGTAATATCAAATGTGTCCATTTCACGTAGGGCTTAGCCTTTATCATGTTATTCTAACATAAGGAAAACTACGCCAAAAATATAGTGTAGCCGAGCGCAGTGGCTCACACCTGTAATCCCAGCACTTTGAGAGGCCAAGGCGGGCGGATCACCTGAGGCCAGGAGTTTGAGACCTGCCTGGGCAACATGGTGAAACCCCATATCTACAAAAAATACAAAAAAATTAGCTGGAAGTGGTGATGGGTGCCTATCATTGCAGCTACTCAGGAGGCTGAGGCATGAGAATCACTCAAACCCAGGAGGTGGAGGTTGCAGTGAGCCAAGATCGCATCACTGTATTCCAGCCTAGGTAACAGAACAAGACTGCATCTCAAAACATATGTGAAGTTTTTACCACCTAGTTTCCTGAGATCTAAAAGTAGGGATTGTCTAAAAAATAAAAATAAAAAAATGATAGTCTTTGTGAATGATGAATGAAAAAGAGTTAAAAGGAACCTTTTTGGCTGGATGCGAAGGTGACTCTTGCCTGTAATCCCAGCACTTTGAGAGGCAGAGACAGGAGAATCACCTGTGGTCAGGAGTTTGAGACCAGCCTGGCCAAAAAGGTTTGAGAACCTTTTTGGCTGGGTGTGAAGGTGACTCTTGCCTGTAATCCCAGCACTTTGGGAGGCAGAGACAGGTGGATCACCTATGGTCAGGAGTTTGAGACCAAACTGGAGTTTGAGATCAGCCCCGTCTCTACTGAAAATACAAAAATTATCCGGGTGTGGTAGCAGGCGCCTATAATCCCAGCTACTTGGGAGGCTGAGGCAGGAGAATCGCTTGAACCCAGGAGGCAGGAGGTTGCAGTGAGCCGAGATCGTGCCACTGCACTCCAGCCTGGGCATGATGGAGCAAGACTCCATCTCAAAAAAGAAAAAGGTTCTAGCCAGGCTGGTCTCGAACTCCCAACCTCAGGTGATCTGCCTGACTTGGCCTTCCAAAGTGCTGGGATTACAGGCATGAGCCACCGTGCCCAGCTTTTGAATCTTTTCTTTTTTTGACAGAGTCTCACTCTGTCACCCAGGCTGGAGTGCCGTGGTGCGATCTCAGCTCACTGCAACCTCCGCCTCCCAGGTTCAAACAATTCTCTTGCCTCAGCCTCCCAAGTAGCTGGGATTACAGGTGCCTGCCACCATGCCCAGCTAATTTTTTGTATTTTTAGTAGAGACGGGGTTTTGCCATGTTGGCCAGGCTGGTCTTGAACTCCTGACCTCAGGTGATCCACCCACCTCAGCCTCCCAAAGTGCTAGGATTACAGGCATGAGCCACCGCACTGGCTGCTTTTGAATTGTTAGTTTAGATAATTTATAACCAGTGTTGGGGTTGGCTAAGCAATGAACATTGGCCTAGCTTAGTGAGAAATACATAAAAGTAAAATGAAGAGTTTTCTCAGAGCTCCCAATCTCATTTTCAAGAAATGACAAAATCAGCCAGGAGCGGTGGCTCACACCTGTGATCCCAGCACTTTCGGAGGCCGAGGCGGGAGGATTGCTTAAGCACAGAGGTTCAAGACCAGCTGAGCAACGTGGCAAAACTCCGTCTCTACAAAATTATTCAGGGATTGTGGTGTGCACCTGTCATCCTGGCTACGCAGGAGGCTGAGGCAGGATAATCACTTGAGCCCAGAAGTTCAAGGCTGCAGTGAGCCATGACTGTGCCACTGCACTCCAGCCTGGGTGACAGGGTGAGACCCTGTCTCATAAAACCAAAAAGGAATGACAAGATTGGTTGGGTGCAGTGGGACATACCTGTAATCCCTGCACTTCGGAAGCTGAGGCAGGAGGAGTTTGAGAGCAGCCTGGCAACATAGCAAGACCCTACAAAAAATTTAAAAAGTAGCCAGGCAAGGTGGGGCACACCTGGAGTCTCAGCTACTCGAGAGGCTGAGGCATGAGAATCACTTGAACCCGGGAGGCAGAGGTTGCAGTGAGCCGAGATTGTGCCACTGCACTCCAGCCTGGGTGACAGAGCGAGACTGTCTTTTTTTTTTCTTTTTTTTTTTTTTTTTTTTGTCTCGCTCTGATGGAGTCTCGCTCTGTCACCCAGACTGGAGTGCAGTGGTGCAATCTGTGTTCACTGCAAGCTCTGCCTCCTGGGTTCACGCCATTCTCCTGCGTCAGCCTCCTGAGTAGCTGGGACTACAGACGCCCGCCACCACACCCGGCTAATTTTTTGTATTTTTAGTAGAGACAGGGTTTCACCATGTTAGCCAGGATGGTCTCAATCTCCTGACCTCGTGATCCACCCGCCTTGGCCTCCCAAAGTGCTGGGATTACAGGCGTGAGCCACCGCGCCCGGCCGGGACTGTCTTAAAAAAAAAAAAAGTGAAGGGAAAAGACAAGTAACAGAATTTTGTACTTTCAAATGAGTATATGCAGTATTGTGTCTATATCCTGCCAGAAAAAAGGAAATACTATTTTGAAAAATCGTGCACAAAAGGAGGGTATCAGTTAGTACAACTAATGAAATAATAGTAACTATAAACAATTTTTTTTATTTATTTATTTCTTGAGACAGCGTCTTACTCTGTCACCCGGGCTAGAGGGCAGTGGCGCAATCACAGCTCACTGCAACCTCGAACTCCCAGGCTCAAGTGATCCTTCTGCCTCAGCGTCCTGAGTAGCTAGGACTATAGGCATGAGCCACTACCCCCAGATAATTTTTAAATTTTTTTTATAGAGATGGGGTCTCACTATATTGCCCATGCTGGTCTCAAACTCTGGCCTCAAGCCATCCTCCCTCCTCAGCCTCCCAACGTGCTGGGATTAGAGGAATAAGCTACTGCGCATGGCCTATAAACAATTTTAACTATGAAAAAGTAGAGTGTTTCAATAAATCACATGAATCAATCAATCAAAAAAAAAAAAAGGTGTAGATTGGGGGCAGTGGCTCACACCTGTAATCCCAGCACTTTGGGAGGCCGAGGTGGGCAGATCACCTGAGCTCAGGAGTTCAGACCAGTCTAGTCAACATAGCGAAACCCCATCTCTACAAAAAACTACAAGAATTAGCTGGGCATGGTGGCATATGCCTGTAGTCCCAGCTACTTGGGAGGCTGAGGTGGGAGGATGGCTTGAGCCTAGGAGGTGGAGGTTGCAGTGAGCCGAGATTGCACCACTGCACTCCAGCCTGGGCGACAGAGCCAGACCCTGTCTCAAAAAAAAACGTAGAGCACTGCCAACAGTTCTCCCTCATCCCAGAATAGAAAATCCCCCACCATTTCTTGTGCACACACTGCGACTCTTGGCCTCCCAGGCAGGGCGGTGCCTGGTCTGGACCAGATCCCAGGTCCAAGGGGATTTCCTCTACACCGCAGACTTCTCTTTGATCTTCCCTTCTTTGAAATTACAGGGCAGGGATGCGATTTCCATCCAGGTATTTTTGTTTGTTTGTTTGATGCGGTTTCGCTTTGTTGCCCAGGCTGGAGTGCAGTGACGTGATCTACACTCACTCCAACCTCCACCTCCCAGGTTCAAGCGATTCTCCTGCCTCAGCCTCCCGAGTAGCTGGGACTACAAGTGCTTGCCACCACACTCGGCTAATTTTTTTTGTATTTTTAGTAGAGACAGGGTTTCACCACATTAGCCAGGATGGTCTCAGTCTCCTAACCTCGTGATCCGCCCGCCTCGACCTCCCAAAGTGCTGGAATTACAGGCGTCAGCCACCGTGCCCAGCCTAATTTTTATATTTTCGGTAGATACAGGGTTTCACCGTTGCCCAGGCTAGTCTTGAACTCCTGCGCTCAGGTGATTTGCCCACCTCGGCCTCCCAAAGTACTGGGATTACAGGCATGAGCCACCACGCCTGGCCTGCCATATAGTTTATTTATTATTTATTTTATTTTTTGAGACAGAGTCTCACTCTCTCACCCAGGCTGGAGTGCAGTGGCGTAATCACTGTTCACTGCAACCTCTGCCTCCCGGTACAAGCAGTTCTGCTGCCTCAGCCTCCTGAGTAGCTGGGATTACAGGCACCTGCCACCACGCCCCGCTATTTTTTGTATTTTTAGTAGAGACAGGGTTTCACCATGTTGGCCAGGCTGGTCTCGATCTCTTGACCTCAGATGATCCTCCCGCCTCAGCCTCCCAAAGTACTGGGAATACAGGTGTGAGCCACCATGCCCAGCTCCTGCCATCCAGTTTAGAACTCAAACATTTACCTAGTGATGTGATTTTTATTTTTGTAGGCATTTGTCTTGGTTATAAGAGGGCAGGGACCACATCTTACTCTCCAGAAGCCCCGACATTGTCCAGCTGAATGGGTCCCCAGCAGTGGTGCCTGTACTGATGCAGGAGAGTGCAGTGAGGGACAGGAGGAAGCCAGGAGGTGAAGACAGGAGGAGGTGAGGAGGAAGGTGCTGTGCACTCAGCAAAGGCACCCTGGGGGAGGCCAGGCTTACCTCTCTTTGCAGGAATAGTTTATGTTTGAAACACTTGGCTGGGCGCAGTGGCTCACGCCTGTAATCCCAGTACTTTGGGAGCCCGAGGCGGGTGAATCACCTGAGGTCAGGAGTTTGAGACCAGGCTGGCCAACATGGTGAAACCCCATCTCTACTAAAAATACAAAAATTAGCCAGGTGTGGTGGCAGGCACCTATAATCCCAGCTACTCAGGAGGCTGAGGCAGGAGAATCACTTGAACCCAGGAGGCGGAGGTTGCAGTGGGCAGAGATCATGCCATTGCACTGCAGCCTGGGTAACAGAGTGAGACTCCATCTCAAAAAAAAAAAAAGTTTGAAACACTTACTGCTCTCTATTGCTCCTGCAACCTTTGTTTTCTGATTTTCTAAAAATCATTTCTCCGCTGGGTGCTGTGGCTCATACCTATAATCCCAGCACCTTGGGAGGCCGAAGTGGGCAAATCATCAGAGGTCAGGAGTTCAAGACCAGCGTGGCCCAAAATAGTGAAACCCCATCTCTACTAAAAACACAAAAATTAGCCAGGCGTGGTGGCAGGTGCCTGTAATCCCAGCTACTTGGGAGGCTGAGGCAGGAGAATCACTTGAACCCGGGAGGCGGAGGTTGCAGAGAGCGGAGATCACACCACTGCACTCCAGCCTGGGCAACAGAGACTCCAAAAAAATAAATAAAAATCATTTATCTCTCTTTTCTTACTTCTTAGGATGCTTTCATTGGATTTGGAGGAAATGTGATCAGGCAACAAGTCAAGGATAACGCCAAATGGTATATCACTGATTTTGTAGAGCTGCTGGGAGAACTGGAAGAATAACATCCATTGTCATACGGCTCCAAACAACTTCAGATGAATTTTTACAAGTTACACAGATTGATACTGTTTGCTTACAATTACCTATTACAACTTGATATAGAAAGTTGGTACAGATGATCTGCGCTTTCAAGTAAACTACAGTTAGGACTCCTCAAAGATTGGTTTGTTTGTTTAACTGTAGTTCCAGTATTATATGATGACTATTGATTTCCTGGAGAGTTTTGTAATCTGAATTCTTTATGTATATTCCTAGCTATATTTCATACAAAGTGTTTTA
Source organism: Pongo pygmaeus (assembly GCF_028885625.2). Taxonomy (NCBI): domain Eukaryota; kingdom Metazoa; phylum Chordata; class Mammalia; order Primates; family Hominidae; genus Pongo; species Pongo pygmaeus. The sequence continues at coordinate 25,862,170 of NC_072379.2, read as the reverse complement.
AGAGTGGAGAGTCAATTAAACACCTTTACTCTTAGGAATATAGATTCGGCAGCCTTCAGTGAATATTGTTTTTTTTTCCCTTTGGTATGTTAATAAAAGTTTATCCATGTGTCAGAACAGATTTGTGGAATTTGCAGTTCTGCCTCTTGGATATTGGAATATCCAATATTTCAGGTACTGTGTTGAAGCATAAACACCCCCCAGGCAAGAAACAGGCTTAAGACTTTGCTTAGTGCTGGGCACAGTGTCCTCACCCCATGAGCCCACTCCCACTTCCTAAAGCCCTGGGACCTGGAAAGTCCTTTTTTTACCTCTTGGAATTTGTCATATATGAAATGTTACAGAGATTGGTTTTTTTTTTTGGCCTCTAATATAACAATAGAGTCTTAAACAAAAGTACTGATTGAAAAATGGATATTTGGGCTCATGCCTGTAATCTCAGCACTCTGGGAGGACAAGGTAAGAGGATCAACTTGAGGCCTGGAGTTCGAGACCAGCCTGGGCAACACAGCAAGACCCTGTCTCTACAAAAAATAAAAACATTAGCTGGATGTGGTGGCACCCACCTGTAGTCCCAGCTACTTGGTGGGCTGAGATGGGAGGATCCCTTAAACTCAGGAGCTCAAGGCTGCACTGAGCTGTGACTCCGCCATTGTACTCCAGCCTGGGTGACAGAGTGAGACCCTGTCTCTTAAAAGGAAAAAAGGATATTTGAAAATCACATAAAGTAAAAGAAATAAAAACAAGTTTAACTAATCACAAAGGCCCGCATTTTCCCCTAAATGAATTAAATATTAATAACTCCTAAGCCTATATAAACCATTTCTTTTTTATAAGTGACTTGGAAATACTTGAAAGCCAGGTTTGTGTTTGTTTTGAGCAGAGCCAAGCAAGGGAAATTTGAGAACATGCTTTAAATGTGTGAGATTCTATACCCTCCCTGGAGGAGAAATGGGGGAGGGGAAAGCCACGGGGTTAGGAAGTGGATACTGTTGGATAATTCAGTAGAAAAAGCCATAAGGTTTTTAATATTGAGAATTAGTTGAAAAACTTACTTAACCAAATTTGGCTATATAATTAAATAAATAATTATTCAGCCACATAAGCAAATCAAATTAATCAAATTTCCTTCCAAATCAGTTTCTGAAGGAGAGACATGAAATAGGTTTGGCACCATTTAAATGAGATTCCAAACAATGAGGCCGTTGTTCCCAACTGTGAATGCCTCCTGGCCACTCTCCTAGAAACCGTTTTGTGGTGTTTGCACTTTTCAGTAGTGCCAAGCTCTGGGCAGGACCAGGCATGCCAGGACCTTGAAAAGTGCTGCAAACGATGTCAGCCTCTATGCCGCCTGGTGCACATGGCAGGAGCAGGCCATTGGTGGGCAGGTGGGAGGACCCATGCCTCCACTGGTTTTCACTGTCTGACTGTCACAGCTGCTACTGCCCCACTAGTTCTTGCCCGCGGCACAGATAGAGCCCATTTCTCAAGACGGGAATTGCAATAGAGAGCTTAATTCATGCAGAACTGGCCAAACAGGAGGCCGGAGCTTTATTCTTACATCAATCTCCCCAAAAATTCGGAGGCTAGACTTCTTCAAGGATACTTTGGCAGGCCACGGGATTCGCTTCTGGGTGGAGCCACAGAACTGGCCATGGGGTGGGGTCGGGTGGGGGCGGGGTCGGGGTTAGTTCGTCCAGGTGGAGCCACTGATGGTCAGAAATACAAAAACCTGGGCCAGGCACGGTGGCTCACGCCTGTAATCCCAGCATTTGGGAGGCCAAGATGGGCAGATCACTTGAAGTCAGGAGTTGGAGACCCACCTGGCCAACATGATGAAACCCCATCTCTACTAAAAATACAAAATGTGTTGGGGCACGCCTGTAATCCCAGCTACTCGGGTGGCTGAGGCAGGAGAATCGCTTGAATCCAGGAGGCAGAGGTTGCAGTGAGCAGAGATTGTGCCACTGCACTCCAGCCTGGGTGACAGAGTGAAACTGTCTCAAAACAAAACAAAACAACAAAACAAAGCAAAACAAGAAAAGAAAAGAAAAAAGAAATGCAAAAACCTGAAAAGACATCTCAAAAGGCCAATCTTAGGTTCTACAGTCGTGATGTAACCTGCAGGAGTAACGGGGATTTGCAAATCTTGTGCCTGCCCTCTAGAATAATAACTAGAAACGGTGTTTATGTGTACACCTTGGCGGAATTTAGGCTTCTCTCATCCTCCTAGCCTGGTGGTCTCTCACTAGCTTTATGAAGGTGGTTGAGTTTTGGGGAAGGGCTATTATTATTATATTTATTTATTTATTTATTGAGATGGAGTCTGGCTCTGTCACCCAGGCTGGAGTGCAGTGGCATGATCTTGGCTCACTGCAACATCCACCTCCTGGGTTCAAGTGATTCTCCTGTCTCAGCCTCCTGAGTAGCTAGGATTACAGGTGCACGCCACCACGCCCGGCTATTTCTTTTTTTTTTTTTTTTTTTTGTATTTTTAGTAGAGATGGGGTTTCACCATGTTAGTCAGGCTGGTCTCAAACTCCTGACCTCGTGATCCTCCTGCCTCAGCCTCCCAAAGTGCTGGGATTACAGGTGCCCACTGCCACGCCTGGCTAATTTTTGTATTTTTTATAGAGACTGGGTTTCACTATGTTGCCCAGGCTGGTCTCGAACTCCTGACCTCAGGTGATCCTCCTGCCTCATCCTCCCAAAGTGCTGAGATTACAGGTGTGAGCCACAGTGCGTGGCCAACTTACTCACCCTTGACACTGTTTCCAGTTCTACTCCCCGACCCCCCAGTTCCTCAGTGTGGTGGATCCAGAAGTCTGCTTTACACAACTGCTCCCCTGTGGCCACCTTCCCATGGGACAGTTCCATGCAGCCTGTTCAGCTGGCCCCTCTGACCCTCACACCCCACACAGACTACGCAGATATGCTGCAGTGCATTCAGTCACTGCAAGACCTCCTGGAACTCGTGACTGCTTGCTTTATATTTTGTCTGTTTTTTTGAGACAGGGTCTCACTCTGTTGCCCAGGCTGGGGTGCAGTTGTGCGATCTCAGCATACTACAACCTCGATCTCCTAGGCTCAAGCGATTCTCCAACCTCAGCCTCCTAAGTAGCTGGGACTACAGGCGCCCACCACCACGCCCAGCTAATTTTTGTATTTTTAGTGGAGACAGGGGTTTCACCATGCTGGCCAGGGTGGTTTCAAGCTCCTGACCTCAGGTGATCCAGCCACCTCAGCCTCCCAAAGTGCTGGGATTGTGGGCATGAGCCACAACGGGTATGTGTCACAACAGGCCGGCTAATTTTTGTATTTTTAGTAGACACAAGGTTTTGCCATATTATCAGGCTGGTCTCAAACTCCCGACCTCAGTTGATCCACCCACATTGGCCTCCCAAAGTGCTGGGATTACAGGTGTTAGCCACCTGTAAAAAGTTGAATTTTTTTTTTTTTTTTTTTTTTGAGAGGGAGTCTCACTCTGTCACCCAGGCTGGAGTGCAGTGCAGTGGCGCAATCTTGGCTCACTGCAACCTCCACTCCCAGGATTCAAGCGATTCTCCTGCCTCAACCTCCCGAGTAGCTGGGATTACAGGCACCTGCCACCGCACCCAGCCAGTTTAACTTTTTAATAAATAAAACTGAAAAAATGTTTGATCTATTTAGGGGGTACAGGTACAGGATTTCTACGTGCACATGTTGTGGAGTGCTGAGGTCTTGGCTTTGAGTGTAGCCATGATTCAAATAGTGAACATTGTACTCAATAGGAAAATTTTCACCCCTCACCCTCTTCCCATCCTCCCATCTTTTGGAGTCTCCAATATCTGTTGTTCCCCATGTCTACCTATTGTTTAACTCCCATGCATGAGAACATTCAGTATTTGACTTTGTTTCTGAATTATTTCACTGAGGATAATGGCCTCCAGTTCTATCCACAGTGCTGCAAAAGATATGATTTCATTCTATTTGTGGCTGAGTCATGTTCCATGGTGTACATGTACCACATTTTCTTTATCCAGTCATCTGCTGATGGACACTTAGGTTGATTCCATATCTTTGCTACCATGAATAGTGCTGTGATAAACATATGAGTACAGGTACTTTTTTTTAACTTTTTGAGATGGAGTTTCGCTCTTGTTTCCAGGCGAGTGCAATGGCGCGATCTCAGCTCACTGCAACCTCCACCTCCCAGGTTCAAGTGATTCTCCTGTCTCAGCCTCCCGAGTAGCTGGGACTACAGGTGCACACCACCACACCCGGCTAATTTTTGTAATTTCAGTAGAGATGGGGTTTCATCATATTGGTCAGGCGAGTTTCATCATATTGGTCAGGCTGGTCTTGAACTCCTGACCTCAGGTGATCTGCCTGCCTCAGCCCCACAAAGTGCTGAGATTACAGGTAAGTACAGGTACTTTTTGATATATAGATTTCTTTCCCTTTGGGTAGGTACCTAGTAGTGAGATTGCTGGTTGAACGGCAGTTCTATTTTTAGTTCTTTGATAAATCTCCATACTGTTTTCTGTAAGGGTTGTAATAATTTACATTCCCACCAACAGTGTATAAGCATTCCCTTTTTTCTGCATCATCACCAATATCTGTTGTTTTCTGACTTTTAATTTTATACTTATTTTTATAGAGATGGGGTCTCATATTGTCCAGGCTGGTCTCAAACTCCTGACCTCAAGTGATCTGCTCACCTCGGTCTCCCAAAATGTGGGATTATAGGCACAAACCACCACACCTGACTGTTTTCTGACTTTTTACTAAATAGCATGTGCTGGGTGCAGTGGCTCATGCCTGTAATCCCAGCACTTTGGTAGGCCAAGGTGGGAGGATAACTTGAGATCAGGAGTTTGAGACCAGCCTGGCCAACATGGTGAAACCCCATCTCCAATAAAAGTACAAAAATTAGCTAGGCATGGTGGCAGGTGCCTGTAATCCCAGCTACTCGGGAGGCTGAGGCAGGAGAATCTCTTGAATCTGGGAGGTGGAAGTTGCAGTGAGTCGAGATTGAATTACTGCTCTCCAGCCTGGGTGACAGAGCAAGACTCCCTCATAATAATAATAGTAGTAGTAATAATAATAATAATGGCATGTGTCCTTCTTCAGCATGACCTTAACATTGCTCCCATGGTGAGGTCGGGTCTGTGCTCCTCCCCCTTGAATTCAAGAAGGTCTGTGACTGGCAGAAGTGATTCAAGCTAGGTCATAAAAGGTGACACCATTTCTCTGTGGTCTTCCCAGGATGCTTGCTCTTTGAACCCAGCCACCGTGCTGTGAGGAAGCCCAGATCACAGGGAGAAGCCACATTTTGATGTTCCAGTCAACAGTCCCAGCACAGGTTTCAGATGACAGCCAACATCAGTTGCCGGACATGAGACTGAAGAATGCTTTGTGAAGACTCCAGCCCCAGCCACTGCAACAGCATGAGAGACCCCAAGTGAAAATCACCTGCCTGAACCCATCAACTCCCAGAACCATGAAAATAAAAAACTTTTTTTTTTCCAGATGGAGTTTCACTCTTGTTGCCCAGGCTGGAGTGCAATGGCATGATCTCAGCTCACTGCAACCTCCACCTCCCAGGTTCAAGCGATTCTCCCGCCTCAGCCCCCCGAGTAGCTGCAATTACAGATGTGTGCCACCACACCCGGCTAATTTTGTATTTTTAATAGAGACGGGGTTTCTCCATGTTGGTCAGGCTGGTCTTGAACTCCTAACCTCAGGTGATCTTCCCGCCTCGGCCTCCCAAATTTCTGGGATTACAGGTGTGAGCCATCATGCCCCACAAGATTGTTATTTTAAGCACCTAAAGTTTTGGGGTTATATATTACACAGTAAGAGTAAGTTAAATATCCTCCTTTCCTTCTAGCTTTTCAAATCTCTTACTCACCCAAACCTAGTCTCTCTCTGAACACCTGCTCTGCTTTAATCAATGTTTTCCCCATAGACCCAGCGAGAGGTAGGTTGGGTTATCTTCCTACTCTTCATGGCTGCTCAGAGACCATTTCTTCTTCTTTTCTTCTTTCCTCTTCTTCTTATTTCCTTCTTTCCTCCTCCTCCTCCTTCTTCTCCTTCTTTTTCTACCTCTTCCTCTTCCTCCTCCTCCTTCTTCTTCTTCCTCCTCCTCCTTCTCCTCTTCCTCCTCAACAGGGTCTCACCTCCTCAGGCTCAAGTGATTCTCCCACCTCAGTCTCCTGAGTAGCTGAGACCACAGGCACATGTCACCGTACCCGATTGGTTTCTTTTTATTTTTTGTAGAGATGGGGTCTCACTATGTCACTCAGGCCAGCCTCAACCTCCTGGACTCAAGTGATCCTCCTGCCTTGGCCTCCCAGAGTGTTGGGATTACAGATATGAAGCACTGTGCCCAGCCTCATTTTTCATCTTCTTTAGCTAACCTAACTGTCTCTGTGTTCTCCAGCATTCTATTCCCTTGCATACTCAATCTCCTGTGTGGCTGCTGCAAGTCCTGGGATCTTTTTAGGATTCCCTCTCTAAGGGCCATTTATTTATTTATTTACTTACTTACTTACTTATTTATTTATTTATTTATTTATTTGAAACGGAGTCTCGCTCTGTCGCCCAGGCTAGAGGGCAGTGGCGCGATCTCGGCTCACTGCAAGCTGTGCCTCCCGGGTTCATGCCATTCTCCTGCCTCAGCCTCCCGAGTAGCTGGGAATACAGGCGCCCACCATCACACCCGGCTAATTTTTTGTATTTTTAGTAGAGACAGGGTTTCACTGTGTTAGCCAGGATGGTCTCAATCTCCTGACCTCTCCCACCCGCCTCGGCCTCCCAAAGTGCTGGGATTACAAGCAGGAGCCACCGCGCCCAGCCGGGCCATTCATAAAGTGGTGTGTTAATTTGCCCACAGTCCGCAGTCCGCATTGCAGCCAACAGCAAAGCCAAACGCCAGCTGTGCCTGGATCTCCCTGCATACCACATTCATCCTTATCTTGCATATATTTCCTTCACTATGCTAGGACAAGAACACTTTTGACCTAATCAACGCACATGTTCTCCGTTCAAAGTAAAACACATAATAAATAACCCCCTCCATGAGGCTCACCTCCTGGTGAGTCTGCGTGTTAAAAGCAATTGTCTTCAAATCTAACTCCTGTGAATGTTTATACTTCTGTTTATTCTAAAACTCCCTAATTAGAGACTTCCCAGTATCTTGCAATTCCTCAACAAGTCATAGGGAGCCCAGGAATAAATTATTCAAAAATAATTAGCAATAGGCTTTACCTTGTTTTATCATTTAGTTGGTGATCTTTTCCAATTTAATTAGTCTTGCTGATATAGAAAACATTTTTAGAAGAGGCCTGTTTGGGTTAAGAACAAGGCTCTTTCTAGCTGTTCTACAGAAGAAGGAGGAGGAGGAGGAGGAAGGAGAAGGAGAAGGAGAAGGAAGAAAAAGAAAAAGAAACAAGGCCCATTTTAGGAAACTTTTAGCCATGAGTAGAACACAGCCAAGGAAAACTCTCTTTTACATAAGAAATATATTTTGGCTAGGCGTGGTGGCTCCTACCTGTAATCCTAGCATTTTGGGAGGACAAGGCGGGCAGATCACCTGAGGTCAGGAGTTCGAGACCAGCCTGGCCAACATGGTGAAACCCTGTCTCTACTAAAAATACAAAAATTAGCAGGCGTGGTGGTGGGTGCCTGTAATCGCAGCTACTTGGGAGGCTGAGGCAGGAGAACTGCTTGAACCCGGGAGGCGGAGGTTGTGCCACTGCACTCCAGCCTGGGTGACAGAGCGCGACTCCATCTCAAAAAAGAAAAAAGAAATAGATTTCACGAAAGCACATTTAATGCGGGCAAATTTTGAGCATCAGAGAAATTGGTCTGGATTAAGTCCAGAGACACAGCGTTGCTTTGGTTACAAGAATGGTTTGGAATCCCAGCTCTGCTGCTTTAATAACTGCCGTGCCTAGCAAGGTACTTAACCCCTCAGCATCTTCTCCACAAAATGGGGATGGCAGTAGTACAGTGGTCCATGCCTCAGAGTGTTTGAGGAGAATCAATTACATGGTGGCGGGCACATAATTAGTGCTCAATAAACGCTGTAGCTATTATCTTCATTCTTGTCTCTATGGGTGAAAGAAAAATGGCTGGGCGCGGTGGCTCACGCCTGTAATCCCAGCACTTTGGGAGGCCGAGGCGGGCGGATCACGAGGTCAGGAGATCAAGACCATCCTGGCTAACACAGTGAAACCCTGTCTCTACTAAAAATACAAAAAAAATTAGTTAGGCGTGGTGGCGGGCGCCTGTAGTCCCAGCTACTCGGAAGACTGAGGCAGGAGGCAGGAGAATGGCGTGAACCCGGGAGGCGGAGCTTGCAGTGAGCTGAGATCGCGCCACTGCACTACAGCCTAGGTGACATAGGTGACAGAGCGAGACTCCGTCTCAAAAAAAAAAAAAAAAAAAGAAAGAAAGAAAGAAAAAAAGAAAAATGCAACACTGGATCAGATTAAATTCTTCCAGAAGCTGGCTGGGCGTGGTGGCTCACACCTCTAATCCCAGAACTTTGGGATGCCAAGGCGGGGGGAATCACCTGAGTTCAGGAGTTCAAGACCGGCCTGGCCAGCATGGTGAAACCCTGTCTCTACTATAAATACAAAAATTAACTGGGCATGTTGGCGGGCACCTGTAATCTCAGCTACTCAGGAGGCTGAGGCCAGTGAATTGCTTGAACCAGGGAGGCACATGTTGCAGTGAGCTGAGATCACGCCACGGCATTCCCGCCTGGGCGACAGAGAGAGACCCTATCTCAAGAAAAGCAAAACATATAAAAAATTTTTTTTAATATAGATTTTTGGGCTTTGTTTCATACATGATTCCCACCAGCAGAGAGACCTGAGAATGTGTATTTTTATCAAGCCCTCTAGTGACCTTTATGATCAGGCAAACTCAGGCAATAACATTGATTGAAGGGTTGGTGAGTGCTTATTTTCCAGGTTAAAATGATACTGGACATAGAGCAGCGGTTCTCAAATTTTAATGTGCTTAAGAATCACCAGGAAAGTTGTTAAAAATTAGATATCCAGAGATTTAGACATCCAGAGATTTAGATTCAGAGCTCTGGGAGACACTCAAAAATTTGCATTTTTAACCAGTTTCTTCTCTCCAGGGTGAGTCATTCAGAGGCACTTGTCTTCATTCTGTGCTGCTATAACAGGTAATTTATAATGAACATAAATTTATTTGGTTCAGGGTTCTGGAGGTTGATGAAGTCCAAGTAGAGGGGCTACATCTGGTGAGGGCCTTCTTGCTGTGGCGGACAATGGCAGAAAGTATCACATCGTGAGAGAGAGCAGAAAGGGGACCGAGCTCATCCTTCATAAGGAACCCACTCACATCATAATGAACCCCACTCCCACAATAACGGCATTCATCCATTCCTGAAGGCAGAGTCTTCATGACCCAATCACCTCTTAAAGGTCCTACCTGTCAATATTGTTGCATTGGGGATTAGGTTTCCAACACATGAACTTCGAGGGATACATTCAAGCAATAGCATTCTGCCCCTGACCACCCAAATGCATGTCCTGCTCACATGCAAAATACATTAATTCTATCCCAATAGCTCCAAAAGTCTTAACTTGTTTCAGGAGGACCAACTCAAAAGTTTAAAAGTTCAGTGTCTCATCTAAATCAGATATGGGTGAGAACCAGGGCACAGTTCATCCTGAGGCAAATTTTCCTCCAGCTGTGAGCATGTGAAATTAAAAAAAAAAAGTGATATGCTTCCAAAATACAATGGTAGGACAGATATAGGGTAGATGTTTTCTTTTCTTTTCTTTTCTTTTTTTTTGAGATGGAGTTCGCTCTTGTTGCCCAGGCTGGAGTGCAACGGCGTGATCTTGGCTCACTGCAACCTCCACCTCCCAGGTTCAATTGATTCTCCTGCCTCAGCCTCCTGAGTAGCTGGGATTACAGGCATGAGCCACCGTGCCCAGCAGACGTTTTCATTTCAAAAAGGAGAAATAGGCCCAAAGAAGTAACAGGCCCAAAGTAAGTCCAAACCCAACACGGCAGACAAATTAAATCTTAAGACTCCAGAATAATCTTTTATTTCCTGCACTGCTACCTGGATACATCGGGAGGGTTGAGTCCCCAAAGCCTAGAGCAGCCCTGCCCCTCTAGAGCTAGCACTATAGGGCTACTATACTGCTGTGGCCACTGGGCTCAGTTCACGCAGCAGCTCTCATGGGTTGAAGTATCATGCCTTCAGCTCTCCCAGGCTGGAGTTGCACATTATTCACTCTGCAGGTCAGCCAGGTGCAGTGGCTCACACCTGTAATCCCAGCACTTTGGGAGGCTGAGGCAGATGGATTACCTGAGGTCAGGAGTTTGAGACAAGCCTGGCCAACAGGGTGAAACACCATCTCTACTAAAAATACAAAAATTAGCTGGGCATGGTGGCACACACCTGTAATCCCAGCTACTCGGGAGGCTGAGGCAGGAGAATCGCTTGAACCCAGGAGGTGGAGGTTGCAGTGAGCCAAGATTGTGCCACTGCACTCCAGCCTGGGTGACAGAGCAAGACTCTGTCTCAAAAAACAAGCAAACAAACAAACAAACAAAACACTCTACAGTTCTTGGATCTCATAGATGGCCCCACTCTCACAGCTCCATTAGGCATTGCCCTGGTGGGGGCTCTCTGCAGTAGCTCCACCTCTGTGACAAACTTCTGCCTGGGGCTCCCGACTGCTCAATACATGTTTTGAAATCTAGGTGGAGGCCACCATAGCCCCACAGCTTATACTGTGCACATATGCTGAGTTAGCACCATGTGGATGCCACCATGGTTCATAATCCTTTATCTTCTGGAGTGGTGGCTGGACCCACTTAAGCCGTTGAAGTTGGTTGTATTCATCCATTCTCACAGTGCTAATAAAGACATACCTGAGACTAGGTAATCTACAAAGGAAAGAGGTTTAATGGACACTCTGTTCAGCATGGCTGGGGAGGCCTCACAATCGTGACGGAAGGCAAAGGAAGACTAAAGGCACATCTTACATGGCAGCAGGCAAGAAGGCGTGTACAGGGGAACTGACCTTTTATAAAACCATCAGATGTCATGAGACTTATTCACTACAGCATGGGAAAAACGTGCTCCCATGATTCAATTACCTCCTACTGGGTCCCTGCCACAATACCTGGGGATTATGGGAGCTAAAATTCAAAATGAGATTTGGGTGGGGACACAGCCAAACCATATCACTGATTTTTCCCCAGGTTCCCCCATATAAGTCAGTGGATGCAGATGGATACTTGTGACAAAGGGCACCATTGAAGTCCAGACACTAAATACGCTGAAGTCCCAGCTCCTGCCCTGCCAGGATACCCTGTCCCACCTGCCAGGACCTCCCCTCAACCACCTCCCTGTTCAGGTCAGGAGGTGCCCATATATTCAAGAGAAAGTTTTCATAATTTTCTTTTCTTTCCTTTTTTTTTTTTTTAAGACAGAGTCTTGCTCTGTTGCCCAGCCTGGAGTGCAGTTGCACGATCTCAGCTCACTGCAAACTCCATCTCACGGGTTCAAGTGATTCTCACGCCTGAGCCTCCTCAGTAGCTGGGATTACAGACACACACCACCATGCCCAGTTCATTTTTTGTATTTTTAGTAGAGACAGGGTTTTGCCATGTTCTCCAGGCTGGTCTCGAACTCCTGACCTCGAGTGATCTGCCCCCCTTGGCCTCCCAAAGTGCTGGGATTACAGGCGTGAGCAGCCCAGCCAGTTTTCATAATTTTCTTTACTTCCACTGTGGTGGGAGAATAGGCTTCAGAGAAAGCCATCCTGGACAGGTAAGTTGGCCCCACCAGGAACAGGTTTCCATCAGGTGTTTTGGAGGCAGTGATGCCCGTTCACCCTGGTGAGAAGGGGCATGGCATGAACATCAGGAACCAGACTTCACCCTGGAGAAGGAGAAACCACAGGTGGGGCTGAAGGAGCAGTTCTCACAAGCGATCCTGTGGGCACTGGGGCCATACATACCACGCACCTTTGTGCACAAGTGTCAATGTGGCTCAGAGTGGGGTGGAGGACTCAGGGTATTAAAAGCATCAAGGAATCCAGGGAGAGCCACCGCACCCAACTTTACTTTCACCCACAGGCTGATGCAGCCCGAGGAAATATTACTCCACAACGACCTCAATTCTACACACAGAACTGTTCGCCAGGCCCTTGCTACAGGCTGTCATCTCAAAATGGGGGCCGTCAAGGCTTGTTAGAATACCTGGGACTGAGAGGAAAATATATATATATATATGTGAAATATATATATATGTGAAATATATATATATCAAATATATATGTGAAATATATACATGAAATATATATATGAAATATATGTGAAATATATATATGATATATATGAAATATATATATGAAATATATATGAAATATATATATGATATATATGAAATACATATGATATATATGTGAAATATATATATGATATATATGTGAAATATATATATGATATATATGTGAAATATATATATGATATATATGTGAAATATATATGAAATATGTGAAATATATATATGAAATATATATGTGAAATATATGAAATATATATATGAAATATATATGAAATATATATATGTGAAATATATGAAATATATATATGAAATATATGAAATATATATATGAAATAAATATATGAAATATATATATGAAATAAATATATGAAATATATATATGAAATAAATATATGAAATATATATATGAAATAAATAAATATATGAAATAAATATATGAAATAAATATATGACATATATATGAAATATATATATATGAAATATATATATATGAAATATATATATATGAAATATATATATGAAATATATATGAAATATATATATATGAAATATATATATGAAATATATATGAAATATATATATATGAAATATATATATGAAATATATATGAAATATATATGATATATATATGAAATATATATATACGAAATCTATATATATGAAATATATATATACGAAATCTATATATATGAAATATATATATACGAAATCTATATATATGAAATATATATATACGAAATCTATATATATGAAATATATATATACGAAATCTATATATATGAAATATATATATACGAAATCTATATATGAAATATATATATACGAAATCTATATATGAAATATATATGAAATATATATATGAAATAAATATATGAAATAAATATATGAAATAAATATGAAATATATGAAATATATATATGAAATATATGAAATATATATGAAATATATGAAATATATATGAAATATATATATGAAATATATGAAATATATATATGAAATATATATATGAAATATATATATGAAATATATGAAATATATATGAAATATATATATGAAATATATGAAATATATATATGAAATATATATGAAATATATGAAATATATATATGAAATATATATATGAAATATATATTTCATATATATGAAATATATGAAATATATATATGAAATATATATATGAAATATATGAAATATATATATGAAATATATGAAATATTTATATGAAATATTTATATGAAATATATATATGAAATATTTATATGAAATATATATATGAAATATTTATATGAAATATATATATGAAATATATATGTAATATATATATGAAATATATATATGTAATATATATATGAAATATATATATGAAATACATATATATGAAATATATATATGAAATACATATATATGTGTGTGTATATATATGTGTGTGTGTGTGTGTGTGTATATATATATATATTTTTTTTTTTTTTTTGTGATGGAGTCTTGCTTTGTAGCCCAGGCTGGAGTGCAGTGGCGTGATCTCGGCTCACTGCAAGCTCTGCCTCCCGGGTTCACACCATTCTCCTGTCTCAGCCTCCCGAGTAGCTACAGGTGCCCGCCACTACACTCGGCTAATTTTTTTATATTTTTAGTAGAGACAGAGTTTCACCATGTTAGCCAGGATGGTCTTGATCTCCTGACCTCGTGATCCGCCTGTCTCGGCCTCCCAAAGTGCTGAGATTACAGGTATGCGCCACCAGGCCTGGCTAATTTTTGTATTTTTAGTAGAGACAGCGTTTCACCATGTTGTCTAGGCTGGTCTCGAACTCCTGATCTCAGGTAATCCTCTCGCCTCGGCCTCCCAAAGTGCTAAGATTACAGGCGTGAGCCACTGCGCCCAGCCTAATTTAAACATTTTAAAATCTTGTTTTAATTTTGAAATAAAATCTCAATTTGGTTTTTAAAAAGCTCTGTCTGAGATGTGATGACTCACATCTGTAACTTCAGTACTTTGGGAGGCTGATGTGGGAGGAACCCCCAAGAGTTCAAGACCAGCCTGGGCAACATAGGGATACCCAGTATCTCTATTATAATAATAATAATACAAAAATTAACCAGGTCTGGTGGTGGGCACCTGTGATCCCAGCTACTTGGGAGGCTGAGGCAGAAAGATTGCTTGAGCCTGGAAGGTCAGGGCTGCAGTGAGCTGAGACTGCACAACTGCACTCCAGCCTGGGCAACAGAGTGAGACCCTGACTCAAAAAAAAAATAGTGCTTAGTGCCACATGCCAGGAACCACAATGACAGCAAGTCAAAAGGGTGTTGAGTCAGGGCCCACCAAGAGCTGGCGGGGAGTCTGACTGCGGGCACCCTGCCCTTTTCCAGAAGGTGAAGGTGCAGAGAAGCTTGAAAGGATCACGGCTTCTCACCCTGGCCCTGAACCCACTCACATCAGCAGCTCTCAGCATAGCCAACTGGACAGCTCGCACCAATAAATTAAACCTTATTTCTTGCCGGCACAGTGGCTTATGCCTGCAATCCCAGCACTTTGGGAGGCCGAAGTGAGAAGATCACTTGAGTCCAGAAGTTCAAGACCAGCCTAGGCAACATAGTGAGACCCTGCCTCTACAGAAAATTAAATGGGAGCTGTGGCATGTGCCTGTGGTCCCAGTTACTCGGGAGGCTGAGGCAGGAGGATCTCTTGAGCTCAGGAGGTTGAGGCTGCAGTGAACTACCGCACAGCGGCACTCCAGCCTGGAAAACAAAGCAAGACCTTGTCTCATAACAAAATAAAAAAGAAGCAAGCCAGCAGGTCTAATCCAGACTTAAGAGGAGGGTATCAGCCAGGCTGATATCCTCCCAAGCTACTTGGGAGACTGAGGCATAAGAATCACTTGAACCTGGGAGGTGGAGGTGGCAGTGAGCTGAGATCACGTCACTACACTCCATCCTGGGCGACAGAGCAAGACTCCGCCTCAAAAAAAAAAAAAAGAAAAGGCCCTTCAAACTGAGTCATCTGCACGATGCCTGAATTCCTGCTATAGCCCCAGCCAATCGGCTTTTCATTCTACGTCTGCATAGTAACATAGTTAGAAAAGATATCCTAGTTATGTTGCAATGAAAAATGTCTACCTGTAACACTCACTATTTCTTGCAGGCACCTATGACCTGTGGAAAGGGTGAAAAGCTCAGAGGATTCTATTGTCTATTTTATTTTATTTATTTTTGAGGCAGGGTCTTGCTCTGTCATCCCAGTTGGAGTGCAGTGGCACGATCATAGCTCACTGCAGCCTCAAACTCTTGGGCTCAAACAGTTCTGCCTTAGCCTCCCAAGTAGCTAGGACTAGAGATTTGTGCCACCACACCCGGCTATTTGTTTGTTTGGTTGGGTTTTTTTTTTTTTTTTTTTTGGTAGATATAGGGGTCTCACTATGTTAGCAAGTCTGGTCTCAAACTCTTGGACTAGAGTGATCCTCCCACCTTGGCCTCCCAAACAGATGATGGGATTACAGGCCTGAGCCACCATGCCTGGCCATCTACTCTAAATGTTAGTTAACTGCTTTGATGGGCTGGGCACGGTGGTTCATGTGTGTAATCCTAGCACTTTGGGAGTAGAGTCGAGTGGATCACGAGGTCAGGAGTTTGAGACCAGCCTGGTTAACATAGTGACACCCCATCTCTACTAAAAATACAAAAAACTAGCTGGGTATGGTGGTGGGTGCCTGTAATTCCAGCTACTTGGGAGGCCGAGGCAGGAGAATCGCTCGAACCCGGGAGGTTGCAGTAAGCCGAGATCGCACCACTGCACTCCAACCTGGGCAACAGTGAGAGACTCCGTCTCAAAAAAAAAAAAAAAAAAAACCCCAAAAACTGCCTTGATGAAAGCTAAAGAGTAAACTGTAAATAAAAATTAGGCCTAATTTTTTTTGTTTGTTTTCTGTTTTTGTTTTTGAGACCAAGTCTCACTCTGTCGCCCAGGCTGGAGCGCAGTGGCATGATCTCGGCTCATTGCAGCCTCTGCCTTTCAGGTTTAAGTGATTCTCATGCCTCAGCCTCCCAAGTAGCTGGGATTACAGATGCCTGCCACCATGCCTGGCTAATTTTTGTATTTTTAGTAGAGACAGGCTTTCACCATGTTGGCAAGGCTGGTCTCGATATCCCAACCTCAAACAATCCACCTGCCTCGGCCTCCTAAAGTGCTGGGATTATAGGTGTGAGCCACCATGCCCAGCCAAGATTAGGCCGATTTTTTAAAGTCACCTGGAGCATAGAAAATGTTTCTGCAATTATTAATTTACTTTTTTTTTTTTTTTTGAGACAGGGTCTCACTCTGTCACCCAAGCTGGAGTGCAGTGGTGTGATCATGGGTCATTAAAGCCTCGCCCTCTTGGGCTCAAGCAAGATCTTCCTGCCTCGGCCTTCCAAGAGCAGGGACTACATGTGTGCACCACCACGCCCAGCTAATTTTTAGTTCTTGTAGAGACAAGGGTCTCACTATGTTGCCCAGACTGGTTTTGAACTCTTGGGCTTGAGAGATCCTCCCACCTTGGCTTCCCTGTGTCTGCTGTCCCCATCTTTATGTCCATATGTACCCAAAGTACATAGTAATGAAAAAAAAGAAACCACAGCTATATATAACAGCGTAAATGAATTTCACAAGCATAATGTTGAGCAAAAGAAGCCAAACACAAAAGCATGCAAACTGCATAGTTCCATTTATATAAGGTAAAAACAAAAACAAAAACAAACCCAGCTAAGGTGATCTACAGTATTAGAAGTGAGGATGGGGGTTCCCTTGAGGAGGAAAGAGAAGACAATGTTGGCCGGGCGCGGTGGCTCACACCTGTAATCCCAGCACTTAGGTGGGCGGATTACGAGGTCAGGAGATCGAGACCAGCCTGGCTAAGACAGTGAAACCCTGTCTCTACTAAAAATATAAAAAATTAGCCGGGCGTGGTGGCGGGCGCCTGTAGTCCCAGCTACTCAGGAGGCTGAGGTAGGAGAATGGCATGAACCCAGGAGGTGGAGCTTGCAGTGAGCCGAGATCGCCACTGCTCTCCAGCCTGGGTGACAAAGCGAGAATCCATCTCAAAAAAAAAAAGAGAAGACAATGTTTGGGAAGGGGTATGGGGGGATTCTGGGGTGCTGTTAATGTTCTACTTCTTGTGTGTTAAAAATGTGTATTTTGGGCTGGGTGTGGTGGCTCACACCTGTAACCCCAGCACTTTGGGAGGCCAAGGCAGGTAGATCACCTGAGATTAGGAGTTCAAAACCAGCCTGGCCAACATGGTGAAACCCTGTCTCTACTAAAAATACAAAAAATTAGCTGGGCATGGTGGCAGTGCCTGTAATCCCAGCTACTCGGGAGGCTGAGGCAGGAAAATCGCTTGAACCCAGGGGTGGTTGCAGTGAGCCGAGATCACACCACTGCACTCTAACCTGGGCAACAAGAGCGAAACTCTGTCTCAAAAAAAGTGTATTTTGTGATGAATTTGTATGATCTATATATATTTTTGAGGAAAGCGCCTTTCTGTGATGCACAATAAAAAGGTTTTGCTTTTATTTTGTATTATTTCAAAATATTTTTAAAATTTAATATCTAAATATACTATTTTAGATATTCAAAATTTCTGATGATGGCTTCACTTTTCCATCATAACATCTTTGCGATTAAATCAATTAATGTGATTAAATCAATCCATTTTTGTAGTTGGGTCGCTTCTGTGATTGAGTCGTTGTGTGCCCCGACAGTCTTTAAGAGTGCCAATAAGTATATATACGTGTAATTTTTTAAAATACTTTTATAATTTCAACTTTTATTTTAGATTCAGAGAGTACATGTGCAGGTTTGTTATGTGAGTATTTCGCATGATGCTGAGGTTGGGGGTATGAACGATCCCATCACCCAGATAGTGAGCATAGTACCCAATATGTGGCTTTTCTGCCCTTGCCTTCCCCCTCTCTTCCCTCTACCCCCTCTAGTAGCACCCTGTGTCTGCTGTCCCCATCTTTATGTCCATATGTACCCAAAGTACGTCCATATGTCCCTCTTGTAAGTAAGAACATGCAGCATTTGGTTTTCTGTTTCTATGTTAATTCTCTTAGGATTATGGCCTCTGGTTGCATCCATGTTGCTGCAAAAGACATGATCTCATTCTTTTTTGTGGCTGTGTAGTATTTTACAGTGTATATGTACCACATTTTCTTTATCCAGTCCACCACTGATGGGCATATAAGTTGACTTCATGTCTTTACTATTGTGAATAGTGCTGCAATAAACATACAAGTGCATGTGCCTTTTTGGTAGAATGATTTATTTTCTTTTGGGTCTATACCAAGTAATGAGATTGCTGGGTAAATGGTAGTCCTGGGCAGACTGCTTGAGGCCAGGAGTTTGTGACTAGCCTAGATGGCAAAACCCCATCTATACTACAAATACAAAGAAATTAGCTGGGCATGGTGGCACATGCCTGTAGCCCCAGCTACTTGGGAGGCTGAGATGGGAGAATCACTTGAACCCAAGAGATGGAGATTTCAGTGAGCTGAAATCACACCACTGCACTCCAGCCTGGGTGACAGAGCAGGACTCTGTCTCAAAGAACAAAAAAAAGACAATGTGAGAATCTTAAAAGTTCAGAGAGAAGAGTAATTCTCACAGACAAGGGATCCAGTTAACATTAGCAGCTGATTACTCAGCAGAAAACTTGGAAGGCCAGTAGGCAGTGGATTATATATTTAAAATAATGAAGAAACCTGTCAATTGAGAAATCTATAGCTGGAAAGCTTGTCCTTCAAAAATGAGGGAGAAATTAAGACATTTCCAGATTTTTTTAAAAAGCTGAAAAAATCCATTTACCTCTAAATTTGCCATACAAGAAGTGTTAAAGTCCTTCAGGTTGAAATAAATGAACTCTAGGCAGTAATTATATAAGTAAATAAGCAAGTTATATGAATATATAAAGTTCTCTGGTAAAGGTAAATACAAAAACAAACATAAAAACAGTATTATTGTAATTTTGGTTTGTAACTCCGCTTTTTATTTTGTATAGGATTTAAAAGACAAATGCATAAAACGTAATTATAAATCTGTTAGGTGATGTACAATGAATAAAGATACAATTTGTTACATCAATAACCTAAAAAGAGTAAAGCTATATAGCAGTAGAATTTTGGTATGTGATTGAAGTTAAGCGGAAATAAATTCAAATCAGAATGTTATAACTCTAGGATGTTATATGTAATTTTCATAGTAACCAAAAACGAAATCTACATAGAATATACACAAAAGGAAATGAGAATAGAAACAAAACTTGTCACTACAAAAAAAAATCAACTAAAGATAAAAGAAGTAAATAATGGAGAAAATGACTGGCAAAAATCAGTAACTCTGACGTATTAAAACTTTCCGCGCTACATAAACCTGGAAACTCTATTTCACGTGAAACTGGAGCTGAAAGAGACAAATATTTACTTATAAAGTTAAAAGTTATACGGAAAACCAACACTAATTTTTTTTTAGAAAAAATATGGAAAAAGTAAAAATATGCCTTATAGTATCATATAATATGTTTTATAGCTCTTGGAAAATAGAAAATAAAATGTTCTGTTAGCATGAATCCTTCTGTGCCCTCAAAAACCCTATGGATTATACCATTATTACCTAAAAAGTCTATTCTTAAATGCAGCAGAGTGATAATTTTTATAAGGCAGATGTTATTTTTAAATATGGAATAATATTGGTGATTTCAGTTTTAATAACATTGGATTAAGATGAAAGAATGAGAAGATAAAGGCCCCTCAGCAATATAACTCACAAACATGTTCAGAAGCAGTAAGAAGTTATATTAATTATCTTTTGAAAGTAATAATCTATATTTTTAATGTATGCATACAGCATAGCTAATGTACTACTGCTGGGTCCATTTATTCAATGAATAATTGCCACTATGTATCAGACATTGTTCTAGGCCTAGGAATGGATACGTAAGTGAACAAAGCAAAGATTCTGGTTCTTGTAGAGTTTCCATTAAAAGACCATTTAGTAAAATTTTTCTTCCCCCAAATTATAAAATCTGTAAGACGATTTAACAATATGTATAAAAGTCATTGTGGGCCGGGCACGGTTGCTCATACCAGGTATGGTGACTCAGCGCTCTGTCACCCAGGCTGGAGTGCAGTGGCACAATCTCCGCTCACTGCAACCTCTGCCTCCTGGGTACAAGCAATTCTCCTGACTCAGCTTTCCGAGTAGCAGGGACTACAGGTGCACAACACCACACCCGGCTAACTTTTGTATTATTAGTAGAGGTGGGGTTTCGTCATGTTGGCCGGGCTGTTCTCAAACTCCTGACTGCAAGTGATCCACCCACCTTGGCCTCCCAAAGTGCTGGGATTACAGGTGTGAGCCACCACACCCAGCCGTATTTTCTACAACTTTGATAACTTTGGTATATACCCCAAATCTGTAACACATAATATTATCATTCAAATCTAACTCATGGCTTCTCATTGTACTCTGACTTTCTCTAGCTTTTGAATTCTTTATTCTAATATTGGTTTTAAGTCTGACACAAAAGCATGGGAGTTCTAATCAAAATCCAACCTTTTATCATAAAAACTGTCAAGAAATTATGAGTAGTAGAATTTAAAAAGGAAAATAGGCCTATTAATTAGATTTGTATAACTTAACATTTTATGCCTATGAGTCCCCAACAAAGCCTTCGGCTTCTATTTGGATATAAAATGTAAAAGTCACTACTGGATCCAAAAGTAGGACTATGGTAAATAAATTTCTCCACCTATCCAGCTCCTTTTACATGATGCTACATGTTTCTTTTGTTTTTTCATTTTGGCAAATATTGATTGCATCTTTGTGTTAGTGTACATCCTAAGTGCCAAGATACCGAATCTGAAAAGATGGACACAGGACCTGCCTTCTGGGACTTCACACCTTTTTTTTTTTTTTTTTTTTTTGAGGCGGAGTTTTGCTCTTGTCATCCAGGCTGGCGTGCAATGGTGAGATCTTGGCTCACTGCAACCTCCACCTCCAGGGTTCAAGTGATTCTCCTGCTTCAGCCTCCCAAGTGGCTGGGATTACAGGTACCGGCCACCACACCCAGCTGATTTTTGTATTTTTAGTAGAGGCAGGGTTTCATCATTTTGGTCAGGCTGGTTTTGAACTCCTGACCTCAGGTGGTCCACCCGCCTCAGCCTCCCAAAGTGCTGGGATTACAGGCATGAGCCACCACACCCCGCTAGGAGTTCACACTTTAGTTGGGGAAAATATACAATAAGCAAGCCAATTTTTAAAATGAGAACTTCAATCAGAGTTAAATGCTACAAAGACAATCTCACACGAAGTTGTGATGTAGAATGATAGGGCTCTCAGATAGAATAATAAGAGAAACTACTGCTTCTTACGATGTTTATCTTTCTTTGTATCAGTGCTCAGCTGAGTCTGCAGTGCTTCAGAGGCAGCTTTCATTTTATAAAAATCTATGATTTCTCCTTCCAGTTGTTTTTTCTCTTCCTCGAGCTTCCTTATCTCCTCCTGTTGAATCATTTTAAGATGCTCGAACTTGTCCTGCAGCTGTGAAACCAATGTGCAGTTGTGACACCAAAGCACAGTGTGGCTGAACACCCAAAAGAATATGATTTTTTCTGATTATCAAACAAACCCAAATCATCACAGTAGAGCATGATCTTAATAACAATCTCAAAACTCAGGAGTAAACACTGAGATATGGAATTTTTCTTTTCTTTCTTTTTTCCTTTTTTGAGATGGAGTTTCACTCTGCTGCCCAGGCTGGAGTGCAGTGGCACAATCTCAGGTCACTGCAACCTCCATCTCCTGGTTCTAGTGATTCTCCTGCCTCAGCCTCCCAAGAAGCTGGGACTACAGGCATGCACCACCACGCCCAGCTAATTTTTAGTAGAGATGGGGTTTCACCACGTTGGCCTGGCTGGTCTTGAACTCCTGACCTCAGGTGATCCTCCCACTTTGGCCTCCCAAAGACTTTTTTTTTTTTTTTTAATATAGAAGCAAGGTCTCACTATGTTGCCCAGGCTGGTCTCAAACTCCTGAGCTCAAGTGATCCTCCCACCTCGGCTTCCCAAAGTGTCGGGACTGACTGGATGCAGTGGCTCATGCTTGTAAACTCAGCACTCTGGGAGGCCAAGGTGGAAGGATCGCTTGAGTCCAGGAGTTCAAGACCAGCCTGGGCAATGTAACACAATAGTAAACTTCAACAGGAGAGAGCATCTGTAAAATTGAATATAGATCTTCTGAAATTATCCAGTGAGAGGACAAAGAAAAAAAAATAAAAAAGAGAAAAGAAGGCCAGGTGTGGTGGCTCACACCTGTAATCCCAGCACTTTGGTAGGCCGAGGCAGGCAGATCACAAGGTCAGGAGTTCAAGACCAGCCTGGCCAACATAGTGAAACCCCATCTCTACTAAAAATACAAAAAGTAGCTGGGTGTGGTGGCACATGCCTGTAGTCCAAGCTATTTGGGAGGCTGAGGCAGGAGAATCATTTGAACCCAGGAGGTGGAGGTTGCAGTGAGCCGAGACCATGCCATTGCACTCTAGCCTGGGCAACAGAGAGAGACTCCATCTCAAAAAAAGAAAAAAAACAGAGAGAGAGAAAAGAAAGCCAATGAGACACCATTAGGCAAACCACTGTCAGGTTATGGGAGTCTGAGAAGGAAAGTAGAGAAAGGAGAAGAAAGCTTATTTAAAGAAAGAATGGCTGAAAACTGTCTAAATCATGGGAAAGATTTAGACATCCAAATCCATGAAGCTTAAAGATTCCTAAAGAAGTTCAAACCAAATAGATACTCACCGAGTCACAATATTATCAAATAGTCAAAAGTCAAAGATTTTTTAAAATGTTGAAGAGGCAAGAGAAAAGTGGCATGACATAGAATAGACAAGAGAATCTTCATTAGACTACCAGCAGATTTCTCAGAAGAAACTTTGCAAGTCAGGAGAGAATCAAATAATACATTCAAAGTGCTGAAAGAAAAAACTGCCAGCAACTAATACTATGTCTGACAAAGCTATCCTTCAGAAAGAAAGAAGAAATAACATGTTTCCTCGACAAACAAAGCTGAGGGAACTCAGGACCACTAGGTCTACCTTAAAAGAAATGCTTAAGGGAGTTTTTCCAAGTAAAAATGAAAGAATGCAGCTGGGCATGGTGGCTCATGCCTGTAATCCCAGCATTTTGGGAGGCCGAGGTGGGTGGATCACCTGAGATCAGGAGATCAAGATCAGCCTGGCCAACATGGCGAAACCCCATCTCTACTAAAAATACAAAAAATTAGCCAGGTGTCGTGGCGGCCACTGAGATTGAGCCACTGCACTCCAGCCTGGGTGACAAGAGCCAAACTGCATCTCAAAAAACAAAAAACAAACAAACAAAAAACTTGGGGCCTGGCCTCCTACTCCCCTCCCACCCCCCTTCTCCAGGCCCAAGCCACCTTGGCTGAGGAGGGGGCCGAGGAAGTGTGAGCCCCTGCCAGGAACCCCCTGCCCAGACCATGTACTCAGCCCACAGGCCCCTGATGCTTGCATCCAGCAAGGCCTCCCGTGGCCTCTGCATGTTCATGTAGAGGAACGTGGAACCTTGCTCTGTGGCTGTGTTCCCCTGGTACTCCATCTCCTTCCTGACCCCTCCCTGCAGCCACGTGAGGCCCAGCAACCTGCCAGTCACTCAGTGGCCTCCAACCAGACAAAAGAACCTGCTGAGTTGGCAGCTGTTGCTCATGAGCGTCCACCAGGTGGGACAGGGAGTGTTGACCTTGGGCGGCCCCCTGAAGCCACCTGCCCTGAAAGCCCAGGGCCTGGAACCCCACACACTTTGGGGGTGATGGAACCTGGTAAGGGCCCAACTCCCACCACAGAGGAGGAGCCCTGGGCCCCTCAGGGGAGCCCCTGCTGGACAGTGAGACAGAGAATGACGATCATTATGCCTTCCTCTCCATCATGTCTCCTGACACCCAGTTGCCTCTACCACCCAGATGATGTCAGGCCCAGTCCCTGAGTGCCCTGCCCAAGGAACAGGACTCAGCTTCTAGAAAGATGGACGCAGCCCCAACAAATGGGACAAAGACCACATCCGGCGGCCCGTGAGTGGCGGTCATTATCTTCAGCAAGCGGCACCAGGCTCTGGCAGGGCCCACCAGTGTCACCCCAACCAGGACAACTGGACCGTCAGCCAGATCCTGGGCGAGTGGTGGTACACCCTGGGGCCCAATGAGATGCAGAAGTACCACGACCTGACCTCCCAGGTGAAGGTGGCCCACTTGCAACAAGGACCAAAAGAAGTCCAGCTCAGAGGCCAAGCCCACAAGCCAGGGGCTAGCAGGAGGGTACAAGGACTTGCATGTCAGAGACGGGCACTGCCACTGCCCCTGGGGTGTCCTCTGGCAGTTGTATCCCAGACACTCCTGAGCTGGGATACCAAGGAGCAGCTTCTGTGGGGCAGAAAGGCTGCACACAGTCAGGGGTCTCAGCTGGGCTCCGAGCCTTCTCCCACAGTGGGGTACGCAGCCTGGACGACAGGGAAGTGACCATCAGGCACTACAGGAACTGAGGCAGGTGGTGTCTGGCGCTGCATCGGTGTCTGGTGCTGCATCGGACTGTGGCCCAAAGCCTTCTACCCAGTATGGAGCTCCAGGCCCCTTTGCAGCCCCTGGTGAGGGAGGTGCCTTGGTGGCCAGTGAGCAGCCCCGCTGCTGCCCACCTGAGCTTCTCATTCCCAGTATGTAGCCAGTGAGGACATAGCGAGTGATGAGGAGAACATGGTCATCCATGAGGAGGACGGGGTGATGATGTCATTGCTGACGATGGCTTCAGCACCACTGACATTGATCTCAAGTGCAAGGAGTAGGTGACCGACAGTGAGAGTGCGGACAGCTCTGGGGAGGACCCAGACGGCAACAAGGGCTTTGGTGGGAAGGTGTTTGCACCTGTCAGTTCCTCCTTTACCCGCTGCCACCCCTTGCTGGACCCTGAGCCCCAAGGGCCCCCCCGATCCACCTGCATCCTTGGCAAAGGCTATGGTCCCACCCTGTCCTCCTCCTTCATGTACTTGGATGCTTCATCCTCAACTTTGGCAGCCAACTCCTTCTCACTGGGCCCAGGAACGTTCAAGGCCCAGGAGTCTGGTCAGAGCAGCAGAGCGGGCCCCCTACGGCCCCCACCCCTTGGGTAGAGAAGCCGAGGACTGGCTCAGGGAGATGGAGTCCGAGAAGGCGCGGTCCTCCTCACTGCGCGCGCCCTGGACCAGCGCGGGCCCTGGTCATGCGTCCCTTCCAGGACCACGGCTTCTTCCTGTCCCCCAGGCCACAGCCGCCCTCCAGGTCCGCTATGCACACACCTTCCCCTCCGAGGTTTGTGTGCAGAATATGCTGCCTACGCTGCCCCAGCAGCTTCAGGCGACACCTACCCCAGCACCAGCCTCTGGGACCCAGGCAGCGGCTCCTGGAGGCCCGGCACCCACCACCAGCATCCGTTTCACCTGCAGTTGAAGATCCATGAGGTGCCTAGAAGATCATGCAGCGGCCACTCCCACGCAGCAGCCCCCGAGGCTGAGGCTCCTCACCCTGGACCGCCCCCGACTGGCACCGTAGCTGCCTCTGCCCCGACTCCCAGCCCCGCGGGGGTCCTGATCCCACCTCATTTGGCTCGGGACTCTGGCTCCGCCCTGGCTGCCCCGCCACTGCTTCTGCCCCAGAGTCGGGGCCTGGACAGCCTGGCTGAAAGGGGACTCCCCAGCCCTGCCCCCCACCCCCGGGTCCCTCACAGAGCTACCACAGGCAGGTGGGGCACCCCGGAGAAGATCCCAGGACTCACAGTACCCACTGAGGACATGGACAGTATGTGGGGGTAGCAATGGAGGGCAGGATGGTTCTCCTCCCGGGTAAAGCCATTTCATCCTTTCCAGTTTGGGGCGGAATGAGGCCTGCTCCTCTTTTATATACCCCCTACCCCTGCAGCTCCCTCCCGGTGCCGGGGGACAGCTGGGAGGCCGCAGGGGCAGTCTCCCTCCTCCGAGCCCCTGTACATAACCTGGAGCGTGTGACCTTCACAGCTTTTCACTTTATGCAACATAACTCCTGCCAGGGCTGCAAGCTGGAGTGTGGTGCGAACCTTGGGCCACAGGGAGGCGCCTGCAGAGTGGGGGGAGCTCATGCACCCCTTTTTTCCCCAGAGGGGCTGGACTCAGGTTAGTTTGGGGGTGGAGGTTCCTGCACTCTGCCACAGGCAGCGGGAGGGTTTGCTCCCCACCCCTTCCTGCCCTTCCAACTCGGGTTGTACTTTCTAAGAAGGTGATTCCCCTGCCCTTGCCCCCTTCCCCAGAATAGAACATGTTGATCATGTGCGATATTTCTTACTGTGCCGAGAAGCCGCGATGACCGAGATTAAAGCTGTTTAACACCAAATAATCATAGTCATAATAAAATAAAAACTAGACTTCACACTGGTTTGGCCTGATCTGTTGGGGCCTGCTGCAGAAACTCACTCCAAAACAACTACCTCCTGCAATTTTTATATCATGGTGGCCACAATTCCAAAATTCCATACTTTTGGAATTGATACACAAAAGATAAATAAAAAACTAGAGGCTGGGCCTGGAGACTCACACCTGTAATCCCAGCACTTTGGGAGGCCGGGGCGGGCAGATCACCTGAGGTCAGGAGTTGGCCTGGCCAACATGGTGAAATTCCATCTCTACTAAAAATACAAAAATTAGCCAGGAGTGGTGTTGGGCAACAAATCACAAAGGAAGACAGAAAGAGAGGAACAAAGAAACTACAAAACAGTCAGAAAACAATTAATAAAATGATAATAGTAAGTCCTTACCTATAAAAATTGCTTTAAAAGTAAATAGATTAAGCCCACTAATCACAAGACAACAAAGTAGCAGAATGAATAAAGAAACAATTCTCAATAATATGTGGCTTACAAGAGACTCACTTTTGCCTTAGGGACACATTTAGACTAAAAATGAAGGAATAGAAAAACATGGCTGGGCGCGGTGGCTCATGCCTGTAATCCCAGCACTTTGAGAGGCTGAGGCAAACGGATCACTTGAGGTCAGGAGTTAAAGACCAATCTGGCCAACACAGTGAAACCCCATCTCTACTAAAAATACAAAAAAAAAAAAAAAATTAGCCACGCATGGTAGTGGGCACCTGTAGTCCCAGCTACTCAGGAGGCTGAGGCAGGAGAATCTCTTGAGTCCAGGAGGTGGAGGTTGCAGTGAGCCGAGATCGCGCCACTGTACTCCAGCCTAGGTGACAGAGCAAGACTCTGTCTCAAAAAAAAAAAAAAGGAAAAAGAAAAAGATATTCCATGCAAATTATAGGCAAAAGAGGACAGGGCAGGTATACTTATTGCAGACAATTAGACTTTTGTTCAAATGTTGTCATAAGAGACAAGATCACTATATAATAATAAAGAAATCAATTTATAAAGAGGTTATAACAATCATCAAATATATGACAACATTGGAGCACCTAATATATAAAGCAAATATTAACAGAAATGAAGGAAGAAACTTACAGCAATATGAGAACAGTAGGGGACTACTGTATCCCACTTTCAGCACCAGATAGTCCATCCAAACAGAAAGTAAGTAGGGAAAGAGTAGATGTGAATAACTATAGACCCGATAGACCGAATAGGCATAGATAGCTTATTTCACTGAACAGTAGAAGAATACATTCTTCTCAAGGGCACAGGAACATTCTCCAACATAGATCATATATTGGGCCACAAAACAACTCTTAACAAATTTTAAAAGTTTGAAATCATATTATGTATCTTTTTTATCATAATAGTACAATATTAGAAATCAATAACAGAAAGATTTTATTATTGAAGCACTATTCATAATAGCCAAAATTTGGAAGCAACCTAACTGTCCACAACAGATGAGTGGATGAAAAAAATGTCACATATACACAGTGGACTGCTATTCAGCCATAAAAAAGAATGACATCCTGTCACTTGCAACAACATGGATGGAACTAGAGGACCTCATGTTAAGTGAAATAAGCTAGGCACAGAATGATAAACTTCACATGTTCTCACTTACTTGTGGGAGCTAAAAATTAAAATAATCGAACTCAGTCGGGCACAGTAGCTCACACCTGTAATCCCAGCACTTCAGGAGGCTGAGGCAGGTGGATCACCTGAGGTCAGGAGTTTGAGACCAGCCTGGCCAACATGGTAAAACTCCATCTCTACTAAAAATACAAAAATTAGCTGGGTGTGGTGGCGCATGCCTGTAATCCCAACCACTTGGGAGGCTGAGGCAGAAGAATCACTTGAACCCAGGAGGCAGAGGTTGCAGTGAGCTGAGATCCCACAGCCGCACACCAGCCTGGGTGACAGAGCGAGACTTTGTCTCAAAAAAAAAAAAATTAAGCTCATGGAGATAGAGAATGAAATGATGATTACCAGAGGATGAGAAGGGTAGTAGGGGTGGGGGGAAGTAAGGACATTTATTGGTACAAAAATATAGTTAGAAAGAATAAATAAGACCCAGTATTTGATAGCACAACAAGGTGACTATACGCAATAATAATTTAATTGTACCTTTAAAAATAACTGAGTATCATTGGATTTCTTGTAACACAAAGGACAAAAGCTTGAAGGCATAGATATCCCATTTACCTTGATGTGATTATTACACATCGTGTGCCTATATCAAAATATCTAACCTACCCCATAAAAATGTATACCTACTAGGTACCCATAGAAATTAAAAATTAAAAAATATACATCTCGACACAAATGAAGATAAAAAACAACATATCAATAGTTATGGGATACAGCAAAAGCAGTTTAAGAGTGAAGTTTATTGCAATAAATGCCTATATTAAGAAAAAATAGATCAAATAATGTAATTTCACACCTCAAAAGGAAAAGAAAAACAAACCAAGCACAAAGTCAGTAAAAGCAAGAAAATAGTAAAAATCACAGCAGAAATAAATAAGATATAGACTAGAGAAACAATAGAAAAAAATCAATGAACTAAGTCTGTTTTTTTAAAAGATAAATAAATGAACAACCCTTAGAAAAACTAAGAAAAAAAGAGAGAAAACTCAAACAAATAAAATCAGAAATGAAAAGTGATACATAACCACTGATACCAAAGAAACACAAATGATCATGAGACTACTATGAAAAATTATAAGCCAACAAAATTTGATAACCTAAAAAAGAAATTGGATAACCTTGGTTAATAAATTCCTATAACCACACAATCTACAAAGATTGGATCATGAAGAAACTGAAAATCTGAAAAGACTACTCATAGGTAAGGAGATTTAATCAGTAACAAAAAATGCTACCAAAGAAAAGGTCGTACTAGGTGACTTTACTGGGGAAGGCTACAAAACATTTAAAATGGAAATAATAGGCCAGGTGCAGTGGCTCATGCCTGTAATCCCAGCAGTTCAGGAGGCTGAGGCGGGCAGATCACTTGAGCTCAGGAGTTTGAGACCAGCCTGGGCAACATAGTGAGACCCCATCTCTACTAAAAGTACAAAAAAATAGCCAGGCATGGTGGTACATGCCTGCGGTCCCAGCTACTCGAGAAGCTGAGGTGGGAGGATCACTTGAGCCTGGAAGGTGGAAATTGCAATGAGCTGAGATTGCGCCACTTTACTCCAGCCTGGGTGACACAGCAAGATCTTGTCTTAAATAGATAAATAAAATGGAAAAATACAAAAACACTTCCCAAAGTCTTCCAAAGAATGGAAGAGGGGAGTATGCTTTTTTTTTTTTTTTTTTTTAATGAGACAGAGTCTTGCTCTGTCTCCAAGGCTGGAGTGCAGTGCAGTGGTGCGATCTCGGCTCACTGCAACCTTCACCTCCTGGGTTCAAGCAATTCTCCTGCCTCAGCCTCCTGAGTAGCTAGGATTACAGCTGCTACTGTAATGCCCGGCTAATTTTTGTATTTTTAGTAGAGACGGGGTTTCACCATGTTGGCCAGGCTGGTCTTGAACCCCTGACCTGAGGTGATCCGCCTGCCTTGGCCTCCCAAAGTGCTGGGATTACAGGCATGAGCCACCTCGCCTGGCCAGGAGAATACACTTCTAAATGCATTCAAAGAAGACATTATTACTCTGATACTACAGCCAGAAGAGGACACTATGAGAAAAAAAAAATTATAGGCCAACATTTGTGATGAGCCAACTAGGAAATCCTCAACAAAATACGAGCAAACTGAATTAGATCGCACATTAAATATCAGATGGCCAAGTGGAATTTATTCTTGGAATGCAAGGATGATTCAAATACACAAATCAATAAATGTGACCACATGCAGAAAAACAAAATTAGATCTTTATCTCAAACCGTATGCAAAATCTCAACTCAAAATGGATGAAAGACTTAACTGCTGTAAGATCTAAAGCTGTACAACTACTTTAAAAAATTAGGGATAAGTTCCTTAACTTGGGTCTGAACAATGATTTTTTGGATACAAACTCCAAAGCATAGACAACATAGGCAAAAATGGACAAATAAAATTACATCAAACCAAAAATCTCCTGCACAGCCAAAAAAACAATCAACAGACTAAAGAAACAAACTATGAAATGTGAGAAAATGTTTGCGAACTGTACATCTGATAAGGGGTTAATGCCCCAAATATACAAGAACTCAAATAATTCAATAGTATGAAAACAACCTCATTCTGAAAATGGGCAATGAACCTGAACTTTTTTTTTTTTTTTTTTTGAGACGCAGTCTCACTCTGTCGCCCAGGCTAGAGTGCAGTGGTGCAATCTGGGCTCACTGTAACCTCTACCTCCCGGGTTCAAGTGACTCTCCTGCCTCAGCCTCCCGATTAGCTGGGACTACAGGCGTGTGCCACCACATCTGGCTAATTTTTGTATTTTTAACAGAGACGGGGTTTCACCATGTTGGTCAGGCTGGTCTTTAACTCCTCACCTCAAATGATCCACCTACCTCCACCTCCCAAAGTGCTGGGATTATAGGCGAGAACCATTGCGCCCGGCTGAACCTGAACATTTTTTAAAAGAAGACATAAAAGGCAAATAGGGATATGAAAAAATATTCAACCTCATTAATCATCAGAGAAATGCCAATTTAAACCACAATTAGATGGCACCTCATATCTGTCAGAAAAACAGAAAGAAAGTATTTACAAGAATGATTTTATAGAAAGAAAGATGTGTTTACAAAAAGATAAAGACAAGTGTTTACAAGAATAATTTTATAAAACGATGATAAAAAAGTAAATCAGTACAGCTATTATGAAAAATATGGGTATTCATTAAACAACTGAAAATAGAATAACCATATGGTTCAGCAACCCCACTAATAGTTACATATTCAAAGGAAATAAAATCAGTATGTCAAAGAGATATCTACACTTTCATGTTTATTGCAGCATTAATTGACAATAATCAAGACATGTAATCAACCCTAAGAGAACACATAGTTGAGATATGGAAAAGAAACTAATCTCCAGAAAGAAAGAAAAAAGAAGCAGACGTACAGGAATAAGGTTCATAACTAAGGGAAGTGAGGTGGGAGAGAAAGAGAAAATTTAAATGGTTGCTTCGGTTTCTGGTCACTTCCTAGTTTTGGTTTAAGTCTTCATGAGGCCAGGCGCGGTGGCTCACATCTGTAATCCCAGCACTTTGGGAGGCCGAGGCCGGCGGATCACGAGGTCAGGAGATCGAGATAATCCTGGCTAACACGGTGTAAACCCCGTCTCTACTAAAAATACAAAAAAAAAAAAAAAAAAAAAAATTAGCTGGGCACGGTGGCGAGCGCCCGTAGTCCCAGCTACTAGGGAGGCAGGGGCAGGAGAATGACGTGAACCCGGGAGGCGGAGCTTGCGGTGAGCTGAGATCACGCCACTGCACTCCAGCCTGGGTAACAGAGCGAGACTCTGTCTAAAAAAAAAAAAAAAAAACACTTCATGAGATCCAGCTATGTCTCTTGTCCTTAGATGTCATGACGTACCCTTGTATACATCCAAACTTTTTCCTTTATACCTAAGCTAATGGTTTTGTTGTTTTTTTTTTTTTTTTGAGACGGAGTCTCACTCTCACCCAGGCTGGAGTGCAGTGGCAACATCTCGGCTCACTGCAACCTCCGCCTACTGGGTTCAAGCGATTCTCCTACCTCAGCCTCCCGAGTAGCTGGAATTATAGGCATGCACCACCATGCCCGGCTAATTTTTATATTTTTAGTTGAGACGGGGTTTCACCACATTGGCCAGGCTGATCTTCAACTCCTGACCTTAGGGGATCTGCCCGCCTCTATCTCCCAAAGTGCTGGGATTATAGGTGTGAGCCACAGCACCCGGCCGGAATTTTTATTACTTATAATTCAACTGTCTTTGAGTGAGACATCTGGCCTATAGTGCCTAATTACCATTTTGTTCTTATGAAAAAGGAAGTTAATGTTCCAATTTACCAATTAAACTAAATGTTCTTAAACTAAAGCCACCTACACTTGAGAGAAAGAAATTATGGTTTCAAAAATATGTCTTCACCGAAAACGTATTTGTGGCAAATAATTAAAACTATATTAATAGACTTTTTTTTCCATTTTATTAGAAATGGCATGGAATAACATAAATAGTTTACATAACTTACCAACTTAAAATTTTCTCATTAATCAAGGCCAGCATTAGTCAACATTTGCTTATTTATAAAAGTGAAGACAATTTTCTATTGCATTAATAGCATTAGACAGTACAAGACTCTTCTCAGAATAAATGGCTTGGGTTTGTCACAAATTAAACTTTATGCATGAAAATTTAAATTATAAATAAAATAAATAATTTTTATAAAATTATCTTAAGGGTTATTTAAATGGAAAAATTAAGTTCTCTAGAAAAAACGCTACAGACTATAATTTTGTAAAGGCTATATTCAAGTCTACGTGGTAAAAAGCTACTTTTTGAAAAATAGCAAGTATCCTCCAAAAACATCAAGTAAACTCTTGAGATTAAAACCCCCAAATTAATAGGGCACCTAAAAATTAATACAAATTATATCAAACTGTCAGTACTAACCTCTTTTTCAGCTTCTTTAAATGTTGCTTCTTTCTCCTTGACTTGCTGCATAAATCTCTGTTTCAACTCTTCTTCTTCCCTCTGACATTGATCATAGAACTGTTGTCTTTTGGCTTCAAAGATTTCTTGAAAACTAAAGATAAATGTTTTCTTAGTCTTATATTAAAATGAGGTGGGAGAATCGCTTGAACCCAGGAGGCGGAGGTTGCAGTGAATCAAAATTGCGCCACTGCACGCCAGCCTGGGAGACAGAGTAAGACTCCATCATAAAAAAAAAAAATGAAAAATAAAAAAATGCTAGTATAAACATGTAAAAAATATATATTGTATGTTACATCCTATATAAGGAAATTTACCAACATTCTCTCATGTTTAGCAGCACAAAATGGAAATTTCCATATCATAAGATGTAAAAACCAAGGCACAATACTTAAGATCAGAGTATATAGAGAGTATATATATGTAAAGAATATTAGAATTTTCCAACACTTATATGAGTGAATTCTTATCCCCACCACTTTCCAGGATATCATACATCTTCATATCTTTTGACAACAACATTCAGGGAAACCTCTAATGTATGAGATGATTTTCAAAAATCCTCTAAAATAAAGCAAAAAGTCTTTCAAAATATCATTATCATTCATTTAGGATAGTTAAATTTTGGGTGTCTACAAAGAACAATGAATGATGTAACTAGATTATATACACTACAGTGCCATGTTTTTGCAACACAAGTCCTATTCTTCTTTTTTTTTTTGAGACAGAGTCTTGCTTTGTCGCCCAGGCTGGAGTGCAGTGGCACGATCTCAGCTCACTGCAACCTCTGCTGCCCAGGTTCAAGCGATTCTCCTGCCTCAGCCTCCCGAGTAACTGGGATTACGGGCACCCGCCACCATGCCCGGCTAATTTTTTTTGTATTTTTAGTAGTGACGGGGCTTTACCATGTTGGCCAGGCTGATCTTAAACTCCTGACCTCAGGTAATCTGCCTGTCACGGTTTCCCAAAGTGCTGGGATTACAGGCGGGAGCCACCGCACCCGGCTCTATTCTTCTTCAAGTTAGAGCAAACACCTGCTCTCAAACTTTTCTCATTTAACTTCCAGGATGCTGCACTACTGCGTTTCAGCTGGTTCTTCCATCAAACTCTTCTTAATGTCTTTTGTCAAACTTTGCTAATATTTTTCCATCTTTTTCTTTATCCTTTTTTTTTTTTTTTAAGATGGAGTCTTGCTCAGTCCGCCACGCTGGAAGTGCAATAAGGTAATCTCAGCTCACTGCAATCTCCGCCTCCAGGGTTCAAGCAATTCTCCTGCCTCAGCCTCTCAAGTGGCTGGGATACAGGCGTGTGCTACCACGCCTGGCTACTTTTTGTATTTTTAGTAGACACAGGGTTTTACCATGTTGGCCAGGCTGCTCTCAAATACCTGACCTCAGATGATCTGCCCACCTCAGCCTCCCAAAGTGCTGGGATTACAGGCATGAGCCACAGCGCCCGGCCTATCCTTTCTTTCATATAATAGATACATTTCATATAAATACAAAAAATAGAACAAAATACTGGGTTTTTCTTCAATATACATTTCAGCATATATACATATTGAATACACATATTTCAGCATAAAAATGAGATCTCACATTATGTTGTTCCTACTAACTATCTCTATCTTCATCGAAAGATGATAAAAACATCTAACATTCAGGATGTTTTCTTTAGGATGGCTCAAGATGGGAGAAGTATAATTATTCTCATACCCAAATTATCATACCTTGTGTTTGTAGGGACTCCTAAATTATCCATTTGGTTGTGCTAGCAATATTTTTACTCACCTAACTGGCTGGTTGTCTGGGCCCACATCTGTAAAGCCCATTTTCTGCAGTTTTTGGTACCTATAACATTCATAGTGCTGAGTGTGGGTTTTTTCTTTTAGATTTTCCATATTGGTACAAAGAAGCATATCTCGGAGCTTAACGAAGTCACAGTGATTTTCATTTTCCACTAGTAAAAAAATAATAATGAATCAACAACATTCAATATCAATCCCTGACAATCAGTAAGTGTTCATGAATGAATACATGAATAAAAAACACATTTAAAATAACACACAACTGAAAAATTTGATTAATAGCTATAATTCTTTTAAGCATGTAAGTGTGGTTGTACTATACATACCAACCATCGGCAGAGATTATAGGTTAGCAAATTTGCTTTAAACTTATTACCTGAAGAATAAGCAGGAAATAGTGAAATAATATTTCATATGCATATATGCTATAGGTTTTTATTAACAATTGTGTAGTATGTTATAAACTACCTCTGGGTATTTTGGAGTGCTAACAGAATATGTAATATAACATCACTAGTGTAAATAATTTTATCAGAATAAATTCTGCTAGCAAAAAGGCCTTACAATTGAAAATACTTTAGTTATGAAATTCCATTTATATATCATATTTAGGAGACACCATTAGTCAATATTCAAAATCAATCCACAAATTCACATAGCTGTTTTAATGATACATACAGACTGACAGTGAAGACACGGAAAGATATTTCATGCAATTAGAAACTAAAAGAGAAGGCATGGAAAGCTATACTCCTATCACAGAAGATAGACTAAGTCAAAAATTGTAAAATGATATAAAGAAGGTCATCATATCATGATGAAGAGGTCAGTTCATTAAAAAAAAATTGTAAATATATATGCACCCAATATCACAACTTCTAAATATATAAGGCAAATATTAGTAGACCTGAGGGGGAGATACACTGTATTACAATAATAGTAAGGGACTTAGATACCCTACTTTCAGCAATGGATAGATTATCCAGACAGAATATCAGTAAGAAAATATCAGATTTAAACTACACTTTAGACCAAATAGACCTAATGGACATATGTGGAATATTTCATCCAACAGCAAAGTAATACACATTTTTCTCAAACAAACACAAGACATTCTTCAGGACAGATTATATGTTAGGCCACAAAATAAGTCTTAATATATTTTGAAAGATTGAAATAAAAATGTGAGTGCAGATGTCTTTTGACCGATCAATTTCATTCCACTAGGGTACATACCCAGAAGTGGTACTACTGGATCATACAGTAATACTATTTTTAGTTTTTGAGGAACCTTCATATTATTTCCCAAAATGGCTGTACCAACTTAAATTCCCACCAATGATGTTTAAGAATTCCCTTTTCTCTTGGGAACGTATATACACTGCTGGTGGGAATATAAATTAGTTCAGCCATTGTGAAAAGTAGTTTGATAATTTCTTTTCTTCTTTTTTTTTTTTTTTTTGAGACACAGTTTCGCTTTTGTCACCCAGGCTGGAGTGCAGCAGTGCGATCTCGGCTCACTGCAACCTCCGCCTCCTGGGTTCAAGTGATTCTCCAACCTCAGCCTCTCAAGTAGCTGGGATTACAGACGTCCACTACCACGCCCAGCTAATTTTTGTATTTTTAGTAAAGATGGAGTTTCACCATGTTGACCAGGATGGTTTCGAACTCCTGACCTCAGGTGATCCACTCTCCTCAGCCTCCCAAAGTGCTGGGATTACAGGCGTGAGCCACCACGCCCAGCCTGACAATTTCTTAAAGAAGTTAAAACAGAACTACCATTTGACCCAGTAATCCTATTACCAGGTTTATATCCAAAGGAATATATATTGTTCTATCATAAAGACACAGGCACGTGTATGTTCATCGCAGCACTATTCACAATAACAA
Organism: Pongo pygmaeus; assembly: GCF_028885625.2. Classification (NCBI taxonomy): domain Eukaryota; kingdom Metazoa; phylum Chordata; class Mammalia; order Primates; family Hominidae; genus Pongo; species Pongo pygmaeus. The sequence continues at coordinate 25,825,040 of NC_072379.2, read as the reverse complement.
AGACATAGAATCAATCTAAATGCTCATCAATGGTAGACTGGATAGAGAAAATGTACATATACACTATGGAATACTGCACAGCCATAAAAAAAGAACAAGATCGTGTCCTTTGCAGCAATATGAATGGAGATGAAGCCATTATCCTAAGTGATGTAATGCAGGAACAGAAAACCAAATACCACATACTCTCATTTATAAGTAGGAGATAAATATTGAGAACACACGGACACAAAGGGGAGAACAACAGACACTGGGGCCTCCTTGAGGGTGGAGGGTGGGAGGAGAGTGAGGACAGAAAAGCTACTATGCTTACTTTTTTTTCTTTCTTTTTTTTTTTTTTTTGTTAGTATATGTGCTGCTGAAGTGAGACTTTCTTTTTTTTGAGACAGAGTCTCGCTCTGTTGCTGAGGCTGGAGTGCAATGGCACAATCTCGGCTCACTGCAAACTGCACCTCCTGAGTTCAAGTGATTCTCCTGCTTCAGCCTCTTAAGTAGCTGGGATTACAGGAGCACCTGGCTAATTTTTGTATTTTTTAGTATAGACAGGGTTTCGCCATGTTGGTCAGGCTAGTCTTGAACTCCTGAACTCAGGTGATCCACTCGCCTCGGCCTGCCAAAGTGCTGGGATTACAGACTCGAGCCACTGCTCCAGCCAGTAATATGCTTATTATCTCTGTGATGAAATAATCTTTTACACCAAACCCCCACAACATGCAATTTATCTATATAACAAATTTGCACATGTACCCCTGAACCTAAAATAAAAATTAAAAAAAAAAAGAATTCTCTCTTCTCCATATGCTTGCCAGCACTTGTAATGGTTTGTCTTATTTTATTTATTTATTTTTTTTGAGACAGAGTCTCACTCTGTTGCCCAGGCTGGAGTGCAGTGGCGCAATCTCGGCTCACTGCAAGCTCTGCCTCCTGGGTTCACGCCATTCTCCGGCCCCAGCCTCCCAAGTAGCTGGGACTACAGTCGCCCGCCACTGTGCCAGGCTAATTTTGTGTATTTTTAGTAGAGACAGGGTTTCACCGCGTTAGCCAGGATGGTCTCGATCTCCTGACCTCGTGATCCACCTGCCTCGGCCTCCCAAAGTGCTGGGATTACAGGTGTGAGCCACTGCGCCCGGCCTGTCTTTTTGATAATAGTCATTCTAACAGACATGAGGAGATACTTCATCATGTGTTTAATTCGCATTTTCCTGATGATTAGGGATGCTATTTTTTTCATGTTTCTTTTGCCATTTATATTTCTTCTTTTGAGAAATGCCTGTTCAGATCCTTTGCCCATTTTTCCTTGTGTTATTTGTTTTCTTGCTATTGAGTTGTTAGAGTAATATCAAAAATATTATATATTTTGGACATTCACCCCTTATCAGATATATAAGTTGAAAATATTTTTTCCAATCTCTAGGTTGTATCTTCATGCTATTAAATTGTTTCTTTTGGTTTTGTTGCTGGTGCTTTTGAAGTTCTTTTTTTTTTTTTTTTTTTTTTTTGAGGCGGAGTCTCGCTCTGTCACCCAGGCTGGAGTTCAATGGCGCGATCTCGGCTCACTGCAACCTCTGCCTCCTGGGTTCAAGCAATTCTCCTGCCTCAGCCTCCCTCCCAAGTAGCTGGGATTACTGGCACCCACCAACATGCCCAGTTAATTTTTGTATTTTTAGTAGAGACAGGGTTTCACCATGTTGGTCAGGCTGGTCTGAAGCTCCTGACCTCAGGTGATCCACCCGCCTTGGCCTCCCAAAGTGCTGGGACTACAGGTGTGAGCCACTTCTCCCGGCCAAAGGGAGCATTTAACCTAGCTCCCACTAAAGAGGAATACCCCATGCCAGAGATAGATAGGAACTTAAGTTCCAGCTACCTCTACCACTAGTTAATTAAAGTGCCCTGGGGTCCTGAATAAATTTGAAAGGCAATCAAGCCACAAGGTCTACAGTCCTTGGGCAAGTCCAGGTACTGAGCTTGCTCAGAGCCAGTGGAATAGGAATGCGTGTGACCCAGAAAGACACCAGTTTTGGTGGCCAAGGAGTGCTTGTATCACACCTCCCCCAACTCCAGGCAGTGCAGCTCAAGAAGAGACTCCTTCCACTTGTGGGAAAGAAAAGGAAGGTTAGAAGAGAACTTTATCTTACAACTTGAGTAGCAGCTCAGCCACAGTAAAACACACCACCAAGCCGATTCCTGAAGCCCTCAATTCCAGGCCCTACTTCCTGGACATTTCTAGACCCACTCTGGGACAGAAGGGAACTTGCTACACTGAAGAGATGGACCCAGCCCAGCAGAACTCACCACCTGCTGACTAAAGAGCCCTTGGGCCTTAAACATCAGTAGTAGCAAGGCAGTAGTTGCCATCGGCCTTGGGCAGGACCCAGTAATTTGCTGGCTTCATATGTGACCCAGCACAGTACCAGCTGTGGTGGCCACAGGAGTGACTATGTCACCCTTCCCTCAACTCCAAGCAACCTAGCACAGACAGAGACTCCTTCTGTTTGGAAGAAAGTGAGAAAAGAGTTTGAGAGATTCTGCCTCATGATCCAGGAAATTCTCCCAGATATTATCCAAGACCACTGAGGCAGTATGAGTCTGCTGGCATCACAGTGTTACTGGGCTTGGGGTACTACCTAATACATTCCCTTTGAATACTTGGAAAACCTTCTCAAGAAGAACAGGCACAATTGAGCCCAGACTGCAAAGATTACAATAAATATCTAACACTTCAATGCCCAGACATAGATGAACATTGACAAGCATCAAGACCATCCCAGAAAACATGACCTCACCAAATGAACCAAATAAGGCACTAATGACAAATCCCAATCACATATCTCAGGACAGAGATATGTAACTTCTCAGAGATCTCAAAATAGCTGTTTTAAAAGAGCTCAGTGAAATTCAAGATAACACAGAGAAGAAATTCAGAATTCTATTAGCATTATTATATGCCAACAGTGAACAATCTGAAAAAGAAATAAAAACTAATCCAATTTATGACAGCTATAAAATAAAATACCTAGAATAAACATAACCAAAGAAATGAAAAATCTCTACAATGAAAACTATAAAATACTGATGAAAGAAATTGAAAAGAATGCAAAACAATGGAAACACAGTTCGTGTTCATGGATTGGAAGAATCAATAATATTGTTAAAATGTTCATACTACCCAAAGCAATCTACAGATTCAATGCAATCCCTATCAAAATACCAATGACATTCTTCATAGAAAAAGAAAAAGCATTCTAAGATGTATATGGAACCACAAAAATACTTAAAGCAATTCTGGGCAAAAATAACACTGGAGGAATCGCATTACCTGACTTCAAATTATACTACAAAGCTATAGTAAGTGAAACAGCATGGTACCAGCATAAAAACAGACACACAGACCAATGGAACAGAATAGCGAACCCAGAAATAAATCCATACAGCCACAGAGAACTCATTTTCAACAAAGGTGCCAAGCACATACATTGGAGAAAGGATAAGCGCTTCAATAAATGGTGTTGGGAAAACTGGATATCCATTTGCAGAAGAAAGAAACTAGACTTTTATCTCTCAACACATATAAAAATCAAATCAAAATGGATTAAAGGCTTAAATCTAAGACCTCAAATTATGAAATGACTACAAAAAACATTGGGGAAACTCTTTAGGACATTTAGTGAGTAATACCCCACAAGCACAGGCAACCAAAGCAAAAATAGACAAATAGGATCACCTCAAGTTAAAAAGCTTCTGCAAAACAAAGGAAACAACAAAGTGAAGAAACAATATACACAATGAGAAAATATTTGCAAACTATTTATCTGACAAAAGATTAATAGCCAGAATATATTTAAGAAGCTCAAACAACTCAATAGGAAAAAATCTAATAATTTAATTTAAAATGGGCAAAAGATCTGAATAGACATTTCTCCAAAGAAGACATACAAATGTCTTCTTTTGTCTTATTGATAATAACTGTTTTAACATGTGTGAAATAACTGCTCACTGTGGGTTTTTTTAAATGCCAAACAAGCAAATGAAAAGGTGCTCAATATCACTGATTACCAGAGAAAGGCAAATAAAAACTACAATGAGATATAACCTCACCCCAGTTAAAAAAGCTTTTATCCAAAAGACAGGCAATAACAAATGCTGGTGAGGATGTGGAGAAAAAGGAACCCTTGTACACTGTTGATAGGAATGTCAATCAGTACAGTATCTATGGAAAACAGTATGGAGTTTCCTCAAAAAACTAAAAATAGAACTACCATATGATCCAGCAATCCCACTAGTAGGTGTATACCCAGAAGAAAGGAAAGTAGTATATCAAAGAGATAGCTCCACTCCCATGTTTGTTACAGCACTATTCACAATAGTCAAGATTTGGAAGCAACCTAAGTATCCATCATCAGAGGAATGCATAAAGTAAATGTGGTACATATACATGATGGAGTACTATTCAGCCATAAAAAATAATGAGATCCTGTCATTTGCAACAACATGGATGGAACTGAGGACATTCTGTTAAGTGAAATAAGCAAGACACAGGAAGACAAACTTCACATGTTCTCACTCATTTGTGGAGCTAAAAATTAAAACAATTGAACCCATGGGGATAAAGAGTGGAATGTTGATTACCAGAAGCTAGGAAACGACTGGGGAGGGAGAGAAGTGGGGATGGTTGATGGGTACAAATATATAGTTACATAGAATGAATAAGATCTAGCATTTGATAGCACAAAAGGGTGACTACAGTCAACAATAATTTATTGTACATTTTAGATAACTAAAAGAGTATAATTGGATTGTTTGTGACACAAAGAAAGGATACATGCTTGAGTTGATGGGTACTCTATCCTAATGTGATTACTACACATTGAATGCCAGTATCAAATATCTCATGTGCCCTATAAATATATACACCTACTATGTATCCATAAAAATTAAAAATTAAAAATTAAAAAACACAGGCCCAGTGTGGTGGTTCATGCCTGTAATCCTAGCATTTTGGGAGGCTGAGACAGGCAGATCACCTGAGGTCAGGAGTTTGAGACTAGCCTGACCAACAAGCCAAAACCCTGTCTCTACTAAAAATACAAAAAAAAAATTACCCAGGCATGGTGGTGCGTGCCTGTAATCCCAGCTACTGAGGAAGGAGAATTGCTTGAACCCAGGAGGCAAAGGTTGCAGTAAGCCGAGATCACACCATTGCACTCCAGCCTGGGCAACAAGAGCTAAACTCCATCTCAAAAAAAAAAAATTAAAAACACAATAAGCTGTAACTTCACCCATGCTAAAATGGCTATTATCAATAAGACAGACAAGTGCTGGTAAGGATGTGGAAAAAAGGGAACCCTTGTACACTGCTGGTGGCAATGTAAATTAGGATAACCATTATGAAAAATGGTATGGAGTTTCTTCAAAAAATTAAAAATAAAACAACTACCATATGATCCAGCCATCTCACTACTGGATATATATACCTCCCCAAAATGAAGTCAGTATGTCGGAGAGATACCTACACTACCATTACTCACAAGAGCCAAGATAGGGAAGCAATCTAAGTGTCCACGTATGGATGCATGAAGAAAAAACGTGTGGTATATATACACAATGGAATAATATTCAGCCTTACAAATCAGGAAATCCATCATTTGCAGCAACATGGATGGAACTGGAGGACTTTACACTAAGTGAATACGCCAAACACAGAAAGACAAATGGTAAATGATCTCACTAATAGATCAAATTTTTAAAAGTTAAACTTGTAGAAACAGAGAGTAGAATGGTGGTTACGTGAGTTAGGTAGAGGGTATGTAGGAGAGATGTTGGTCAAAGGATACAAAATTTTAGTTAGATAAGAACAAGTTAAAGAGATCTATTGTACAACATAGTGACCATGTTAATAACAATATTTTATATTCTTTTTTTTTTGAAAACTCTAGCTGTTGCCCAGCTAGAGTGCAGTGGCGTGATCTCAGCTCACTGCAAGCTCCACCTCCTGGGTTCACACCATTCTCCTGCCTCAGCCTCCCGAGTAGCTGGGACTACAGGTGCCCGCCACCATGCCTGGCTTATTTTTTTGTATTTTTAGTAGAGATTGGGTTTCACTGTGTTAGCCAGGATGGTCTCGATCTCCTGACCTCGTGATCTGCCCACCTCGGCCTCCCAAAGTGCTGGGATTACAGGCATGAACCACTGCGCCCAGCCAATATTTTATATTCCTGAAAATTGCTAAGATAGATGTTAAGTTTTCATCACAAAAATAATTGAGATAACACATGTTAATTATATCAATTTAGCCATTCCACAATGTATATGTATTTCAAGACATCATGTTGTACATAAGTACATACAATTTTATTTGTCAATTAAGATTAATTAATGAAAAATAATTTGTATGGCTCCCTCCTGTGTTTATCATGTCTAGAAGATTGACCACAATATATGGTTTATTGTGATTAATACTGTGACCAAATTTTATACATCAATATATAGCATAGATATATATTTTATAACATATACTAATATGTAATACAACATAATAAATATTAAAACATTAAGTTTTAAGTATATTTAACAAATTTTAAAATTTTCTAATATGTCAATTTTTTAAAAACATCATTTGAGGCTGGGCACGGTGGCTCATGCCTGTAATCCCAGCACTTTGGGAGGCCGAGGCAGGTGGATCACCTGAGGTCAGGAGTTCAAGATCAGCCTGACTAATATGGTGAAACCCCATCTCTACTAAAAATACAAAAATTAGCTGGGTGTGGTGGCGAGCGCATGTAATCCCAGCTACTCGGAAGGCTGAGGCAGGAGAATAGCTGGAACCTGGGAGGCAGAGGTTGCAGTGAGCCAAGATCATGCCACTGCACTCCAGCCTGGGCAACACAAGTGAAACTCTGTCTCAAAAAAAAAACAAACAAAAATCATTTGGAAACCAGTACAAGTAGAAATCTTCCATTCCCCAATAATTATATGAACCACAAGTATATGAGCCAGACAATAAATTACTGCTTACACTATTCTAAATAATAGTGATGCTAAATAATAATATAAATGTCAAAGGTATAATCTGTAGCCAAAGGTAAATTGTACTTTCTTGTTTTAAAAAGTTTATAACTCTTTTTTCTAGTGACCAGTTTAAAATGGTTTCTACATTAGGTAGTAATGAGTTTATGTAACATGTCTACACACTAGTATTTTTGCTTCTATTTTGTTGAAAGTGCTTTCCAGCATTCTCAGTGTCATGATTTATACAGAGACAGATAATATGTACATGGCACATTGGTAGCATTGGGATAGACAAAGAGGTTCTTCCCAGCCTCTGTAGATTTTGGCTTAAAGCAGCGTTCAGCAAACTTCTATGAGAATGAATCATAGTCAAAGTAAGCATTAGTTTAAATAAAACAGAGTTTGTGTTCCTCATCAGTAACTGTTAACTTAGAGATTAGCAAGAGTTACCAATATTAGCTCAAGTTAAAATGTTATTTTGAGACTATGAGTGATACACATATATTTAACTTAATCATTCCAAAGCCTGCCCTCTGTCATTTTTACCTTGCAAAACTCCCCAAGGGTAGTGACGGCCTCTGACCATCCTTTTTCCAACTTTCACTTCATCTGTACTCCCTACCACAGCAAAGGGTAACAGCCCCTAGAAAACAAGAATGACATGAATTGAATTCTCTAGCACCAATAGAGGTTACTCTATTACTCTCATTCCTGTTATAAAAATGACAGGCCAGTGCGGTGGCTCACGCCTGTAATCCCAGCACTTTGGGAGGCCGAGGTGGGCGGATCATGAGGTCAGGAGATCGAGACCATCGTGGCTAACACGGTGGAACCCCGTCCCTACTAAATACACAAAAAATTAGCCGGGCGTGGTGGCGGGCGCCTGTAGTCCCAGCTACTCGGGAGGCTGAGGCAGGAGAATGGCATGAACCTGGGAGGCGGAGCTTGCAGTGAGCCGAGATCATACCACTGCACCCCAGCCTGGGCAACAGAGCAAGACTCCACCACACACACAAAAAAAATGACAGAGATGATGATATTGTAATAAATTTAATTAGGGATCTACCCTGCATCTCATTTTAAGACTTGACAGTATGCACTAATTGTTTTCTGTCAGCATCAGTCTCAGGCTGTGCACACAATTGGAAACTGTCTACTGAGCAGAGCCTAAAGCAAGGTATCCTGCTGTGGGAAACACACAGAAAAAATATTTTTAGTAGGCATCATTTTTCTCACACTATGTTTACCCTGAACCATCTTTACCCTGAATGTTGAAGAAATAACATGCAAATAACTTTTAACTCTGATATAAAAGTTAAAAGACAAAAATATTAAAAATGACTACAACTATTATAATAATTAATGGATACACAATATAAAATATATTAATAAGCAATACTGTATATGTCTCAATAAATTATGTTTGTTTTTTTGAGACAGAGCCTGGCTCTGTCACCCAGGCTATAGTGCAGTGGCATGATTTTGGCTCACTGCAACCTCCACCTTCCAGGTTCAAGCAATTCTCCTGCCTCAGCCTCCCAAGTAGCTGGGATTACAGGCGCCTGCCACCATGCCTGGCTAATTTTTGTATTGTTTAGTAGAGACGGAGTTTCACCATGTTGGCCAGGCTGGTCTTGAACTCCTGACCTCAGGTGTTCCATCCACCTCAGCCTCCCAAAGTGCTGAGATTACAGGCGTGAGCCACCACGCCCATCCCAAAGAAGTTTTTACATTTTACATTACTTAGCATTTCAATTCAGAAATCTATTAGTGTTTGAGGTATCTTAAAATAAAGGAGGTATAAATTATAAGAAAAGAGAAATGAAGACGTGGAATTAACAGTTATCAGTTACAGTTACCTGTTACATTCTAGACTCTGTGTTTCAGATCCTTCACAAAGATTTTGGCACTTACACCTCAAAAAAAAAAGCCTTAATAGAGGTGTCATTGATCCCATAGCATAGATAAGTTAACAGTCTCAGGGAAGATGAGTGAATTGTGCAGGATCTTTTGGCTTTTAAGTAGAGAAGCTAGGATGGAAATCTAAATCTATATACTTTCAAAATTTATGATCTTTCAGCTGGGCATGGTGGGTCATGCCTATAATCCCAGCACTTTGGGAGGCCGAAGTGGGAGGATCACCTGAGGTCAGGAGTTCAAGACCAGCCTTGCCAACATGGTAAAACCCCGTCTCTACTAAAAATACAGAAATTAGCTGGGCATGGTGGCAGGCACATGTAATCCCAGCTACTTGGGAGGCTGAGGCAGGAGAATTGCTTGAATCCAGGAGGTGGAGGTTGCAGTGAGCTGAGATCGCGCCATTACACCTCGGCCTGAGAAACAAGAGTGAGACTCCGTCTCAAAAAAAAAAAAAGAAAATTATCATCTTTCAAATTTAAGCTAATATTTTAGGCATTTACTAGCCTAAAATATTTACACAGATAAAGAGTTTCGTCATCTTTATTACTGCCCTGATTCCAGAACCGGAGACAACACAGCATTCGCATCCAACCCCCATCTACCTGTTTTTGAGGCTAAGTCCTTGGCAAGTCTATTTGAGAGTTGGAGGCTCCCTTTTACCACTCAAGACCTACTTGTGAAATAGGGGCCCTGCCTTGGATGCAGCAAACAGAGAAGATGGGGGCCCTGACCATCCTTGCCTAGTTCATGAGGCAGTGGCTCATTGTGTGGGGAAGTAATCCAAAGAACCTCAGACTGCTGCTCCTCCTCACTGAGCTCTCAGTTACCAGTGGGTGCCTGAAGCTTCAGGGCGGCGCGGATAACCTGCCATTGTTTCCACCCACAATTCCAGAACCCTGCCTCAGAGATTTTGCCTTGGAGGAGAAACAGGCCATGAAACAGAGAAAACCCATTCAAAAAATTATATGTAATCCCAAGGGACTTGAATAGCCAAAAAAATATTGAAAAGAAAGACCAAAGTTAGAGGTCTCACACTTCTAGAATTCAAAACATATTACAAAGCTACAGTAATAAAAATAGTTTGGAAGTAGCATAAAGACAGACATGTAGACCAATGGAATCAAATAGAGTCCAGTGTTAATCCTTCCTTACCTATTCTTCTGTTGATGGACATTTGGGTTGCTTCCATCTCTCAGCTACTGTGGATAATAATGCAATTTATATGGCTTTACAAATATCTAAGTAAGACTCTGCTTTCAATTCTTTCAGAGAAAGAGGATTGTTAGATCACATGGTAATTTTATTTTCAATTTTGGAGAAACCACCTGTATTAGTCTGTTTTCATGCTACTGATAAAAGATATACCCAAGACTGGGAAGAAAAAGAGGTTTAATTGGACTTACAGTTCCACATGGCAGGGGAAGCCTTAGAAGCATGGTGGGAGGTGAAAGGCACTTCTTACATGGCAGTGGCAAGAGAAAATTAGGAAGAAGCAAAAGCAGAAACACCTGATAAACCTGTCAGATCTCGTGAGACTTATTCACTATCACAAGAATAGCACATGAAAGACCAGCCCCCATAATTCAATTACCTTCCCCTGGGTCCCTCCCGAAACGTGTGGGAATTCTGGGAGATAAAATTCAAGTTGAGATTTGGGTGGAGACACAGCTAAACCATATAACCACCATACTGTTTTTAATAGTGGTTCTAGATGAGAAAAAAGATACAACTCTATTGAAAAAATCAGGGACTATCTAAATAAATGGAGAGACATTCCATGTACATGGATAGAAAGACTCAATGTTGTCAAGATGTCAATGTTCCATAATTTAACCTATGGATTCACCACAATCCCAATCAAAATTTCACCAAATTATTTTGTGAATAATAACAAATTAACTCCAAAATTTATATGAAAAGGCAAAAGAACTAGAATAGCCAACACAATATTGAAGAAGAACAAAGTTGGAAGACATACTATTCAACCTCAGGATTTATTACAAAGCCATAGTAATCAAAACAGCGTGGCATGGGCAAAATAATAGACAAACAGATCAATAGAACAGAGTAGAGAGCCCAGAAATATGCCTACACAAATATAGTTAACTGATATTTGACAAAGAAGCAATGGGAATTCAATGGAGACAAGATATTCTTTTCAGTAAACAGTGCTGGAACTGAATACTCACATGCAAAAATAAGAATCTATAAACAGACCTTACATATTTCACAAAATTAACTCAAATTGGATCACAGGCCTAAATGTAAAGCATAAAACGATAAAATTCCTAGAAGACAATGTAGAGTCCTAATTAGAGAAAGGGAGTCAGGCTGGTGGGAGCAGGGGAAAGCAAAAAAAAAAAAAAAAAGAAGCAGATAAGCTACAAGTCTGCCTTTCTTCACAATCCAGAACACACGGCCCTCCTGCACAAATAACTCACAATCTTCCTGTGCCTAGCTACCAGCAGACCCTCGGCTGATACAAAAAATTGCAAGTTAGCTCACTGCCACTGATAGTGGCAGGAGATGGACAAATGCCTAGGCAGATAGGGGCAAGTCCCCATGGAAGCCCCACCTCCAAGCCAAGGATAGTTTAAAGCCTGAAAGCCAAGCTACAAGTCAAATCCATGGGCTGGATTGAGAACCTGTCGTCCTGCTTGGTGCACTTTCCTCTGACTGATCCCTACCCTTCACCTGTTTTACATATACCTACACTTCCTAATTGTTTTTTTCACACTGTTGTGCCCACCTTTGGGTGGTGCCTTTGTTGTAACCTTTATGCGTACTCACAAACCAATCAGCATGCACTCCCCTATTCTGATCCTATAAAAGCCCTGGACTTAGCCACACAAGGAGAGAAACAGCCCCCAGGTCCCCTCTCCACTGAGAGCTGTTCCATCACTCAATAAAATTCTTCTCTGTCTTCCTCGTCCTTCAATTGTCAGGGTATCCTCATTCTTCTTGGATGTGGGAAAAGAGTTCATGAACTGCCGATCTCAGGTAGAAGCTTTAACACAGGCAGGCTGGGGCATGCTGGCCCAGCCACAGGCTGAGCCACTGTGCAAGCCAGAATGGGCCAAGTGGATGGGGAGCCTCCTGTGTGGCAAGCAAGGCCCAGGTGGGGGTGTTACTGGCCGGAGGTCCCTGGCTGGCAAAATGACTAAGAATCCCGCATCACAACCTTGGCATTATCAGCACTACACAAAGCCCTCTTCAGCATACAGCCTAAGAACTAGCCTATAAAATCTGCAGCAATCCTTTGTTTGCAGTCAGCTTCTTTCTTGCAAGCTGCCCGTTGCCTCCCTAGCAATGTATTTTCCTACTTTCTTTAATAAATCTACCTTTCTTACCTACAATAAGGTAAATTTTTTTTTTTTTTTTTTTTTTTTGAGAGAGAGAGTCTCACTCTGTCACTCAGGCTGGAGTGCAGTGGTGCAATCCTGGCTCACTGCAACCTCTGCCTCAACAAGGTAAATTCCTTTATGCCTGCACCACCAGGCCAGGTAGTCATCACTCCCTTGCAACAGATAACATAAAAGGAAATGCAGGTGACTTTGGATTTAGCAATGACTTCATTGATATAACACTGAAAACATCATCGATGAATGGAAAGAATCAATGAGTTGAACTTCATTAAAACTAAAACTTCTGCTAGCAAAAGACACTGTTAAAGATAACAAGATAAGCCACAGACTGAGAGAAAATCTTTGCAAAACACACACTTGATAAAGGACTGATGTCCAAAATATACAAAGAACTCTTAAAACCCAACAAGAAAATGAACAACTCGATTAAAAATGGGCACAAGATCCAAATAGCCACCTCAACAAAAAAGATATTCAGATAACAAATTAGCATGTAAAAAAGATGATCAACATCATACATCCTCAAGGAACTGCAAATTAAAAGAAAAATACATGGTACTACACATTTATTAAATTTCCACCCACTGAATCTAAAATAAAAGTCAGTAATTTTTTTTTAGGCCAAGCAGTGGCTCACATCTGTAATCCCAGCACTTTGGAAGGCTGAGGTGGGTGGATCACCTGAGGTCAGGAGTTCAAGACCGGCCTGGCCAACATGGTAAAACCCCATCTCTATTAAAAATACAAAAAAAAAAAAAAAAAAAAAAAAAGCCAGGCGTGGTGGTGCGTGCCTGTAATCCCAGATACTTGGGAGGCTGAGGCAGGAGAATTGCTTGAACCTGGGAGGTGGAGGTTGCAGTGAGCCAAGATCATGCCACTGCACTCCAGCCTGGGTGACAAGAATGAGACTCCATCTCAAAAAAAACAAAAACAATTTGTTTTTAAACTTCCAAAATCCCAAACACTGACAACACCAAATCCTGGCAAAGATACAGAGCAGCAGGAACTATCACTCATTGCCAGTTAGAATGCAAAATGGCAGTAACAACATTGTAAGACTGGTAGTTTCTTTAGAAACTAAACGTACTTTTACCATATGATCCAGAAATGCACTCATCAGTATTTATCCAAATAAGTTGAAAACTTGCGTCCATACAAAAGCCTGCACACAAATGTTTATAGCAACTTTACTCATAATTGCTAAAACTTGAAAGCATCCAAGATATCCTTTAATCAGTGAGTGGATAAATGAACTGTGGCATACCTAAACATGAAATATTATTCAATAATAACGAGAAATCAGCTATCAAGCCACAAAAAAAGACACAGAGAAACCTTAAATACATATTTCTAAGTGGATGAAGCCAATCCGAAAGTTCTACACGAACTATGATTCCAACTATGTGATATTCCCAAAATAAAAAATTACGGAGAGTAAAAAGATCAATAGTTGCCAAGGGTAAAGGGAAAAGAGGGAGACAGAAATGAATAGGTCAAGTACAGGTGATATTTAGGGCAGTGAAACTATGGTGAATGTTACTGCAATATGGGATAGAGGTCATTAGACATTTGTTGAAACCCATACAATGTTCAACACAAACAATGAAGACTGTTGTCAGATACGAACTTTATAACTTACCAATATTGCCTCATCAAGTGTAACAAATGCACCACACTTAATGCAGGATGTTAATAATAGAAGAAAATCAAGGGAGGGCATTAAGATCTCTCTGTTCTTTCAGCTCAATTTTTCTACAAACATAAAACTACTAAAAAAAATAAAAGTATTTTACATTTAAAAAGAAGAATGGGGCCGGGCGTGGTGACTCACACCTGTAATCCCAGCACTTTGGGAGGCCGAGGCGGTTGGATCATTTGAGGTCAGGAGTTTGAGACCAGCTTGGCCAACGTGGTGAGACCCCACCTCTACTAAAAATACAAAAATTAGCCAGGCACGGAGGCTCACTCCTGTAATCCCAGCACTTTGGGAGGCTGAGGCAGGCGGATCACGAGGTCAGGAGATGGAGACCATCCTGGCTAACACAGTGAAACCCCATCTCTACTAAAAATACAAAAAATTAGCAGGGCATGGTGGTGGGCGCCTGTAGTCCCAGCTACTCAGGAGGCTGAGGCAGGAGAATGGTGTGAACCCGGGAGGTGGAGCTTGCAGTGAGCTGAGGTCGAGCCACTGCACTCCAGCCTGGGCGACACAGCAAGACTCCGTCTCAAAAAAGAAAAAAAAATTAGCCAGGTGTGGTGGTGGGTGCCTGTAATCCCAGCTACTCAGGAAGCTGAGGCAGGAGAATCGCTGGAACCCTGGAGACAGAGGTTGCAGTGAGCTGAGATCATGCCACTGCACTCCAGCCTGGGCAACAGAGTGAGACTCCATCTCAAAAAAAAAAAAAAAAAGAAGGATGGAGGTTGGGGTGAAATAAAATTATAAGGAGATTCCAATAAAGGCTAAATTGTAGTCCAACTAGTTTGCAAGAGAGAAACAAATAATAAGAAAGCTGGGAGGAGGCATCCTGGGGTTGCAACAAATGTCAAACACTGACCTCAGAAATCATTCCCTAAAAGGAGACACATTTGATAGAATTCATTTATAGAACAATATATTTAACAGGGCAGTGCTGCAAACACTGAGCAATCAGCTAGCAATTAGTGTAGCTTATCAGCTGGGTATGATCATGTGAAAAGAGAGAGTGCAACCAAAACCACTGTCATTCAGTGCGGCTATGAGGCTGCCTAAAACTTCACCTTAATGAAGAACAACATCAGAGGCTTACCATTGTAGGAGGAGAAATAGACTTTACTCAAACAATTCTGCCAGTTACTGAACAAATAAATAACAATAACAAACTCTAGGGGAAGAGATAGAACTCTTATCCCAAGTTGTTACAATGCATTATCTAGCCATTATAATTATGTCCATAGATCTAAGAGAAACCAAGATTAAAGAATTAAAGAAGAGTGACATCAGCAAGATAAGAGAATAGGAGATCCCAGTTCTTATCCCCCGAGAAAATGCTAATTTGGCAAGCATCTATGGACAAAAGTGCCATTGTGGGAGCTTTGGGGTCCAGATAGGAGATTATGATATTCTAGTACATCTGAAGACCAAGGAAAGCCACTTTAAGAAGGCAGGCTCACACCTTAGTAGCAAATAGACTAAACGCAGACTCAGCTGCAGACCTATAAGCACCCACATTTCTCTGTGGACTTGGCTCCAATCCCACAAGACCGAAGCACTGAAGCTCCTTGCCCAAAAGTCCTTCCATGAGCCCCACCCACACACAGACTGACTGCAGAACCCCCAGAAGACCAGGACCCGATCCATCCCACGTGACCATGGTCCCTAAAGTAGTTATGCCAGTTGGGAGCCTAACATGAGAATGTCTTTACCTAATAAAACGAGTCTGTAAAGACAAGAAGACAAGACTGCTCCTTTAAGCAAAGACCAATGCAAGACTATGAAGATTATGAAGAATCAGTCAAACATAATCCCACAAAAAAAAGAGAAAAAAAAATCCCTAATACAGAGCCATTAAGTGGCCCTAAAATAATGAAGATCCATGTGCTACTTGAAAAAAATTCAAAATAATTGTGTTTGTTTGTCTGTTTTGACAGTCTCACTCTGTCGCCCAGGCTGGAATACAGTGGTGTGATCTCAGTTCACTGCAACCTCCACTTCCCAGGTTCAAGTGATTCTCCTGCCTCAGCCTTCCAAGTAGCTGGGATTACAGGCATGCACCACCACACCCAGCTAGTTTTTGTATTTTTAGTAGAGACAGGGCTTCACCATGTTGGCCAGGCTAGCCTCAAACTCCTGACCTCAGGTGATCCACCCACTTCGGCCTCCCAAAGTGCTGGGATTACAGGCGTGAGCCACTGCACCCAGCAAAAATTCAAAATAATCATCTAAAAAAAAAAAGCTAAATAAGCTTCAAGCAAACACAGATAAACGACAAAATGAAATCAGGAAAACAATACATGAACAAAATTAGAAGTTCAATAAAGAAATAAAAAACACAAAAATTCTGGCTCTAAAAAGTAAAATAATTGCACTGAGAATTTTAGTGGACAGCTTCAATGCAAGACTCAGTCAAGCAGAAGAAAGAATGAGTGAACTCTAAGACAAATTATTTGAAATTATCATTAGATGAACAAAAACAAAAAGGATGGAAAAAGTGAAGAGAGCCTGTGGAACTTATGGAAAATCGTCAAGCAAACCAATGTATGCATTATAGAAATCTCAGAAGAAGAAAAGAGAGAAAGAGATAGAAATAGTATTTAGAGAAACAATGGCTGAAAACTTTTCACATCTAGGTAGAGAAATTAACATCCACATTCATGAAGCCCAAATATTCAAAACCCAAACAGGTAAACAAATTATAATTAAATTGTCAAATGTCAAAGACAGAATTTGGGGATTCAGAGGTTTTTTTTAATGATTCTCTCTCCTTTGAGTATTCATATCCCTCTGTGAATGAGTAATAAATATGTATTTGAGAAATAAAATTGTATATATTTCAGGTGTACAGCTTGATGTTTTGATATGTATATACATTGTGAAAAATTGCCACAACTAAGTTATTTATCATATTTATTAAAATGTCACAATTGGCGGGGCGCAGTGGCTCACACCTGTAATCCCAGCACTTTGGGAGGCCGAGGCAGGCAGATCACAAGGTCAGGAGATCAACACCATCCTGGCTAACATGGTGAAACCCTGTCTCTACTAAAAATATAAAAAATTAGCTGGGCGTGGTGGCGGGCGCCTGTAGTCCCAGCTACTCGGGAGACTGAGGCAGGAGAATGGCGTGAACCCAGGAGGCGGAGGTTGCAGTGAGCCAAGATCGCGCCACTGCACTCCAGCCTGGCGACAGAGTGAGACTCCGTCTCAAAAAAAAAAAAAAAAGTCACAATTAAGTTATTTATCATATTTATTACCTCAAATAATTATTATTATCTTTGCTTTTTCGGGGGTGAGAACATGTAGATCTACTCTTCTACCAAATTTCAAGTATGCAATGTTGTATATTGTTAACTATATTCACATTGCCATACATTAGATTTTCAGAACTTACTCATTTTGCAAACTGAATCTTTGTATACCCTGACCTATATCACAAAGAGAATTTTGAAAGCAGCAAGAGAAAAACATCTTGTCCCATATAAGGGAGCCTGCGTGAGACTATCAATGGATTTCTCAATAGAAATCTTGCAGATCAAGAAACAGCGGGATGATTCAATGTACTGGAAGAAAGAGAAAGACCAAAAGGAATACTGTACCCCCAAAAAGCTGTCCTTTAAGAATAAAGGATGGGCTGGGCCCAGTGGCTCACGCCTGTAATCCCAGCACTTTGGGAGGCTGAGGCAGGCAGATCACCTGAGGTCAGGAGTTCAAGACCAGCCTGGCCAACATGGCAAAACTCTGTCTCTACTAACAATACAAAAATTAGCCAATGTGATGGAGGGTGCCTGTAATCCCAGCTACTCAGGAGGCTGAGGCAGGAGAATTGCTTGAACCCAGGAGGTAGAGGTTGCAGTGAGCCAAGGCCATGCCATTGCACTCCAGCCTGGGCAACAAGAGCAAAACACTGTCCCAGCAAAAAAAAAAAAAAAAAAGAATAAAGAACAATGCTGCCACCTGATCTTTTCAGCTGTAGCCTGGCACCCTTCTGAGAGCCCGGCCCCCAGATACTTGCAATCTGCCCTGGCACTGCTGTCGCTTTAGCATTCTGCAGTTGCCTGAGCATTCTTCCTGACCCTGCCTAAGTTTTCTGCCAGCTGTGTGGGGGCCAGCCTGCCCCTCTCTATCACAGCCAGCACCTGAACCCTGGGTACCTGAGGACACATATGCCAGCCTGTTTCTGATCCAGTCCCTCCAGTACTTATGCATGCCATCCAGAGCACCATATAGGGATCTGAGAATCAAGAAAATGGCTAGTCCAGTCCACCATTGGCACCTGATCACTCCCTCTGGAGACTAAGGCTGTGCTGACCCAGCTAGCCGACAGTGCAACAGCTGAAATCCACCCTCATGTACTGAAAGGTGAAGCTGCTTCTCCTGTGTACACAAAGGAGCAGCATTCCTGCATGAGAGAAGAGGCAAGCCACAGGGCTGTCTGTATCGGGCTGAGGGAAGAGGTCCTACCCTGAGGTTGCTCCTATGAAGAGCCACAAGACAGGCATTTTCAATGGCTCTTGGCTCCATTATGACCTAGAGATAGATGACAGGGTCTGTATGAACTGAGAGTCATGAACTTTGGGACAGGGGTAGGACAGGGAAACAGATCATGTTCCTACCTACACAGGAGGTAGAGCTGGTACAGCTCCTCCCTCCCTACAGAGACCTGTGAGCATTTCACCAGGAGCTGCCCCAGCCACCCCTGTAAAGGCTACTGTTCACATTCATCATTGAGATGTTGGTGGGTAAGCTTTGTGGTCCAGCTCTGCCCAGCTTTGTCTTCCCCTCTTTGCTGAACAGGCAACTCAGAGTCTAGGCACTGTATAGACCAGCCTATCACCTGAAACAACAGACAGGAAATCTCAGTAAACAAAGATCAAACACACACCATCTGCTTCTGCCATAGCTGGCTCTTACTCATAAGCGCCACTTACTGGCATGGAGGTTAAACTGCACAAATCAATAAAAAGTCTACTGACAGAAGGGCACAGGGCTAAAGAAACAAAGCCAAAGCCCCCTACCCAATATACGCTGTAGTTACACCCACAAGGGGGAAAAACCCCATCTAAATTAAATTAAATTCAAAAATAAGAAGGGACAACTTTCCCAGATAAGAAGAAACCATCATAAGAAGTTTGACATCATGAAGAAAAAAAAAAGCAGAATGTTTTGACACTACCAAAGGACACACTAGCTCTTTCGCAATGGATCCTAACCAAAATGAAAATTCTGAAATGAAAGATAATGAATTCAAAATATGGATTATAAGGAAGTTCAATGAGATCCAAGAGAAAGTTGAAAATCAACACAAAGATACCAGAACAATGCAGAATGTGAATGAAGTACAGATATCTTAAAATAAAAACAATGGAATTTCTGGAAATGAAAAACACACTGAAGGGTTGGGTTACAGATGAAAGCTTTTTTTTTTTTCTTTCTTTTTTCTTTTTGAGACAGAGTCTTGCTCTGTCGCCCCGGCTGCAGTGCAGTGGCGCCATCTCAGCTCACCGCAAGCTCTGCCTCCCGGGTTCACGCCATTCTCCTGCCTCAGCCTCCCGAGTAGCTGGGACTATAGGCACCCACTACCACGCCTGGCTAATTTTTTGTATTTTTAGTAGAGACAGGGTTTCACCGTGTTAGCCAGGATGGTCTCGATCTCCTGACCTCGTGATCCGCCCATCTCGGCCTCCCAAAGTGCTGGGATTACAGGCGTGAGCCACTGCACCTGGCCAGATGAAAGCTTTAACCATAGGCTAGACTAAGCAGAAGACAGACAGAAAATAGGATCCCAGTGCCTTTTGGCTTGTAAACTTTCTTCTGAGAAGTCGGCTGTTAGTCTAATGTGATTTCCTTTATAGATGATTTGAAAATTCTCTCTTGCTTCTTTCAGAGTATTTTCCTTCAAGTTGCCTTTGGATAGTCTGGTGAAGTTCATCTTGCAAAATATTTTCAGGTATTTTCCGAGCTTCTTGTATCTGGATGTGTACCTCTCTAGCGAGGCCAAGGCAATTTTCCTGATTATTCCCTCAAATATGTTTCCAATCTTTTTACCTTTTCCTCTTCTCTCTCAGAAATGCCTACAACTCATAAGTTTGGTTGCTTTACATAATTTCCTATTTATTGAACTCTTGATTGTTTATTTAAATTTACTTTTTTTTTTTTTTGTCTGTGTTAATTCAAAAAACCTGTTTTGTTTTTTGAAAAGATAAGAAAATTGATATGGTGCTAGGCCGGGCACGGTGGCTCATGCCTGTAATCCTAGCACTTTGGGAGGCCAAGACAGGTGGATCGCCTGAGCTCAGGAGTTCCAGATCAGCCTGGGCAAGATGGTGAAACCCCGTATCTACTAAAATACAAAAAATCAGCTGTGCATGGTGGCAGGTGCTTGTAATCTCAGCTACTCAGGAGGCTGAGGCATGAGAATTGCTTGAACCTGGGAGGCAGAGGTTACAGTGAGCCAAGATCGTGCCACTGCACCCCAGCCTGGACAACAAAGCAAAAACTCTGTCTCAAAAAAAAAAAGAAAGAAAGAAAAGAAAGAAAATTGATATGGTGCTAGCTAGATTAACCAAGAAAAAAGAGAGAAGATTCAAGTAAGCACAGCACAATCAGAAGTGATAAAAGTGACATTACAACTGATACCACAGAAAACAAAAAATCATCAGAGACTAATATGAATATCTCTATGCATACAAACTAGAAAACCTAGATAAAATGGTTAAATTCATCCCTCCCTGCTTGGATGTGGCTCGAGCTGGAGGCGCAGAGGGCCAGAGATGCCGCAGACCTTCGACCCAGAGCAGCTTGAAGGCAGTGAATAACAGCTCTTCAAGTCTGCAATAAAAAATGGCCTCTTCCAGAGAATTGTTTGAAGCTGGGAGGCAGAGGTTGCAGTGAGCCGAGATAGCACCAGGGCGCTCCAGCCTGGGCGACAGAACGAGACTCCATCTCAAAAAAAAAAAAAAAAAAAAAAAGCCTCTTCATAGCTTAAATTACAAAAGTAAAACTAAAAGACTTACATGTTTTTGGCCAGGCACGGTGGTTCACGCCTGTAATCCCAGCACTTTGGGAGGCCAAGGCGGGCGGATCACGAGTTCAGGAGATCGAGACCATCATGGCTAACACGGTGAAACCCCGTCTCTACTAAAAATACAAAAAATTAGCCGGGTGTGGTGGCAGGTGCCTATAGTCCCAGCTACTCAGAAGGCTGAGGCAGGAGAATGGCGTGAACCCAGGAGGCGGAGCTTGCAGTGAGCCGAGATCGCATCACTGCACTCCAGCCTGGGCGACAGAGTGAGACTCTGTCTCAAAAAACAAAAAAA
The DNA here is from genome assembly GCF_028885625.2 of Pongo pygmaeus. Taxonomy (NCBI): domain Eukaryota; kingdom Metazoa; phylum Chordata; class Mammalia; order Primates; family Hominidae; genus Pongo; species Pongo pygmaeus. The sequence goes on along the minus strand of NC_072379.2, from coordinate 25,803,738 downwards.
AATGACTTACATGTTTTTTTCTTTACCCCAACTCATTCCTTACATGTAGGCTCAATCTTTTCAGTATTTGCTTTACTGGTTCAGCAAAAGCCAGGAAATACAACTTCGTGGTAATCAGAATGTTATCCAACTGTATATTGGTTTTTTTTTTTTTTTTTTTTTTTGAGACAGAGTCTCGCCCTGTGGCCCAGGCTGGAGTGCAGTGGCGCGATCTCGGCTCACTGCAAGCTCCGCCTCCTGGGTTCACGCCATTCTCCTGCCTTAGCCTCTCGAGTAGCTGGGACTGGAGGCGCCCGCCACCACACCTGGCTAATTTTTTGTATTTTTAGTACAGAAGGGGTTTCATCGTGTTGGCCAGGATAGTCTCGATCTCCTGACCTCATGATCTGCCCTCCTCGGCCTCCCAAAGTGCTGAGATTACAGGAGTGAGCCACCACACCCGGCCCCAACTGTATATTGTTTACCTTATTGTAAATATTGGTGAACAGTGCTCAATAATAGTTTTATATTCCTTTAAAAAAAAAAAAGAAAATGGGTAAATACCTGGAAACATACAACCTCCTAAGACTAAACCAGGAAAAAATAGATATACTAAATAGACCAATAACAAGTAATGAAATTGACTCACTAATAATTTCAAACAAATAAAAACAAGAACAGATAGGTTTACAGCCAAATTTTGCCAGAAGTACAATGAAGAGCTGGTACCAATCTTACTGAAACTATTCCAAAAATTTATGGAATTTTTGGATTGGAAGAATCAACATCATTACAAAGACCACACTAACTAAAGCAATGCACAAATTAAACACAATTCCTATCAAATTACAATATCATTTTTTCACAGAATTAGAAAAAACGATCCTAAATATCATATGGAACCAAAAAAGCATCCAAATAGCCAAAGTACTTCTAAGCAAAAAGAACTAAGCCAGAGGCATCATGTGTGTGACTTCAAATTATACTATAATGCTATGCTAAATAAAACAGTATGGCATTGGTACAAAAACAGACAGATAGATTAATGGAATGGAATAGAGAGTCCATTGCTAGGAAACATACAGCTTAAAAAGGGAGAAAAAAATTGTGAAAGAAAAGAGAATAAAGAACCAGTAATAAAATCACATGCCTACAACCAAGTGATCTTTGACAAAGTTGGCAAAAATAAACAATGGGGAAAGGGCATTCTATTCAATAAATGGTGCTGGGAAAATTGGCTACCCATAGGCAAAAGAATGAAACTGAATTCCTATTTCTCATCATATACAAACTTTAACTCAAGATGTATTAATGACTTAAATGAAAGACCAGAAGCTATAAAAATCCTAGAAGAAAATTTAGGAAAAACTCTTCTAGATATTGGCCTAGGAAAATAATTCATAACTGAGACCTGAAAAGCAAATGCAACAAAACCAAATATACACAAATGGGACTTAAACTAAAGAGCACAGCCAAAGAAATAATCAACAGAGTAAACAGACAACCTACACAATAGGAACAAAATATTTGCAAACTTTGCATCTGACAAAGAACTAATATCCAGAATCTAAAAAGAACACAAACAACTCAACAACAACAAAGAATAAACAACCTCATTAAAAAAGACCGCAAAGGATATGAACAGACATTTCTCAAAAGAAGACATACAAGTGGCCACCAAACATATGAAAAATTGCTCAACATCACCAATCATCAGAGAAATGCAAATTAAAACCACAATAAAGACCAGGCACAGTGGCTCACACCTGTAATCCCAGCACTTTGGGAGGCCAAGGTGGGTGGATCACCTGAGGTCGGGAGTTCAAGACCAGCCTGACCAATATGGTTAAACCCCATCTCTACTAAAAATACAAAAATTAGCTGGGCATGGTGGCAGGCACCTGTAATCCCAGCTACTTGGAAGCTGAGGCAGGAGAATCTCTTGAACCCAGGAGGCAGAGGTTGCAGTGAGCCGAGATCACACCACTGAACTCCAGCCTGAGTGACAGGGCAAGACTGTCTCAAACACACACACCACACACACACAATAAGATATCATCTTACATAGTCAGAATGGCTATTACTATAAACACAACAGATGTTGGTGTGGATGCAGAGAATAATGAATACTTATTCACTGTTGGTGGGACCATAACAACCTCTATGAAAAACAGTATAGAGATTTCTCAAAGCACTATAAATAGAGCTACCATTCAACCCAGTGATTATACTACTAGGCATCTGAAAGACAAGAAATAATTATATAAAAAACTCACTTTCACTCATGTGTATTACATTCCTACTCATAATAGTAAAGTCATGGAATTAACCTAAATGTCCATTAACAGTGGACTGGATTTTTTTTTAATATGGCATATATACACCATGGAATACTATGCAGCCATAAAAATGAAATCATGCTCTGTGCAGTAACATGGATGGAGCTGGGGGCCATTATCCTAAGTGAAATAACTCAGAAACAGAAAATCAAATACCACATGTTCTCATAAGTAGGAGCTAAACAATGAGTACACAAGGACACAAAGATGGAAACAATAGATAGTGAGACTCCAAAAGGGAGAGATTGGGAGGAGGCTGATGGTCAAAAAATTATCTATTGGTAGTGAGATGTGATCACGCCACTGCACACCAGCCAGGGCAACAGAGAGAGACCATGTCTCAAAAAAAAAAAAAATGATCTGTTGGGTACAATGTTTACTATTTCAGGATAGTTACACTAGAAGCCAAACCTCACTATTACACAATATATCTATTTGACAAATATGCACTTATACCCTCTGAATCTAAAATAAAAAACGAAGGAAGTTTATAGTAGTAAACACCTACATCTTTTTTTAAAAAAAGATCTCGCCTGTGTGGTGGCTCACACCTGTAATCCCAGCACTTTGGGAGGCAGAGGCAGGCAGATTGCCCAAGGTCAGGAGTTTGAGACCAGCCTGGCTAACATGGTGAAACCCCATCCTACTAAAAATACAAAAAAATTAGCCAGATGTGGTGGCGCATGCCTGTAGTCCCAGGTACTCGGGAGGCTGAGGGAGGAGAATCACTTGAACCTGGGAGGCAGAGGTTGAGATTGCACCACTGCACTCCAGCCTGGGCGACAGAGGGAGACTCCGTCTCAAAAAAAAAGATCTCAAATAAACAACCTAACTTTACACACACACACACACACACACACTTACACACACACACACACACAAATAGCAGAAGGAAAGAAATTACAAAGACTAGAGCATAAATAAATGAAATAGAGAATAAAAAAAATTTTAATCAGCCAGGCACGGTGGCTCACACCTGTAATCCCAGCAGATCTCTTGAGGCCAGGAGTTCGAGACCAGCCTGGCCAACATGGTGAAACCCTGTCTGTACTAAAAACACAAAAATTAGCCAAGTGTGGTGGCACGCTCCTGTAATCCCAGCTACTCAGGAGGCTGAGGCAGGAGAATCACTTGAACCCGGGAGATGGAGGTTACAGTGAGCCGAGATTGTGCCACTGCACTCCAGCCTGGGCAACAGAGTGAGACTCTGTCTCAAAAAATAAAACAAAACAAAAAATTAATCAATGAAGCTAAGAGTTGATTTGGGAAAAAAAACTCAAAATCAAAGCCCTTACCTAGACTAAGAACAAAAAGAGAGAATATGTTAATAAAATAAGAAATGAAAGAGAAGACATTACAACTTATTACTGAAGTTTATTTCTTACAGAAATAAACAGAATTATAAGGGACTATTATGAACAATTATACACCAACCAATTTGACAACTTAGAAGAAATGGTGAAATTACTAGAAACATATAAACTACCAAGATGGAATGAAGAATAAATAGAGAGCTTAAAGAGACCAATAACAAATAGAGAAACTAAAGAAGTAATTTTTCAAAACTCCAAAATATAGCCTAGGACCACATTACTTCTTGGGTAAATTCTACCAAACTTTCAAAGAAAATTTAATATAAAACATCCTCAAATTCTTTGAAAAAATAGAAAAAAGAGGTAACACCTTCAGAGTCATTTTATGAGGCAGCATCCCCTTGATATCAAAGCAAGAAAATACACTTTCAAGAAGAAAATTATAGGCCAATATCCTTGAGGAACATGGTGTATGAATTAAATCTAAATAAATCTGTTAACAAAGAATCGATTCTCAGCAGCTTTTCAAAATAAAAAAAAATTTAAAAATTCTCACACTGGATTCTGGATAAACACTCATTTCTAGCCTCTTTGTCAGATATGTTACTGAAACTTACATTAATTGAGGAGTTCGCTTGAGCAGCAGTTTCTTCATCTGTTGGGAGTTGATATATCTGGATGCCATTGCTAATCAATTCACTCATTATCTTACTCTTAAACGTCTGTAAATCATTTTTAGAAATTGTGTCTGCTTTGGCAATCAGTGGTATAATATTCACCTATTAAGAAAGAAGACAAACAAAATCTCATCATTGTTCATCCTATAGTTTTTTTGTTTTTTGTTTTGAGACGGAGTCTCGCTCTGTCGCCCAGGCTGGAGTGCAGTGATGCGATCTCCGCTCACTGCAAGCTCCGCCTGCCGGGTTCACGCCACTCTCCTGCCTCAGCCTCCCGAGTAGCTGGGACTACAGGCACCCGCCACCACGCCCGGCTAATTTCTTTTTGTATTTTTAGTAGAGACGGGGTTTCACCGTGTTAGCCAGGATGGTCTCGATCTCCTGACCTCCTGATCCGCCCGCCTCGGCCTCCCAAAGTGCTGGGATTACAGGCGCGAGCCACTGCGCCCGGCCATCCTATAGTTTTTATAGTAAAGCCTTCACAATCTCTGACAACAAATTGCGTAATTAGGTAATCACTGGCTGTCATGCTTTTCTTAAAAATTATTTTCCAAAATTATCAATACTTTTGAAGATTCATCTTTTATCCAAATTCAGGTTTAGAAGTCTCAACCTTGTTTCTCTTCTAAAAATCCCTTATATCTCTACACATATGGAGTTAGCAAAATGTAAATAGTAGGACAATGTAAATTGTTTTATTTATTTATTTATTTATTTATTTATTTATTTATTTTTGAGACGGAGTCTCGCTCTGTTGCCCAGGCTCTGGAGTGCAGTGGCGAGATCTCGGCTCACTGCAAGCTCCTCCTCCCAGGTTCATGCCATTCTCCTGCCTCAGCCTCCGGAGTAGCTGGGACTACAGGCGCCCGCCACCATACCCAGCTAATTTTTGGTATTTTTTGTAGAGACGGGGTTTCACCGTGTTAGCCAGAATGTTCTCGATCTCCTGACCTCGTGATCCGCTCGCCTCGGCCTCCCAAAGTGCTGGGATTACAGGCGTGAGCCACCATGCCCAGCCTATTTAATTTATTTTCAATTTTATTTCTTATTAAGCTGAGTGATAAAAGACAAATTGAAAGAACTTTCATCAAAATCGTGGAAGGGATTTTGTCTTTCTACTTTTTACATCACTTTTTCCATCAATCAATCTTAATTAATGTCCCATTTTCACTCACTCTTGCCCCACCTAGATGTGTTTGCAGATAGATTTGCTATTGTTTTTCAAAGACCACCTAAAAAGAATATAGATATTTTTGGTTACCATATTCTTTTTTTTTTTTGAGACAGAATCTTGCTCCATCGCCCAGGCTGGAGTGCAATGGCACAATCTAGGCTCACGGCAACATCTGCCTCCCGGGTTCAAGCAAGTCTCCTGCCTCAGCCTCCTGAGTAGCTGGGATTACAGGCGCCCGCCACCCTACCCAGCTGATTTTTGCATTTGTAGTAGAGACCGGGTTTCACCATGTTGGCCAGGCTAGTCTCGAACTCCTGACCTCAGGATACAACCACCTCAGCCTCCCGAAGTGTTGGGATTACGGACGTGAGCCACCACACCTGGCCTGGTTACCATATTCTAAAGGCCGTGTGTGTATGTATGTGTATGTGTGTGTGTATAAGAACACCTTGGAAACAAATATGTTCATTTTTCTTTTGTAAAAAGACATAATTTCCACATTGGAAGTTAAATATTTGCATATTTGAGGTTGAATTTTTACCCACAAAGTTTTTTCCTAGTGCTTCAATATGAGCTCTCCTGCCTTTTGCATTTGCACTTAAATAACTAAACTTTTTAGGAAATAATATACAAAATTATAAAATGTTTTATTACTGTTAAAATATCCTATTAAATTATAGCTCCACAAAATCAATATCTGTAATATAGTAGAAATACATAAATATAAATTTTAGGCAGACTGCTTTTGTTTTAGATTGCTCAAAGCACATTTTTAAAAAAATCCATGGACAGGCTGGGCACAGTGGCTCACGCCTGTAATCCCAGCACTTTGGGAGGCCAGGGCTGGCAGATCACCTGGGGCCAGGAGTTCAAGACCAGCCTGACCAACATGGAGAAACCCCATCTCTACTAAAAATGCAAAATTAGCCAGGCGTGGTGGCTCATGCCTGTAATCCCAGCTACTCGGGTGGCTGAGGGAGGAGAATCGCTTGAACCCAGGAGGCAGAGGTTGCAGTGAGCCGAGATCACGCCATTGCACTCCAGCCTGGGCAACAAGAGTGAAACTCCGCCTCAACAACAACAACAACAACAAAAATAGTGTATATTCCTGACTATTGAATGTACTACTAATTAAGAACTTGAAGCAGCTCTTAATTTAACTAGAAATCTAATTTATTTCAACTACTTAATGACATCTGAGATTAAGTACAAAGTCTTTTCAGTTTGAACAATATATAGTAAAAGTTGAGATTTCTCGGATAAAAGGAACCCAACTTAGAACTTTTTCTCTCTTCAACTAAATAAAGATGTCTTCAACTAATTTAAGTTGAAGACAGCATGTTTTGTTAGGGCCGAGTGCAGAAAAGAATCAGATAATATGACAATTTCCTTTATATGTATATTGGCCTTCTATATTTAAAAAAGAAAATATACTTTTAACCTTTTTTTTTTTGAGAGAGAGAGAGAGAGAGAGAGGATCTTGATCTGTGGCCCTGTCTGCAGTGTGGTGGCATGATCACAGCTCACTGCAGCCTCAACCTCCCGGGCTGAAGCGATCCTCCCACCTCAGCCTCCTGAGTAGCTGGAACTACAGGCACATGCTGCCATGCCTGGCTATTTTTTTGTATTTTTTGTAGAGACAGGGTCTCACTATGTTGTTCTAGGTGGTCTCAAACTTCCAGGCTCAGGCAATCCTCCCTCGTCAGCCTCCCAAAGTGCTGGGATTACAGGCATGAGCCACCATGTCTGGCCCTTCTAAATTTTTTATGAAAAATAATTTTAGACTTATGGAAGAGTTGCATGAATATTACAGAGAAAGAAATTGAGGCATCATAATTTTCCCAAAGCCACACAGTGAGCAAGTAACAGGGTCAGGTTTGTGAAAGCAGGCAGCTTGAACCCACTACCCATGCTTTTTTATTTATTTATTTTTTTGGAGACGGAGTTTCACTCTTGTTGCCCAGGCTGGAGTGCAATGGTGTGATCTCGGCTCACTGCAACCTCTGCCTGCGGGTTCAAGCAATTATCCTGCCTCAGCCTCCCGAGTAGCTGGGATTACAGGCATGTGCCACCACGCCCAGCTAATTTTGTATTTTTTAGTAGAGACAGGGTTTCACCATGTTGGTCAGGCTGTTCTCAAACTCCTGACCTCAGGTGATCCACCTGTCTCAGCCTCCCAAAGTGCTGGGATTACAGGCGTGAGCCATGGCTCCCAGCCCTCCCCATGCTTTTAATCACAGAAAGCGCTAGACATTTTTCCCAAGGTCACAGACACCTAGCAAGTGATAAAGCAAATATTCAAAAGCTGCTTCCACTGACAAGTCCTGTGATCCTTACATATTCAAAAATTAAAATTCCTTCTGTACGGATAAATCTACAATGTTGCATGTTCTGGGCTTCATAAACATTCAACGGACTGATTTTCTGTACAATAAAACCGAACTACAAAAAACTGCTGAATAATTAGAAAAATTAATCAAATGAACAGAGTCTCATATCGATTTTGAGATTTTGCTGAAGCCATGGGGCTTAAGCAGCCTATTGAAAGGAAGTCCTCGTGTGTCCCAGGTTTTTGCTGGAAAGAATTATGCTTTTCTTAGCTGTTTCTATATAACAAGCAGTAGCTGCCTGCAGGCTCTTGTATTCTGAATCCTGTCTGATACGATCTGTAACCAGGATCACAAAAGCTTTCTGTTTCACACCATCAGTGGTACTAGTCAAACATCAGTGAGATTATTTCATAGTATCATATAGTAAATTTTATTTTAAAAATACAGGCATCCCCCATTTTCCACAGTTTCTGTTTCTTCCTTCTTTCTCTTTCCTTCTTCTTTTTTACTTCCTTCCTTCCTTCTTTCTTTTCTTCCTTCCCTCCCTCCCTCCCTTCCTTTCTTTCTCTCTCTTTTCTTTCAACGGGGACTTGCTCTATTGCCCAGGCTGGAATTGCAGTGACATGATCTTGGCTCACAGCAGCCTCAAACTCCTGGGCTCAAGCAATCCCACAGGTGCACACCACCATGCCTGGCTAATTTTTCTATTTTTTTGCAGAGATGGGGTCTCACTACGTTGCCCAGGCTGGTCTTGAGCTCCTGAGCTCGAGCGATGCTCCTGCGTTAGCCTCCCTCCCAAAGTGCTGAGATTACAGGCATGAGCCACAGAGCCCAGCCCAGTTTCACTTTCCACAATTTCCCATAATCAACAGCAGTCCAAATATATTAAATGAAAAATTCTAGAAATACACAATGTACGAGTTTTAAATTGCATGCTATTCTAAATACTGTGATGAAATGTCATGTTGACCCACTCCTTCTCACCCTGGGTATGAATTATCTCACTATTCACCTCATTTTATCTCAACATGTAGGCATTGTATTATCTCGCATCATCATAAGAAGAGTGAGTACAGTATAATAAGATATTTTGAGGCCAGGCATGGTGGCTCACACTTGTAATCCCAGCACTTTGGGAGGCCGAGGTGGGCGGGTCACCTGAGGTTAGTTTGAGAACAGCCTGGCCAACGTGGTGAAACCCCGTCTCTACTAAAAGTACAAAAAATTAGCCGGGCGTGGTAGAGGGCACCTGTGATCCCAGCTACTCAGGAGGCTGAGGCAGGAGAATCACTTGAACCCAAGAGGCAGAGGTTGCAGTGAGCCGAGATTGTGCCACTGCACTCCAGCCTGGGCAACAAGAGCAAAACTCTGTCTCAGAAAAAAAAAAAAAAAAAAGATATTTTGAGAGACACAGGTAACTTTCACATAACTTTTAGTACAGCGTATTGTTATAATTGTTCTATTTTATTATTAGTTACTATTGTTAGCTTCAGTCTGCATCTAAGAAACTAACAATAGTAACTAATAATAAAAGAGAACTGCATCTCATTTATAAATAAAACTTTATGATAGGTATGTATGCATAGAAAAAAACAGTATATATCAGGCTCTGTACCATGCATGCTTTCAGGCATCCACTGGGGATCTTGGACCTTACCCCCAAGGGTGCTACTCTATAGGCAAATGGCCATGATCTGGGAGGTAAGTCAAGGTTGAAATCTATCAAATGTGAATTGTCTTCCCCAGCAACCAAAAAATTTGTGTGTTGAAGCCCTAACCCCCCAGTACCTCAGAATGTGACCTTAACTGAGATAAAGCCTTCAAAGAGGTGATTAAAAAGTGAGACTGGGTCAGATGTGATGGCTTATGCCTGTAATCCCAGCACTTTGGGAGGCCGAGGTGGGCAGATCATCTGAGATTAGGAGTTCGAGACCAGCCTGGCCAACATGGTGAAACCTTGTCTCTACTAAAAATACAAAAATTAGCTGGGTGTAGTGGTGCATGCCTGTAATCCCAGCTACCCAGGAGGCTGAGGCAGGAGAATCCCTTGAACCTGGGAGACGGAGGTTGCAGTGAGCCAAGATCACACCATGGCACTCCAGCCTGGGCATTAAAAAAAAAAAAAAAAAAGTGAGACTGTTACAGTGGGGCCCAACCTAAACTGACTGGCACCCTTATAAGAAGATAAAATGTGAGGCCGGGCACAGTGACTCACGCCTGTAATCCCAACACTTTGGGAGGCTGAGGTGGGTGGATCACCTGAGGTTAGGAGTTCAAGACCAGCCTGGCCGACATGGTGAAACTCATCTCTACTAAAAATACAAAAAATTAGCCGGGTGTGGTGGTGCGCGCCTGTAATCCCAGCTACTCAGGAGGCTAAGATAGGAGAACTGCTTGAACCCAGGAGCCAGAGGCTATAGTGAGCTGAGATTGCGCCACTGTACTCCAGCCTGGGCAACAAAAGCGAAACTCCGTCTCGAAAAAAAGATAAAATGTGGACACCCAGGAGACACCAGGAAAAACGCCATGTGAGAACACAGAGATAAGGTGGTCATCTGCCAGACAAGGACAGAGATTTCAGAAGAAAGCACATCTTCTGACACCTTGATCTTGGACTTCTGTCCTCCAAGACTGTAGGAAAATACATTTTCATTGTTTAAACCACCCAGTCTATGGCATTTTGCTATCCCAGCCCTAACACACTAATGCATATGCCTTAAATATTAACAGAAAAAGATAATTAGGATATATACATATATTACAAAATGACAGGTACAGTCATGCACCACATAATGGCATTTCAGTAAATGATGGGCCACATATATGATGGTGTTCCCATAATATTATAATATTGTACCTTTGCTTTTTTTTGTTATTATTTATTTATTTATTTACTGACTCTTGCTCTGTCGCCCAGGCTGGAGTGCAGTGGTGCAATCTCGGCTCACTGCAACCTCCGCCCCCCTGGTTCAAGCGATTCTCCTGCCTCAGCCTCATGAGTAGCTGGGATTACAGGTGCCTGCTACAATGCCCAGCTAATTTTCTGTATTTTTAGTAGAGACAGGGTTTCATCACGTTGGCCAGGCTGGTCTCGAACTCCTGACCTCAGGTGATCCACCCACCTCAGCCTCCCAAAGTGCTGGGATTACAGGCGTGAGCCTCCGCGCCTGGCTATTTAGAGATCTATTTATTTAATTTCTGGATTCAGGGGATATATGTGCAGGTTTGTTACACACATATATTGAATATTAGTGAGGTTTTGGTCTCTTGTGTGCCCATCACCCAAATAGTGAGCATTGTACCCAATAGGTAATTTTTCAAATCTCAACCTCCTCCCACCCTTCGCCCTTATAAAGGGCCCAGCGTCTATTATTCGTCTAATACTGAACCTTTTTTTATGTTTAGATATACAGACAAGGCCGGGCGCGGTGGTTCCCGCTTTAGGAGGCTGAGGTGGGCAGATCACTTCAGGTCAGGAGTTCAAGACCAGCCTGGCCAACATGGCAAGACTCCGTCTCTATTAAAAATACAAAAATTAGGCCAAGCACAGTGGCTCACACCTGCAATCCCAGCATTTTGAGAGGCTGAGGCGGGTGGATCACCTGAGGTCGGGAGTTCGAGACCAGCTTGACCAACATGGAGAAACTCCGTCTCTACTAAAAGTACAAAATTAGCCGGGCATGGTGGCGCATGCCTGTAATCTCATCTACTCAGAAGGCTGAGGCAGGAGAATCGCTTGAACCCAGGAGGTGGAGGTTGCAGTGAGCCCAGATCACGCCATTGCACTCTGGCCTGGGCAACAAAAATGAAACTCCGCCAAAAAAAAAAAAAATTAGCCGGGCATGGTGGCACAGGCCTGTCAGGCCTGTAGTCCCAGCTACTTGGGAGGCTGAGGCCAGAGAATCACTTGAACCCAGGAGGCGGAGGTTGCAGTGAGCCGAGATTGTGCCACTGCACTCCAGCCTGGGAGACATAAGACTCCATCTCAAAATAAAATAAAATAAAATAGATACACAGATACTTACCATTGTGTTACAATTCTACAGTATTCCGTACAGTACCATGCTGTCCAGGTTTGTAGCCTAGGAGCAATAGGCCATACCATAACAGGCTATAGCCTAGATGTGTAGTAGGCTATATCATGTAGGTATGTGTAGATACACTCTATGATGTTTGCATAATGATGAAATCACCTAAAGATATGTAACTACACTTGCGTGCAAGTGCCTTCAAGATGTGTTATTATCTCAAAATTAATATTACATCGTGAAAGGTTGAGACCAGGAACAATGGCTCACGCCTGTAATTCCAACACTCTGGGAGGGCAAGGTGGGTGGATCACTTGAGCCAGAAGTTCAAGTTCAGCCTGGGCAACCTAGTGAAACCCTGTCTCTACAAAAAACACAAAAATTAGCCAATCTTGGTAGCACACTCCTGTCCCAGTTACTCAGATGGCTAAGGTGGGAAGATTGCTTGAGCCCAGGAGGTTGAGGCTGCAGTGAACTGTGATGACGCCACTGCACTCTAGCCTGGGTGACAGAGCAAGACCCTGTCTCAAATCCAAAAAAAAAAAAGAAAAAGAAGGCCGGGCACAGTGGCTCACACGTGTAATCCCAGCACTCTGGGAGGCCAAGGCGGGCAGATCACGAGGTCAGGAGATCGAGACCATCCTGGCTAACATGGTGAAATCCCATCTCTACTAAAAATACAAAAAAATTAGCCAGGCGTGGTGGCAGGTGCCTGTAGTTCCAGCTACTCGGGAGGCTGAAGCTGGAGAATGGCGTGAACCTGGGAGGCGGAGCTTGTGGTGAGATCGCACCACTGCACTCCAGCCTGGGCGACAGAGCAAGACTCCGTCTCAAAAAAAAAGAAAGCTTGGTGGATTTACCAAACATACCTTACTGTCAAGGTTCTTCATTGTTAATAGATCAAGAGACTTCAGGGAATGTCCTGTAGGTGAAATGAAGTAAAGACACACGTGGACGCGAGAATCATGGTACTCAAACAAGGAACGTTTAATCTTCAGTTCTTCTTGAAGATAGGCCTCAAATTGGGCATCTATGTAGTCAACTATTGGTTGGTAGCTAAAAAAAAATTTATACATTTAGCATAACAGATTAATAAAATCTAAAGCCTGCTTTTTGACTGCTTAATGAACAGTTAACATGTATGTAAGCAGTTTGCTATAGTGATGAAGAAAAAGTTCATAACATGTCCATACAAAGATATTAATTCTAAACCAATAATAAGGCTCATGCTTTACTCTATGGTTATGCAAAATGTAAACATAGAGGAAAGCTGGGTGAATCTGACAGGGGACTAGTATCCAGAATTACAAAGAATGCAAGCAACTAAACAACAACAAAAAGAACAAATAATCCCATTAAAAAGTGGGCAAAGGACATGAATAGACATTTTTCAGAACACCAAAATACAAAGCAAAACCACAGTGAGATATCATCTTATCTCAGTCAGAATGGCTATTGTTAAAAAGATAAAAAATGGCCGGGTGCGGTGGCTCACACCTGTAATCTCAGCACTTTGGGAGGCCAAGGTGGGTGGATCACGAGGTCAGGAGTTCAAGACCATTCTGGCTAACACGGTGAAACCCCGTCTCTGCTAAAAATACAAAAATTATCTGGGTGTGGGGGCAGGCGCCTGTAGTCCCAGGTACTCGGGAGGCTGAGGTAGGAGAATAGCATGAACCTGGGAGACAAAGCTTACAGTGAGCTGAGATCGCGCCACTGCACTCTAGCCTGGGCAACAGAGCAAGACTCCGTCTCAAAAAAAAAGACAAAAAATAACAGGCCAAGTAGAGTGGCTCATGTCTGTAATCCCAGCACTTTGGAAGGCCAAGGTAGGAGGATCACTTGAGGCCAGGAGTTTGACAGCAGCCTGGGCAACATAGCAAGACCCCATCTATACAAACAATTTTTAAAATTAGCCAGGCTTGGTGGCATGTGCCTGTAGTCCCAGTTACTCAAGAGGCTGAGGTGGAAGGATTCACTTGAGCCTGGGAGGTCGAAGCTGCAGTGAGCCAAGCTTGTGCCACTGCACTCCAGCCTGGGTGATGGAATGAAATACTGTCTCAAAAAATAATAATAAAAATAATTAAATAACATAATTTGGCAAGGGTACAGAGAAATGGGAATGCTTAGACACTGTTGGTGGGAATGTAAATTAATACAACCTCTACGGAAAATTTGTACAAATAAAGTTAAATAAAGAAATAAGGAAATAAGCTAAAACTAATAGAAGCTATATTTAAAATTTTTTGCTATAACTGGTTAAATAAAAATCTTGTAAGAAAGTCAATTATATACAAAAGTATTAATCTTATAAGAAAAGAACATTACTTAGGAAAATATTAAAATCTGGAAGAAGAGGTATTACTTACACAAATTAGTCTATGGCAAAGGAAGTCAAATTCCTTGAAATAAGAAAACCTTTTTAAATTTAAATAAGAAAACACTAACCTGGCTTCTTTGTCTATTTGATCACCATACCCTACTGTCTCCACAACAGTCAATTTCAACTGAACATTGCTTTCCTGAAGTTCATATGTCTGAATTTGAAGTCCAACATTTGGGTAAAAATGTGAGGATTTGTCATCTTTCAAGTTAGTATTAAACAATGTGTCAATCAGTGTTGATTTTCCAATTCCAGTTTCCCCTGTAATAGACAGAGTCACTGTCATAGGGGCATAAAAGGGCTAAGAAGAAGCAACACTTTGAATTCCTACAGTGGTTTTTAAAATCTTAGAAAGTTGAACTCATAGAAGTAGAGTAGAAGTCTGGCTACCAGAGGCTGGGGGAGCAGGAGAAAGGAAAGGTGGAGTTGTTGGTCAAAGGGTACAAAGTTTCTTTTTTTTTTTTTTTACTTTTATTTTAGGTTCGGAGTACACGTGCAGGTTTGTTATATCGGTAAACTCACGATGTGAGGGTTTGTTGTACAGATTATTTCATCACCCAGGTACTAAGCATGGTAACCAATAGTTATTTTATCTGATCCTCTCCCTCTTCCAAACCTCCACCCTCAAGTAGACACCAGTGTCTGTTATTCCCCTTTTTGTGTCCATGTGTTCTCATCATTTAGCTCCCACTTATAAGTCAGAACATGGCACATGTTCTCAGCCATAAAAAAGAAAGAGATCATGTCCTTTGCAGGAACATGGATGGAGCTAGAAGCCATCATCCTTAGCAAAGTTTCAAACAGGAGTAGAAATAAGTTTTGAGATCTATTGCACAGCAGAGTGACTATAGTCAATGTATTGTATATTTCAAAATAATCAAGAGAGTTAATTTCAAATGTCTCTCATCATAAAAAAATGATAAGTAAACCGGGTAATAGATGTTAATTCACTTGATTGAATCATTCCAAATTGTAAACATATAGCAAAACCTCACATTGTATCCATACATGTAAATAACTATGATTTTTCAATTAAAAATAATACTAATTTTAAAAATAAATAAAGGGTCTCAAATACTTCAAAGACTGGGATGGCCTTGAAAGTATACATGCTAGGCCGGGCGCGGTGGCTCACGCCTGTAATCCCAGCACTTTGGGAGGCCGAGGCGGGCGGATCATGAGATCAGGAGATCAAGACCATCCTGGCTAACACGGTGAAACCCCGTCTCTACTAAAAATACAAAAAATTAGCCGGGCGTATTGGTGGGTGCCTGTAGCCCCAGTTACTTGGGAGGCTGAGGCAGGAGAATGGCATGAACCTGGGAGGCGGAGCTTGCAGTGAGCCAAGATTGTGCCACTGCACTCCAGCCTGGGCGACAGAGCGAGACTCCGTCCCAAAAAAAAAAAAAAAAATTACATATATATACATGCTAGCCCTGATTCTCTCAGTCATTAACATAATGGAGAAAGAAAGTATACACTAAGCTACATCAGACTTTTAAGAGCACAGGAATGTGTCAATTTTTAACAATCATTACAGGTCGAGTGTGGTGTCTCATGCCTGTAATCCCAGGACTTTGGAAAGCTGAGGTGGGCAGATTGCTTGAGCCCAGGCAGCTGAGGCTACAGTGAGCCACAATCACACCATTGCACTCCAGCCTGGGCAACAGAGTGAGAACCTGTCTCAAAAAATAAAAGGATTACATAATATGGCCAAGATGAGAATCACTGTAAACATGAAGATATATTTGAATTAATAGCATCAATGTTACACTGCTTAAGATAAGTTGAAATGAACATTGGGAAAAATGAAGGAATAATTCAAACGAGGTGTTTGACACTTACCCACACAGAGAATATTAAAAGTGAATCCTTGTCGGATAGATCTGCTCACCAACTGATTGGGCAAACATTCAAAACCAAAATGTCCAATCGTAGTTAAACAACGAATATTATTTTCTTTTTGCTTAAATAAAACAAAAATTTAGAGTTTTGTGTTAGAATAAAAAATGAAGTCATTTGAAAGGAAAATGATTATAGTACATCAAATAAATTAGAATTGATTATCATTTGATTATCATACCTCAGACAAGATGCAAATATATTAAGTAAATTTGTGAAAATAGAAATCTGTGTTCAGACACATAGATTTGGCTATTATTTTTATAAATAAAGTGAATCTATCTCTCAGCACACTCAAAGAGGCTCTGTTTCTAAATTTTAAAAGAGACAGGGGACAGCCACGGTGGCTCACGCCTGTAATCCCAGCACTTTGGGAGGCTGAGGCGGGCGGATCACGAGGTCAGGAGTTTGAGACCAGCCTGGCCAACATTGTGAAACCCCATCTCTACTAAAAATACAAAATTAGCCGGGAGTGGTGGTGCACGCTTGTAATCCCAGCTACTCAGGAGGCTGAGGCAGGAGAATCACTTGAACCCGGGAGGCGGAGGTTGCAGTGAGGCAAGAGCACACCACTGCACTCCAGCCTGGGTGACAGAGTAAAACTGTGTCTCAAAAAATAAATAAATAAATTAATTAATTAAATAGGGAATTAAGGAAATACTACAAGAAACTCTAATGTATTACTGTAACATAATAAATTATTTCTTCCATAAGAAAAAAGAAAAAAACTTTAACATCCTTTCATTCTGCTGCAGCATATTAATATATTGAGGAAATCCCACACGTTAATCCAGATGCTTCTCAACTTATGATGAGGCTATGTCCCAAGAAACCCCTCCTAAATTGAACATATTGTAAGTCAAAACTGCATTTAACACACATAACAAAACTGAACATTATAGCTCAGCTTTGCCTGCCTTAAACATGCTCAGAACACTTACATTAGCCTACAGTTGGGCAAAATCAACTAACACAAAGCTTATGTTATAATAAAGAATTAAATATCTCATGTAATTTATCGAATAAAGTGAAAAACAGCACTATCATAGAGTCAACAATTTAAGTTGAATGATTGTAAGCTGGAGATCCTCTACATATGTGAGGAAATCAAAATCAATTTGAAATTTTTTAAAAATCAAATGATGTATACTTCAAATTTGTTATATACCCTCTGAGGACTTGTGTTATATCGAAGAAATCTACTACTAATAACACCATTCTAGAAAATTAGAAATCCATCAGTATTACACACAAAGTTACCAACTGATCATTTTTGAAAGGTTAAAAGATAATTCATTTTTTATTTCTAAGCACTTCTATTTTAAAAATGGGAATTATACAACCCCCTCCACACCTATAAACACATTAAATACCACTTTGCAATGACAGCTCAGCATACTTCACAGTTCTTAACACTATTTTATGAGGAATACAAAATACCTTTTTATCTAAATTAACACGCTTTAAAAATGTTTTAGTATATGTGAGAATAAAGGAATTATAAATCAGTAGGAAAGATGTTAAGGTAGAAGCATCAACAATCAGCTCAGTAGATGTTGTCTACATTTATTTTGTACCTTTATAAAACAAGAACATGCTAATCGACCTGGGAGCCTGAGGTTGCAGAAAGCTGAGATCTCGACTCACTGCAACCTCCATCACCCGGGCTCAAGCAATTCTCCAGCCTCATCCTCTCGAAAAGCTGGGACTATATGCATGCGCCACCATGCCCAGCCAACTTTTGTCTTTTTTGTAGAGAAGGGGTTTCACCATGTTGGCCAGGCTGGTCTCGAACTCCTGACCTCAGGTGATGAGCCTGCCTCGGCCTTCCAAAGTGCTGGGATTACAGGTGTGATCCACTGCACCTGGCTAATTTTTGTATTTTTGGTACAGACGGGTTGCACCATGTTGCTCGGGCTGGTCTTGAACTCCTGAGCTCAAACAATCCTCCTGCCTTAGCCTCCAAAGGGCTAGGATTACAAGTGTGAGCCACTGAGCCCAATCTACTAACAGATAATTTTTTTTTTTTTTTTTTGAGACGGAGTCTTGCTCTGCCGCCCAGGCTGGAGTGCAGTGGTACGATGGCTCACTGCAAGCTCCGCCTCCCAGGTTCATGCCATTCTCCTGCCTCAGCCTCCCGAGTAGCTGGGACCACAGGCACCTGCCACTACACCTGACTAATATTTTGTATTTTTAGTAGAGATGGGATTTCACCGTGTTAGCCAGGATGGTCTCGATTTCCTGACCTTGTGATCCGCCCGCCTCAGCCTCCCAAAGTGCTGGGATTACAGGCATGAGCCACTGCGCCCGGCCTACTAATAGAGATTTTAAAATAGCTATTATAACTGTGCAGAGACATAAAGGAAAGTGTGCATACACAATGAGTAAAAAGACAAAAATTCCAGGAGAAAAACAAAAATTATAAAATTAAGATAAAAGCAGAAAGCTTGGCTGGTGACGTTGGCTCACGCCTGAAATCCCAGCAGTTTGAAAGGCCGAGGCAGGAGGATCACTTGAGGTTAGGAGTTCGAGACCAGCCTGGCCAACATAGTGAAACCCTGTCTCTACTAAATATATAAAAATGAGCCAGGCATGGTGGCGGGAGCCTGTAATCCCAGCTACTCGGGAGGCTGAGGCAGGCGAATCCCTTGAACCAGGGAGGCAGAGGTTGCAGTGAACTGAAATCGGAACACTGCACTCCAGCCTGGGTGACAGAGGGAGACTACATCTCAAAAATAAATAAATAAAAGCAGAAAGCAAAGAAATAGGAAATAGGTCTTAGAGAAAATTAAATAAGCAAAAATTTGCTGCTTTGAAAAGATTGATAAGATTGATAAACACCTAGCTGGACTAATAAAAACACCCAAAACAGCCGGGTGTGGTGGCTCACGCCTGTAATCCCAGCACTTTGGGAGGCTGAGGCAGGGAGATCACCTGAGGTCAGGAGTTCGAGACCAGCCTGACCAACATGGAAAAACCCCGTCTCTACTAAAAATACAAAAATTAGCCGGGCATGGTGGCACACGCCTGTAATACCAGCTACTCAGGAGGCTGAGGTAGGAGAATCACTTGAACCTGGGAGGCAGAGGTTGCGGTGAGCCGAGATCGCCCCACTGCACTCCAGCCCAGGCAACAGAGCAAGACGCCATCTCAAAAAAACAAAAACCAAACAAACAAAAAACATCCAAAACACAAATTGCTCATAGCAGAAATGGGAGAACATTACTACAGACCACACAGATAACAAAATTAGACTACTATAAACACATTTATGAACACATTTTGCCAATGATTTTGAAATAACTCTTTTGCCAACAAACTTGAAAATAAATAAATTTCATTGGAAAAAAAAATTATAAAAATGACACAATGAGAAATAGGAAATCTAAATAGTCATGTATCTATTGAAGAAATTATAGCCAAAAACCTTTCCACAAAGAAATCTTCAGGCCCTGCTGGTTTCATTATTGAATTCTATCAACAAGCAGTTAAAAGAAAAATTCACACAAACTCTCTACAAAACAGAAGAGGGGGCAATTTTTTCCAATGTATTTTATGAAACCAGATATAATGGCAATATAAACACCTGACAGGCCAGGGGCGGTGGCTCATGCCTGTATCCTAGCACTCTGTGAGGTCGAGGCGGGTGGATCACCTGAGGTCAGGAGTTCGAGACCAGCCTGACCAACATGGTGAAACTCCACCTCTACTAAATACAAAAAATTAGCCGGGCATGGTGGCACGTGCCTGTAATCCCAGCTACCTGGGAGGCTGAGGCAGGAGAATCCCTTGAACCCAGGAGGCAGAGGTTGAAGTGAGCCGAGATTACACCATGCACTCCAGCCTGGGTGACAGAGTGAGACTCCATCTCAAAAAAACAAACAAACGAACAAAAAACACCTGGCAAAGACATCACAAAAAGAGAAAATTATACATTAATTTCTGTCATGTGCATAGCTGCAAAAATTCTTTTTTACTACCATAATTAATTTTAATTGTACAACTAGTAATTGTGCAAATAAATTTTTCTTAACAACTGAAATATTGAAATAAAAGATAATATTCCATTTGACTATTCCCCACATCCTATCTCCTTCCTCTTTTCCCTATTTTTATGATTTTTATGATTCTAGACATTAAAAAATACTTTTATATACACAAATATAGAGGTATTAAATTTTAAAGACACATACATGGCCGGGTACAGTGGCTCATGCCTGTAATCCCAGCACTTTGGGAGGCTGTAGTGGGCAGATCACCAGAAGTCAGGAGTTCAAGACCAGCCTGGCCAGCGTGATGAAACCTGGTCTCTACTAAAAATACCAAAAAAAAATTAGCCAGTCATGGTGGCGGAGGCCTGTAACCCCAGCTACTCAGGAGGCTAAGACAGGAGAATTGCTTGAACCCGGGAGGCAGAGGTTGCAGTAAGCCAAGATCGCGCCATTGCACGCCAGCCTGGGCTACAAGAGTGAAACTCTATCTCACACAAAAAAAGCAAACATTCTGCAACTTGCTTTTTTCTACTAAAATTCTATACATTTTAATTAGCTAGCTTTATTGAGGAATAATTTATATGTAATAAAATTCACCAACTTTATGTGCACAATTTGATAAATTTTAACAAATGTGTATAGTAATGTAATCACCATCATGATCACCATATAGAACATTTCTGACATACCTAAAGCTTTCCCTCTTAGCCCCTAATTCAGTCAATTCATAACCCTCATCCCTCAGCCCTGGAAACCTCTCATCCGTTTTCAGTTGCTGTAGTTTTACTTTTTCTAGAATTTCATTTAGAAGAAATCATACTGCATGGAGTTTTTTTTTTTTATCTTAACAAAACATTACTAAATCAATTCACTTGTATATAAAAAAGATTATAGATTAAAACAATTGGCATTTATTCTAGAAATGCAAGGTTAATTCAGCACTCAAAAATCAATAAATGATAAATTATAAAATACTGATGCAAGAAATTGAAGCGGACACAAAAAAATGAAAAGATATTCCATGTTTATGGACTGAAAGAATCAATATCTTTAAAATGTTCGTACCACCGAAAGCAATCTACATATTTAACTCAATCCCTATCAAAATACCAATGACATTCTCCACAGAAATAGAAAAAACAGGCCGGGCGCGGTGGCTCATGCCTGTAATCCCAGCACTTTGGGAGGCTGAGGTGGGTCGATCGAGGTCAGGAGATCGAGACCAACCTGGCTAACATGGTGAAACCCTGTCTCTACTAAAAATACAAAAAAAATGGCTGGGCGCGGTGGCTCACGCCTGTAATCCCAGCACTTTGGGAGGCCGAGGCGGGCGGATCATGAGGTCAGGAGATCGAGACCATCCTGGCTAACACAGTGAAACCCCATCTCTACTAAAAATACAAAAAGTTAGCCGGGCGTGGTGGCTGGCGCCTGTAGTCCCAGCTGCTCGGGAGGCTGAGGCGGGAGAATGGCGTGAACCCAGGAGGCAGAGCTTGCAGTGAGCCGAGATCATGCCACTGCACTCCAGCCTGGGCAACAGAGCGAGACTCTTTCTAAAAAAAAAAAAAAGAAGAAGAAGAAGAAAAGAAAAAAGAAATAGAAAAAATAATCCTAAAATTTACACGTACCCACAAAAGACACAGAATACTCAAAGCAATGCTGAGTATTCTGGGTACACTGAAGGAATCACATTACTTGACTTCAAATTATAATACAGAACTACAATAACCAAAACAGCATGGTACCAGCATGAAAACAGACACATAGACCAATGGAACAGAATACAGAACTCAGAAATAAATTCAGACATGTACAGTGAACTCATTTTTGATGAAGGTGCTAATAGCATACAGTGAGGAAAGAAGAGTCTCTTCAATAAATTGTGCTGGGAAAATTGGATATCCATATGTAAAAGAATGAAAACAGACTCCTAGCTCTCATCATATATAAAAATCAAATAAAAATGGATTAAAGACATAAATCTAAGTCGTGAAACTATGAACCTACTAAAAGAAAAGATTGGGGAAACTTTCCAGGACATTGACCTGGGCAAATATTTCTTGGATAATGCCCCACAAGCACAGGAAACCAAAGCAAAAATGGACAAATGGGATCATATGAAACTGAAAAGCTTCTACACAGCAAAGAAGGTGATCAACAAAGTGAGGAGACAACCCATTGAATGGGAGAAAATATTTGCAAACTATCCACCTGATAAGGGATCAATAACCAGAATATGTAAGAAGCTCAAATAACTCAATAGGAAAAAATCTAATAATCCAATTTAAAAACCGGCAAGTGATTGGAATACACATGTCTCAAAAGAAGACATACAAATGGCAAACAGGTATATAAAAAGGTGCTCAACATCATTGACCATCAGAGAAATTCCAATCAAACCTACAATGATATATCATCTCACCTGAGTTAAAGTGGTTTTTACCCAAAAGACTGGCAATAACAAATGCTGGCGAAAATGTGGAAAAAAAGAGAACCCTCTTACACTGTTGGTGGGAATGTGAATTAGTATGGAGAACATATGAAGGTCCCTCAAAAAACTAAAAATAGAACTACCTATGATCCAGCAGTCCCACTGCTAGGTATCTACCCAAAAGAAAGAAATTAGTACATTGAAGAGATATCTACACTCCCATGCTTATTGCAGCACTATTCACACTAGGCAAGATTTGGAAGCAACCTAAATGTCCATCAACAGATGAATGGACAAAGAAAATGTGGTACATATACACAATGGAATACTATTCAACCACCAAAAAGAATGAGATCTTGTCATTTCCAACAACATGGATGGAACCTAACATTATGTTAAGTGAAATAAGCAAGTCATGGAAAGACAAACTTCACATGTTCTCACTTACTTGTGGGAGCTAAAAATTAAAACAATTGAACTCATAGAGATAGAGAGTGGAAGGATGGTTACCAGAGGCTAAGAAGGGTAGTGGGGATGGTGAGGGGATGGTTAATGGGTACAAGGATATAGTTAGAGAGAATGAATAAGGCCCAGTATTTGGTAGCACAACAGGGCGACTATAGTCAACAATAAATTGTACATTTTAGAAGAATGAAGAGTACAATTGAAATGTTTCTAACACAAAGAAATGAAAAATACTTAAGGTAGTGGATACTCCATTTATCCTGATATGATTATTACACATTGTGTGCCTATAACAAAATATCTCATGTGCCCCATAAATATATAAACCTGCTATGTACCCATAAAAATTAAAAAGTAAGGGCTGAGCATGGTGGCTCATGCCTGTAATCCCAGAAATTTGGGAGGCTGAGGCTGGAAGATCGCTTCAGCTCAGGAGTTCGAGACCAATCTAGGCAACATAGTGAAACCCTGTCTCTACTGAAAATAAAAACTAAAAAAATAGCTGGGTGTGGTGGTACATGCTCATCATCCCAGCTACTCTGGAGGCTGAGGCGGGAGGATCACTTAAGCCCAGGAGTTTGAGTTTTCAGTGAGCTATGACTGTGCCACTGCACTGCAGCCTGGGTAACTGAGTAAAACCCTCTCAAAAAAAAAATTAAAAAATCAATAAACATATTTCACCATATTAATAGTATAAAGTAAAACCACCATATGACTGACTTAATAAATGAAAAATATTATATTTGATTAATTGAATTGAATACCCACTTGTGATTTTTAAAGTCTATTAGTAAAATAAGAATTAAAGAGAACTTCATCAATCTGACAAAAACTGTATTAGAAAAAAATTTAAATCTAACATCATACTTAATAGTAAACATCTGAGTGCTTTCTTCATAAGATTGAAAATAAAGCAGAGATGTCAGCTCTTGCCATTTTTAGACATTGTACTGGTGGTTCTTTTTTTTTTTTTTTTTTTTGAGACGGAGTCTCGCTCTGTCACCCAGGTTGGAGTGCAATAGTGCGATCTCGGCTCACTGCAAGCTCTGCCTCCCAGGTTCACGCTATTCTCCTGCCTCAGCCTCCTGAGTAGCTGGGACCATAGGCACCTGCCAACATGCCCGGATAATTTTTTGTATTTTTAGTATAGGTGGCGTTTCACCATGTTAGCCAGGATGGTCTCAATCTCCTGACCTTGTGATCTGCCCACCTCAGCCTCCCAAAGTGCTGGGATTACAGGTGTGAGCCACCGCACCCGGCCTGTACTGGAGGTTCTTACCAGTCAATAAGGCAAACAAAAAGCATAAATATTCAAAAGTTTGTTATTTTATATTGAAAAAAGGTAGAAAATATACAAGAATCTACAGAGCATCTACCAGAACTACTAAGAGAATATATCAAAATTACAAGATACAAAGTCAGTATACAAAAATCAGTTATATTCATTTCTAGTTTCTCCTCAGAGATGGGGAGAGCAGGAAAAAAGACATCACTACTAATACTACAGGAATAAAATAATGGACTAAGGCAAGATCACAACTTTTTTTTTTTTTTTTTGAGACGGAGCCTCGCTCTTTCGCCCAGGCTGGAGTGCAGTGGCGCTATCTCGGCTCACTGCAAGCTCTGCCTCCCAGGTTCATGCCATTCTCCTGCCTCAGCCTCCCGAGTAGCTGGGACTACAGGCGCCCGCCACTGCGCCCAACTAATTTTTTGTATTTTTAGTAGAGATGGGGTTTCACCGTGTTAGCCAAGATGGTCTCGATCTCCTGACCTCATGATCCACCCGCCTCGGCCTCCCAAAGTGCTGGGATTACAGGCGTGAGCCACCGCGCCCAGCCAGATCACAACTTTTTAAAAACTCATCCTAGTACTGATGTTTCAGGTCAAGCAATTGTTCCAGAATTGAAGGAGAGACAGAAACCCACAGGAAAAGACAAGATGGGAGCATCAACTTTTCTAGGCAAGAAAGACGCAGACATCAGTGAGAAGAGTTCTAAAGCAAGGAGCAAATTGCTAGAACATGCCTTGCCTGACAAGTAAAAAGTTTGAGCCATAAACAGGAATCATCTGTAGGTGCTTTTTTCTTTTCTTTTTTTTTTGAGACAGAGTCTCGCTCTGTTGACCAGGCTGGAGTGCAGTGGCGCGATCTCGGCTCACTGCAACTTCTGCCTCCCTGGTTCAAGCAATTCTCCTGCCTCAACCTCCTGAGTAGCTGGGATTATAGCCATGCCACCATGCCCAGCTAATTTTTGTATTTTTAATAGAGACGGGGTTTCACTATGTTGGCCAGGTTGGTCTTGAACTCCTCACCTCGTGATCCACCTGCCTCACCCTCCCAAAGTGCTGGGATTACAGGTGTGAACCACCATGCCCAGGCCTGCAGCTGCTTTTTATTGTTTGTTTTCTGGTTTGGTTTTTATTTGTCCTTATTTGGAAATCTGTCATTCTAAGTAGAGAATACAAAGTATATTAATTATATTTTTAATTTATTAAGGTTTCATTTAATGTATGTATTTAATTTTTATTTGTAATTTCAACTTTTAGATTCAGAGAGTACATGTGCAGGTTTGTTATGTGGGAATACTGAATGTGCTGAGTTGGGGGTGTGAATGATCCCATCACCCAGGTACTGAGCATAGTACTCAATAGGTAGATTTTCTGCCCTCACCCCCTCCCTCCCTTACCCTCTAGTAGTCCTCAGTGTCCATGGTTGCCATCTATGGCATGAGTCTCATACTCATATGTCTATGAGTACCCAATGTTTACCCCCACTTATAAATGAGAACATGTGGTATTTGGTTTTCTGTTCATGTATTAATTCACTTAGGATAATGGCCTCCAGCAGCACCCATGTTGCTGCAAAGGACACATTTCATTTTTTATAGCTGCATAGTATTCCATGGTGTATATGTACCACTTTTTTGTTTTTTTTTGAGACGGAATCTTGCTCTGTCGCCCAGGCTGGAGTGCAGTGGTGTGATCTCAGCTCACTGCAATCTCCACCTCCCGGGTTCAAGCGATTCTTCTGCCTCAGCCTCCCAAATAGCTGGGATCACAGGTGCCCACCATCATGCCTGGCTAATTTTTTGTATTTTTAGTAGAGACAGGGTTTCACCATGTTGGCCAGCCTGGTCTCAAACTCCTGACCTCAGGTGATCTGCCTGTCTCGGCCTCCGAAAGTGCTGGGGTTACAGGCGTGAGCCACCATGCTTGGCCATGTACCACATTTTTTAATCCAATCTGCCATTGATGGACACCTAGGTTGATTCCTTGTCTCAGCTATTGTGAATAGCGCTGAGATGAAAACAAGTGCAGGCCAGGTGCGGTAGCTCACACCTATAATCCCAACACTTCAGGAGGCCGAGGCAGGCAGATCACTTGAGGTCAGGAGTTTGAGAGCAGCTTGGCCAACATGGTGAAACCCCATCTCTACTAAAAATACAAACATTAGCTGGGCGTGGTGGTGCATGTCTGTAATCTCAGCTACTCAGGAGGCTAATGCACGAGAATCAGTTGAACCCGGGAAGTGGAGGTTGCAGTAAGCCAAGATTGTGCCACTGCACTCCCGCCTGGGTGGCAGAGCGAGACTCTATCTCAAATTTAAAAAAAAGAAAACAGGATGGGCATGGTGGCTTACACCTCTAATCCCAGCACTTTGAGAGGCTGAGGCAGGAGGATCACCTGAGGTCGGGAGTTTGAGACCAGACTGACCAACATGGTGAAACCCCGTCTCTAATAAAAATACAAAATTAGCCAGGCGTGGTGGCGCATGCCTGTAATCCCAACCACTCAGGAGGCTGAGGCAGGAGAATCGCTTGAACCCAGGAGGCAGAGGCTGCAGTGAGCCAAGATTGAGGCATTGCACTCCAGCCTGGGCAACAAGAGCAAAACTCTGTCTCGAAAAGAAAAGAAAAGGGAAAGAAAAGGAGAGGGGAGGGGAGGGGAGGGGAGGGGAGGGGAGGAGAAGAGAAGAGAAGAGAAAAGAAAAGAAGGGAGGGGAGGGGAGGGCAGGGGAAGGGAGGGGAGCATGTTTCTTTTTTGTAGAACAAAAAATAATCTGTAGCTCCTTGAAAACTTTCTCCTTGAACTCAACTAGACATTCAGTGAAAGATTGATAGAACTCGGGAAAAAAAAAAACCCTCTCTCAAGTTACAGAACTGGAACATGCAACAGCAGCGATGCTGGCAAGAAGCTCCACTCAGAACTTTCTCCTCTACGGAATAAAAAAGCCTTCATCTATGGGTGAAGAGCCAAGAAGCACTCTCTTAGGGTGCTGGTGAAAGCACATTGCTCCTGAAAGTAGGGAACACAAAGAAAGCTTGAAGCCCTAGAAGATGTGCAGAAATTCACAATGGATTCAGAACCATGTCAGAAGAAGAGAAAGAGAAGGTCATATTCCTGGGGCCCAGAGGCAGAGTGTTTGCCTAAGACTGGCAATCAAATAAAAAAGTATTCTCACGTACCTTCATCACCAGGCTAACTGCTGTCAAGATACATATTCTTTGCAAGAGATATTGCAAGAGACATACTCTTTCTAAGGCATAGCACAAAAGGAAGACTTAATGTTGAAGGCGAAATCATCATCAGAAAAACATCCTCTGGCAAACCAACTCCACCCTCCACACAAGGTATCACCAGAGGCATTCAAAGCCCATAGGGTAGGCCAGGCACGGTGGCTCATGCCTGTAATCCCAGCACTTTGGGAGGCAGAGGCGAGCAGATCACCTGAGGTTGAGAGTTTGAGACCAGTCTGACCAACATGGAGAAACTCCCTCTCCACTAAAAATACAAAATTAGCCAGGCGTGGTGGTGCATGCCTATAATCCCAGCTACTCAGGAGGCTGAGGCAGGAGAATCGCTTGAACCCAGGAGGCAGAGGTTGCAATGAGCAGAGATTGTGCCACTGCACTCCAGCCTGGGCAACAAGAGCGAAACTCTATCCCCAAAAAAAAGCCCATAGAGTAGTAAGAATCACACTATAGCAACATCAAATCTCAAGCCCAGCTTTACTCAGAGAAACACAAACCTCTGTACTAAAGGCCTGGTAAAAGAAAAGGCATGTCAGTTTCAGACATAAAATCTACTTATCTCAGTTTCTATGGTTCTACATAAGATGTCCAGTTTTCAGCCTCCAAAATTAGCCAGGCATGGTGGTGGGCTCCTATAATCCCAGCTACTTGGGAGGCTGAGGCAGGAGAATTGCTTGAACCTGGGAGGCGGAGATTGCAGTAAGCAGAGATAGCGCCATTGCACTCTAGCCTGGGCAACAAGAGCGAAACTCCGTCTCAAACAAAAAAAAGTATTGTCAAGACCAATGTCAAGGACATTTTCCCCTATGTTCTCTTCTCAGAGTTTTATGATTTCAGGTCTTACTTTTAGGTCTTTTATCTATTTTGAGTTGGTTTTCTGGTATAGTATAAGATAATGGTCCAATATCATTCTTTTGCATATAGAAATTCAGTTTTCCTGGAACCATTTGGTGAAGAGATGATTTTTTTCCTCATTATGTCCTCTTGGTGCCCTTTTCAAAAATTAGCTAACCATGAATGTTTGGATTTATTTCTGGGAGCTCTATTGTGTTTCACTGGTCTATGTTTCTGTTTCTATGATGGTACCATACTATACTGATTACTATAGCTTTGTAATATAATTTTAAATCAGGATGTGTGATGCTCTGTGTTCATTACAGCATTATTTATAATAGCTAAGATATGGAAACTTAAGTTCTCTTATGATCCTAGTCACTCTTTTTTCAATCCCTCCCTTCACTTCTTTTATCCTTCTCTCCCTTCCTCCCTCTCTTTCTCTCATTCTTTGTTTCCACTATAAATGGAACTACCATATGATCTAGCAATCCCACTACTGGGTATATACCCAAAGGAAAAAAAAATCAGTATATAGAAGAGATCTCTGCATCCCTGTGTTTATTGAACCAGTATTCACCACAGCAAAAATACAGAATCAACCTAAGTGTCCATCAACAGATATATGGATTAAAAAGTTGTATATATACACATTTAAATACTATTTGGGGCCAGGCGTGGTGGCTCACGCCTGTAATCCCAGCACTTTGGGAGGCTGAGGCGGGTGGATCACCTGAGGTCAGGAGTTTGAAACCAACCTGCCCAATATGGTGAAACTCCATCTCTACTAAAAATACAAAATTATCCAGGCATGGTGGCACATGCCTGTAATCCCAGCTACTTGGGAGGCTGAGGCAGGAGAATCAATTGAACCTGGGAGGCAGAGGTTGCAGTGAGCTGAGATCATGCCATTGCACTCCAGCCTAGGCAACAAGAGTGAAACTCTATCTCAAAAAAAAAAAAAATACAATTTGGCGACACAAAAAAATGAAAACCTGTTATTTGCATTAACATGGATGGAACTAGAGGTCGTTATGTTACGTGAAGTAAGTCAGACACAGAAAGACAAATATGTCACTCATATGCATCAGCTTAAAAAGTTGACCTCATAGAGGTAGAGTAGAATGATAGCTACCAGAGGCTGGGAAGGGTGTGTGAGTAGTAGGGGGATGAACAGAGGTTGGCTGGTGGGTTCAAACATTCAGTTAGGCAGAAGAAATAAGTTCTGATGTTCTATAGCAGAGTAGGGAGACTACAGTTTATAACAATGTATTGTATATTTCAAAATAGCTAAAAGAGGGGATTTAAAATGTTCCCAAAACATAGAAATAATAAATATACGAGGTAATAGATACATGAAATACCCTGACTTGATTATTATGTATTCTATGCATATAACAAAATATTGCATGTACCCCATCAATGTGTATTAATATTACGTATCATTTAAATTTTATAAAAAACAGAGGGGGCCTTGGAGAAGTAATTAGGTCATATGGCTCCACCCACATGAATAGGACTAGTGCTTTTATAACAGAAGCTTGAGGGGCACTGTTTGCTTCTCCTGCCATGTGAGGACACAGCTAGAAGCCATTTTTGAAGCAGAGAGTAAGCCCCCACCTGACACCAAACCTGCTGGTGCTTTGATCTTGGACTTCCCATCCTCTAGAACTGTGAGTAATGCATTTCTATTGTTTATAAATTACCAAGTCTGAGGTATTTTGTTATAGCTGCCCAAACAGACTAAGACACTTGCTAAAGGATTTGTTGCTAGCATTTGCATATAAGCATTTGCATAATGTTTGACTAATTGGCTTTTGGGATCCCTTCTAATCCTAAAATTTTATGTTTTAGAGTCATGTGAACAAAGGAGTATTAACCATGATTTGTTAAACAAGACAGCCCAAAGATAAAATGGAATGAGCATAGGCCAATGTTTCAGTCTCTGAGAAATTCCTTTGATGGTTATTTATGAAAAGCAATGGCCAGGCACAGTGGCTCATGCCTATAATCCCAATACTTTGGGAGACTGAGGCTGGTAGATCACCTGAGGTCAGGAGTTCAAGACCAGCCTGGCCCACATGGTGAAACCCTGTCTCTACTAAAAAAAAAATCCAAAAGTTAGCCAGGCATGAAGGCAGGTGCCTGTAATCCCAGCTACTTGGGAGGCTGAGGCAGGAGAATCACTTGAACCCACGAGGCAGAGGTTGCAGTGAGCTGAGATCGTGCCCCTGCACTCCAGCCTAAGCAACAGAGCCAGATTCAGTCTCAAAAAAAAAAAAAAGGAAAAAAAACTTGCTCTAACTTCACACTCAGTAAAGCAATCAGCAAGCAGCCATCCAACCATTTGCTAAAATAACTTCATTAAAAAATTATTTATTGTCAGTGCATACATTCTGCAAATATATCCATCAAAACAGCACTGTTCTTCTCATTTATTGGGAGATTCAGAAGTTTTACTTTGAATTTATTTGGTGTTAAATAGAAATAGTCTGTTGCACTGCTAACAAGGTCATTGGACTCAAAAAACATGTAACAATTATCTAAATCACCATTGATACTTAAAACTCCAATTAGCATAAAAGCTAATTCATGCCCAAACATAACAAGCAAACTTTATCATCTATGCCTACATCAGTTACCAAGTCAATATTTTTAAGCTATGTAATCTTACCGAAGTACAAAATGCAGAGTTATATTTGAAAGATATACTTAACTGTATCTCCATCAGCAGGTATTTGTGTGGGCATAGGCATTGTTCTTTCTGCCATGCTACACTAAAAGAGCTGGAAATTAAAAAAAATAAACATTTTTTAAAATTTCTTACAAAGGCTATATTCTTACTATATAATTTAGATCAATTAGGGGGCATAATATAGGTATTTTCGCAAGCTTTAGTTTTTAGTTCACACTATTCATCTGTTTTAAACTGTGGCTGTCTTGCTAGATGGGCTTCTACACGATGAATAATATGTAATATTCAACTTATAATGTAGACTAATACATTTAACCATAAGCACACAAAAAGCGTCTTAAAGTTAAACTCCCTTTGGAAATCAAGAGGATAAGAGCATTCTTCTTCTTTAAATGACTCCATGGTCGTAAGAAAGGAAAGTAGAAAATTTTGCTTTAAAAAATGGTTAAAAAAAAAACAAAACAAGACACTCACAAGCACTTAACTTTCCAGAGTAGCATACCAGAGGAGGCTTGGGCTTTTGAATTTACCCATTGAAAGAGAATTGTGAAAGCAGACATTAAAAAACCTAAACAAGTCCTTTAGACACTGAACTAAAATAATGATAATTCTCATTTATGAAGCATCTATTATACACCTAGCATTGTGCTAAGGGTTTATGTGCTTTATTTACCTCTGTTAGTCCTCATAGTAGATCTGAGATATATGTATTTTCATTGCCATATGCCAGGTGAAAAAATTCAGACTCAGAAAGATTAAGTAACTTACTTTCCCAGGGATTCAGCTGTGCAGCAGACACAGGTCCGAACTGATTCCAAGCTGGTGTCCTTTCTACTGTCCCCAGTTGTGGACCAAATAAATATTCACTGTGTTTGTAACAGTTGGGAACAGGGAGGAGAGGTACAAGAGAGCGTGCTGTGCTCATGTCCAAGCAGAACTGCCTGAGAAGGCCATGCTACCCTACTTTTGAACACAGCACAAAGATACTAAGAATATGAGGCATGTTTCAAAAGGAAATATTATATATTTGTAAAGCAAGTATTTGAAATATTTGAGAAGCAAACAGAATCAAAGAATGGTTCTGTGCTATAATCTCTTCACTTGCTCTATCCTGAGGATTATTGCACTTTAGTATACAAATGTATATCATTTTCCCTAAAATTAAGCAATGTTTTCTGATATAGATAGAGTTCTGTTTTGTGGTGTGGTTTAATCTAGTCCAGTATGTATGAACGTTTTTAAAATTTATTTATTTATCAGAAACTTAATGGTGGACATTGCAGTAATTTCGAGTCTTTTTTTTTTTGCTCCACCTCCCGGGTTCGCACCATTCTCCTGCCTCAGCCTCCCTAGTAGCTGGGACTACAGGGGCCCGCCACCATGCCCAGCTAATTTTTTGTATTTTTAGTAAAGATGAGGTTTCACCGTGTTAGCCAGGATGGTCTCGATCTCCTGACCTCGATCCACCTGCCTCGATCCACCTGCCTCAGCCTCCCAAAGTGCTGGGATTACAGGCGTGAGCCACCGCACCCGGCCAGTAATTTCTAGCCTTTAATGGAAATCAGCAACAAACATTGTTGATTTAAGTCAACAATGTTTGGCCAGGCACAGTGGCTAACACCTATAATCCCAGCACTTTGGGAGGCTGAGGCAGGAGGATCACTTGAGGCCAAGAGTTTCAGACCAGACTGGCCAACATGGCAAAATCCCATCTCTACTAAAAATACAAAACTTAGCTGGGCATAGTGGTGCAGGCCTGTAATCCCAGCAACTCAGGAGGCTGAGGCACGAGAATTGTTTGAACCCAGAAGGTGGAGGTTGCAGTAAGCCAAGATCCCGCCACTGCATTCCAACCTGGGAGAGAGAACAAGCTCTGACTCAAAAAATAAATAACAATGTTTATTTAAATCAACAATAAATATTGTTTTCGAAATACTGTAGTAATTTGAAGTAAACTACTACAAATTCAAGAGTCTCTATGTCTGTATAATGACTGAATTTTTGGCAAATCTGCCAAAAATTATTTGAGAACTAGAGATGCAACTTATCTTGTATTTAAAAGCCTAATTAAGTGTCTTAAACAAAGAGGGGTTTATTTCTTTCACATAAGTCTAGAGCAGAAGTTCTCAAAGTACGATCACTGGGCCCTGAGGATTCCTGAGACTCTTTTAGGGGGGCCTATGGGTTCAATTTTTTTCTAATAATACTAGGGTTTTTTGTTTTTTGTTTTTGTTTTGAGATAGGGTCTCACTCTGTCACCAAGGCTGGAGCACAATGGCGCAGTCGCAACTCACTTAGCCTCAACCTCCCAAACTCAAGCGATCCTCCACACCTCAGCCTCCCAAATAGCTGGGATTATAGGCACCTGCCATCATGCCCTGCTAATTTTTGTACTTTTTTGTAGAGACAGGGTTTTGCCATGTTGCGCAGGCTGATCTTGAACTCCTGAACTCAAGCAATTCTTCTGCCTGGCCTCCCAAAGTCCTGGGATTACAAGTGTGAGTAGTATGGCCACTGCACTTAGCCAATGGTAGGGTTTAATTTGCCTTTCTACTGTGTTGATATTTACACTGATGGTTCAAAAGCAATGGTGGTTAAAACTACTGCTACCTTTGGCTGGGCACGGTGGCTCACACCTGTAATCTTAACACTTTGGGAGGCCAAGGTGGGTGTATCACCTGAGGTCAGGAGTTCGAGACCAGTCTGGCCAACATGGCGAAACCCTGTCTCTACTAAAAATACAAAAAATGGCTTGTCATAGTCGCTGGCGCCTGAAATCCCAGCTACTCGGGAGGTCGAGGCAGGAGAATTGCTTGAGCCCAGGAGGCAGAGGTTGCAGTGAGCAGAGATCATGCCACTGCACTCCAGCCTGGGCAACAAGAGCAAGACGCCATCTCAAAACAAAACAAAACAAAACACAAAAAACTGCTACCTTCACCAAAAAAACGGCTCCAAATTGTATTATTAGTTATTGCACTATTCACCTCACATATTCACAACAACAAAAACCAATGAATACGCATAAAGCATTTATACTGTATAGAAGTATGATGGTTGCCTTGAGGAAAACAAGTTCTGTGATTGAGTTTTGAGAAATAGGAACTCCTTTTTTCATGGAACATTATTAATTTCAAGTGCAACTGACAAACACTGATGATTTAAGCTTGGGGATTTCTTTTTTTTTGAGACTGAGTCTTGCTCTGTCTCCCAGGTTGGAGTGCAGTGGAGCGATCTCAGCTCACTGCAAGCTCCGCCTCCTGGGTTCATGCCATTCTCCTGCCTCAGCCTCCTGAGTAGCTGGGACTACAGCCGTCCACCACCACGCCCAGCTAATTTTTTTGTATTTTTAGTAGAGACGGTGTTTCACCGTGTTAACCAGGATGGTCTCGATCGCCTGACCTCGTGATCCGTCTATCTCGGCCTCCCAAAGTTTTGGGATTACAGGCGTGAGCCACTGCGCCAGGCCAAGCTTGGTGATTTCTAAGACAGATTCTTGAAAATGAATGAAACATGATTTGTAACATCAAGAAAAATAACTAAGCCAGACAAGGTGGATCGTGCAATGCCAGCACTTGGGAGTCTGAAGCAGGAGAACTGTTTGAGCCCAGAAGTCTGAAACTAGCCTGGTCAGCATAGTGAGACCCAGTCTCTACAAAAGAAAAATTTAAAAATTAGCCAGGTATGGTGGTGCGTACCTGTAGTCCCAGCTACTCCAGAGACTGAGACAGAAAGATTGCTGGAGCGCCAGAGTTTGAGGCTGCAGTGAGCTATGACCACGCCATTGCACTCCAGCCAGGGCAACAGAGTGAGATCCTGTCTAAAGAAACAAACAAACAAAAAATAATGAATGAAAAGAAAAGATTAGAAAACTAACTGAAAATGTACTTTTTAAACGATAAAATTTACACTTTTGTAAATTTTGTAATATGAGCTTTACAGATAAAATTAGAGTTTTTGGAGAAATTCTATCAGCCATCACGATCTTGATAGCTTCCCAACATTTAAAAACTTTTCTAAAAACATTGGTAGTGATATTAACAATGCAAATGTTTGATTTTTTTTTTTTTTTTGAGACAGAGTCTCACTCTGTCGCCCAGACTGGAGTGCAGTGGCACAATCTTGGCTCCCTGCAACCTCTGCCTCCTGGGTCCAAGCAATTCTCCTGCCTCAGCCTCCCAAGTAGCTGGGACTACAGGTGCGTGCCACTGTACTTGGCTAATTTTTTGTATTTTTAGTAGAGATGGGGTTTCACCATGTTAGTCAGGATGGTCTTGATCTCCTGACCTTGTGATCGGCCTGCCTCGGCCTCCCGAAGTGCTAGGATTACAGGCATGAGCCACTGCACCTGGCCAACAGATGTTTTTCAAATGACCAATGCCTGACATTACAAAGATATACGTGAGTTTACGATCCATTTGAAGAGTCAGACAGACCAGATTTTTTTAAATTTTATTATACATTGACAAATTATCATTGTATATAGCTATGGGTACAAAGTGATGTCATAAATTTTTAGTACAATATGAAATAACTAATCAAATTGACATACTCATAACCTGAAATATTTAGTTTTTTTGTGGTGAGAACATTTGAAATTTACTCTCTTAGTAATTTTGAAATGGACAGTGCACAAGTATTTTATTGTATTTTTTTTATTTTTTTGAGACAGAGTTTCACTCTTATTGCCCAGGCTGGAGTGCAATGGCACTATCTCGGCTCACTGCAACCTCCGCCTCCCAGGTTCAAGCGATTCTCCTTCCTCAGCTTCCCGAGTAGCTGAGATTACAGGCATGCACCACCACGCCCTGCTAATTTTTTAGATTTTTAGTAGAAATGGGGTTTCATCATGTTAACCAGGCTGGTCTCGAACTCCTGACCTCAGGTGATCCTCCCACCTCAGCCTCCCAAAGTGCTGGGATTACAGGCGTAAGCCACCACACCCGGCCGACAGTGCACAATTATTAAGTATATTCACCAATCTGTGCAATAGATCTCAAAAAATCCAAATCTTCCCAAACTAAAACTTTATATCCATAAAACAATAACTATCCTTTCTCCCCTATTTCTGGGACTCACAATTGTGCTTTCTGTGTCTATGAATTTGACTACTTTAGGTACCTCATACAAATGGGATTCTGTAACATTTGTTCCTTTGTGACTGAATTATTGCACTTAGCATAATGTCCTCAAGGTTCATCTCTGTTGTAACATGTGTCAGAATTTCCTTCCTTTTTAGGGCTAAATGATATTCCATTGTACATATATACCATATATTGCTTATCCATTCATTTATCAGTGGACATTTGGGTTGCTTCCACCTGTTGGCTATTGTGAATAATGCTGCTGTGAATATAAATGTGCAAATATCTTTTCTGGACCCTGCTTTCTATTCTTTTGGGCATATATCCTGAGGTGGAATTGTTGAATCGTATGGTAATTCTATGCTTAATGTTGTTGTTGTTGTTGCTGTTGTTTGAGACTAAGCCTCACTCTGTCACCCAGGCTGGAGTGTAATGGTGTGATCTCGGCTCACTGCAACCTCTGCCTCCCGGGTTCAAGCGATTCTCCTGCCTCAGACTCCCGAGTAGCTGGGCTTACAGGCGCACGCCACTGTGCCTGGCTACTTTTTGTATTTTTAGTAGAGACGGGGTTTTGCCATGTTGGCCAGGCTGTTCTCAAACTCCTGATCTCAGGTGATCCGCCTGCCTCAGCCTCCCAAAGTGCTCAGATTACAGGCGTGAGCCACTGGGCCCAGCATCTATGTTTAATTTTTAGAGAAAACCCAAACACAGCAGCCACACCATTTTACATTCCCAGCAACATGCCCAGGGTGCCAACTTCTCCATGCCTTCACCAGCACATGTTACTGTGGTTTTGGATAGCAGCCATCCTAATGGGTGTGTGTACCTAAAAGTATCTGAGACAGGTCTCAATCAATTTAGAAAGTTTAGGCCAGGCGCGATGGCTCACACCTGTAATCCCAGCACTTTGGGGGGCCAAGGTGGGTGGATTGCCTGAGGTCAGGATTTGAGACCAGCCTGGCTAAAATGGTGAAACCCTGTCTACTAAAAATACAAAAATTAGCCAGGCATGGTGGCAGGCACCTATAGGCTGAGGCAGGAGAATTGCTGGAACCCAGGAGATGGAGGTTGCAGTGAGCCAAGATCACGCCCACTGCACTCCAGCCTGGGTGACAGAGCAAGACTCCATCTCCAAAAAAAGAGAAAAAGAAAGATTATTTTGCCAAGGTTAAGCACACTCCTGTGACACAGCATCAGGAGGTCCCGATGACATGTGCCCAAAGTGGTCAGGGGCACAGTTTGCTTTTACACATTAGGGAGACATAATATACATCAATCAATATGTGTAAGATTTACATTGGTTTGATCTGGAAGGGTGAGACAACTTGAAGTAGTAGGGGGAGGGGAGGTTCAAGGTCATAAGTAGATTTTTAAATGCTCTGATTGGCATTTGGTTGAAAGAATTGTTATCAATAGAAAGGAATGTCTGGGTTACAATAAAGGGTTCTGGAGACCAAGGTTTTATTATGCAGATGAAGCCTCCAAGTAGCGGGATTCAGAGAGAACAGATTGTAAATGTTTCTTATCAGACTTAAAGTCTTATCAGACCAAGTCTGCTGATGTTAATGCTGGTCAGTTTTTCCTAAATTCGAAAAGGGAAGAGGGTGTATGAGGCATGTCTGACCTGAACTAGTTTTTCAGGTTAACCTTGGAAAGTCTTTGGCTAAGAGGGGGGGTCCGTTCACATGGTTGGGAAGACTTAGAATTCTGTTTTTGGTTTACAGGCATGAAGTCCTATATCACTGTGGTTATTTTGTTTGTTTGTTTGTTTTGAGACAGGTTCTCACTCTGTCACCCAGGCTGGAGTGCAGTGGCATGATCTCCACCTCCCAGATTCAAGTGATTCTCCCACCTCAGCCTCCCAGATAGCTGGAACTACAGGCATGCACCACCACACCCGGCTAATTTTTGTATTTTTATTTTTCATTATTTTATTTTATTTATTTATTTAGATGGAGTCTCACTCTGTCGCCTAGGCTGGAGTGCAGTGGTGCAATCTTGGCTCACTGCAACCTCCGCCTCCCAGGTTCAAATGATTCTCCTGCTTCAGCCTCTTAAGTAGTTGGGACTACAGGCATGTACCACCACACCCAACTAATTATTGTGTTTTCTTAGTAGAGATGGAGTTTCACCATGTTGGCCAGGGTGGTCTTGAACTCCTGACCTCAGGTGATCCACCCCCCTTGCCCTCCTTAAAGTGCTGGGATTACAGGCGTGAGCCACCATGCCCAGCCAATTTTTGTATTTTTAGTAGAGATGGGGCTTCACCATGTTGGCCAGGCTGGTCTCAAACTCCTGGCCTCAAGTGATCGCCCTGAGTGCTAGGATTCCAGGTGTGAGCCACTGCACCTGGCCCCTATAAAAGTTTTGAAAAAAGGAGAAAAATTTCAGGACCTGGTGCTGGTGAAAAATTCTTAGACTTGACAACAAAGACAATACATAAAAGAAAAACCTGGTAAATTAAATATCAACAAAATTTAAAAATTAAAATTAAAAAATTAAAAATATTTGCATTGTGAAAATTCTGTGTAAAGGATAAAAAGGCTACAGACTAGGGGAAAATATTTTCACACCACACATTTCACACTGAACTTCAATCTAGAATACATAAAGAACTTTTTTAAAACTCAAAAGCAGCCTGGGATTTGAGGCTGCAGTGAGCTAGGATTGTGCCACTGCACTCCAGTCTTGGCAACAGAGCAAGACCCTGTCTCTAAAAAATTACAGAGCTGCTGGGAGAACTGGCTAACCATATACAGAAAATTGAAACTGGACATCTTCCTTACATCATACACAAAAATCAATGCAAGATAGATTACAGACTTAAATGTGCAACTCAAAGCTATAAAAACCCTAGAAGAAAACCTAGGCAATACCATTCAGGACATGGGCATGGGCAAAGATTTCACAACAAAGAGGACAGAACAATTGCAACAAAAGCAAAAATTGACAAATGGGATCTAATTAAACTAAAGAGCTTCTGCACAGCAAAAGAAACGATCAACAGAGTAAACAGACAACCTACAGAATGGAAGATAATTTTTGCAATCCATCCATCTGATAAATGTCTGATATCCACCCTCTATAAGGAACTTAAACGATTGTACAAGAAAAAAACAACACCATTAAAAAGTGGGCAAAGGACATGAACAGACACTTCTCAAAAGAAGACATACATGCACCCAACAAACATACGAAAAAAAAGCTTAAGATCACTGATCGTTAGAGAAATGTAAATCAAAACCACAATGAGATACCATCTCACACCAGTCAGAATAGTGATTATTAAAAAGTCAAAAAACAACAGATGCTGGTGAGGTTGTGGAGAAAAAGGAACACTTTTACACTGTTGGTGGGAGAGTAAATTAGTTCAGCCGTTGTGGAAGACAGTGTAGCGATTCCTCAAAGTCCCAGAGGCAGAAACACCATTTGACTCAGCAATCCCATTACTGGGTGTATACCCAGAGGAATATAAATGATTCTATTTTAAAGATACATGTACTTGTATGATCACTGCAGCACTATTCACAATAACAAAGACATGGAATTAGCTTCAATGCCCATCAATAATAGATTGGATAAAGAAAATCTGGTATAGATATACCGTGGAATACTATGCAGCCATAAAAAGGAACAAGAAAGATCATGTCCTTTGCAGGGACGTGGATGGAGCTGGAAGCCATTATCTTCAGCAAACTAATGCAGTAACAGACAACCAAATACCATGTGTTCTCATCATTCAGCTCGCGCTCACAAGTGCAAGCTGAATGATGAGAACACATGGACACATGATGGGAAACAACACACACACCGGGGCCTGTCAGAGGGTGGGAGGTAGGAGGAGGGAAAGCATCAGGAAGAACAACTAATGGATGCTGGGCTGAATACCCAGGTAATGGGATGATCTGCGCAGCAAACCACTGTAGCACACATTTACTTATGTAACAAACCTACACATCCCGCACATGTACTTAAAATAAAAGTTGGAAATAGAAAAAAAATTACAGAGCTGATCATGAATGCAAATGGTTTTGGGAGGGCTCACGTGTCCACTTAAAAACCTGCGGCAACACCACAAAGCCAAAAATGGATAATTACCACACAGAAAGAATTGCTGGAGAGATCGACATATCTGAGATGTCTGGGGACGGCGAGGCACAAAGAAGGGCAGAAGCTATCAGTATCAGCCACAGAGTGGGTGTCACCATGGTCCCCAGTGGCCTGTTCTGCAGAGGACACCAGCATTGCCAGTTAAGTAACTAAAAGCCATTGCCACCGCATACCTCCTGGAGAGAAAGCTGCTACTGTGCCCTCTAGAAAGCCATTGTTGTACCACCCCGGCTGGAGCCACCAACCCCTACAACCCTAAGCATCCCCATACTAGAGTCAAAGCCGCCCCACGTGTGTCCACACTCCAGTCCCAAGCTCTGTGGCTGCACCGTGCATACCTACACTCCAGGCACCAAAACCACCACCAGAGAAAGCGTGGTCATTCTGCACATCTGTGCTCCAGAGTTCAGTTCCATCACTGCTCCATGAGTGCCCACGTCTCAGACATCAGAACCACCTCCACAGTGAGCTAGCCTGCACTGAGGACCCTGGACTCATTGTCATTCCATGCATGCCAGTTTTATTTTTTGGTTTTTTTTTTTTTTTTTTTTTGAGACGGAGTCTCGCTCTGTCGCCCAGGCTGGAGTGGAATGGTGTGATCTCGGCTCACTGCAAGCTCCGCCTTGCCGGTGTCACGCCATTCTCCTGCCTCAGCCTCCAGAGTAGCTGGGACTACAGGCGCCCGCCACCACGCCCGGCTAATTTTTTGTATTTTCGGTAGAGATGGGGTTTCACCGTGTTAGCCAGGATGGTCTGGATCTCCTGATCTCGTGATCCGCCCGCCTCGGCCTCCCAAAGTGCTGGGATTACAGGCGTAAGCCACCGCGCCCGGCCTATTTTTTTGTTTTTGTTTGTTTGTTTTTTGAGACAGAGTCTCACTTTGTCACCCAGGCTAGAGTGCAGTGGTGCAATCTTGGCTCACCGCAACCTCCACCTCCCGGGTTCAAGAGATTCTCGTGCCTCAGGCCAGGCATCTTGGGCACTGATGCCACTGCCATTATTACATACAGGTATAAGTTAACCACAGCCATTTTTAGTCTCTTGTAGTCTACCAGTAGCTTTTTGTCTTACCCTAATGATTGCCTGAAAGCACTTGCCATCACCTACAGGCTATGGCACTTCATCTTAAAAAAAGAAGCACTACAGGCTGGATGCCATGGTCCATGCCTGTAATCTCAGCAGTTTGGGAGGCGGAGGTGGGATGGATCACCTGAGGTCAGGAGTTTGAGACCAACCTGGCCAACATGGTGAAACCCTGTCTCTACTAAAAATACAAAAATTAGCCAGGCGTGGTGGCACATGCCTGTAATTCCAGCTACTTGGGAGGCTGAGACAGGAGAATTGCTTGAGCCCAGGAGGCACAGGTTGAAGTAAGCCGAGATTGTGCCATTGCACTCCAGCCTGGGTGACAGAGCGAGACTCTATCTCAAAAAAAAAAAAAAAAAAAAAAAAAGCAGCAGCACTATCTCAGAGCTCAACTGAAAAGGATTGCACCTTTGGGGTACCAGCTTCTGATGGCATCACTTAAATTTGAGACTCTACCAGTAAACAGAGTCACAAATTCCAGAATTCTAGTTAAGAAGCAGATTGGTCCTGGAGACTGCTAAATTCAAGATAGAACAAGAATTAATTACACAGAAATGAGTGAGCTTATGAGTAATGACTTTGTTATTTGGACTCTTGCTGATGTTCCAATGTTCTACTTTTTGCATATGTAAGAAACCTCTTTTTTCTCTTGAGATAGCTATAACATAAAAATTTAATAGTCTATGCTTTTGTAAACGGAAGTGAAACATTTATACATATATCTTATTTTCCCTGCCTGGCTCCTCCAGAGTTTGAAAACCCTTATGTTGGGGTGATCAGACCCAACACCAGGTCATGGGGCC
The DNA here is from genome assembly GCF_028885625.2 of Pongo pygmaeus. Lineage (NCBI taxonomy): Eukaryota > Metazoa > Chordata > Mammalia > Primates > Hominidae > Pongo > Pongo pygmaeus. Next base: position 25,761,587 of record NC_072379.2, on the reverse strand, counting down.
GATGAAGTCCGGCAGAGTCAAAGGAATGAGAAAAAGACAGTTTGAGAGAGAAAGTGGGACGAGGGGTCCATCAGGAGTGTGGAGGCTGAGAACGCCCTGAGCCCTGGAAGCCCACGCTATTTGCTGGTGCTCAAAAAAAGAAACAGGTAGTGAGGATGTGGGGGTTGAAAGGAAACAGTGTATCAAGTGAATGATACATATGGCTGCTTGAGATAATGGGAGTGCTGGAAGCAAGGAGCCAGCAAGTCTAGCAGACCTGCAAGCCCTGCCTCAGCTTCTCTCCCAACACTCAGCTTTTCTCCCAACACCCTTATTTTCTTATTTTCATGGCCTTATAATTATTTGCATAGGTTCAATAAGAAACTATACTCATTGTTACCAGAGCGTAATTGGAACTTCAGTTATTCCTAAATTCGACTTTATGGAGCCAATGCTTACTAGCCCGGTTTCTGGGTTATAGGATTCAGAGCTGGGCAGACAGAATAATGCCCATCACCCCCAAAGATGATCACATCTAAATCCCTAGAACCTGTAAGTATCTTATCTTAACCTGGCAAAAGACAGTTTGCAGATATGAGGTTAAAGATCTTGAGCTGGGGAGATTATGATTAAGGTTAAAGATCTTGACTTGGGTAGCCTACACTGATGCCATTGTTAGCAGATCCAGGCAAGCCAATTCTTGGCCCACAGGTGGCTTGCTTCAGCACAGGCAGTGGCAGTGGTGGGCCAAGCAGATGGGCAGGTTCTCGGGCCCCTGAGCAGCATGCATGATGTTGGCAGTGGCAGTAGAGGGGGCAAGCCAACCCTTGAGCTCCCTGGCAGCAATCACTGGTGTTAGCTGCAGTGACAATGGGGTGGACGGGCCACTCCCTAGGCCCCCAGGTGGCATGTGAGAGTGAGTGCCCGCAATGGGAGTGGTGGCAGGGTAGGCAGGTCTGTCTTCAGTCCCCTGATAGGAGTGCACAGATGCCAGAGGGGGTAGGCATGGCAAGGCAATCCCCAGACCCTTGGAAAGTGCATTTGGCACTGGGGCGATGGCATCAGCTGTGGCATGCCATTCCTCAGCCCCCCCCCATGGTGCCCATGGGTGCAGGCTGTGGTGCATGGGGCGGTGTGATCCCCGGGCCCTGGGACTGCATGCTCCCGCACCATCAGCAGGCCGGCTGGGTCTTTTGTCAGACCTACTGATGGTGTGCACGTGTGCCCAGGGCAGCAGATGGGTGAGCAAACCCTATGTCATCCCCAAGGTGGTCTCCAGGTGGTGTGCTTGGGTGGCAACAGCTGCAGCAACAGTGGGCAAATAGAGCCTATCTTCTGAGCCTGGGATGGCATCTGTGCCTGCTGGTCCCAGGCTGTATGCTGTATGCTCTATGCAGTATGCAGCAGTTCTGTTGCAGAGGATCGGGGAGCAGGGTTGCTGTCAGTGGCGGCAGTCCTAGGCAGGTAACTCAGAGCACGTGCTTTAGCTGCCTGTGTCCCAAAGGCAGCCTCCCCCATTCCCTGAAGTATGACACTGTGTGGGCTACAGTGCTGGGGACCTGGCCGCAGGGTTGGGTCCAGCTGGTGTTACATCACTGCAGCCTTCCAGGAGGACATGAGGGGGATGTCAGTGGGGCTCCAGGAATGTGGAGACGCAGGAGTTTTTGGGCCCCGGGGCAGGATGCAGTCCGGCGGGTGCTTGCTCTCAAAATGGTGTCCTTGGAGGCTAGACGCAGTGGCCCACGCCTGTAATCCCAGCACTTTGGGAGGCCAAGGCGGGTGGATCACTTGAGGTCAGGAGTTCGAGGCCAGCCTGTCCAACATGGTGAAACTCTGACTCTACTAAAAAAAAATACAAAATTAGCCAGGCATGGTGGCAGGAGCCTGTAATCCCAGCTACTCAAGAGGCTAAGGCAGGAGAATCGCTTAAACCGAATAGGTGGAGATTGCAGTGAGCCGAGATTGTACCACTGCACTTCAAGTGGGTGACAGAGTGAGACTCTGTCTTAAAAAAAACAAAAAAATACTGTTCAGTAGTTTTGGGTTTTTTGGGGGAGCGTTGGGGGGTTTGAGACAAGTCTTACTGGGATTATAGGCACAGACCACCATGCCCAGCTAATTTTTATATTTTTAGTAGCAACAGGGTCTCATCGTGTTGACCAGGGCTGGTTTCAAACTCCTGGGCTAAGGCAATCCTCCTCTCTTGGCCTCCCATCGTGCTGAAATTACAGGCATGAGCCACCGCATCTGGCCTCTGTTTAGTACTTTTAATTAACATGCAATTACTATATAACCCAGAAATTACATTCCTAGCTATCTATTTAATGTAAATGAAAGCATATGTCTACAAAAAGACTTATATAAGAATGTTAATAGCATCTTTATCAAAATAGCCTAAAACTATAAACAACATGCCCAAGAAGAGGGTGATAAACAATCTGTGGTGTATTTATTCAAAGAATACTAGTCAGCAATGGAGAAGGAGTTACTTATATATGAAACAGTGGATGAATCTCGAAGTCAAGATACTGAGTAGAAAAAGCCAGACACAAAATTGTCTGTACTATTTGATTTCATTCATGTGAAACTTCAGAAAAGGCAAAGCTATTCCACGGCAAGAGGAATTTGAACACCGTTTGCCATTAAGATGAGAAGGCTGACTTGAAAGGGGCCTGAAGAATCTTTCTGGATTTAAATGCTGGTAAAAGCTCATTAAAATCCCTGCATTTTCCTGTGTACGTTATATGTTGATTTTAAAAATAATGTTACACAAAGATAAAGCATAAGTTGCCCAACAAATTACTTCTCAGAAACCCAACAGTGCTTTTTGTAATCGGTTTCTTTTTTTTCTTTCTTTTTTTTTTTTTTTGAGATGGAGTTTCACTCTTTTTGCCCAGGCTGGAGTGCAGTGGCACAATCTCGGCTCACTGCAACCTCCACCTCCTGCGTTCAAGCAGTTCTCCTGCCTTAACCTCTCAGGTTTTTCTTTCACATTTTCAAATGAAGATGAAGAGACCACTGAAAAACAGACTAGAAATACACCTGTCTGTGGATAACTCAGTAGTAGTAATCTGTCATAATCCTCCTGCCCTGCAGTATCAAAAAGCCCAAGAGTATATGGTTCTCCACCAATGATAACTGTGACTGCATAATTGTCAAAAACAGTCGGTACATATTCCGATGGAAATTTGTTTGTTGTGTAGGATATCTGGAGACATGTTTTACCAACAGCACCATCACCACAACAACACACTAATTGTCTGCATTGCTGAAATAGTTTTGTATCCACTTTAAATATTTCAAATCTGATGTTGACCTCAGCTTCTCCACGAGAGCGTTGGCAGCACTCCCTAATTTTAAAGCTTTCTACAAAGCTACAGTAATCAAAACTGTGTGGCAGTGGCATATCAAAGGACAATATCAAGAAGGTGAAAAGGCAACTTACAGAATGGGTGAAAATATTTTCAAATTGTATATGCAATAAAGGTATGATATCCAAAATGTATAAATAACTCCTACAACTCAACAGCAAAAAGGAAAAATAACTAAAATGGATGAAGGACTTGAACAGACATTTTTCCAAAGAAAATATACAAACAGGAAATAAGATGCAAAGATATTCAATATTATTAGGAAACTCAAGTCAAAACCACAACTTTATACTTACTAGGATGGCTACTGAAAAGCCAAAAACAGAATATAAGTTGTGGCAAGGTGGTGAAACTGGAACACATACATTGCTGGTGGGGGTTGCGGCTGCTCTGAAAAACAGTGTGGTCATTCCTCAAAAGGCAAACAGGCCGGTTGCAGTGGTTCAAACTGTCATCCCAGCATTTTGGGAAGCTGAGGTGAAAAAGTTAATTTTATTAAAGATTGTCCCCATTTTAAAAAACACACAAAGTTTCAAAAGTAAGAAACTAAACTCGTTATGGTTTATCTAGATATTAGTTTTTATAAAAATCATTTTAATTTTTCTATTACAGTCCTGGAGCAGAACAATTCTTCCCTGAATACAAGAACCCAGAAAGGTACATTTTTATTTTCAACGTTCTGATATTAGTACAATTTGGACCCAAAAGTAATATGGTTATTCTGAACTTTTCATAACATAAATAACAAAATCATTGTAGAGAACGTGTGTTTTGTGTGTGTGTGTGTAATCTTGCTTGCTGGGACCCAAACTGATCTCAGAGATGACCCCTCTACTATTGAGAAACTTTCCAAGAACAAACAGAAGCCTATCACTCCAGAGACTGCTGAAAAGCTGGCCCATGACCTGAAGGCTGTCAAGTATGTAGAGTGTTCTGCACTCACACAGAAAGGCCTAAAGAATGTATTTGACGAAGCAATATTGGCTGCGCTGGAGCCTCCAGAATCGAAGAAGAGCCACAGGTGTGTGCTGCTATGAACATCTCTCCAGAGCCATTTCTGCATAGCTGGTGTCAGCATCATACTAAAAGCAATGTTTAAATCAAACTAAAGATTAAACAGTAAAATTCATTTTTGCAATAATGACAAATGCCCTGCACCTACCCACATGCACTCATGTGAGACAAGGCCCATACATATGGCCCCCCTTCCCCCTCCCAGGACTAGTTAATTTTGAGTAATAGTGTATTGTCAGAAAAGTGATTAGTACTAGTTTTTGTTTTGTTTCAAAAAAATTTTTTGTTGTTTTTTAAAAGCAAGGCATGGGCCGGGCGCAGTGGCTCACACCTGTAATCCCAGCAGTTTGGGAGGCTGAGGTGGGCAGATCATAAGGTCAGGAGGTTGAGACCATTCTGGCTAACACGGTGAAATCCCGTCTCTGCTAAAAATACAAAACATTAGCTGGGCGTGGTGTCGGGCGCCTGTAGTCCCAGCTACTCGGGAGACTGAGGCAGGAGAATCACTTGAACCCTGGAGGTGGAGGTTACAGTGAGCCAAGATTGCACCATTGCACTCCAGCCTGGGTGACAGAGCAAGACTGTTTCAAACAAAAAAAAACAGCAAGACATGCTTGTGGATGACTCTGTAGCAAACTAATTGCAATTGTTGAAGCTGCTCCCTGGTTCCACTCTGGAGTGTAATCTGGCACATCTTAGTGTTGTTGGTTTTTTTCTCCTCTTTTGGGGGGAGTGTGTGTGGGGTTTGTTTCTCAGTCTTGTTTTTTTAATTCACTAACTAGTGGATAGCCCTTAAATGGAGGAGAACAGAATGATTCCACATTCCACTTCCTAGATCTAGTTGACAAAACATGTCCCCCATCTGGCGCTCCTAGGAAGGAGTATAGTAAATGCCTCACTTAATAACATACTCCTTTTTGGAAGTTGCCTTTTCTCTCCACCCTGGAGTAGATCTAGTATTTGATGAAACTCATGAAAGTGGGTGGAGCCTGTCTTGCCCGTCCTCTTTTCTAGGACGCACTGTATGTGACTGACTTTCAAGGACATTTGTTTGCCATTTGCTGGTTTTTTGGGGAAGTTAATTTCTAACTTCTTTCACTAATAAATGAAGAAAAGTATTGCACCTTTGAAATACACCGAATGAATTGAGTTTGTAATTAAAAATTTTTTTCCTGTCAGTCATTGTCTTCTATGCTTAGCATAGATTTGCAACTCAGTAGTATATGGTGTTCCTAGAATGCAGCTGAAGAACTGGTATGTAGAGGAAATATAAGGGGTGGGTGGTGCTAGAAGACAGACATCTGTGGAATGATTCACATCCTCTCAGGTTAGGAGGATGGAGGCCTGCTTCATTAAGAAGCTGGGCGTAGGGTGGGGGTGAGGAGAACACTTAACAACATGGGGGCCAGTCTGGGGAATCCTCTTATTTCTGTTTTGCATATGAGGAACCCTAGAGCAGCCAGATGAGGCTCTCTAGTTTAATAAAAATCATGGAAAGCCTCTTTTTTTTTTTTTTTTTTGACACGGAGTCTTGCACTGTCGCCCAGGCTGGAGTGCAGTGGCACGATCTCAGCTCACTGCAAGCTCTGCCTCCTGGGTCCACGCTATTCTCCTGCCTCAACCTCCCGAGTAGCTGGGACTACAGGCATGCGCCACCACGCCTGACTAATTTTGTATTTTTAGTAGAGACGGGGTTTCTCCACGTTGGTCAGGATGGTCTCAAACTTCTGACCTCAGGTGATCCACCCACCTCGGCCTCCCAGAAGTGCTGGAATTACAGGCATGAGCCACCGCGCCCAGCCGGAAAGAGTCTTATGAAGACTCTCCATAAGTATTAATAGGGATTTTAGCAGCTTATTTTGGTTGCAGTTTCTAATTTTTAAAAATGTTGAAGTAATCTTTTCCACCTTCCCAATCCTAATTCTTGTAGGTTCATTATTGTTGAACCAATGCTTTCTCATGTCTCAATTCTTTGTGTATGCATTCTTTTCAGATGTATTAAACAAACAAAAACCCTTCAAAAAAAAAAAAGCAAGCTTTGAAATGGGAAGTGTGATTCCTCTGACTTTGTAATTCTTTACAAGCTTTTGGCAATTTGGAGCCCTTTATAATTATTCCATATGGATGTAGACTTTGTCTTATTTATTCCTGCCTAAAAGGCTGTTGGGATATTGATTGGAATTATGTTGAATCTATAGATCACTTTGAGTAATCTTGACATGTTAACAATACTGAGTCTTCCTACCCATGACATGATGTCTTTCTGTTTATTTAGCCCTTCTTTAATTTATTTTAGCCACGTTGTGTTCTTTTTAGTGTATAAGCCATTCACGTCAAATTTATCCTATGTATTTTATTTTATTTATATTTATTTATTTATTTTTGAGATGGAGTCTCACTCTGTCACCTAGGCTGGAGTGCAGTGGCGCAATCTTGGCTCACTGCAACCTCTGCCTCCGAGGTTCAAACGATTCTCATGCCTCACTCTCTCAAGTAGCTGGGACTACAAGCACACACCACCACGCCCGGCTAATTTTTGTATTTTTAGTGGAGACGGGGTTTCACTATGTTGGCCAGGCTGGTCTTGAACTCCTGACGTCAGGTGATCTGCCCGCTTCGGCCTCCTGAAGTGCTGGGATTACAGGGGTGAGCCACCGCTCCCAGCCTGTATTTTACTTTTTAGATGCTATGGTAAATGGAATTACTTTCTTTTTTGTTTATTTATTTCAATTGTATGGAAACATAATAGTATTTTTGTGCATATGTTAATCTTGCATCCTGCAACTTTGCTGAATTCATTTATTAGCTCTAGTAATCTTTTTCATGGATTCTTTTGGATTTGCTATATATTTGGGATATGTATTCTCATCTGCAAATAAATATAGTTTGACTACTTCCTCTCCAGTGTTGATACTTTTCATTTTTTTTTAATTGTCTAATTGTTCTTGTTGGAACTTCTAGTAGAATATTGAATAGCAGTAGTAAAACAGGGCATTAAAAACCTTCCAACAAAGTCAAGTCCACGAAAAAATGGCTTCACTGGTGAATTCTACCAAACATTTCAAAAAGAATTAATAGCAATCCTTCTCACACTCTCCAAAAGGGAAAGAGGAAAAAACAATTCCTAACTCATTCTGTGAGGCCAGTATTATCCAAATATTAAAGCCAAATAAAAACATCATAAGAGGCTAGGCATGGTGGCTCACACCTGTAATTCCAGCACTTTGAGAGGCTGAGGTGGGAGAATTGCTTGAGCCCGGGAGTTTGACCAGTCTGGGCAACACAGTGAGACTGCATCTCTACAAAAAATAAAAAAATTAGCTCGGTGTGGTGATATATGCCTGTAGACCCAGCTACTCAGGAGGCCGAGATGGGAGAATAGCTTGAGCCCAGGAGGTTGAGGCTTCAGTGAGCCATGATCGTGCCATTGCACTCCAGCCTGGGTGACAGAGCAAGACCCTGTCCTCTGCTACCAAAAAAATAGTGTTTTGTTTTTAATTGTTTTAATGTTTTAATTGCATATATTTGCAAATTTTTCAGTTTTCATATGCTTATTGATATCTGGCATCACTCCATTATGATCATAAAAGATGCTTTGTATAATTCAGTATTTTTAAAATGCATTAAGGTGTGTTTTATGACCCAACATACGGTCTATTCTGAAGAATGTCACCCTTTCCCCCAAATGTTTTTTTTGTTTGTTTAGTTTTTTTTTTTTTTTTTTTTTTGAGAGACTGAATCTCACTCTGTCGCCCAGGCTGAAGTACAGTGGTGCAGTCTCAGCAGTCTCAGCTCACTGCAACCTCTGCCTCATGGGTTCAAGTGATTCTCCTGCCTCAGCCTCCCAAGTAGCTGGGATTACAGGCGCATACCACCACGCTAATTTTTGTATATGTTTTAGTAGAGACGGGGTTTCTCCATGTTGGCCAGGCTGGTCTCGAACTCCTGACCTCATGATTCACCCGCCTTGGCCTCCCAAAGTGCTGGGATTACAGGTGTGAGCCACTGCGTCCGACCTTTTTTTTTTGGAGACAAGAGTCTCATCTCACTCTGTTGCCCAGGCTGGAGTGCAGTGGCTCCATCTTGGCTCACTGCAACCTCCCCCTCCCAGGTTCAAGCGATTCTCCTGCCTCAGCCTTCTGAGTAGCTGGGACTACAGGCATGTGTCACCACGCCCGGCTACTTTTTGTATTCTTGTAGAGATAGGGTTTTACTATATGTTGGCCAGGCTGGTCTTGAACTCATGACTTCAAGTGATCCGCTCACCTCAGCCTCCCACAGTGTTGGGATTACAGGTCTGAGCCACTGAATCCAGCTTCAATACCTATTTGGCAGTGGCCAGGCCAGAACCTGTCACTTCCAAGCCCAAGAATGCTCACTGACTCTTCCCTGTGAAGAAGCAAACCCTGGCTCTTGGATGTGGTGCTCTGGGTCTGACACCTCAGCTCTCTTGTGATGCCCCTGCTCCCTGTCACTCACCCTCCCAGGAATACCTGCTGTGCTTTTTGGTCACTTGCGAGGTCCTATATGATAAGTTTACCTCTCCCTGTATCCCCTAAACAGAACACTCACCCCTTTGCTTGCTGAAATCCCAGCCAAATAGAGCACAGGCATAGATTAGAAGTCCTTCTTTCCAGGAAACCTTTCCTAACTCCTGTTAATTCATACTTTGTCTTCTTTCTTTTTTTTTTTTTTTTTCTTTTTTTGGAGACAGGGTCTCACTCCGACACCCAGGCTGGAGTGCAATGATGCGATCTCGGCTCACTGCACCCTCTGCCTTCCAGGTTCAAGCGATTCTCCCACCTCAGCCTCCCAAATAGCTGGGATTACAAGCATGTGCCGCCACGCCCTACTTTTGTATTTTTAGTAGAGTTGGGGTTTCACCACGTTGGCCAGGCTGGTCTCAACTCCTGACCTCAGGTGATCCGCCCGCCTCGGCCTCCAAAAGTGCTGGGATTACAGATGTGAGCCGCCATGCCCAGCCTGGTCTTCCTTCTTCCTGCTGCAATGAAACTTGATTTATGCTGATGCATTACCCTCAAGGCCCACAGAACTGCACCTGGGTGTGTGTATGCTGCACGATGTGGAAAAGGCAGGGGCCCACAAGAGAATGGTCACCCTTTACACACCACACACACACACATTGACTGATACATAAATACAAACAGCACACCACTGATGATGCACATTCCCCCAATGCACCACACAACTATACACCCTACACACACACTCACATGCTTAGTGCACATGCTCCTCTCCACACAGACCATACACACCATCAGTCACACATCCACCCCACCACACACAAAAACACATGCATGTGCACATGCACACACTCACCACAGAGGACACATACCACACAGCGACTCACACCACCCCACGTGCACACGAAAAGACAAATCACACATCACTGTGGGCATGGGTTGCCTCAATACACTACACAGTCACACTAACCATCCCCCAAATACAGACAGACAGACACACACACGGAGAGCAGATGTTTGTCACACACAGACCACTAGTGACACATACAAACACACCCACCCTGCTGAGGGCAGATGCCCCAACACACTCACACACACGCATACAGAGTGGGCTCTGGGCACTTCCTCAGCCTTGGCCTCTCCAAACCCACAAAGGTTGTCTTTGCATCCTATGTTCTCCAACCCAGGTTCTGGCCCGGGCAGGGCTCCTCAGGCTACTTTAGTCCGTCTCACCTCCAAACCCCAAATTCTGGCCTGAGACATGTCCCACTAAGCTCAGGCAACTGGATTGGGCTGCACTCACAAAGTCAGTCTAGGAACTAAATTTCCAGATGGTACTCTGTTTTGCTGAGTAAGATATTCATGGTTGCCAGAACTAAAACTTTTCCTCACAATAGATAGTGATGCCCTCCTTCTCCACTCTCCTCCCTAGCAGTGAGCAGCAGGGAGGAGGGTGGAGAAGCTCTCTTTTGATGAGCTTCTCTCATCAAAAGAGAAGCTAACGGGCCACGCACGGTGGCTTACGCCTGTAATCCCAGCACTTTAAGAGCCCAAGGCAGGAGGATCACTTGAGGCTAGGAGTTTGAGACCAGCCTGGGCAACATAGCAAGGCTCCATCTCTACAAAAAACTTAAAAATCAACCAGGCGTGGTGCATACCTCCAGCTACTTAGGAGAATGAGGAGGGAGGATTGTTTGAGCCAAGGAAGTCAAGGCGGCAGTGAGCTATGATGACACCACTGCACTTCAGCCTGGGCAACAGAGGGAGATCCTGTCTCAAAAAAAACTGTCATTTTTTTCTGGGAGACTGAACAGTTTCCGGTCACACACCACATGAGTCCTAAGATGAGGTACAAGGGGAGCCAAGAGCCTCCTTCCAACATATCCCACAATGAGTCTCCCCCTCCATGTCATTTATCCTGGTGGATCTTTGGCAAGGAATAAGAACAATGAACTTCAAGTTACTTGAGTGAGCAAAATCCCATGGAAGTTAAAATATAATTCACTTTGTCTTTCATTAAAAAGTATCATGTCAATTTGTGTGTGTGTGTGTGTGTGTGTGTGTGTGTGACTTTTTTGAAGATAGAGTTTTCTCTTGTTGCCCAGGCTAGAGTGCAGTAGTGCAATCTCGGCTCACTGCGACATCTGCCTCCCGGGTTCAAGCAACTCTTGTGCCTTAGCCTCCTGAGTAGCTGGGATTACAGGCGCCCACCACCACACCAAGGTAATTTTTGTATTTTAAGTAGAGATGAGGTTTCACCATGTTGGCCAGGCTGATCTTGAACTCCTGAGCTCAAGCAATTTGCCCGCCTTAGCCTCCCAAAGTGCTAGGATTACAGGTGTGGGTCATCACACCTGGTCAGGCAAGAATATTTTTAAAGAAGTTAAGAAAACCCTAATTTAGTATTAGGTTGGTACAAAAGTAATTGTGGTTTTTGCCATTACTTTTAATGCCAAAAACTACAATTGCTTTTACATCAACCTTATATAACCTTATCTTAGTCGGTTTGCAGAAATTTGCAGTGGCTATATTTTCCAAGCTCAATCTATAGTTCTGGTAGTTCTGGTAGCATTTTTGGACCTCTATGCAAATGCAAAGCACATTTCTATATTTCAATATCCCTGTAACTGTGCAGTTGAGGAGTTCCCACCTAACCTTCAATTGGAAGTGATTAATCTGCCATATAATGACATGCTAAAATGCAAATTTCAAGAGAATATAACAGAACTCTATTCTTCCAAGCAATGAATATGCTCAAGTTAAATCATATGTTTATGGATGATATCAGTGTTTGGCAGTACGTATCTATCTTAAAGACATTTTCAAAGATGAAATATGTAAAATCTCATTATAACTGGTATAAACAGATGTACACAATTTTGATGCTGAAGAACACTAACTCTGGGGCCTAGCACAGTGCTCACGTCTGTAATCCCAGCACCTTGGGGGGCCTGAGGAGTAAGAATCCCTTGAGCCCAGGAGTTCAAGACCGGCCTGGACAACATAGCGAGATCCCCCTCTCTACAAAAAGTTTTAAAAATTAGCGGGGTGCAGTGGCTCAGGGCTGCTGTAGTCCTCGCTACTGGGGAGGCTGAGGTGGGAGGATGCTTGAGCCCAGGAGTTTGAAGCTGCACTGAGCCATGATGGCACCATTGCCCTCCAGCCTGGGTGACAGAACAAGGCCCTGTCTGAAAAACAAAACAAAATAAAACAAAAAAAACTAACTAACTCTGAACTCCAATTAAGCAAAATGTTATGCCTAAAAAAATTCCATTCTTTGGCCGGGCGCGATGGCTCAAGCCTGTAATCCCAGCACTTTGGGAGGCCGAGGCGGGAGGATCACGAGGTCAGGAAATCGAGACCATCCTGGCTAACACAGTGAAACCCTGTCTCTACTAAAAATAAAAATAAAAATAAAAATTAGCTGGGCGTGGTGGGGGCCGCCTGTAGTCCCAGCTACTTGGGAGGCTGAGGCAGGAGAATGGCATGAACCCGGGAGGCGGAGCTTGCAGTGAGCGGAGATCGCACCACTGCACTCCAGCCTGGGCGACAGAGCAAGACTCCGTCTCAAAAAAAAAAATAAATAAATAAAATAAAATTCCATTCTTTGCATGAGTAGCATATACTATATAATGATATCATTATTATATATTTTTTTTGAGATGGAGTCTCACTCTGTTGCCCAGGCTGGAGTGCAATGATGTGATCTCCGCTCACTGCAACCTCCTCGTCCCGAATTTAAGCGATTCTCCTGCCTCAGCCTCCCGAATAGCTGGGATTACAGGCGCCCGTCACCACGCCCAGCTAATATTTGTATGTTTATGAGAGACGGGGGTTTCACCATGTTGGCCAGGCTGGTCTCAAACTCCTGACCTCAGGTAATCCACCAGCCTCAGGCTCCCAAAGTGCTGGGATTACACGCGTGAGCCACCGCGCCCGGCCAATAACATCATCATCATTATATTTTGAGTTTCATCAATATGAAATTGATGGGAAGGAGGGGTGGTTCCACGACTGAGAGGAAGGCCTGTGTCGTCACCATGGAGACGGACAGTCCAACGCTTCTGATTGGCAGGGACGAAAGGACGGGTCCTCGGCCCGTCCCCCTCGGCCCTCTCGGACCAGAAAATTCTGGGAAGGCTCGAGGTCGCGGCCCCCGGAGTCCGCATAGCCCGGATGAAAAGCAGACCCGGGGAAGCTGGTGAGAGTCAGGAGCCCCGGCGATGAGGGTTGCGATGAGGGAAGCAGGCTCGGAGCGCCGCCGGCGCATGCGTATTGTGGATCTGAGGCCAGCGCCTTGCGCCGCCATTGCGGGGAGGCTGTTCTCAGAGGAGGCCTGGCGCGCCGGTGGCTGGACCGGCCCCAGGAGCCCAGTCACCGGGCGTCATTGGCTTAGGCGACGGGGCCCTCGGCACCTTCTCCCGCCCGGGTCCACCCCGGCGGCGGCGGCGGCGGCGTCAGGGGGCGGAGCCTCCCGGAGCGCCTTTTGTCTGCGGAGGTGAGTGCGCGCCGGGAGGCAGGAGGCGGGAGGCAAGAGGTGGGAGGCGGGAGGCAAGAGGTGGGAGGCAGGAGGCGGGGGAGGGGCGGCCGCTGTCCCCACTGTCCCGGGGTTCCTGTCACCCGCCCCGTGTCCCTTTCGGATTTTTGGTCTTTTATAGGAAGGTCTTACCCGTTCCAATATTATAAACACATTGTCCTCTACTATCTGGGAATGACTCTGAGGCTGAAAAAAAATTTGCAGTTTATTTTTGGGCAAGCGTCCATAGGTGTCATTTTGGGGGAAAGTTTTTCCTCATCTCAGGATTATGCAAACGTTCGCCTTTATTTTCTTATAATACGTTTAAAGAATTTTTAAAATATTTTCTTTTTCTCCTTTTTATCTGTATTTCATTGAGTATGATATTTGTGGTAAGGGGTTAGGTAGGGATTTACCTTTTTCTCTCATTGCCTTGCCGTTATCCGTTGAGTCACTTTTCCACGGAATTGCAGTGACACTTTTATTACATTTTGCAGGCGTGTATATACTCAGATGTGTTTCTGTTTATTTATGTTTTTGTTTTGAGACAGGATCTCACTTTATCACCCAGGCTGCAGTGCGGTGGCACGATCATGGCACACGGCAGCCTCAAACGCCTGGGCTCAAGAACTCCTCCTTCCTCAGCCTCCCCAGTAGCTGGGACCACAGGTGCGCACCACCACGCGCGGCTTTTTGTTGTTGTTGTTGTTGTTGTTAGCGACCAGGTCTCACCATGTTTCCCAGGCTGGTCTCGAACTCCTGGGCGCAAGTGATCCTCCCGCCTTGGCCTCTCAAAGTGCTGGGATTACAGGCATGAGCCACGGCGTTCGGCCAACTGTTTCTAGATTCTGTCACTGCCCTGACAGTTTCTGCACTGAATATATATACATACATACATGCGTACATACATACATAGATTTTTTTTCATTTAAAATGTTCAGGCCGGTTGCGGTCCTGTAATCGCAGCACTTTGGGAGGCAGAGGCAGGAGGATGACTTGAGCTCATGAGTTCGAGACCAGCCTGGGAACCATGGCAAGACCCTGTTGCTGCAAAAAAAGCTAGAAAAATTAACCGGACTTGGTGGTGTGTGCCTGTAGTCCCCAGCTACTCAGGAGGCTGAGGTGGGAAGATGGCTTTGGCCCAGGAGATGAAGGTTGCAGTGAGCCAGTCACTGCACTCCAGCCTGGGCGACAGAACCAGACCTTGTCTCAAAAAATAAAATAAATGTTTTAAGCAAATCCCCCTTAATTATGTCCTTTCATATAATGATTTTTTTTTTTTTGAGACGGAGTTTCGCGCCTGTTGCCCAGGCTGGAGTGCAATGGTGTGATCTCCGCTCACCGCAACCTCTGCCTCCTGGGTTCAAGTGATTCTCCTGTCTCAGCTTCCCGATTAGCTGGGATTACGGGCACATGCCACCACACCTGGCTCATTTTTGTATTTTTAGTAGAGACGGAGTTTCATCATATTGGTCAGGCTGGTCTCAAACTCCTGACCTCAGGTGATCCGCCCACCTCGGCCTCCCAAAGTGCTGGGATTACAGGCGTGAGCCATGGTTCCCGGCCTGATCTATTTCTTTTAACTGAAATTGTGAGGCATTTAAAAGATACAGAAAAGTTAAAAAAAAGATAATTTTTTAAAAGGCAGGTTGGAACACTTAGTAGGTTGTAGCAATTAGTACGTTCTAAATAGATAGTTATTCAGTGATGAATATTGGTGGAAAGTCACTCTGTTGCTGAAAACTTGCGGATCCCTGCCGCCATCAGGAAGATGTTCTAGTTCCTTAGCGATGCCCTCAAAGCCCTTTATGATCTTGATATTGCATCTGGCTTTGCCTTACACCCATGCACTTTTTTTTCCCCAAAAAAAAGCAGTTTAATTTGAGAGCAGATTTGTATGTGAATTTCATTAGAAAAGAGGACTATATAAATCTGTATGAGCTATAGTTCCTGTAACATGTTGGTGTCATTTTCAACTGATTGGAAATGTCAGCTGTTAAGACCATGCTTTTAATTTTACCTTAGAGTATGCATCTTTGGTGACTGTCATAGCCTGCTCAGTCTGCTATACAATACTGCAGACTGAGTGCAAACAACAGAAATGTGGTATCTCACAGTTCTAGAGGTGGGAAGTTCAAAATCAAAGTGCCTGCCCTGTTGGTTTCCAGTGAACCTCTTTTCTTGGCTTGCAGAAGGGACTGGCTTCTCTCTGTGTCCTCTTCTGCTGGCCTTTGCACTGGGTGCATGCACTCCTGGTGCCTCTTCCTCTTATGAGGACACTACTGCTATTGGATTAAGACCCCACCTTTATGACCTTATTTAACTTTAATTACAGGCCCAGCACAGTGGCTCAACCTATAATCCCAGCACTTTGGGAGGCCGAGGCAGGTGGATCACCTGAGGTCAGGAGTTCTAGACCAACCTGGCCAACATGGTGAAACCCCATCTCTACTAAAAATACAAAAATTAGCCGAGTGTGGTGGTGGGTGCCTATAATGCCAGCAACTTGGGAAGCTGAGGCAGGAGAATTGCTTGAACCCGGGAGGCGGAGGTTGCAGTGAGCCGAGATCACACCATTGCACTCCAGTCTGGGCAAGAGAGAGAGACTCTGTCTCCAAAAAAAAAAAAAAAAATTACAACCTTTAAGGCCCTATTTCCAAATAAAGTCACATTGGGGGTTAGGACTTCAACATATTAATTTGTGGGTGTGGAATATAATTTAGTCCATAACAGTTACAATATCAAAATGAAGATTAAAACTGCCTCAATTAAATCATTATTACAAGAAAAAAAAGTATCCCTTAAAAGAATTCTATATAAAGATATAAGAAGAATTATCCTGGTATCACAGATACACAGGAGAATCAAATATTAAGGAGAGGCTGGATGTGGTAGCTTATGCCTGTAATCCCAGCACTTTGGGAGGCCGAGGTGGATGGATCATTTGAGGTCAGGAGTTTGAGACCAGCCTGGGCAACATGGTGAAACCCCATCTCTTCTAAAAATACAAATATTAGCTGGGCATGGTGGCACGTGCCTGAGGCAGGAGAATTGTGCTTGAACCCTGGAGGCAGAGGTTGCAGTGAGCCTGGATTGTGCCACGGCACTCTAGCCTGGACAACAGAGTGAGACTCTGTCTCAAAAAAAAAAAAAAAAAAATTAAGGAGTGTGCCTACTCCCACACATGCTTGGAACAATTCCTAGCATAGATTAAGGTTTTAAACTGTTAAGTTTTGAATGAACACTAAATGAAAAAGTTACTATTTGATTAGTTCATCAGCAAATAAATGTGGACAGTTAGAAGTTTATATACAGGAACTAAGGATTCAGTTTCAACTTTCTAATATAAATATGAATGAAATTAAAGCTCAGTCTAAATACCTTTCCAAAGTCACATGGTTATTTAATAGAAAAATTGTGTCTACATTTACGCCTGCAAAATGTAATTTTTATTTCACCCACACTAGTTCATGATATATAATGGTTTGCAGGAACAAAAGTATAATGTGACTTGCAAGGCAAAGTATGAAAATAGAAATCAGGAGAGAAAAAAGATTAAGAGAAATGATGTCCACTTATTTAATAGAAAAAAAATTAAATTATAGAAAAAAATTGTGTCGAGACCAGCCTGGGAAACATGGTGAGACCTGGTTGCTAACAACAACAACAACAACAACAAAAAGTCGCACGTGGTGGTGTGCACCTGTAGTCCCAGCTACTGGGGAGGCTGAGGAAGGAGGAGTTCTTGAGCCCAGGCGTTTGAGGCTGCCGTGTGCCATGATCGTGCCACTGCACTACAGCCTGGGTGATAAAGTGAGATCCTGTCTCAAAACAAAAACATAAATAAACAGAAACACATCTGAGTATATACACGCCTGCAAAATGTAATTTTTATTTCACCCGCACTAGTTCATGATATATAATGGTTTGCAGGAACAAAAGTATAATCTGACTTGCAAGGCAAAGTATGAAAATAGAAATCAGGAAAGAAAAAAGATTAAGAGAAATGATGTCCACTTATTTAATAGAAAAATAATTAAATCATAGAAAAAAAGTAAATCTCAACTAAGATGGACTGTCATCTATGAATCTAAAGTGGGAAGTAGTAAACCCCTGTTTATAAAAATCACAAGTGGCTGGGTGCAATGGCTCATGCCTGTAATCTCAGCACTTTGGGAGGCTGAGGTGGATGGATCATGAGGTCAAGAGATCGAGACCATCCTGGCCAACACAGTGAAACCCCGTCTCTACTAAAAATACAAAAAGTTAGCCGGGCGTGGTGTCGCGCGACTGTAGTTCAGCTACTTGGGAGGCTGAGGCAGGAGAATCGCTTGAATCTGGGAGGTGGAGGTTGCAGTGAGCCAAGATCGCGCCACTGCACTCCAGCCTGGGCGACAGAGCGAGACTCCGTATCAAAAAAGAAAAATATCAGCAACAGAAAAGCACATAGATAGAGCAAGCTCCAAGGTCCAGGAGAGACCAGGTGCAGGCTTACCATTGTCCTCGCTCTCTGTGGAATTTTACAGATAACATTTAAATCTCCCAGGAACAGGTTGGGCGCTCATGCCTGTAATCCCAGCACTTTGGGAGGCCGAGGCAGGTGGATCACTTGAGGTCAGGAGTTCAAGACCAGCCTGACCAACATGGAGAAACCCCGTCTCTACTAAAAATACAAAATTAGCCGAGTGTGGTGGCGCATGCCTGTAATCCCAGCTACTCAGGAGGCTGAGGCAGAAGAATCGCTTGAACCCAGGAGGCATGGGTTGCGGTGAGCCGAGATCACGCCATTGCACTTCAGCCTGGGCAACAAAAGCGAAACTGTGTCTCAAAAAAATAAATAAATAAAAATTAAAAAGGCCGGGCATGGTGACTCACGCCTGTAATCCCAGCACTTTGAGAGGCCAAGGCAGGCGGATCACGAGGTCAGGAGATCGAGACCATCCTGGCTAACACAGTGAAACCCCGTCTCTACTAAAACTACAGAAAAATTAGCCGGGCGTGGTGGCAGGCGCCTGTAGTCCCAGCTACTCGGGAGGCAGGAGAATGGAGTGAACCCGGGAGGTGGAGCTTGCAGTGAGCCGAGATCGTGCCACTGCACTCCATCCAGCCTAGGCAACAGAGCGAGACTCCATCTCGGGGAAAAAAAAAAAAAAAAAAAAGAGGCCAGGCATGGTGGCTTATGCCTGTAATCCCAGCGCTTTGGGAGGCCGAGGCGGGTTGATCACAAGGTCAGGAGTTCAAGACCAGCCTGGCCAAGATGGCAAAACCCCATCTCTACTAAAAATACAAAAAATTTGCCAGGTGTGGTGGCAGGCACCTGTAATCCCAGCTACTCAGGAGGCTGAGATGGAGAAATGCTTGAACCCAGGAGGCAGAGGTTGCAGTGAGCTAAGATGGCGCCACTGCACTCCAGCCTGGGCGACAGAGCGAGACTCCATCTCAAAAATTAAAAAATAAAAAAATCGAACTACCATGTGATCCAGCAGTCCCACTTCTGAGTAGATATTCTTTTTTTGTTTGTTTGTTTTGAGACAGAGTCTCATTCAATCAGCCAGGTTGGAGTGCAATGGCACGATCTCAGCTCACTGCAACCTCTGTCTCCCAGGTTCAAGTGATTCTTGTGCCTCAGCCTCTCGAGCAGCTGGAATTGCAGACATGCCCCACACCACACCTGGCCAATTTTTGTATGTATAGTAGAGACAGGGCTTCACCATGTTGGCCAGGCTGGTCTTGAACTCCTGATCTCAGATGATCCACCCACCTCAGCCTCCCAAAGTGCTGGGATTACAGGTGTGAGCCACCACACCAGGACCTGAGTATATATTCAAAGGAATTCAAATGGGTATACCAAAGAGATATCTGTACTCCTATGTTTATTGCAACATTATTCACTGTAGTCAAGATATGGAAGTGACCTAGATGTCCACTGGATGAATGGATTTAAAAAATGTGGTGGCCGGGCGTGGTGGCTCACCCCTGTAATCCCAGCACTTTTTGGGAGGCTGAGGCAGGCAGATCACAAGGTCAGGAGTTTGAGATCAGCCTGCCCAACATGGTGAAACCCCGTCTCTACTAAAAATACAAAAATTAGCCAGGCATGGCGGCACGTGTCTGTAATCCCATTTACTCAGAAGGCTGAGGCAGGAGAATTGCTTGAACCTGGGAGGTGGAGGTTGCAGTGAGCCAAGATTGCACCACTGCACTCCAGCCTGGGCAACAGAGCGAGACTCCGTTTCAAAAAAAAAAAAAAGTGTGGTATATATACACAATGGAATACTATTCAGCCTTCAAAAAGAGGGAAATTATATTATTCGTGACAACATAGATGAACCTGGAGGACATTGTATTAAGTTAAATAAGCCAAGCACAGAAAAACAGAAACTCTATGATCTCAGTTAAAACGTGGACTCTAAAAATGTTGAACTTGTAGAGAGTAGAATGGTTGTTACTAGAATCTGGTGCTGTGTGGGAGGGGGCTAGAGAGATATTGACCAAAGGGTACAAAGTTTTAGTGAGACAGGAGGGATAAGCTTTAGTGATCTATTACACAGAATGATGACTAAAATAATAAAATAACAATGCATTGTTTTCTTTCTTTCTCTCTCTCTCATTCTTTCTTTTTTTCTTTTAGAGATGGGGTTTCAACATGTTGCCCAGGCTGGTCTCGAACTCCTGACCTCAAGTGATCCGCCCACCTTGGCTTCCCAAAGTGCTGGGATTACAGGCATGAGCCACTGCGTCTTGCTGATAATGCATTGTATATTTCAAAATTACTAAAAGAGTAGATTTTAGATGTTTTCACCACAAATAATTTAAAAGTATGTGAGGTGACAGATATGATAATTGGCTGTTCCACAATGTGTATTAGTCTGTTTTCACGCTGCTGATAAAGACATACCCAAGACTGGGCAATTTACAAAAGAAAGAGGTTTAATGGATTTACAGTTCCAAGTGGCTGGGGAGGACTCACAATCATGGTGGAAGGCAAGGAGGAGCAAGTCACATCTTACATGGATGGCAGCAGGCAGTGAGAGAGGGAGAGAGCTTATGCAGAGAAACTCTAGCTTATAAAGCCATCAGATCTCATGAGACTTATTCACTATCATGAGAACAGCATAGAAAAGACCTGCCCACATGATTCAGTCACCTCCCACTGGGTCCTTCCCACAACATGTGGGAATTCAAGATGAGATTTGGGGTGGGGACACAGCCAAACCACATCAACAATGTAAATATATATTAATGTATCACATTATACTCTATAAATGTGTACAATTATTTATTTGTCAATTAGAAATTTAAAAAAATTTTTAAGTCACCAATGTCTAGTAGTTTAATCAATCTTGACTATATAATGCACCCTCCATAGAAACACTAAAAAAAGGAGTCTGGAGAACTTCCAGATTGGTGAACACATACAGGTGCTGGAGGTTGCCATGCCCAGAGAGGGCATGGAAGCTCTGCACCCACCAACCCTCCACCCCTTGCCCAATATACCTCTTACATTTGGCTGTTCCTGAGTTAAGTGAACATGAAGGATTTAACCTTCATTAAACAGATCACATGTTATGATTTCACTGCAGCCATAGTGCAGCTTATTAACTCTACAGAGCAAACCTTTGTATCACTTACTAACACATGACATGTAGTTTGCTGCATCAACTGATGTGACTGTTACAAATGTCAATATGACTGAGCACAGTGGCTCACACCTGTAATCTCAACACTTTGGGAGGCCAAGGCAGGCAGATCACCTGAGGTAAGGAGTTCGAGACCAGCCAGTCAACATGGCAAAACCTCGTCTCTACTAAAAATACAAAAATTAGCCAGGCTTGGTGACACATGCCTGTAATCCCAGCTGCTCAGGAGGCTGAGGCAGGAAAATCACTCAAACCTGGGAGGCAGAGGTTGAAGTGAGCTGAGGTTGTGCCACTGCACTCCAGCCTGGGTGACAGAGTGAGACTCCATCTCCAAAAAATAAAAATAAAATAAGAATGTCAATATATAAGA
Source organism: Pongo pygmaeus (assembly GCF_028885625.2). Lineage (NCBI taxonomy): Eukaryota > Metazoa > Chordata > Mammalia > Primates > Hominidae > Pongo > Pongo pygmaeus. The sequence continues at coordinate 25,740,213 of NC_072379.2, read as the reverse complement.
AGGAATAGAAAACTGATAGGATTTTACTCTTTTGCTAAAATACATTATATCTTTGAGATTATTCTAGTACAAAGTGTAATAAAACTAGATGTTTATTAAACCATTGAAATCATTGGTAAGTATACAAGAGCACTGAAGCATTTAATAGACAAAGTAATGTTAATCTATTGGTTACTTGCTCCTGCATTGTCATGCTGTTATAATTTACTTCATCACCTTGCTATTCGATACATAGTGTGAATTTCTCTTGTCATCTTAACTATTGTAAAGACAAATTTGCATCTTACTACACAATCAAAATGGCATTGATGGTAATGAACTCCAGAGCCTGGGCCTGAACAGGGAGGTGGTCTCTCAGGCTTGATGCTCAGGCGTATAACCTATATCTCTCCATTTTTGCCCCCTCTTAAATATATGTAATGTCATAAAATGCTTTTGAATCTTTTTAAAAAGTGTCAAGCTCATGAAAGACAGCCTAAGAAACTATTACAAATTGGAGGAAACTAAGGAAAAATAAAACTGAGTGCAGTGTATATCCTAGATCAGAGAAAGACCATTAGTGGAGAAAGAACATTAGTGAAATGTGAATAATTTGAGCTAATAATATTGTACCAGTAGCCGGGTGTGGTGGTGGGTGCCTGTAATCCCAGCTACTTGGAAGGCTGAGGCAGGAGAATCTCTTGAACCAGGGAGATAAAGGTTACAGTGAGCCGAGACCTCGCCATTGCACTCCAGCCTGGACAACAAGAGCAAAACTCCCGTCTCAAAAAAAAAAAAAAAAAAATACCAGTGTTAATTTCTTGGTTTTGAGCATTGTACTGTGATTTTGTAAACTGTTAACATTAGGACAAGCAGAGTGAATGGTATACAGGAACTCCACTATTTTGCAACTTTCCTGTAAGTCTAAAATGGATTTAAAATTAAAAATTTTTTGAAAATTAAAAAAAGCAAACACCAGAATCCTTTCATTTACAAATTTAGCAAATATTTATTAAGTGCCTTCTATGTGCCAGGCACTGGACATTGAAAATATTAATAGAATAGTTAACCAGATAGACCAGGTTCCTACTGTCATGGAGATTAACATAACACAATGGTGAGGTATGAAGATGGGTTACTAGACAAATAATTACAGTGATTTTAAAAAAAAATGCTACCCATGGCCAGGTGTGGTGGCTCACACCTGTAATACTAACACTTTGGGAGGACAAGGCGGGAAGATCACTTGAGGTCAGGAGTTCAAGACCAGACTGACCAATATGGTGAAACCCCATCTCTGCTAAAAATACAAAAATTAGCCAGGTGTGGCACACTCCTGTAATCCCAGCCACTCGGGAGGCTGAGGCAGGAGAATCACTTGAACCTAGGAGGCAGAGATTGCAGTTAGCCGAGATCGTGCCCCTGCACTCCAGCCTGGGCAACAGAGCCAGACTGTGTCTTAAAAAACAACAACAACAAAAAACAAACAACTACAACAACAACAACAAAAACCTACCTGGAAAAGGAAGAGGTAAATGAGCAACCTCACGTGGTCTGTGATGTCAAAATCTTCCCTGAGACCTGAAAAAGGAGTAGACATTGTCATGGGGGTGGAGGGAGGGCACATGGCACGTTTCAGCACCTAACAGTGGGTCTGTGTGAATGAAGCCTCTGGAGCAAACAAGAGAGTGACTGCAGAGAGCAGAAAGCAGTCAGTCATAGGATTCTTTATGGCTTTCTACTCCAACCTAAGAGTGGCAGGATGCCCTGAATAATTTTAAGTGTGGGACTGATATGATAAGGTTTTTGTCTCTTTAAGATCCCTGTAAGTCAACTACAGAGGAACAAGAGTAGATCTTGGGAAAACCTAAGAAGCAGCAACACGTAAAAGGCAAGCAAAGGAAAAGAGACTAGATCACAGCTCCCTGAGAGAGACAGTGGAAGTAAAGCAAGAGTCACCAGTCACCAGTATCAGATACTGTCTTGGAAGAAGTAATGAGGTCAGGCCAGGCCTGATGGCTCACACCTGTAATCCCAGCACCAGGCCGAGGTGGGTGGATCACTTGAGCTAAGGAGTTTGAGACCAGCCTCGGCAACATGGTGAAACCTCACTTCTACTAAAAATACAAAAATTAGCCAGGCATGGTAGTGTACACCTGTAGTCCCAGCTACTTGGGAGGCTGAAGTGGGAGGACAGCTTGGGTCCAGGAGGCAGAGGTTGCAGTGAGCTAAGATCACACCACTGCACCCTAGCCAGGACAACAGAGCCAGACTGTATCTTAAAAAAAAAAAAAAAAAAAAAATGAGGTCCATTGCATGAACAACAACATAAAGGTTTTTGGTGGTCACAACCAGAGCAGTTTCAGCAGAGTACTGAGGGTAGAACAAAAGCCAGACTATAGAGAACTGAGAAATGCACGATGAGGAAGTAGAGAAAGTATTGACAATTTTTTGAAGAGTTACGGCCTTGAAAAAAAGAGAGGATGGTAGTTGCAAAAGGGGTGTATGGCCAGTGAGAGTTTTTAATGTTGGAGAGACATTAAATTATTATTATTTTGAAACAGGGTCTCACTCTGTCACCCAGGCTGGAGTGCAGTGGCTTGATCTCTGCTCACTGTAATCTCCACCCCCTCAGCTCAAGCATTTCTTGTGCCTCAGCCTCCCAAGTAGCTGAGATTACAGGCATGCACCACCATACCCGGCTAATTTTTGTACTTTTAGTAGGGACGGGGTTTCACCATGTTGATCAGGCTGGTCTCGAACTCCTGACCTCAATGATTCACCCACCTCATCCTCCCAAAGTGCTGGATTACAGGTGTGAGCCACCATGCCCAGCCTAATTTCTTTCCTTTTAAGCCACTCTTGTCTTCACTTTCTTCCCTATCCAGTCTAGATCCCACTGTCTAGTGTTTTCTAAGGTAAGAAAGATTTCAGAAGGGGCGTGGCCTCCGAAGTGGATGACTGAATTAGAAAGATGGTGAAAAACATTGAGGTTGAAGAAGTCAAGGAAATGAAAGGCTCCAGTAGTTGTTCTGAACTCTGCCTTGGATCAAAATCACTTGTGGGGCATTTAAAAAATATGTAGATAGCAGATTTTCACCTCTCAGATTCTGACTTAGGAACTCTCGGGTGGAACCTGGATGTCTATGTATTTACATCTGTATATTTTAAAATCACTACATTAGACTCATTACTGCACTAGTGTGTCTAATGCACAGCTCAGACAGAACCACTACACAGGCAGTGAGCTTCACTGGTATTCCTTAGACATGGATTTTGGTATCCATGGGGGTTCTAGAACCAATGTAACAGACATAAAATACTAATTTAGCACACTTTGGGAAAACTACAATTAGGTAATCTCTGGAGCCCTCTTCAGTTTGTACTGAAAAGAAAAATGGATCGGTCTGAGCTGTGAACATTGCCCCACTGCACCCATTGCAGGGCGCACTTGTTTAGAGTCATTTTGTTCCAGACTCACCCATTATCTTCACATTCCTGGAATTTATGATACAAGGAACAATGTATAGCCAATCAATACCTTATGTGATTTTGATGTAGATTTTTGGTAAACAACTCAGGAACTGCTCCTTATTTTCCTTTAGAAATCCACTTATGGCTGGGCGCAGTGGCTCATACCTGTAATCCCAGCACTTTGGGAGACCGAGACGGGCGGATCACCACGTCAGGAGTTCGAGACCCTCCTGGCCAACATGATGAAACCCCATCTCTACTAAAAATACAAAAATTAGCCAGGTGTGGTGGTGCACACCTGTAGTCCCAGCTATTCGGGAGGCTGAGGCAGAAAAATCACTTGAACCTGGGAGGCGGAGGTTGCAGTGAGCTGAGATTGCACCACTGCATTCCAGCCCAGGCGACAGTGGGAGACTCTGTCTCAAAAAAAAAAAAAAAAAAAAATCCACTTATAACTGCTGTTAATCAGAGTGTAATTTCATGGCAACTTGAACCTATACTCCCAAGTTGCAGTCCTCAAACTTGGCCCAAATAAGCTCTCCAGTTAGATTAACTTTGCCTCAACTTCTTCCTTTTATGTCAACATACCTAAAGAGGCAGGATTGAGAGTGACTCTCACTCACCACTGGTGTTTCTCTTTGAAAGTGGCACTTGGCACCAGCATGAACTCCCTGTCCTCAGCAATCCCACCAGGTGTTTTGGGTAAGTTCTCCTGAATTCAGACCTCCCATTATTTGGGTGAAGGTGTAGACATTATTTCAGCTGTTTTTCAAATCTTTCCTTTTCCTTAAGAGTGAGGGCTTCAATCTCTGTCTTTGGACAGGAGATTCAGGTCAAGATATCTGCAGAGAACTGCCTTTTTTTTTCTGCCTTTGTCACAGTGGAAAGTTCAGGTCAAGATTTTTCTGCCTCTGCCTCGGGATGGGAGGTTAGGGTAAGGGATTGGCAGTGTGGCACCTATGGTCTCATTTTATACAGCATACTTTTAAGATTGCAGCTGTGTTTTATTTTTGGGGATTGGGGCTTGGTTTTTCATTTGTGACCATCACCAGCTGGGTTTGTGTATGACACTTATGGGGCATCCTCTTGTAAATATCTAGGAAAGTGGACCCACCTAACACGTGGTGGTCATAAGCAGCAGTAGCCAAAATGGGATCCTTTGAAATGTAAAGTAATTCATTTGCATACACAATTAGGGGGGAAAAGCTGGTTTTAGAACCAGACAACCTGAAGAGGAGACCTACTTTAGGTTTGTCCCGGCTGAAATCTGATAAGAGATTTGGAAAGACTTTTTATGTTAGAGCTCTGTGGTCAGAAATCAGCTTAATTAAAAGCCTATATTTAGGTTATAACGTTTTCTGGAGCAGGGAAGGCCTCTCCACTTTTTTCTCTTTTAGATCCTGTTTCTGGGAATTTTTTTAGCCAGCTTAAGTCCCTTTTTAAATGTGTTCCTTCCCTGTTTGTTTCCTATGTTGGCATTTTTGCTGAGAAAAATGTAAAACTTCATTGGCCTTTTTGAAAGCTTTTGTAGCAAGGAGCACTGTGGACGCATTGCATAGCCTGGTATTGTGGTGTTTCCTTCTTTTGGGGGACTGGGGATTAAATATAAAAGTGAGATTTTTGATTTTTAAATACCTAGGTGCACTGCCTTCCAGTTGTGCCTGCCTTTCATGTATTTAAATATTAGGCCCTGGAAACTGCAGATACTTTCTTTGTCCTGTATTCATTAAAGGGCTTCATCCTGAAGTCAGTTCATTCATGTTTCTGCAGAAGACATGATTTCATTCTTTTTTGTGGCTGCATGGTATTTCACCTGCAGGTTTGTTGCATAGACATGTTGCCTAGCAATGTGGTCTGGGTTTCTGATGTACGCATCACTCCAATAGTGAACATTGCACCTAGTAGGTAATCTTTCAACCCTAACCCCTGTCCCACCCTCCCTCCTTTTGGAGTCTCCAGTGTCTGTTGTTCCCCTCTGTATGTCCACATGTACCCATTGTTTAGCTCCCACTTACAAGTGAGAATGTGAAGTCTTTGATTTTCAGTTTCTGAGTTATTTCACTTAAGATAACGGCCTCCAGCTCCATCCATGTTGCTGCGAAAGGCATGATTTCGTTCTTTTTTATGGCTGCCTAATATTCCATGTTGTATATATGTTACATTTTCTTTATCGAATCATCCGTTGATGGACACTGAAGTTGATTCCATGACTTTGCTGTTGTGAATGGTGCTGTGATAAACATACAAGTGCAGGTGTCTTTTTTAATATAATAATTTATTTATCTTTGGATAGGTACCCAGTAGTGGGATTGCTGGGTCGAATGGTAATTCTATTTTTAGTTCTTTGAGAAATCTCTATGCTGTTTTTCACTGAGGTTGTACTAATACTAATTTACATTCCTACCAGCAGTGTATACATGTTCCCACTTCTCTCCATCATCACCAACATCCATTGTTTTTTTTTTTTTTTTTTTTTGAGACGGAGTCTTGCCATGTTGCCCAGGCTGGAGTGCAGTGGTATGATCTTGGCTCACTGCAACCTCCATCTCCCAGGTTCAAGCGATTCTCCTGCCTCAGCCTCCTGAATAGCTGGGATTACAGGCACGTGCCGCTGTGCCCAGCTAATTTTTGTATTTTTAGTAGAGACGGGGTTTCACCATGTTGGTCAGGCTGGTCTCGAACTCCTAACCACATGATCCGCCTGCGTTGGCCTCCCAAAGTGCTAGGATTACAGGCGTGAGCCACTGCTCCTGGCCAACATCTGTTGTTTTTTGACTTTTTAATCATAGCCATTCTGACTGGTGTGAGATGGTATCTCCTTGTGGTTTGAATTTGCATTTCGCTGTTGATGAATGATGTTAAGCATTGTTTCATATGTTTGTTGGCTGCTTGTGTGTCCCACTTTTTAATGGGGTTGTGTTTTTTTTTCTTGTTGAGTTCCTTGTAGATTCTAGATATTAGTCCTTTGTCAGATGCATGGTTTGCAAATATTTTCTCCTGTTGTCTGTTTACTGTGTTGAAAATTTCTTTTGCAGTGCAGAAGCTTCTTAATTTAAGTCCCAGTTCTTTATCTTTGCTTTTGTTGCATTTGCTTTTGAGGTCTTAGTCATAAATTCTTTGCCTGGGCCAATGTCCAGAAGAGTTTTTCCTAGGTTTTCTTCCAGGTTTCTTATAGTTTCAGGTCTCATGCTTAGGTCTTAATGTAATACATCTTGAGTTAATTTTTGTAGATGGTAAAAGATAGGGGTCCTGGCCGGGCGCGGTGGCTCATGCCTATAATCCCAGCACTTTGGGAGGCTGAGGTGAGGTCAGGAGATCGAGACCATCCTGGCCAACATGGTGAAACCCTGTCTCTACTAAAAAATACAAAAAATTAGCTGGGTGTGGTGGCACGTGCCTGTAATCCCAGCTACTCAGGAGGCTGAGGCAGGAGAAATTGCTTGAACCAGGGAGTGGGAGGTTGCAGTGAGCTGCGATCACGCCACTGCACTTCAGCCTGGTCAACAGAGCAAGACTCCATCAAAAAAAATATATATATATATAGGGGTCCGGTATCATTCTTCTACATGTTGTCTATCCAAGTTTTCCTGCACCATTTATTGAACAGGATGTCCTTTCCCCATGTATATTTTTGTTAACTTTGTCAAAGACCAGTTGATTGTGGGTAAGTGGTTTTACTTATGGATTAGCTATTCTGTTCCGTTGATCTGTGTGTCTATTTTTGTACCAGTACCATGCTACTTTGTTTACTGTAGCCTTTTAGTATAATTTGAAGTCACATACTGTGATGCCTCCAGCTTTGTTTTTTTTGCTTAGGATTGCTTTGATTATTCAGGCTCTTTTTTGGTTCCCTAGGAATTTTAGGATTGTTGTTTCTAATTCTGTGAAAAATGACATTGGTAATTTGATAGGAATTGTGTTGAATCTGTAGATTGCTTTGAACAGTATGGCCATTTTAATGATATTGATTCTTCAAATCCATGAGCACAGGATGTTTTTTCATTTGTTTGTGTCATCTACCATTTCTTTCATCAGTGTTTTGTAATTCTCCTTATAGAGATCTTTCACATCTTTGGTTAAATGTATTCCTAGGTAATTTTGTGTGGCTATTGTAAATGGGATTGCATTTTGTAAATGGGAATGCTATTGTAAATGGGATTTGCCTTGGTTTGGTTCTCAGCTTGAACGTTAAAAGTATATTGAAATATTACTGATTCTTTTACATTAATTTTTTTCTTATTTTTCAAATATATGTATGTGTGTATATATATGTTTATGTGTGTGTGTATATATGTATATGTGTATTTTTTTAAGCAGAGACAAGGTGTCATCATGTTGCCCAAGCTGGTCTTGAACTCCCAGGCTCAAGCTATCCTCCCACCTCAGCCTCCCAAAATGCTGGGATTATAGGCATGAGACACTGTACACTAATTTGTGTCTTGAAACTTTTACTGAAGTCATTTATCGAATCTTTGGGGTTTTCTAGGTATAAGATCATGTCATCAGCAAACAGAGATCATTTGACTTACTCTTTTCCAGTGTGAATATCCTTTATTTCTTTCTCTTGCCTGATTGCTGTGGCCAGGACTTCTGGTACTATGTTGAATAGTAGTGGTGAGAGTGTGCATCCTTGTCTTGTTCTAGTTCTTAGGGGAATGCTTTCAACTTTTCCCCATTCGATATGATGTTGGCTGTGGGTTTGTCATATATGGCTTTTATTATTTTGAGGTATATTCCTTTGATGCCTGGTTTGTTGAGGGTTTTTTGGTTTTGTTTTTGTTTTTGAAGACAGGGTCTTACTCTGTCGCCCAGGCTTCAGTGCAGTGGTGTGATCTTGGCTCACTGCAACCTCTGCCTCCCAGGCTCAAGCGATCCTCCCACCTCAGCCTCCCAAGTAGTTGGGACTACAGGCACAAGCCACCACACCCAGCTAATTTTTGTATTTTTTGTAGAGACAGGGCCTCATCATGTTGCCCTAGCTGGTCTCAAACTCCTGGCCTCACGTGATCTGCCTGCCTCGGCCTCCCAAAGTGCTGGGATTACAGACATGAGCCACCGTGCCTGGCTCCACTGCGCCCCAGCTTCTACCCGTGGTTTCTCTGACAGGTTCCAGCACTCTTCCCTCAGCCTTCCCCTCCAGCCACGGTCATTCTCACCTGTAACTTTGGTTCTTTCTGCAGACAACGGGCTCTGCCATCTCTAGTCGTCCATCTTGGGGAAAAACCCATCTGCTTCTCCTGACTGTGGGGTTTCTTCCAAGCTTATGCTTGGGGAATGAAGAACCTATTTCTTAAAGTGCTTTTAAATCACTCCTGAAAGGTCTGACTCTTAATGAAGGAGTTTTGAAATGTTAGATTCCTGCCATGCTTGGGCCGTGAATGGCTGCCTCATCTCACAGGACCATTTCACTGGAACTGCGGCTTTCTCTTTTAAAAAATTGCTCCTCAGAATGGCTTCTTTCTTTATTTCCATCACTCACATTTTAAAATAGATTTCTCAGGTCAACCTTTGTGAACAGAAAAAGATGTATTCCTTCATGATTATTAGCAAATAATAATACAATCTTACTCTGTTGTTGAAACATGTGTTTTTCCATCCTTCTAAAGAAAACAGTCACTGTTTCTCGAGGCAGAGAGCATGTGTTCTCTGTTATAGAAAAGGTAAGAAAAGGACTGAGGCTGAATTTGTTGTTATTGACACATGTACACCTCTGCCTTTTGTAATGTGTGAATCTGAGAAATTCTAAAAGTGCTTTTTGATTCAAGAATGCCACACCTTACTGTGCTCTGTCTGTGTGAAGAATAGTTTGTATGTCTCCTTACAGACTCTGTAAGCCCCTAGGTGGCTGAGACTGCTGGATTTCTTCTGCTGACCCTAGTGCATCTCATTACAGGTCTTCAACCTAAAATTCTATCTTACAAGATCCTTGCCAGGATTTAAGGATCTTGAATACCATAGTGAAGTCTGTACATGAAGAAGTGATGCTTTTAGGGAGGAAAAAAAAGGTAATACCAACCTTCAAGAGCCCCTACATCTCAGCTCGGCATAAACAAGGCAAGATTCTGAGAGTGGCCGCCTCTGGAAGCAGAAATTATTCTTGTGGCTATCCATTGGCTCCTGAGGCTCTAATCAGAGATGGGGCCCCTTTAATACCAGGGAGTGGCTATTGCCCATAAAGTACTGGACATCAACTTTCAAGAGCAGCCCCAGCTCCTGAAGCTGCTGGTCCTGGTGCATCTCCTGACTTTAATGTAGAAGATAGCAGAGCTTTGGCGACGTTGCAACATAAGAATTGCAGAGAGGTGTAATCCCAGTAGAAGACTGAATCAAGAGACTCAAAAAGGAAGGTAAACACTCGGAAAAATGAGAATAGTGACGTCTCCTTTGCATATTGGAAGGATCACCTTAGGAGAGAGGAGAGGCAGATCTCTGGAGTATTCACTTTGGGGTGAATTCATTCCTTGTGGGGATAAAGAGTAAGAATGGGCCCTCACCCATGTGCTCTCCATCGCCTTATCCCAGTAGTTCTCATCTACACTTAGAGTCACTTGGAGACTTTACAATTTAAAATGCTGTTGCTCAGACCCACCCCAGATCAATTAAATCCAGATCTCTGAGTGTAGGGGCTAAACACTGGCTTCTTTTTAAATTGCCATCAGTATTTAGCCAGGGCTGAAAGCCCCTGAGCTCCCCTATGCCACAACAAGGGGAATTGCACCCCCGAAGAGACAGTTCTGCATTGAATTCCCGAATGTCATAGAGGAGTAGAGACGTCACAGCCTTTAGGCTTATGTCTTAGAGGGCTTCTCAGTACTGTCTGCCATACCTACACAAAGCAGAATCTCCAGGATTTAAATTCAGCCTTCGTGTCATATATTAACAAGGTGCTTCTCTTTTTCCTAGTTATGGCTTCTCAGAATGCTGTTTTTTCTCAGGAGGGGAACATGGAGGAGAAAGAAATGAATGATGGCTCACAGATGGTGAGATCTCAGGTAAGTTCAGTTTTCCTCTCCTCTGAAATGCCAGTGTTCTCAGAATGTGGGCACTTTTACTTTTTCACTTCTCAGAAGTGCTGAGTCCCAAAGATCCAGAGCCCAGGAGATTCATGTGACAGATGATACTCTCCACAGCATGTTTTCCATTCACCTATGTAGCTCTTTCTAGCTCTTCACTCCTTCCAGCGTTTTCACCAGACTCAATTTCATGAATTCATGCCTGTGCTGGATGCTGTGAAGAAAACAAAAGAAAACAATGGACTGTCTTTTAATCATCCTTAAATAGCTCACTAAAATTTAAACAATGCTTGCATTCTCTGTGTAAACACAGTGACTGATGCCCAGGCCCTAGGACTGCTTGGAGCTAATGGGATTAATAAGAATGCCTGAGGGTAACATCTATCACAAATTAATGTTTCCCAAGCATCTTCTGTTGTATCTCTTCCAAAACCTGTTTAAGTCCGTTATGATTCCTTTTTTTTTTTTTTTTTTTGAGACGAAGTCTCGCTCTGTTGCCCAGGCTGGAGTGCAGTGGCGCGATCTTGGTTCACTGCAACCTCCACCTCCTGGGTTCAAGTTATTCTCCTGCCTCAGCCTCCTGAGTAGCTGAGACTACAGGTGCCCACCACCACGCCCGGCTAATTTTTTGTATTTTTAGTAGAGATGAGCTTTCACTGAGTTAGCCAGGATGGTCTCGATCTCCTGTCCTTGTGATGCACTCACCTCAGCTTCCCAAAGGGCTGGGATTACAGGTGTGAGCCACCACACCTGGCCTAAGTCTGTTATGATTCTATAATCTGATTCGGTATTATGTAAACTGATGAGTATGAGTGCAACAAGAGTTGTTTGTATGAAAACTAGTCGAATGCTTTGGAAGGAGTTGATAAATGCTGTCACTTTTTAAAAATTGCTATCAAATTAGGTGTTAGCAATACTACATCACTGAAGAAAAATTATAAAACTCTCAGGATTCCTCCACAAATATTATTTGCCACGTGTCAGTTGCTTGTGTAACTGACTTGTGAAACTGCTTCATGAAACAGAAACTGTTGCATTATAGGTATGAGCACCCAGTCTTTAAAATCACTCATAGAAAAGGCTTAGCGGGCTGTGCAGGGGCTCATGCCTGTAATCCCAGCACTTTGGGAGGCTGAGGTGGGCAGATCACAAGGTCAGGAGTTCCAAGACCAGCTTGACTAATATGGTGAAACCCCGTCTCTACTAAAAATACAAAAATTAGCCAGGCGTGGTGGTGGGTGCCTGTAGTCCCAGCTACTCGGGAGGCTAAGGCAGGAGAACGACTTGAACCTGGTAGGCAGAGGTTGCAGTAAGCCGAGATTATGCCACTGCACTCCAGCCTGGGCAACAGAGCGAGACTCCATCTCAAAAAAACAAACAAACAAACAAAAAACAGGCTTAGCTTTATTTCCAAAGATGAGAAAATGAATGCACATTTATATGTTTTAAATTAAAATAAAATATTTAAAATCTCTTTTATGGATCGCTAGTTTAGCCATCTTTTTTGCTTAACACATCAGATACTGGTCTCAATTGCTTCAGATAGGATTTCTATCATTCCAAGTATATGTGATAATCATTGTCCTTATGTAGCCAATAAACTCATTGAAGGGGATTTTTTTGGTTTGTTTTTTGTTTTTTGTAGAGACAAGGTTTCACTATGTTGCCCAAGCTGTTCTCAAACTCCTGGGCTCAAGCCATCCTCCCAGGGATTGCAGGTGTGAGCCACCACACGCAGCATGGGGAGCTTGTTAAAACCCACATCACACAACTAATATTCAGAAATGCGTAATGTTGGATGCTGCTGTGAATGCAAAAGACAACAAATACAACAGGTGCTGGGAGAAGGGAGAAGTCTGATTGAGACTGTAGGGATGAGGGAAGACTTCATGAAAAAGGCAGAGTTTGAATTTGTGCTGATATCAGCAGGTAGGGTTTGGAGATTAGAGAAAACGGGGGACCATTGCAGACAGGAAATAAAACTTGAGCAAGAGCAGGGACAATAAGGAGACTGTCAGCTAGAGCTGAGCTTTTATTTGGTGTATATTAGTGCTTTGGGGTCTTTGGGTTTCAAGGGATAGATTCATTTGGTTTATTTTTATTTATTTATTTATTTATTTTTTGAGACAGAGACTTACTGTGTCACCCAGGCTGGAGTGCAGTGGCACAATCTTGGCTCACTGCAACCTCCGCCTCCCGGGTTCAAGTGATTCTCCTGCCTCAGTCTCCCAAGTAGCTGGGACTACAGGCATGTGCCACCACGCCCAGCTAATTTTTGTATCTTTAGTAGAGACGGGGTTTCGCCATGTTGGCCAGGCTGATCCGCCCCCCTCAGCCTCCCAAAGTATTAGGCTTATAGGCGTGAGCCACCGCACCTGGCCCATTTGGTTTAATCTTAATTAACTGTAAGACTCCCCAAAGACAGGAATAGAAAGACATCTAGAACTAAGTGGCATGTCTGCTTTTTCACATTCTAGCCCAAGGAGTTAGTTTTAATTTTCTGGAACCATTTATTATGTTTAGAAGGAAGATGATTCATTCCCTCAATAAATATTTTTTGAGCAGCTAGTATGTGACAAATTTTTTTTCTTTTCCTTTTTTCTTCTTATGGTCTATTGGTCATTTCATATGTGACAAAAATTATGCTTTTTATCAGCTAGACATCACTGAGAAAAATAGACATGATCCCAAACCCAAGGAGCTTATTGAAAGACATTTAGCAACTATACTAATAAATTGCAAAAGAGATGTTTTTTAAACAAAATGAACACAGGGTGCTATGAATACACATTAGGGAATCAGGGAGAAACTGTGGGGAAATGAAATTTAAGATGAGAAAGAAAAGATAAGTAGAACCTACGAAAAGTAAGTGGAAAAGAGCATTTTGGACATGTGCTAAAAATCATCTGCAAAAATCATGGGTATATTTGAGAAATTAAAAGAAGACCACTGTGGTTGGTGTGGAAGGAGGGAAAGAATGACTTGAAGTGAGCTTGGAGAAGTGAGCAGGTCTTAAATACACAAAGCCTGTGGCCATGAAAATAGGTCTGACTTTTACTGTGAGTGCAGTGGAAAGCCTTTGGGGGAATTTAAGCAGAAAGATAACAAAATAAGTAATCCAATTCTACATTAAAAATCATCCTGGTGCTATATACTAACTGAATTTGTGAGAGGCCGAAGTTGAAAGGAGAAAAACCAGTTAAGCTACTGTAGCATTCTCAGTGATAGAAAATAGCGTAAAACTAGTCATTGGAGGAAAGGAGGGAGATTTGAGTGCTTTCTTTTGGAAACAGCAGAGATTAGCTAAGGGGTAAAAGCAAAGGAAGAAAAAAGATGACTTCAAAGAGTGGAACCCAGGAAATGGCACTATTGGTAATGGTAAATCAGATCATGTCATTCCTCTGTTCAAAGTGCATGGCTCCCATTTCACTCAGAGTAAAACCCAAAGTCCTTAAGATGGCCTAAACAGTCCTATAGAATCTGGCCTATTACCTGTCAAAGTTCATCATTTACTTTTCTTCCCCGTATTCCATTCTAGCCATCCTGGCCTCATTCTTCTTCCATAAACATGGCCCTGGGGCCTTTGCACTGTTAACCTGTCAAGCTTCTTTCTCAAATGTCACCTCTCCAGTGCCATCTTTCCTGACCACGCTATTTAAATTTGTAACTGCCCCACACCCATATTCTCGAACCCTTACCCTACTTTTATCTTCTGACATACTATATAATTTACCCAGTTATGCTGTTTGTTGTCTACTTTCTTTTCTAGAATATAAGCTTCATAAAGGCAGGGAGTTTTTGTTTCTTATTCACTGGTACATCCCAAGCACCATGCCTGGCATATATATAGGAAGCACTGAATAACCATTCTTTAAACACATGGGGAATTTAGCATATGATAAAGGTAACATCTCAAACCAGTGATAAAAAGCTGCTTTGTTCAATAATTGATGTTGGGATTTCTGGGAAACCATCTGGAAAAAGATAAAGTTGGATCTGTACCTCATACTTTACATCAGAATAGTCTTCAAATGGATCAAATATTTAAATATGAAAAATGAAACCACAAAAAGTTATGCAAGAAAAAAATGGGAGAATTCCTTTATAACTTTCACCAAAGAAAAACTTTCTAATCACAATGATTGATGGGTTCAACTCATTAAAAACACCAAAAGCGGCCGGGCGCAGTGGCTCACACCTGTAATCCCAGCACTTTGGAGGCTGAGGCGGGTGGATCACAAGGTCAGGAGATTGAGACCATCCTGGCTAACACGGTGAAACCCCATCTCTACTAAAAATACAAAAAATTAGCCAGGTGTGGTGGCGGGTGCCTGTAGTCCCAGCTTCTTGGGAGGCTGAGGCAGGAGGATGGTGTGAACCTGGGAGGCGGAGCTTGCAGTGAGCCGAGATTGCGCCACTGCACTCCAGCCTGGGCGACAGAGCAAGACTCCGCCTCAAAAAAAAAAAACAAAAAACAAAAAGCATCTGCATGGAGAAAAAAAAAAAAAAAACTATAAGCAAAGTAAAAAGACATGTCAAGTTGAAAAAAATATTTTGCCACTCGAATTACAGTGGTCTCATCTTTCTAATATATAAAATACTTCTCTAAATCAGCAAGAGATTAGGAGTCCAACAGAAAAAGGTACAAAAGGCCAGGGACAGTGGCTCATGCCTGTAATCCTAGCACTTTGGGAGGCCGAGGCGGGCTGATCACTTGAGGTCAGGAGTTTGAGACAAGTCTGACCAACATGGTGAAACTTCATCTCTACCAAAGATACAAAAATTAGCTGGGGGACTAGTGGTGGTGTGCACCTGTAGTCCCAGCTACACAGTAGGCTGAGGTCAGAGGATCACTTGAGCCCAGAAGGTGAAGATTGCAGTGAGCCATGTTTGCACCGCTGCACTCCAGCCTGGGTGACAGAGTGAGACCCTGTCTCAAAAAAAAAAAAAAGAAAAAAATTTTTAAAAGACAGTTCGCAGCAAATAAAGTTCAAATGGATCTTAAACACAGGAAAAGTGTTCATCTGTACTGAAAACGAGGAAATTTGTATTAAAACCAGAGAAAGCTGGATATTTTATCAACAAGCTTGATATTTGCCATGAGTTTGATATTTTCCACAAGTATAACATATTCTGTTGGCAAAGCTGTGGGGAAACAGACACTCTTACATTGCTGGTGTGAATGTGACAGATTGCATTTTCAGAAAAATGGCCAAAATACCTCCCATCCCAAATGCTTTCTTTGCAAGTGACTTTGACACTCATCCCATTATAGATGTGGAGGTCTGTGTGCTCGCCATTGGATCTCGGCAAGGCTATGACTGGAGGATGCAAAGCTTTGTGACTTTCAAGGCAGATCATAAATGGCAGTAAGACTTCTACCTCATTCTGTTGGGATGCTTACTCTAAACCCGGCCACCTTGTCAGGAGGAAACCCAGACAGCCCATGGAGAAGCCCACATGGAGAGGAGCCAAGGCCCACAGCCCTAGCCGAGCTCCCAGCTGAAAGCCAGCACCAATTTGCCAGCCTTGTGAGTAAGCCATCTTGAAAGTGAATCCTCCAATCCCCAGTCAAACCTTCCCACCTAGTCCTGCCCAAATTGCAGATTTATGGGCAAAGTAAATGATACTTGCTATTTTAATCCCCCAAGTTTTGGGATGGTTTGTTATGCAGCAAGATAATTGTTAGGGATTTTAGTACCTGAAAGTGGAGTGTTGCAAAAACAGAAACTTAAACCATAGGGCACTGACTTTGGAACTGAGCACTGGGAATAAGATAGAAAACGAGTGAAATAATAAAGGGCCTCAAGGAGAGTTAATGGAAAACTAAAGGGCCTTTGTCAAAACTCAAAGGGTAGTAAGGAGAATGTTATTAGAAGCTGGAGGATAGAGGACCCTTGAAGAAGAAATGTTGGATAACATTGTTACCTTCAGTAACAAGGAAAATAGAGGCCAGGCATGGTGGCTCACGCCTGTAATCCCAGCACTTTGGAAGGCCAAGGCCTCACTTGAGGTCAGGAGTTTGAGACTAGCCTGGCCAACACGGTGAAACATCGTCTCTACTAAAAATACAAAAATTAGCCAGGGCATGGTGGTTTGCACCTGTAATCCCAGGTACTCGGGAGGCTGAGACAGGAGAATCACCTGAACCCGGGAGGCAGAGGTTGCAGTGAGCCCAGATTGCACCACTGCACTCCAGCCTGGGTGACAGAGAGAAACTCTGCCTCAAAAGAAAGAAAAAAAAAAAGGAAAATAGAGAATATACTTAATGAACTCAACGATCTACTAAAGAGATTCTCAAGTAGAAGATTGAAAGTGCCAACTGGCAGTTTCTGGCTGCCTAAAGTAAAATGTGAGGGAAAAAGATAAACTAAATGAAGAAATGTTAAATATAAGTGAACAATGAAGTTCTGAGTTTGAAAAGAAAACTTTCTCATTCACATAAGCAGCAAATAATAACCAAATTCAGAAAGGGATTCACACCAAAGATCTAGCCCAGGGTGGACTATAATATGCTGTGTAACAACTTCAGAAGGATCCAGGGCAATGCCTCAGAGGACCTGTCCTCTCTTAAATGCAAGGTTTCTAAGAATGGTTAAGGTGATGTGCCACTGCAGTCTCACAGGGAACCCAAAGGGGAGAATGGCTGATCTCAAAGAGATTTATGGGTGTGGCATTTGTATTATAGTGTAGCTGGATTATAAATTGGTAAACACTCCAGTTTGGTTCTTTTTTTTTTTTTTTTTTTTTTTGAGATGGAGTCTTGCTCTGTCGCCTAAGCTAGAGTGCAGTGGCACGATCTTGGCTCACTGCAACCTCCACCTCCCGGGTTCAAGCAATTCTCCTGCCCCAGCCTTCCGAGTAGCTGGGACTACAGGAGTGTGCCACCACACCTGGCTAATTTTTTTTTAATTTTTTACACTTTTTATTGAAGTAAAGGAACATACAAAAACACACATACTATAAATGTTAAAAGCTCAGTTATCACCAAATGAATTCATTCGTGCAGTCTTCATCCGGATCAAGAAACAGAACATTACCAGTATCCCAGAAGATCCTTCTGTGTGTTCTCTCCTACTCTCTGCCTCCTCAAGTGTATTATTATTATTTTTTAATTATACTTCAAGTTCTGGGGTATGTGTACAGAACGTGCAAGTTTGTTACAAGGGTATACATGTTATGAACAGCACTCATGTAAAACAGCAACCTTAATTGATAAATGTTGTGTGTTCTGACTGCTCCACCATCCGGCTGTTCTTCCATCTCCCTCTCCCCCAGCTTCCCTATTCACTGAGACACAGCAATATTGAAATTAGGCCAAGTAATAACCCTACAATGGCCTCTGAGCATTCAAGTGAAAGGAAGAGTCGCATTCTTCACTAAAAGGAACCAGGGATTTTTTGCCACTCATGGATGAGCAAAGAAAGTGGTTTCTTGAGATGGAATCTACTCCTGGTGAAGATGCTTTGAACATTGTTGGAATGACAATCAAAAGCTGAAACTGATTAAGATTAATGAGAAGAGCATGTCGAATGCATTTGAAATAGGCCAAAAGATTGGCCTCTTGGGCCAAACAGCCAAGTCATGTGTACAAAGGAAAAGCTGTTGAAGAAAATTAAAATTGCTACTCCAGTGAACACATGAATGATAAGAAAGCAAAACAGCTGTGTTGCAGATATGGAGAAAGTTTTAATGGATTGGTTAGAAGATCAAACCAGCCACAACATTCCCTTAAGCCAAAGCCTAATCCAGAGCAAGGCCCTACCTCTCTTCAATTCTCTGAAGGCTGAAAGAGGTGAGGAAGCTGCAGAAGAAAAGTTGGAAGCTATAAGAGGTTTAAGGAAAGAAGCTGTCTCGATAACATAAAAGTGCTAAGTGAAGCAGCAAGTGCTGATATAGTAGCTGCGGCAAGTTATCCAGAAGACCTAGCTAGGATCACTGATGAAGGTGGCTGTACTAAACAACAGATTTTCAGTGCAGATGAAACAGCCTTATATTGGAAGAAGATGCCATCTAGGACTTTATTTATTTATTTATTCATTTATTTTTATTTATTAGTAGAGACGGGATTTCACCATGTTGGCCAGGCTGGTCTCGAACTCCTGACCTCAAGTGATCCTCTTGCCTGTGCCTCCCAAAGTGCTGGGATTACAGGCGTGAGCCATCATGCCCAGCCCAATCTAGGACTTTAATAGCTAGAAGGAGAAGTCAATGCATGGCTTCAAAAGACAGGCTGACTTCTTTTGTTAAGGGATAATGCATGTGGTGACTTTAAGCTGGAGCCAATGTTCATATTATTCTAAAAATCCTAGGTTCCTTAAGAATTATGCTAAGTCTACTTTGCCTGTGCGCTAGAAATGGATCAACAAAGCCTGCATGACAGCACATCTGTTTACAGCATGGTTTACTGAATATTTTAAACCCACTGTTAAGAACCACTGCTCAGGAAAAAAAAAAAAAAAATCCCTTTAAAAATTACTGCTCATTGACAATGCACCTGGTTACCCAGGAGATCTGATGGAGATGTACAAGAAGACTAATGCTGTTTTCGTGCCCACTAACACAACAACCATTCTGCAGCCCACGGATCAAGGAGTAATTTTGACTTTCAAGTCTTATTATTTAAGACATGCATTTCATAAGGCTCTAGCTGCCGTAAATAGTGATTCCTCTGATGGATCTGGCCAATGTAAATTGAAAGCCTCCTGGAGCCGGGCACGGTGGCTCATGCCTGTAATCCCAGCACTTTGGGAGGCCAAGGCGGGCGGATAACAAGGTCAGGAGATCGAGACCATCCTGGTGAACACAGTGAAACCCCGTCTCTACTAAAAATACAAAAAATTAGCCGGGCGTGGTGGCAGGTGCCTGTAGTCCCAGCTACTCGGGAGGCTGAGGCAGGAGAATGGCGTGAACCCAGGAGGCGGAGCTTGCAGTGAGCCGAGATCTCGCCACTGCACTCCAGCCTGGGTGACAAAGCGAGACTCTGTCTCAAAAAAAAAAAAAAGAAAGCCTCCTGGAAAAAATTCACCATTCTGATGCCATTAAGAACATTTGTGGTTCGGGAGAGGAGGTCAAATATCAACATTAACAAGGGTTTGGAAGAAGTTGATTCCAACTGTCATGAATGACTGAGGCTTTCAAGATTTCTGTGGAGGAACAAACTGCAGGCATGGTGGAAATAGCAAGAGAATTAGAATTCGAAGTGCAGCCTGAAGATGTGGTGGAATTGCTGCTTATGGATGAGCAAAAAAAGTGGTTTCTTGAGATGGAATCAGTTCCTGGTGAAGATGCTTTGAATACTGTGGAAATGACAACAGCGGATTTAGAATATTCCATAAACTTATTAGATAAAGCAGCAGCAGGATTTGAAAAGACTGACTCCAATTGTGGAAGAAGTTCTACTGCGGTAAAAATGCTATAAAACAGCATCACATGCTACAGAGAACTCTTCCGTAAAATGAAGATTCAGTGCAGCAAACTTTATTGCTGTCTTTTCTTTGTTTGTTTGTTTGAGACAGAGTCTCGCTGTGTCGCCCAGGCTGAAGTGCAGTGGTGCAATCTCGGCTCGTTAAAAACCTCCACCTCCCGGGTTCAAGCAATTCTTCTGCCTCAGGCTCCCGAGTAGCTGGGATTACAGGCACGTGCCACCATGCCTGGCTATTTTTTTGTATTTTCAGTAGAGACGGGGTTTCACCATGTTGGCCAGGCTGGTCTCAAACTCCTGACCTCAAGTGATCTGCCCACCTCGGCCTCCCAAAGTGTTGGGATTACAGGCGTGAGCCACCACGCCCGGCCTTATTGCTGTCTTATATTAAGAAGTTGCCTTGGCTGGGCGCAGTGGCTTACGCCTGTAATCCCAGCACTTCGGGAGGCTGAGGCGGGCAGATCACAAGGTCAAGAGATTGAGACCATCCTGGTCAACCAACATGGTGAAACCCCGTCTTTACCAAAAATATATAGCTGGGTGTAGTGGTGCACACCTGTAGTCCCAGCTACTCGGGAGGCTGAGGCAGGAGAATTGCTTGAACCTGGGAGGCAGAGGTTGCAGTGAGCCAAGATTGTGGCACTGCACTCCAGCCTGGGCAACAGAGTGAGACGCTGTCTCAAAAAAAAAAAAAAAAAAAGAAGTTGCCACAGCCACCCCAACCTTCAGCAACCACCTCCCTGATCAGTCAGCAGCCATCAGCATCAAGGCAAGACCCTCCACTAGCAAAAAGATTACAACTTGCTGAAGGCTCAGATGACCATTACCATTTTTTAGCAATTGAATGTTTTAAATTAAGGTATGCATATTATTTATTTAGATGTAATGCCATTACACACTTAATAGACCAAATACAGAGTAAATTTAACTTTTATAGGCACTGGGAAACCAACAAATTCATGTGACTCACTTTATTGCAATATTATATTGTGGTGTCTGAACTGAATCCACAATATCTCTGAGGTGTCCTTGTAGTTTTTAATCATTTGGATGAAGTGAGAGTCATTTTTCCCCTGCAGCAAATTGTAAACACTTAAATGCAGAAATTATTTCATGTATGTTTTTGTCTTGAAAGATGGTAGAAAGGTGCTAATTTTTTTAAAAGAAAAGTTTGACCTGAACAACTCAGAGTCCTGAAGACTATTAGCACAATGGCTTAGATAACCTGGTGCTACGCTTTCACTCCCTCCCCTGAGGGTCCCTGTAAGAACCGTTTTTGCCTGAGCAGGGATGTGCTTGATGTTTCAGGAATCACTGACGTTTCAGGATGTGGCCGTGGACTTCACCAGAGAGGAGTGGGACCAGCTGTACCCTGCCCAGAAGAACCTCTATCGAGACGTGATGCTGGAGAACTACAGGAATCTAGTTGCACTGGGTGAGGATGGCATCCCTGTGAAACTGGAAGCCATTCACATGGGTTTATTTCCTGAACTAGTGGAAGCCTCCAAAGCTTTTGTGAATATAGTTTGGGCTGGGACAGAAGAATGCTAATCAGTTTTGGAGTCAGAGACCTTTGTTTTCTGCTCTTTCTCCTCCGACGGAACACCTTGATTGAGTTTGAGATAGGTAGCTTTATTTTGCTGCCTCTGAAGTCTCCCCTCCAGAGGCTCTAAAGATTGAAAAGGTTGGGAATGTGTCTGAGAATTTTGTTCCCAGTACAAACTCCTAAGATGTATGTTACTCCCATCAATAGGGTATCAGCTTTATAAGCCAGAGGTAATCGCGCAGTTGGAGCTAGAGGAAGAATGGGTGATAGAAAGAGACAGCCTGCTGGACACTCATCTGGGTAAGTGCACACTCTTGGGCACTGCTACTTAATGAGGGAAAACAGCCACTTCTGAACCACTCAGTGGAGTGTTCCAAAAATCTCCCTCTGGGATTTAAGGAATACTAAGCCTTTTGAAAAAAAACAGTTCATATTTTATACTTTTCTGAAGTTGAAATGGCTGTCTTATTTTTTCTCATTGAACAGATAATATACACTTATTGTTTTAAAAATGCACACAAAACAAAGGTTATTTTGAAGGTATCCATTTAAACACCCATAAATATCTCGATATTGCAGATATCCACACAGCACTTTCTTCGTATTTTTTATTTACACATCCCTTATCAGTATTCTTTAAATCTTTCTTTTCCGTGAGAGGTGATCAGAGAAGAAATTTTTTAAAAAGCTTTCTTTTCCATATCAAAAATCTTCTGTCATTTTAATCTATTTTTCATCTTTTCTTTTTCCTTTTATCATCAAACTCTTGACACTTGTCTACAACCCACAGCCTAATTTCTAATTCTCTTGCTCTCCTTTGTGATATGACCCCGATTCCTACCTCTACTACTAATATTTTTTTACTAATTGGCTACAAAGCCAGTTAGGATTGTGTTGACTTTCCCTTCTTGAAATGTTCTTCCACCCTGGCTTGTGATGCACACGATTCTTGTCTCTTCCAGCCTCTCTCTGTATCTCCCTCTGCCCCTTTCCTGCATTTTCTTTCTCCTTATTCTCCTAAAAATATGTATCCCTATGGACTGGCTATTCCACTCTGCAGTAAAGTGCTTTTAAGTAGTCCTTCTGTATCATTTTCCCATTTCTCCATTTCTAGTCCCAGTATTTCACCCACATTCTCGTGTCAGAATTGATTATGGCTGGGCATGGTGGCTGACGCCTATAATCCTAGCACTTTGGGAGGCAGAGGCAGATGGATCACCTGAGGTCAGGAGTACGAGACCAGCCTGGCCAACATGGTGAAACCCAGTCTCTACTAAAAATACAAAAAATTAGCCAGGCGTGGTGGCAGTCGCCTGTATGCCCAGCTACTTGGGAGGCTGAGGCAGGAGAATTGCTTAAACCTGGGAGCGGAGGTTGCAGTGAGTCAAGATCGCGCCACTGCACTCCAGCCTGGGTAACGGAGCGAGACTCCATCTCAAAAATAAAAAAACAATTTAGATTATATTTTTGTTTATTAGTGTCATGCTGTCATTTTACTTAAATATTTCAAAACCTGGATCTGTTGGCTTTATACTCTCTTCTTTAAAGCATTCCCTTAAATACGGGATTTCTTGACCAAAAAAAAAAAAAAGTCCCAACCACCTTAGTTTCCTGTTGCTGGCATACCACCTACGATGTTCTGCTTGGCTGTTTTAACAAGGAGTGGACTGCTGACTGTACACCAGATGCTGAGTTAGGTAGTTTCTACTCTGGTCCATGACACCAGGCGAACCTACCCCATCTCTTGTGAGTTCCCACTCTGGCTCTTTGCTCTGGTACCTGGCTTCATCATTTGGACTTGGTTTTCTGTCATTCAAACTCTTCGGCTTTTTCAAGTTGACTTTGACTTGGCTATCCTTCTTGCTTTTAATGCTCTAAGTGATCTTAGGTAGAAAACCTTGTTCCTGGCTGGGCACGGTGGCTCACGCCTGTAATCCCAACACTTTGGGAGGCTGAGGCGGGCAGATCACGAGGTCAAGAGATCGAGACCATCCTGGCCAACATGGTGAAACCCCGTCTCTACTAAAAATACAAAACTTAGCCGGGCGTGGTGACGTGCGCCTGTAGTCCTAGCTACCTGGGAGGCTGAAGCAAGATAATCGCTTGAACCCAGGAGGCAGAAGTTGCAGTGAGCCGAGATCGCGCCACTGCACTCCAGCCTGGCAACAGAGCAAGACTCCATCTCAAAAAAGAAAAGAAAAGAAAAGAAAAGAAAACCTTGTTCCTGTTTCAGCCTCACTGAGATCTCTTAGCCTTACTGAACCAGAATTTTCACCTAACCAGTGCTCACATTCCATGAATAGAGCTGGTAATTAAGACATTTTGTCAAGAAGCCCGGGCACCTTCCCTGACAACGCTGGGACATATTTCTACAGCCTTCCACATCCCCAAACCTGGGGAGTAGGAAACTAAAGGAACAAATTAGAGAACTCCCTTTTCAGGTAAATTTCCAGGGCGGGGACCTACAGCAGAGAGCAGAGCTATTCCTTCCCACAGGCACATATGCTGCCATCTGTAGGACCCACACTATCTCCTATTGTGTCCCTTTACACAGACCCCCAACTCGAAAAAATAATTGCTAATTTAGGAAAACTTCCAGATTTTGGCCGGGCGCAGTGGCTCGTGGCTGTAATCCCAGCACTTTGGGAGGCCAAGGCGGATGATCACTTGAGATCAGGAGTTCAAGCCTGGCCAACATGGTGAAACCCCATCTCTACTAAAAATACAAAAATTAGCCAGGCGTGGTGGCGGGTGCCTGGAATCCCAGCTACTCGGGAGGCAGAGGCAGGAAAATCATTTGAATCTGGGAGGCAGAGGTTGCAGTGAGCCAAGATTGTGCCACTGCACTCCAGCCTGGGCAATAGAGCGAGACTCTGTCTCCATAAAAATAAAAAGAAAACTTCCAAATTTCATTGTCCATCTATATGTGGATGCCCAAGGCTCTTGGTTCACATATAAGCTTGAGCAAGTGGTTTTTTTCACATCTCTTATCAAGGACAGGCAGCCTAACCGTCTTCCCTAAGGTGACTGCTTGCATTTCTTCAATATCCTGTGAGACAGAATCAGGGGTTCCCCTGAGAGGATGTAGTAAAACGTTTCTGTTTGTCAGGAGGCTAAGAGAATGATAGAGCTTATGCAGTCTAATTCTGCACGCCCGCTAGGGTACTGCATGCCTCATTGTTATTGACATTTGCTGGTCCTTATTTATCCAAAATCTTTCTTAAGCTAAGCTGAGACCTGGAAAATACCCAGTAGATTTAGCAGCAAGAAGATTGGCGATTATATTATTGAGAGAAGTGACAGGGGGATGATTAGAAGAACAGTCAGTTTGTACATTGTTGCATGAACAACGGGGAGGTTTAAAAAGAAAAAATTAGAGCTAGCAAGTGTGTAATATTCTTATAAGCAGCTAGAGTGAGGGCCGGGCACAGTGGCTCATGGCTCATGCCTATAATCCCAGCACTTTGGGAAGCCAAAGCAGATGGATCATGAGGTCAGGCGTTTGAGACCAGCCTGGGGTTCACCAACATGGTGAAACCCCATCTCTACTAAAAATACAAAACTTAGCCAGGCGTGGTGGTGGGCGCCTGTAATCACAGCTACGTGGCAGGCTGAGGCTGGAGAATCACTTGAACCTGGGAGGCAGAGGTTGCAGTGAGCCGAGACTGTGCCACTGCACTCCAGCCTGGGTGACAGAGTTAGACTCCGTCTCAAACAAAAAAAAAAAGAAACAGCAGCTAGCTAGAGTGAGGAGTGGGAAGGGGAAATAATAAAGAGGATATTAGCAGCCAGAATAAAAGGTAGTGTCAAAACAGGATTGTTCTAGGCCAGGCTCAGTGGCTTACGCCTAGCACTTTCGGAGACCGTGGAAGGATCCCTTGAGCCCAGGAGTTCAAGACCAGCCTGGGCAACATAGTGAGACCCCCATCTCTACAAAAAAAATTAAAAGTTAGCTGGATGTGGAGGTATGAGCCTGTAGTCTCTGCTACTTGGGAGGCTGAGTTGGGAGGATCACTTGAGCCTAGGTGGTCGAGGCTGCAGTGAGTTACGATGGCACCACTGCATTCCAGCCTGGGCAGTAGAGTGAGAACTTGTCTGAAAAAAACAAAAGAATTGTTCTAAGCAGAACGATTTTACTTGTTTATAATGCTGAAGGGAAGGAACCAGTAGAGAGGACAAGTGAAAAAATAGATACAGCTGGGTGCTCACGCCTATAATCCCAGCACTTTGGGAGGCTGAGATGGACGGATCACTTGAGGTCAGGAGTTCAGGACCAGCCTGGCCAACATGGTAAAACCCCGTCTCTACTACAAATACAAAAATTAGCTGGGCTTGGTGGCGCGCACCTGTAATCCCAGCTACTCAGGAAGCTGAGGCATGAGAATCGCTTGAACCCCAGAGACAGAGGTTGCAGTGAGCCAAGATTGCACCACTGCACTCTAGCCTGGGTGACAGAGCGAGACTCTGTCTCAAAAAAAAAAAAAGCTACAAGAGATGGAGCAAGGTTCTAGAAGAGATGGGAGTGGGATTAGAGGGAAGGACATTAGGGTGACTGTATATGTCAGTAAATATGTCAATGGAAGATTTGGGGGAGTTCACACATCATGACTTCTGTTTTCTTGGCAAATTAGGAAGCAGTGTCCTCTGTTGAGCGTAAGGGAATTGGGAAGGCAGGTAGAGGACTCATGGTACATTTGCTGAAGCTTACAAGAGTCAGTGGAAGCTGACCAAAGACGAGCAGAGGCAGCACTGAGCAGCGATGAGGGCCCCCTTGAGACTCTGCCCCATACAGCTGTGGTTTCTAATTTGCATGAGTATGCTCTTCCTCCTGTTATATTTAACACTGGAAAGGGTTTATAGGACAGGGGTTGAGGGTGTTAGATTTTAGGGACTAAAGGAGGAAAACTGTGTGAAACTGTATGAGAGTTAACTCAAGTGATTTGACAAGTCTAGGAAGTGACAGGAAGTAGAATGAGGCCTGAAGAGGACTTAAAACTAAAAGACCAAAGGAGAGTCAAAGAAATGGAGATGTAGAAGAGGTCAGAAAGAGGCAGAATGTGAGTAAGGCAGGAGAGTGTTACAACGAGTTGGAGATTTCTTACGTGGAGCAGGCAAGGTCCAGAATATGAATGTATTGCCATGTAAGTAGACTGTTGAAGGTGGAACAAAGGTGAAGGCACAAACAACTACCAGTTGGATTACAAGATGGAAGAGAAGCACCCATGTAATAGCAACTGAACTGAAAAAAATAAAACACCTAGGAATAAACTTCAACAAGAGATATGCAATACCTTCATAGGAGAAACTTTAAACACTTCTGACAGACACAAAAATAAACCTGAATAAATAGACATGCCAAGATGGCAATGTCCCTACTATACATGTAATACAATTCCATAAAAAGTGCCTGCAGGCCGGGTGCCAGGGCTCACACCTATAATCCCAGCACTGTGGGAGACTGAGGCAGGTGGATTACTTGAGTCCAGGAGTTTGAGACCAGCCTGGGCAACAGGTTCAGAGCCCATTTCTACCAAAAAAAAAAAATTAGCCAGGTGTGGTAACACACGCCTGTAGTCCCAGCTAGTCAAAAGGCTGAGGCAGGAGGATCGATTGAGCCCTGGAGGTCGAGGCTGCAGTGAGCTATGATTGCACCACTGCACACCAGCCTGGGCTACAATGTGAATCCGTCTCAAAAATAAAAAACCTGCCTACAAGAGTTTGAGGGGAAAGCTAGGTAAGCTTATCTAAAGTTCATATGGAAAATCCAAAGCACAAAAATTATCAAGAAAATTCTGAAAAGGAAAATCAATAAGGGAGATTATTCCTACTAGATATTTAAAATATACAGTAAAATTTCATTAATGAAGTCAGACCAACTGAACAGAATAGACAAGTCAGAAGTAAACCCAAATACATGTGGGCATTTAATATAAAGGCATTATTTTAAATAATGGCATCATTTCAAATTAGGAGGTGAAAAGTGGGCATTGTAGTAAAGTGTTGAGACAACTGGTGCTTTTGAAATGTGCACCTCTTCATATATGGTAGGTAGCCATCTGGAGAGAGACAAAATTGGATCTATAGCTTACCCCTTGAGCCAAGATAAACTCCAAAGGAAACAGATTTTACACGTAAAACATGAAACTATAAGAGATCTGGAAGAGGCTGGGTGCAGTGGCGCACACCTGTAGTCCCAGCTCCTCAGGAGGCTGAGGCATGAGAACTGCTTGAGCCTGGAAGGTGGAGGTTGCAGTGAATTGAGACTGCACCACTGCACTCCAGCCTGGGTGACAGAGCAAGACTCAAAAAAAAAAAAAATGGAGAGAGAGAGACCTGGAAGAAAACATGGGAGAAATCTTTTATAACCTTGAAATGGGGGAGTTTTTTCTGACTATAATTTAAAATCCAGAAGCCATTAAAGAGGAGATTCATATATTCAGTACACACAAATCCAAAAATTCTGCATTGTATAAAATAATAATTCTGCTTGATGTAAAATAATAAACTAAGTAAAAAGATAAACAACAATGGAGGAAAATATTTTCAACTTAGGTCAAAAGAGCTGATCATCCATGAATATTATAAAATGCTCCTCTAAATTAATAAGTGGCCAACAGCCCAATAAAAATAATATGAACAGTTCTTTTTTTTTTTTGAAATAGAGTCTCGTTCTGTTGCCCAGGCTGGAGTGCAGTGACACGATCTCCGCTCACTGCAACCTCTGCCTCCCAGGTTATGAACAGTTCTTAAAGGAATCCAGATACATTTAACATATGAAAAAATGTTCAATCTCAGTCATAATAAGAGAAATGCAAATTAAAGCTACACAAATTATATTTTCTTGCCTACCATGTTAGCAAAAGTTGAAAAGTTTGGTAGTATACACCGCTGGGTCCATGAGGAGGAAAGCATTTTCGTACATTACTGGGATCAGATGAACTGGAAGTCAGCACAAAGATGTCCTAGACCAGTCATAGGCCTTCCTTTCCACATACCTTGTTTGGTGTTGTAGGCTCTTTGGATGAAAAATAATGTAGTCTAGAGTAACATGTTTTTGTAAATAGAGTTTTATGGGAACACAACCACACTCATTCTTTTACATAAGAGACGGGAAGATTGCTTGAGCTCAGGAGTTGAGGACCATCTTGGGCAACATGACGACACACATAGCCACAAAACACAAAAATTAGCTGAGTGTGGTGGTGCACACCTGTAGTCCCAGCTACTCGGGAGGCTGAGTGTTGAGCCAAGAGGATCACTTGAGCCTGGGAGGTGGAGGTTGCAATAAGCCGAGATCGTGCCACTCCCCTCCAGCCTGGGCGACAGAGACTGTCTCAAAAATAAGAAAACCAAAAAACCATTGTCTGTGGATTCTTTCACCCTGCAACAGCAGAGCTGAGTGCAACAGAGACCATATGGCCCACAAAACTTAAAATATTTACTATCTGGCCCTTTACAGAAAAAAAACTTGTCAACCTTGCCAAAGCAATAGTTGTAAATTATTGTTAACCGCCACTCTCATTAAAAAATGCATTTTTCTTGCCATCCATAAGATCTATATAATCTATAAAATTGAAATTGAGGCCTGGTGCAGTGGTGCATGCTTGTAATCCCAGCACTTGGGAGACGAGGCGGGTGGATCACCTGAGGTCAGGAGTTTGAAACCAGCCTGACCAACCTGATGAAACGCTGTCTCTACTAAAAATACAAAAATTAGCCAGGCATGGTGGCGGGCGCCTGTAATCCCAGTTACTCGGGAGGCTGAGGTAGGAGAATCGCTTGAACCTGGGAGGTGGAGGTTGCGGTGAGCTGAGATCACGTCATTGCTCTCCAGCCTGGGCAACAAGAGCAAAACTGTCTCAAAGAAAAAAAAAAAAAAAATTGAAACAGAAGTGTTACCCAACAATATTTATCGTTATCACTGTGTCTGATGAACTCTGACATTTTCTGTCTTTTTTTTTAGCATATTCTGTTTGTTTCTAATTTGAATTAACTACTGAATTAAAGTCATAACCCACTATAAATTGTGACACATTTTTAAATTAATAAAAGAGAACTGAAAATATGATGATGCTTTACATGTAGAAAGGATTAATATTTTTTCAAAAAAAATTGTTTTCCCCCTTCCCTTTCTCCCTAATTCTCTCCCTCCTTTTCCTGTCTCCTCTCCCTCCTTCTTTCCCTCTCTCCTTCTCTCCCTCCATCTTTCCCTCTCTCCTTCTCTCCCTTCTTTCTTACTTCCTTGTTTCCTTCCTTCCTGTTTCCTAAACAATGTAGTTCAAAAGGCATGGATGAGCCTGAGCAGGGGAAACATCTGCTTGGCAAGGCATGCCCTGGTGCGGAGGTGCTGCAAGATGTTCTTCAGGTTGCCCAGTGGCATCACAGCATGCTCATACTGACCACAGGCCTGTCTAGAAGGTATCCATTCTTAGATACAAAGGAGGTCATAGGTGCCCCAGACATCTAACTTTATTAAAGACTCATACCCCTAAAGTGGGTCCAGGGAATATAGAGTCAGTGGGGACAGATAATGGGCAAAAATAGTAGAGACACTGAGACTACAGTAATCTGTGCTAATCCCCAGTTTTTTGTTATTTTTTATAAAGAGCCCTCAGGCAAGATTAATGGAAGCCTGATGAACCTCTGCCGTAAGCCAGAGGGCCTTAGTCTGTAGCTATGCCCAAGGTCTTACAATCACTTAACTTGGGATTTGTACTCAAGTTAGATTTCATGTCATTCTCACTGTGGGCAAGGGAAGCTCCTCTGCTTCTATGTCTGAAAACAGTTTCTTCCCAAAGAGCACTTTGTCTATAATCTCAGACAGCAGACAGATAGGTAGCATGAGATCTGATAGCAGACTTAGGTGAAAGTACAAAGAAGGGCTTGGAGGTTTCAGTGAATGATTGGGTCTCTAGCCAGGTGAGGCCAAACCAGGAAGGAAGTAGACAGTGGATAATGAGTGACCGGTATTTCTGCATGCTCCCTTATGCATGGCTTAATGGGGGCTTTATCCTCCTCAGTGCCCACCTTCCTTTTGAGAGCAGTTATAATCATATCTCCTAACATAGGGGACGTAGATTAGCTGAGGAGCTGGGGCAAATAGAATACAGTTTGTTCCTCAAAGCCGCCTAAAAGCCCAAGGCAGTCTTTGCCTCAATCTGCAATTTGGTGCTAGGATGTAGATGGGCTGCCCTTTGATTGAAGGTGTGAGTATGCCTTGGGACCATCCTCAGTGAGTGATCAGTGTCTCTACGGTGCATGCACAGGCACTCCTGGTATCAGTAGATAGCAAGTGTGTCAGGCAGCTGCAGGAGTTTTTCCATTTCCCTCACAGAGGCAAGATGTGGAAGGAAGGAGACCAGCAAAAGTGGCCATGATCATGGTGATCCAGCTGCCATATTTCCAGGGATAAACTAAAGTTCTGGAAGCTAGAGCTTAGGCAATGAATGCCTTGAACTCCAGACTCCCGTGCAGTAGGAGCCTAGAGGACCATACCTCCCTGTGGGTTCAGGAACCAGGTCCACAGGCTGCAGATTCAGTGCTAAGAGACATGAGAGGCAGTCTGTAGAGCTCCAGCCAATCATTTCAAACACTCTGGAGTCAAAGTCCACGTGCAAACAGAAGCCTTTTGGCTGAAAAGAAAGTGTTCCAGTTGATAGTTTGGTTGAAATAATACATTGGTTTAAAATTAATCTTCTCAATCAGGTATAACTGTAATCACATATACTTTTAATTTTTCCGCATGTAATTTAATCTTAGACCATAGTCATTTGTATATATTTTGTACATCCATTGATCTATTTTCCATAACTTTTTGACTCGGACTTTTTTTTTTCTCTTAAAAATTTGTGGCCAGGCGCGGTGGCTTACGCCTGTAATTCCAGCACTTTGGGAAGCCAAGGCGGAAGGATCACCTAAGCTCAGGAGTTTGTGACCAGCCTAGGCAATGTAGGGAGACTTCGTCTCTACCAAAAAAAAAAAAAGCAGGGTATCGTGGCATGAGCCTGTGGTCCCACCTACTCTGGAGGCTGAGGCAAAAGGATCACTTGAGCCCAGGAGGTCAAAGCTGATGTGAGCTATGATCACACCACTGCACTCCAGCCTAGGTGACAAAGCAAGACCCTGTCTCAAAAAAAAAAAAAAAAATCTAATATATGTTTGGGCAACTAACTACTCTTGCTGTGCTATTTGTAATAAGAAGCTACAACCTAAATGTGAGTCGGTTAAAAATACTTTGGTATTGACTGGGCGTGGTGGCTCACACCTATAATCCCAGCACTTCGGGAGGTTGAGGAGGGCGAATCACAAGGTCAGGAGTTCGAGACTAGCCTGACTAACATGGTGAAACCCCATCTCTATTAAAAATACAAAAAATTAGCTGGGCGTGGTGGCAGGCGCCTGTGATCCCAGCTACTTGGGAGGCTGAGGCAGGAGAATCACTTAAACCCAGGAGGCAGAGGTTGCAATGAGCCGAGATCACACCACTGCACTCCATCCTGGGTGAAAAAGCGAGACCCTGTCTCAAAAATAATAATAATTTCATACATAAGGTCTTAAGGCCTACTTTTACTCCTGTAATTTTTGTTTGTTTGTGACAGAGTTTCACTCTTGTTGCCCAGGCTGGAGTGCAATGGCACGATCTCGACTCACTGCAACCTCCACCTCCTGAGTTCGAGTGATTCTCCTGCCTCTGCCTCCCGAGTAGCTGGGATTACAGGCATGTGCCACCACGCCTGGCTAATTTTTTGTATTTTTAGTAGAGACGGGGTTTCACCATGTTGGCCAGGCTGGTCTCGAACTCCTGACCTCAGGTGATCCACCCGCCTCGGCCTCCCAAAGTGCTTGGGACTACAGGTGTGAGCTGCCACGCCTGGCCTCCTCCTATAATTTTATGCTTGAATTTACTTATTTGAATGTACTGTATTAAATGAGTAGGAATAGCTTGTTGGCCATGCATAAACTAATTTTTGTTTTGTTTTGTTTTGTTTTTGTCATTGTTTGCGAGACAGGGTCTTGCTCTTGTCACCCAGGCTGAAGTGCAGTGGCACAATCTCAGCTCACGGCAACCTCTGCCTCCCAGGCCCAAGCAATTCTCCCACCTCATCCTCCCCAGTAACTGGGACTATAGGTGCGCACCACCACACCCAGATAATTTTTGCATCTTTTTGTAGAGACAGGGTTTTGCCATGTTGCCCAGGCTGGTCTTGAGCTCCTGGGCTCAAGCATTTGCCCACCTTGGCCTCCCAAAGTGCTGGGATTACAGGCAAGAGCCACCATACCGAGCCTAATTTTTTGTTAAGGATAATTTAAAAGGGTTGGGGCCACCAGATTTTGTGTGGGTGAACATGATGAAATCAGTGACTTAGGAAGAATAATTTAGTTTTATTATGCTGAATAATGAAATGGGAGGAAAGATTGTTGGCAAAGAGACTAGTTAGGATCTCCTTAAAACAGAGGCTCTTAAACTTTTTTTGAATCTTGGACCCCTTTGAAAATCTAATGAAAGTTATGGTTCTCGCTCCAGAAAAATATATGTATGTACTTGCGCACAAAACTTCGTGTTCAATTTTAGCAGGTCTACAGATCCCCAGTACCACCAAAATATTCACAAAAGAAATAAAACAGCCCATAAATATATGGGGAAATGCTCAAGCTAAACATAATGAAAGAAATAAAAATTAAAGCATGGATGAGGTACCATTTTTCACCCATCAAATTGGCAAAATCAAAATGTTATCACATCTTGTATTGGGAATGGTGTGGGTGAAATGAGTTACATTTCACACTGTTAGGTGCATTTGGTAGAGCCTTATGTGTGTTTGGTCTCCCAGGCTTAGGTACAGTGGCACAATCATGGCTTACTGTAGCCCCAGCCTCCCTGGGCTCAGGTGGTCCTCTCACCTCAGCCTCCCTAGTAGCTAGGATGGCAAGCACATGCCACCACACCTGGCTATGTTTTTTGTATTTTTTATAGACAGGATTTCGCTTTGTTGTCCAGGTTGGTCTTGAACTCCTGGGCTCAAGCAGTCTGCCTGCCTTGGCCTCCCAAAATGCTAGGATTACAGGTGTAAGCCACTGTGCCCAGCCATGGTAGAGCCTTTTAAGAGAACAATTTGACAGAATTTATCAAAATGTGTAGTGTGCAAACCCTATGATCTAGCATTGCCTTTTTTTTTTTTTTTTTTTTTTCCTGAGACGGAGTCTTGCTCTGTTGCCTAGACTGGAGTGCAGTGGCACGATCTTGGCTCACTGCAGCCTCTGCCTCCTGAGTTCAAGTGATTCTCCTGCCTCAGCCTCCCGAGTAGCTGGGATTACAGACATGCACCACCACGCCCAGCTAATCTGTATTTTTTTAGTAGAGACAGGGTTTCACCATGTTGGCCAGGCTGATCTTGAACTCCTGACCTCGCGATCCACCCACCTTGACCTCCCAAAGTGCTGGGATTACAGGCGTGAGCCACCGTGCCTGGCCTGGCATTGCATATTGTCCGTCATATTGAAATACTAGCTTAGGTCCATAAGATGTTTGTATAAGGATGTTCATTGCATTATTGTATGAAATAGCAAAGAAAACTGGAAACCTAAAATTTAACAGCAGGAGAAAAGATTTTTTAAAAGTAGGATATGCCCTTTAAAAAGGATGAAGTAGACCTATATATATATATACTCATTTAGAAAGAATATTGTTAAGTAATAAAATTACATAGGCAATACATACATTATCCTGTTTTGGTTTAAAAATAAATTAAAACTATGTATGTATAAATACATACACATAGTTACTCATATATATGTGTGTGTTAGAAGGGACTCTTCCTCCCTGAGAGTTGACAGAAGATACCTGCGTATCAAAGTAGGTGTAGGAACCCTCACCCACATCTCCATGAGCATAGGAAATGGCCTCATGAACCTCATTCCTTGGCCAGCCAGAGCAAGGCTATAAGAAAGATCTGACGGCAGGGCACAGTGGTTCACGCCTGTAATCCCAGCACTTTGGGAGGCCGAGGCAGGCGGATCATGAGGTGAGGAGATCGAGACCATCCTGGCTAACACGGTGAAACCCCGTCTCTACTAAAAATACAAAAAAAATTAGCCGAGTGTGGTGGCAGGCACCTATAGTCCCAGCTACTCGGGAGGCTGAGGCAGGAGAATGGCATGAACCTGGGAGGCAGCGCTTGCAATGAGCCGACATCACGCCACGGCACTCCACCCTGGGCAACAGAGCGAGACTCTGTCTCAAGAAAAAAAAAGAAAGATCTGAGAGAGTCCAGGCATGATGGCTCCCACTTGTAATCCCAGCACTTTTGGAGGCAGAGGCAGGCGGATCATTTGAGGTCAAGAGTTCAAGACGCACTTGGCCAACATGGTGAAAACCCGTCTCTACTAAAAATATAAGAATTAGCCAGGCATGATGGTGTGCACTTCCAGTCCCAGCTACTCGGGAGGCTGAGGTGGGAGAATCACTTGAACCCAGGAGGCGGAGGTTGCAGTGAGCTGAGATCACACCACTGCACTCTGGCCTGGGCAACAGAATGAGACTCTGTCTCAAAAAGAAAAAAAAAATAAAAAGATCTGAGAGGGACTTGTGACTTCTGTGAGGAGATTGGGTAAAGAGCAGAAAACCATGTTGTGAGTTCCTAACCCCCTTTTGAGGGAAGAGGTAGAAGGGTGCATATTAAGGGGTGAGCCAAGGTGGAATGGTCAGAATTCTCCCCACCCAGTTTCCCATGACAGTTCCTGGCAGAATTAGTGATGATACTGCCTTTTACCATCAAGTGTCCCAATTAAGACAATAATTACCTGGTTACCCAGCTTCAAGGGGACCACTCTGGCACCTGTAATGTCTGTTCCCTGTGGTTGGAAGGTGAAGACTGGCGTGGACCTCATGTCTAAGAAAGCTGAAGCTGACCCACTCAGAAAGTCCAAGACCAGGAAGAGATGACTTAAATGGCCTTTGTGGGTCAGCCAGGAGAAGCTGCTGAATTGAGATGAGTCTGCACTGCCCCGCTTTGTTGGGGCAAGGTATCATCAGTGTTTCCTGTGGGTCAGCCAGCGTGGTCTTGGATCTTGTCAAGTAGGATGCATGCCCAAAGTAGAGATATATCTATCTAGATTATGGAAATGACAAGGGGTGAGGGGGAGGTGTCTAGCAAGAGCCTCCCGAAAGTGGTAAAAGTTCTCCAAAATGAAGCCGTTTTAACCATCTGCCAAGCTGAGTGAAGCCACTCAGCCATACAAAAATGAGCCTTTCTCTCCTCCCTCCACACAGTCCCTAATCCCTAACTCTTGTTAGAAACTAAACTGCAGTGAATGGGCTGGGTGCGGTGGCTCATGCTTGTAATCCCAGCACTTGGGGAGGCCAAGGCGGGCGGATTGCCTAAGCTCGGGAATTCGAGACCAGCCTGACCAACATGGCAAAACCCTGTCTCTACTAAAAATACAAAAGATTAACCAGGTGTAGTGGTGCATGCCTGTGGTCCCAGCTGCTCAGGAGTCTGAGGCACAAGAATCGCTTGAACCCAGAAGACAGAGGTTGCAGGGAGCCGAGAACACACCACTGCACTCCAGCCTGGCCACAGAGCAAGACTCTGTCTCCAGATAAAATTAAAATTAAAATTAAAAAAAAACTACAGTGAGTGAGTGAGGGCAAGGGTGAGCAGAGAAGTAGTTAAGCGGGGAAAGAAGCAAGAGAGTAGAGGCAGAGAGACTCATTGGGAGAGGGTAGAGTCGGGGAGCAACTCAAGCAGGGAGAAAGATGGAACATGACCCTTTCTGTAACCCATCCAGGGAAAGGGAAAGGAATTACTTTTGGGGTTTTGACTATTACCCAGGACTGAGCATTTTAATTATTGAGTAGATACTGTGTTTGTGACAATGTAACAGTAGGAACATCTGTTACCTAAGAATTAAGGGGAGGCTGGCAGCAGTGGCTCACACCTGTAATCCCAGAACTTTGGGAAGCCAAGGCAGGAGGATTGCTTCAGGCCAAGAGTTCCAGACCAGCCTGGGAAACATAGTGAGACCCTGTCTCTAAAAAAAAAATCAAAATATTAGTCAGGCATGGTGGCACACACCTGCAGTCCTAGCTACTTGGGAAGCTGAGGTGGGAGGATTGCTTGAGCTGAGGAGGTGGCTGCAGGGAGCTATGATCATGCCACTACATCCAGCCTAGATGACAGAGGGAGACACTTTCTCAAAAAATAAGAATTAAGAGGCCCGGCATGGTGGCTCATGCCTATAATCTCAGCACTTTGGGAGGCTGAGGCAATCAGATCACCTGAGGTCAGGAGTTTGAGATCAGCCTGGCCAACATGGTGAAACCCCGTCTCTACTAAAAATACAAAAACTAGCTGGGTGTGATGGTGCATACCTGTAATCCCAGCTCTTCGGGAGGCTGAGGTAGGAGAGTTGCTTGAACCCGGGAGGTGGAGGTTGCTGTGAGCCAACATCACACCACTACACTCCAGCCTGGGCGATAGAGTGATAGAGTGAGACTCCATCTCAAAAAAAAAAAAGGCGGAGGGAAGCCATGGGACCTGTTCAAGTCTTCATCTAGAAGCAGAGGAAGAATACCTCCACTAAGTAAAGTTTAAAGAAGTTGTGGGAGACTAAAATGAAATTTAAAAATCATAATCCATAAGTCATGCTTGTCCAAAATATGTTTTTCATATATACCTGTGTGCACATAGGGAAAATCTGACAAGACAGGCTCCAGACGATTAACAAGGATTTCCTTTAATGGGTGGGATTCTTTCTTTACATGTTCTTACATTATTTGAATATGTTTCTGTCAGCAAGTATTAGTTTTATCATTTTAAACAAGATAAAAATAGGAAGAAATACTTTTTAAATGAACAAGTAGCTGGCATTACAATCAAGTCATTGGCATATGAGATTTATAAAGGCCTGGCCTCAGACCAGCCTTCTCTAATTAGTCGTTCCTCTGTCTCCCACCACTGATCAGAAACTTCCCTGATACGTCTTATTCTCCTGTCCATCTGCTTTCAAGCACGGATACTCCTGGATGATCTCTTCTTTCTGTGATTACTGCACATGTTTAAAAATTTCCCCCTGCTCCTTGCTTCTTGTGACTTCTCATAATCTTTCCCTTTGTGACGTGACCACATTGGAAAACTTTCAATGCCATGTATGCCTTATACACATTACTGTCAGTTTTATTTGGTAATTCGCTGTGCAACAATTTCTTTTTCAAATCATAGATAACACGAGAATATTGGAAAGTATTTGTACGTTCTGAATTTCTTTTAGATGGAGAAAACAGACCCGAAATCAAAAAGTCAACCACAAGCCAGAATATTTCTGATGAAAATCAAACCCATGAGATGATAATGGAGAGACTCGCAGGAGACAGCTTCTGGTACTCCATCCTAGGAGGACTCTGGGATTTTGATTACCATCCAGAGTTTAACCAAGAAAACCACAAGAGATATTTAGGACAAGTAACTTTGACCCACAAAAAGATCACACAGGAGAGAAGCCTTGAGTGTAATAAATTTGCAGAAAACTGTAATCTGAACTCAAACCTTATGCAGCAGAGAATTCCTTCCATTAAAATACCTCTGAATTCTGACATACAGGGAAACAGCATCAAACATAATTCAGACTTGATTTACTATCAGGGAAATTATGTAAGAGAGACTCCTTATAAATATAGTGAGTGTGGAAAAATCTTCAATCAACATATTCTTCTTACTGATCATATTCATACTGCAGAGAAACCCAGTGAGTGTGGGAAGGCCTTCAGCTACACCTCATCTCTTACCCAGCCTCAGATGGTGCTTACAGGAGAGAAGCCCTATAAGTGTGATGAATGTGGAAAAAGATTCAGCCAGAGGATACATCTCATTCAACATCAGAGAATCCACACAGGAGAAAAGCCTTTTATATGCAATGGATGTGGGAAAGCCTTCCGTCAGCATTCATCCTTTACTCAGCATCTGAGGATTCATACTGGAGAGAAGCCCTATAAATGTAATCAATGTGGTAAAGCTTTTAGCCGCATCACATCCCTTACTGAACATCATAGACTTCATACCGGAGAGAAACCTTACGAATGTGGTTTCTGTGGCAAGGCCTTCAGTCAGAGGACACATCTGAATCAACATGAAAGAACTCATACAGGAGAGAAACCCTATAAATGTAATGAATGTGGGAAAGCCTTTAGCCAGAGTGCACACCTTAATCAACATAGGAAAATCCATACTCGGGAGAAATTATGTGAATATAAATGTGAGCAAACTGTTCGCCACAGTCCTTCACTTAGCAGCACATAACTCATGGTGGGGGATATCAGATAAATATATAAATGTAGGAGATTTTTTGGTCAGACCTTTTTATCCCATTCAATATCAAATTATTCATAGTGGAGAGAAAGCTTTATACATAAACTTTTTTTTTTTTTTTTGAGACTGAGTCTCACTCTGTCACCCAGGCTGAAGTACAGTGGTGCAGTCTTGGCTCACTGCAACCTCTGCCTCCTGGGTTCAAGCGATTCTCCTGCCTCAGCCTCCTTGAGTAGCTGGGACCACAGGTACGCACCACCATGCCCAGCTAATTTTTTGTATTTTTAGTAAAGACGGGGTTTCACCATGTTGGCCAGGCTGGTCTCGAACTCCTAACCTCAGGTGATCCACCCACCTCGGCCTCCCAAAGTGCTGGGATTACAGGCGTGAGCCACTGCACCCGGCCATAAACTTTCAATGCGTAGAAACCAAATTAATTTAGACTTTAAACTAGCAGGAGGGATTATAAAAAGAAAAAATAATTTATTTTACAAATGAGATTATATTTGGAGTCATGTTCCAAATCTGATATAAAACTTTTTTAAAAATCAGAAATCCTTATCCAGGCATGGTGGTGCACACCTGCAATCCCAACTACTCTGGAGACTGAGGCATGAGAATGACTTGAACATGGGAGGTGGAGGTTGCAGTGAGCTGAGATCATGCCACTGCACTCCAGCCTGGGCAACAGAGCAAGACTCTGTCTCAAAAAAAAAAAAAAGAAAGAAAAGAAAGCCTATAGGCAACAACTTGTAATTACTCATCTGTAAGTTTTATGGTATAAAACTTTTTTTTTTTTTTTTTAGAGGCAGAGTCTCGCTCTGTCACCCAGGCTGGAGTGCAATGGCGCGATCTCGGCTCGCTGCAACCTCCACCTCCCGGGTTCCAGCGATTCTTCTGCTTCAGCCTCCCGAGTAGCTGGGACTACAGGTGCATACCACCACGCCCGGCTAACTTTTTTTTGTATTTTTTAGTAGAGACAGGGTTTCACCATATTGACCAGGCTGGTCTCAAACTCCTGACCTTGTGATCCGCCCACCTTGGCCTCCCAAAGTGCTGGGATTATAGGCGTGAGCGACTGCACCTGGCAGTTTATGGTATAAAACTTAAATCAGAAATTTTGATTAATTAAAGACAATGCTGGCTGGGGGCGGTGGTTCACGCCTATAATCCCAGCACTTTGGGAGGCCGAGGTGGGGTGATCACCTGAGGTCAGGAGTTTGAGACCAGTCTGGCCAACATGGTAAAACCCCATCTGTACTAAAAATACAAAAATTAGCTGGGTGTGGTGGTGCACGCCTGTAGTCCCAGCAGCTTGGGAGGCTGAGGCAGAAGAATTGCTTGAACCCGGTAGGCGGAGGTTGCAGTGAGCCAAGATCATGCCACTGTACTCCAGCCTGGGCAACAGAGTGAGACTGTCTCAAAAAAAAAAAAGTCAAATTTAAAAATAAAGGCAATGCTGTAGTGCAGCCAGTCACATTAACTTGAAATAAACATAAAAGAGCAATATTTCACGAACATCAGTTATTTGTATGCTTTCTTTACAGTTTTTACCATATCTAGTATTTACTTAATATTCTTTATAAAGGGATGCAAGATTTTTAGCCTTCTCCTAGGAAATACTATTTAGCATATAAAACTAATAAGTTATATGCTAGTTTTATATGCTAATTAAATTTATTCTACTCTTCATCAAAATAGATACATAACCTTGAAATTAAAAATATTCATTGATGTACCACCCAAAATCTTGTGTGCCGTTGTTTGAGAAACAGTGTGATAGTTTGTGGCAATATCCTGTGATGATTCTTTTTGCAATCTTGACATTATTTTCATCAAATGATTCCTAGGATCACTTTGAGAAGAGCCTTGAAGAAGACTTGAGGGTCCTATTGATGAACTTTGAAATATTGATTCAGAGAAGTCTGCTTTTCTATTTTGTTTTAGCTTTAAATTTCCCTGTGGCAAGTCTAGATTTTTTTTCAGTTAAAATTATTTCTGCTGTATTTGTAGAATAGAAGTTTTGGGTTTTTGTAAAATACTGACCAGAGGCTAAGAATTCCCGTGCCACCCTGTATCACTGTGGAAGATGGAGAACTGAGGAACTGTACCTGCGGGTGAGCCCTGGTGCCATGTTGACGGTGGGAATTGGGAGAGCTGCAGTGGCTTATATAAACACCTGAAGAAGTAGTCTAATTGGCTTAATCTTTTATTTTATTTATTGAAATATATATCTGGGCTGGGCGCGGTGGCTCACGTCTGTAATCCCAGCACTTTGGGAGGGCAAGGCAGGTGGATCACTTGAGGTTAGGAGTTCACCAGCCTGGCCAACATGGTAAAACTGCATCTCTACTAAAAATACAAAAATTAGCTGGGCATGATGGTGTGCACCTGTAACCCCAGCTACTCAGGAGGCTGAGGCAGAAGAATTGCTTGGACCTGGGAGGCGGAGGTTGCAGTGAAGCGAGATTGCGCCACTGCACTCCAACCCGGGCAATAGAGTGAGACTCCATCTCAAAAAAAAAAAAAAGAAAAAGAAAAAGAAAAAAGAAATATATATCTGTAACACTTTTTTCCAAAGAGAATTCATGTTAGTTTGTTTGCATTGCTATAAAGGAATACCTGAAACTGGGTAGTTTATAAAGAAAAGAAGCTTTATTTGGCTCATAGTTCTGCAGGCTGTGCAGGAAATATGGTGCTGGTGTCTGCTTCTGTTGATGGCCTCAGAACGCTTCCAATTATGGCAGAAGGTCAGTGGGAGCCAGCATATTACATGACAAGAGAGGGGTCAAGAGAGATGGGGGAGGTTGCAACCTCTTAAACACTCAGCTCTCACATGAACTACCAGAGTGAGAACTTGAAGGGGTGGCCTGCCCCTCCACACCTGTGGGTATTTCTAGTCGGGTGAGACAAGAGACTGAGAAAAGAAATAAAACACAGAGACAAAGTATAGAGAAACAACAGTGGGTCCAGGGGACCAGCGCTCAGCATACCAAGGACCTGCACCAGCACCGGTCTCTGAGTTCCCTCAGTTTTTATTGATTATTATCTTCATTATTTCAGCAAAAAGGAATGTAGGAGGGCATGGTGATAATAAGGAGAAAAACGTGAGCAATAGAATCTACATCATAATTAAGTTCAAGGGAAGGTACTACGACTGGACGTGCATGTAGGCCAGATTTATGTTTCTCTCCACCCAAACATCTCAGTGGAGTAAATAACAAGGCAGCATTGCTGCAAACATGTCTCGCCTCCCACCATAGGGCGGTTTTTCTCCTATCTCAGAATTGAACAAATGTACAATCGGGTTTTATACCAAGACATTCAGTTCCCAGGGGCAGGTAGGAGAAAGTGGCCTTCGTCTATCTCAGCTGCAAGAGGCTTTCCTCTTTTACTAGTCCACCTCAGCACAGACCCTTTACGGGTGTCGGGCTGGGGGATGGTCAGGTCTTTCTCATCCCATGAGGCCATATTTCAGACTATTACATGGGGAGAAACCTTGGACAATACCCCACTTTCAAGGGCAGTGGTCCCTGTGGCTTTCCGCAGTGCATTGTGCCCCTGGTTTATTGAGACTAGAGAATGGTGATGACTTTTACCAAGTATACTGCTTGTAAACATTTTGTTAACAAGGCACGTCCTGCACAGCCCTAGATCCCTTAAACCTTGATTTCATACAACACGTTTTTTTGAGCTCCAGATTGGATCAAAGTGGTTGGGTCAAAGTGGCTGGGGCAAAGCTACAAATTAACAACATCTCAGCAAAGCAATTATTCAAAGTACAGGTCTTTTTCAAAATGGAGTCTCTTATGTCTTCCCTTTCTACATAGACACAGTAAGTCTGATCTCTCTTTCTTTTCCCTACAAGAACTCATTCAATAACACAGGAGGACACCAAGCCATTCATGAGGGATCCACCCCCATGGCCCAAACACCTCCCACCAGGCGCCACCTCCAACATTGGGGATCACATTTCAACCTGAGATTGGAAGGGACAAATATCCAAAGTATAATATATCAGAATTTAAGGTGATTTCATTTGATTTTTATGATTGCTGCCTTGTTTGACAGAAGTCACATTTGATGTTTTTTTCTGTTTTTTTGTTGTTGTTGTTGTTGTTTTGAGACGGAGTCTCGCTCTGTCACCCAGGCTGAGGTGCAGTGGCTTGATCTTGGCTCACTGCAACCTCCGCCTCCCAGGTTCAAGTAATTCTCTTGTCTCAGTCTCCCGAGTATCTGGGATTACAGGTGCACGCCACCACGCCTGGCTAATTTTTGTATTTATAGTAGAGACAGGGTTTCACTATATTGGTCAGACTGGTCTCGAACACCTAACCTCAGGGGATCCACCTGCCTCAGCCTCCCAAAGAGTTGAGATTACAGGCATGAGCCATCGTGCCCGGCCCCACGTTTGATGTTTTAAAGCATTCAAAATGTAAACGGTCATAAACCATGAATAGCTGCAAGCATAGGGACACTTCAGTTTCTTGGTTTTCAGGTTTCCTATGTCTTCTCAGGCATGGCTGAAGAAACCATAAGGTTAAGGTAGGAGTGCAGCCCACTTGCTTTCTCATCTTTCTTCTAACTTAAGCCTGGCTTAAGACTTCCCTGATTTCTTCTCCCCGAGAAAGGACTAGATTTTATAGGCCCTGAGTCAAAGCTGAAATGATTTAAAGACTTTAAAAAA
Organism: Pongo pygmaeus; assembly: GCF_028885625.2. Classification (NCBI taxonomy): domain Eukaryota; kingdom Metazoa; phylum Chordata; class Mammalia; order Primates; family Hominidae; genus Pongo; species Pongo pygmaeus. The sequence goes on along the minus strand of NC_072379.2, from coordinate 25,696,787 downwards.
CAAAAACACTAAAACCCAAAAAAAAACCTCATTTCATTGTAGAAATTAAACTTTTCAAAAGCATTTTTGTCCCATGCAACAGTAGGTATGAAATAGTTAATAAAACCTTGAGTTACTGTAATCAGGGAGGATTTCTAATAGTATTTTGTCCAAACATCTGTGCAGTGGCGATGCATTTTCAGGGCAAATCAATTCTGGAAGCATCCTCGCCCAAAAAAAGCCACATTTAACATTCATTTGCCATAATGAGGCAGGATATAGGGCGCTCAGATTTCAGGAGGGGAGAGAGTGAGTGAAAGTGACGTCTCAGACAGCAGAGGTATGTACTTTTTTTTTGCTTGTTTTTTGAGATGGAGTCTCGCACAGTCGCCTGAGCTGGAATGCAATGGCACTATCTTGGCTCATTGCAATCTCCGCCTCCTGGGTTCAAGCTATTCCCCTGCTTCAACCTCCTGGGATTACAGGCGCCTGCCATCACGCCCGGCTAATTTTTTGTATTTTTAGTAGAGGGGGGGTTTCACTATGTTGGCCAGGCTGGTCTGAAACTCCTGACCTCGTGATCTGCCTGCCCTCGGCCTCCCAAAATGCTGGGATTATAGGCGTGAGCCACCGCACCCAGCCAAGTATGTACTTTTTAAAAGTAATGGTTAATTACACTTGGTAAAATCTTTGATCAAAGCTTAATTTTGTGGCTGGGCGCAGTGGCTCATGCCTGTAATCCCAGCACTTTGGGAGGCTGAGGCGGGCAGATCATGAGGTGAGGAGTTCGAGACCAGCCTTGCCAACATGGTGAAACTCCGTCTCTACTAAAAATACAAAAATTAGCCGGGCATGGTGGTGCGCACCTGTAGTCCCAGCTACTCGGGAAATGTCACTATAACATCAGTCCTTTGACTCCTAATCCAGTAGATACAAACGGTGCGTGGAACAGTCTATTATAACACTCTGAAAACATTTAGTAAATATATGAATTTTAATAAAAGGAAAGATTGCTGCTCAGCACCAAAATCTGTGTGACTATTTCTCATAACCTCAAAGGATTAGTAAAGAATCGTCCTGTTCATTGGTTCTTTTATGTCCAAAGAGCTTGTTAGCATGGAGAAAAATACTGATATGATTTGGCTTTGTGTCCCCACCCAAATATCATCTCAAATTGTAATCCCCATATGTCAAGGGAGAAACCTAATGGGAGGTGATTGAATCATGGGGGCATTTTCCCCCATGCTGTTCTTGTGATAAGAGTGAGTTCTCATGAGATCTGATGGTTTTATAAGGGACTTCTCCCGCTTCGCTCACTCACACTCTGTCTTGCCTGCCACCATGTAAGACATGCCTGCTTCCCCTTTTGCCATGATTGTAAGTTTCCCAAGGCCTCCCCAGCCGTGTGTAACTGTGAGTCAAACCTCTTTCCTTTATAAATTACCCAATCTCAGGTATTTCTTTATAGCAGTGAGAAAACAGACTAATACAAATACTCATTAGAATTTGTATTTTGATTAATGTTCAGTGTATTTTTTTTTTAGACGGAGTCTCACTCTGTCGCCCAGGCTGGAGTGCAGTGGCACAATCTCGGCTCGCTGCAACTTCTACCTCCCAGGTTCAAGCAATTCTCTTGCCTCAGCCTCCTGAGTAGCTGGGACTACAGGCACCCACCACCACGCCTGGCTAATTTTTTGTATTTTTAGTAGAGACAGGGTTTCACCATGTTAGCCAGGATGGTCTCGATCTCCTGACCTCATGATCCGCCCATCTCAGCCTCCCAAAGTGCTGGGATTACAGGCATGAGCCACCGTGCCCAGCCCTTTTTTTTTTTTTTTTTTTTAAGAGACAGTCTCATGCCCAAGCTGGTCTCGAACTCCTAGGCTCAAGTGATCCTCCTGCCTCAGCCTCCCAAAGTGCTGGGATTACAGGCATGAGGTACGACACCTAACTCTGTATTTATTTAAGAAAACAATTGACGTTCTTTAAACAGTCAGCATTCCTCTACTTATTTGGACATTTGCAACTAATAAATAAAAAATTAAGAATTTCTAAAATTAGATATGCCTACTCTTTTAAACATTAACTTCAGATGTAAACAGATCTTAATGTTTCATTATATCCAAACCTAAACTGTCAGGTTGTATTAAATGCTTTAAACACTTCAAGAAACAGAAAAGATACACCCAGATGTCACAGTCATTATACCAAAACCAGTTATAAAAATGTTAACTGCGTGGATTTAATTTTTTTCTTATCCTTATTTGAACACTTTACCAGGGTTCCAATTTTCCATAAGTTTCTAGGTTTATGTTATTATTTTTTTGACAGAGTCTCACTCTGTTGCCCAGGCTGGAGTGCAATGGCACAATCTCAGCTCACTGCAACCTCTACCTCCCAGGTTCAAGCAATTCTCTTGCCTCAGCCTCCCAAGGAGCTGGGATTACAGGTGCCCACCACCACGCCCAGCTACTTTTGTGTATTTTTAATAGAGACGGGGTTTTGCCACGTTGGCCAGGCTGGTCTCGAACTCCTGACCTCAGGTGATCCACCTGCCTTGGCCTCCCAAAGTGCTGGGATTTCAGGCGTGAGCCACTGCGCCCAACCTTTTTTTTTGAGACAGAGTCTTGCTCTGTTTCCCAGGCTGGAGTGCAGTGGCATGCTCTCAGCTCACTGCAACCTCCGCCTCCTGGGTTCAAGCAATTCTCCTGCCTCAGCCTCCCTAGTGGCTGGGATTACAGGCATGCACCACCACGCCCGGCTAATTTTTTTTTTTTTTGTATTTTTAATAGAGATGGGGTTTCACCATATTGGCCAGGCTGGTCTCCAACTCCCGACCTTGTGATCCGCCTGCCAATCTTACCAGACCCAAAATAATAATACTCTCTCAAACTAAATTGTAGCATATGCATTAGCAATGCCTCATCCTTGGTCCGTCATCCATAAGACCTTGCATCGATGAAATAACTCTTATTTTGTCTCCTTTTATAACAAAATATCACTTGTAATGTTGTGAGACATTTTAAGACCTTTTGTATAAACTTTAAATTTTTGAGACTTGAACTTTCCCAAAAGCATCTAGCCATTGTCTGGTCATTTTTATGACAGGACATAATGATCTTCTTAGCTAGCATTATTCCAAAGCCTTTATATTCCTTATTTATATAATTAAAAGGCCATCCAGCTCCTTCTTCGTGAAGAGTGCAGTTTTTGTAGTCAGCTTTTCATTGTAGAACATTTGGCTGCTTAATCATTTTGAAACACACTGTTGAATCCTGCTTCTCCTTGGTTATTATTGTATGTAATCATTAGAGCCAAGTAACTGTTAGACCATCTTTCTACTTTGTTGAAGTAACTATTTTAACTGTTAGACCATCTTTCTACTTTGTTGAAGTAACTTTTTCCAAGATTACTTGGCTTACCTAGCACCCCAGTGTTTATTATTTCTTGATTAAACAGGAACAAATCTATATATGCATATATATATATGTGTGTGTGTGTACATATGCCCGTACCTAGTAAGAAAAAATATATATTTTTTAGGTCAATAATGAATAAGGCTGGGTGCAGTGGCTCACGCCTGTAATCCCAGCACTTTGGGAGGTCAGGGCGGGTGGATCATTTGAGGTCAGGAGTTCAAGAGCAGCCTGGCCAACAGGATGAAACCCTGTCTCTACTACCAACACAAAAATTAGCCGGGTATGGTGATGAGTGCCTGTGATCCCAGCTGCTCGGGAGGCTGAGGAGGAGAATCACTTGAACCCAGGATGCAGACATTGCAGTGTGCGAAGATCACCCCACTGCACTCCAGGCTCAGTGACAGAGTGAGACTCTGTCTCAAAAAAAAAAAAAAAAAAAAAGACTATTGTACATTCACATAGTAAAGTTCTGTGCAACTGAAAAGAAAGATCAGCATGTTCAGTCCACTCCAGAAGCTGATTTGGAGCGATTCTTTCAGGATATGTTAAGTGAAAAGGGTAAATACAAAGCAGTCTACATAGAATGTTACTTTTGTAAGAAAGAATATATACAATCTTTGCAAAAAGAAATATAAGCAGGCCAAACCAGAAACTAATAAATTAGTTACGTATGGGAAACAAGAACAAGATCAAAAAGATTGGGAACGGAATGAAATTTCTCTGCTTGTATCTTTTTAAAGTTTTAGTCCTTTCTTCTCCCCTCCCCTCCCCTCCCCTTCCCCCCTCCCTTCCCTTCCCTTCTTCTTTTCTTTTATTTATTTTATTTTATTTTTATTTTTCGAGACAGAGTCTCACTCCCTCACCCAGGCTGGAGTGCACTGGCACCATCTCCACTCACTGCAACCTCCACCTTCCAGATTCAAGCGATTCTCCTGCCTTAGCCTCCTGAGTAGGTGGGATTACAGGCGTGTGTCACTATGCCCAGCTAATTTTTGTATTTTTAGTAGGGATGGAGTTTCACCATGTTGCCACAGGCTGATCTCGAACTCCTGGCCTCAGGTGATCCGCATGCCTCGGCCTCCCAAAGGGCTGGGATTATAGGGGTGAGCCACTGCGCCCGGCCTTAAAGTTTTAATTTTTGAACCATTTTAATGATTTACACATTCAAAAAATAAAAGGATAGAGTTTTTCCTATCCTCGAATACAAAATTGTATACAAACATATAAAAATGAAGGCCAGGCACGGTGGCTCACGCCTGTAATCCCAACACTTTGGGAGGCCGAGGCGGGCGGATCATTAGGTCAGGAGATGGAGACCATCCTGGCTAACGCGGTGAAACTCCGTCTCTACTAAAAATACAAAAAAAAATTAGCCGGGCGTGGTGGCGGGCGCCTGTAGTCCCAGCTACCCGGGAGGCTGAGGCAGGAGAATGGCGTAAACCCGGGAGGCAGAGCTTGCAGTGAGCCGAGATTGTGCCACTGCACTCCAGCCTGGGAGACAGAGCAAGACTCCGTCTCAAAAAAAAAACAAACTAATTGTATAGAATATTGATATAACCACACAGAAGAAAAAAAAAGAATACCAATAAATGTTGAACACAGTGCTGTCATTGTACACTCTTAAGGGCAAAAAGAACCAAGAACCACAAAAAATAATCTCACGCATCACTTAGAAACTTTGTTTTTAGTCGGGATATTGTTAGTACAACTCCAAAAGCATTTAGTGTATACTATAGGATTTAGCATTAATCATTGATGTTGTCGGGGTAGGGACCAGAGTTCTAACTGTGGAAGAAAGGAGATAAAAATACGGAACTGGTGAAGCAAAAGAAGAAACCCACTGGTGGCTCATGCCTGTAATCCCAGCACTTTGGGAGGCCGAGACGGGCGGATCACGAGGTCAGGAGATCGAGACCATCCTGGCTTACACGGTGAAACCCCGTCTCTACTAAAAAAAAATACAAAAAATTAGCCGGCCTGGTGGCAGGCGCCTGTAGTCCCAGCTACTCGGAAGGCGGAGGCAGGAGAACGGCGTGAACCCGGGAGGCGGAGCTTGCAGCGAGCCGAGATCGTGCCAGTGCACTCCAGCCTGAGCGACAGAGACAGACTCTGTCCCAAAAAAGAAAGAAAGAAACCCACTGGTGTTTAAAGGTAGGGGTGTGTGTGTGTGCGTGTGTGTGTTTCAATATATCGATAGCTACATCTGCTGAAATAGCCTACGAGCAGGAAAATCCCAGTAGCAAGTTGCTCACCTAGCACTCAGAGCTTTGTTGCTAAGTACCACTCCCCACTGATATTTTTCCTTTGAAAAACTTCTGATACAATAACTGGTCAGGAAAAGTATAGGTAAATCTGGACCAGCCAGGCACAGTGGCTCATGCCTGTAATCCCAGAACTTTGGGAGTCCGAAGTAGGTGGATCACTTGAGGCCAAGAGTTCAAGAACAGCCTGGCCAACATGGTGAAATCCCGTCTCTAATAAAAATAAAAATAAAATAGCTGGATGTGGTGCCAGATGCCTGTAGTCCCAACTACTCAGGAGGCTGAGGCAGGAGAATCCCTTAAACCCAGGAGGTAGAGGTTGCAGTGAGTCAAGATTGTGCCACTGCACTCCAGCCTGGGCGACAAGAGTGAGACCCTGTCTCAAAAAAAAAAAAAAAAAAAAAGACACTTTTAGGCCGGGCACGGTGGCTCACGCCTGTAATTCCAACACTTTGAAAGGCCAAAGTGGTTGGATCACTTAAGGCCAGGAGTTCAAGACCAGCCTGGCCAACATGTGAAACCCCGTCTCTACTAAAAATACAAAAATTAGCTGGGCATGGTGGTGCACGCCTGTAATCCCAGCTACTTGGGAGGTTGAGGCAGAAGAATTGCTTGAACCCGGGAGGCAGAGGTTGCAGTGAGCCGAAATCACGCCATTGCACTCTAGCCTGGGTGACAGAGACCCTGTCTCGAAAGAAAGGAAGGGAAGGGAAGGGAGGAGGGAGGAGGGAGGGAAGGAGGGGAAGGAGGGAGAGAGGGAGGGAGAGAGGGAGGGAGGGAGGGAGGGAGGAAGGAAGGAAGGAAGGAAGGAAGGAAGGAAGGAAGGAAGGAAGGAAACCTGGATCATACATTTGTGCCAGAAAGTAAGGAAATGCACAAAAACTGATGGATACAAGAGAAGAGGATGCAGCCCTCAGCTTAAAGAGGCTCCCACCTGGCCGGGTGCAGTGGCTCACGCCTATAATTCCAGCACGTTGGGAGGCCAAGGTGGGCAGATCACCTGAGGTCAGGAATTCGAGACCAGCCTGGCCAACATGGTGAAACTCCGTCTCTGCTAAAAATGCAAAAATTAGCCGGGCATGGTGGCAGGTACCTGTAACCCAGCTACTTGGAAGGCTGAGGCAGGACAATTACTTGAACTCGGGTGGTGGAGGTTGCAGTGAGCTGAGATTGCGCCATTGCTCTCCAGCCTGGGCAACAGAGCGAGACTCCGTCTCAAAAAAAAAAAAAAAAAAAGTCTCCCACCGGCCAATTTTAGAACAATGTTTTTTTTTCTTAATCCCAAATATGCTAGTAGAATTTGAGAACAATTTGAACTTCAAAATGAATAACAGGACTAAAAGATTACATTTAAAAATCCATAACTTCATACAGATAACAAAAAAATTAAATTTTTAAAAGGTGTGAGTGCAAAAGCCTGAATATCTCAGAAACAATATATTGAGGGAAAGAAGCCAGACTTAATAGATACTGTATGATTCCATTTATAGGACGCTCTAGAATAGGCAATATTGATGTATGGTGGTAGAAATTAGACCAGTGTTTGCTTCTGGAGAAGATCAGTTGACTGTGAAGGAGCAAGAGAGAACTTTAGGGCCAGGCACGGTGGCTCACGCCTGTAATCCCAACACTTTGGGAGGCCGAGGTGGGTAGATTGCTTGAGCCCGAGTTTGAGATCAGCCTGGGCAACATAGCAAAACCCCATCTCTACAAAATATACAAAAATTAGCTGGGCGTGGGGGTGCATGCTTGTAGTCCCAGCTACTCAGGAGGCTGAGGTGGGAGGATCCCTTGAGCCCAGGAGGAGGTTGCAGTGAGCCAAGTTTGAGCCACTGCACTCTAGCCTGGGCGACAGATCAAGACCCTGTATCAAAAGAAAGAAAGAAAGAAAGAAAAAACTTATGCATTTTTTTTATTTATTTACATTTTTTTATTTTGAGATGGAGTCTTGCTCTGTTGCCCAGGCTGGAGTGCAGTGATGCAATCTCAGCTCGCTGCAACTGCTCCCTCCTGGGTTCAAGTGATTCTCCTGCCTCAGCCTCCTGAGTAGCTACAATTACAGGCACGCACCACCATGCCCAGCTAATTTTTGTATTTTTGGTAGAGATGGGGTTTCACCATGTTGGCCACACTGGTCTTGAACTCCTGATCTCAGATGATCCACCTGCCTCAGCCTCTCAAAGTGCTGGGATTACAGCACTGAGCCACCATGCCCGGCCTATATATGCATTTTATATCGCTTTTTTTTTTTTGAGACAGAGTCTCACTCTGTCACCAAGCTGGAGTGCAGTGGCATGATCTCAGCTCACCGAAACCTCCATCTGCCCAGTTCAAGCAATTCTCCTGCCTCAGCCTCCCAAGTAGGTGGGATTACAGGCACGTGCCACCACGCCCGGCTAATTTTTGTGTTTTTGGTAGAGACAGGGTTTCACCATGTTGGGCAGGCTGGTCTCGAACTCCTGACCTCTAGTGATCTGCCTGCCTCGGCCTCCCAAACGCAATTAAATTTTTTAATGTGATGTAGGGAAAAAGGAAAGCTATTTTTTTACAAAAGAATGCCAACTAAAAATATAATAGTGTAGGAAATAACCTATATGTGATGGTTTATTTTGAATTCTAAGTGCCTTAGTTTTAAGCATGCCACATGGAAACAGATAAAGAAGCAGAGTGTACTGAGTCACTGCCCACCTCTTTCCTGTCTTCCCTTTCACCCAGCGGCCAGGCACCTAGCAGTCAGGGCCCCCTCAACTCCCTCCCCACCCCACTAAGAATTTGGTTTAGGCTAGCTTGCAACATAGATAATTGTACCCTTTCTTATCAGCTAAGTGCAGCCACTAGGGCTATAAGTCCAACGTTTGAAGAGGAGGCTGGGCACGGTCGCTCACATCTGTAAACCCAGCACTTTGGAAGGCTGAGGCGGGTGGATCACCTGAGATCAGGAGTTCAAGACCAGACTGGCTAACATGGTGAAACGCCATCTCTGCAAAAAATACAAAAAAAAAAAAAAAAAAAAAAAAAAAAAAAAAAAAAAATTAGCCGGGTGTAGTGGCAGGCTCCTGTAGTCTCAGCTACTTGGGAGGCTAAGGCACGAGAATCGCTTGAACTCGGAAGGCAGAGGCTGCAGTAAGCCGAGATCGCACCACTGCACTCCAGCCTGGGTGACAGAATAGGATTTTGTCTCAAAAAAAAAAAAAAGTTTGAAGAGTCCTGAGACAGTCACAATGCACGGTGGGCTACAATAAAACAATAAAATGCAGCAGAAAGACCCCAAAGAACATACTTGAAGTCCCTGCCTAACAATCAATAGGCGACGTCCAGGAAGATTGTGACCCCCATAGTACTCAGCCTATGAGGAACCGGGGGAGGGACCTGCGCACTAGGGGATAAATTGCTTGTTGAAACTGTGCTGGGTGTGCCTGCTGCGAGACACCCGATCTTGCAAGGCCGTCATTAAAAATCTCATTTTTGCTGTTCTCTGGGTCTCTGAGTCCATTCTTTGGGTTTGGATGGGCGAATTTGTTTCTCACAAGGATGAAGAAAAACCACCATTTTATCACCACCATAGTAATAATTACTTGAGGCAACAATCATCAATGGATGCTACATTTTTTTGTCTGAAATTTGTTTCAAGAACAGGATATTCACACAGTTTCAAAATCATCTCAGCAATTACTTATTAATTACAATGAGAATTACAGTGGAGAAATCTGGCAGACACTATGTCAACCAAATATCAAATTTTGATATCAAAAGTGGGACACACTGCCATGTATCTCTGGATATGATGCTCTGAAAAAGACAGGGCAGGGTGCAGTGACTCACGCATGTAATCCCAGCACTTTGGGAGGCTGAGGTGGGAGAATCGCTTGAAGCCGGGTGTTTGAAACCAGCCTGATCAACATAGCCAGACCCAATCTCTACAAAAGAAAAATAAAAAAAGAAATAGCCAGGCATGGTGGCACACACCTGTGGTCCCAGCTACTTGGGAGGCTGAAGTGGGAGGATCACTTGAGCCCAGGAGGTCGAGGCTTCAGTGAGCCATGATTGCACCACCGCACTCTAGCCTGGGCACAGAGTGAGACTCTGTCTCAAAAAAAAAAAAAAAAAAAAAAAAAAAGACACATCACATGTAATATTCCTGCCAAGGATATCAACCTGATTTCAACCATGAGGAGACTATCAAAGCCAAATTGACAGACAGCTGGCAAAACAATTGGCCAGGACTCTTTAAATGTCAGTGTCATGAAAGAAAAAAAGGAGGCAGAGGGATTGCTCTAGAGTCAAGGAGACTGAAGGATGACAACTAAATGTAATGCGTCATTCTTGATTAGATCCTAGATCAATTTTATTAAAGCTATAAAGAAGCTGAGTGCAGTAGCTCATGCCTGCAATCACAACACTTGGGAAGCCGAGGCAAGAGGATCATTTGAGCGCAGGTCTGGTTCAAGACCAGCCTGGGCAACATTGAAAGACCTCATCTCTACAAAAAAATTTTTTTAATTAGCCCAGAGTGGGCCGAGCATGGTGGCTTACACCTGTAATCCCAGTACTTCGTGAGGCTGAGGCACGTGGATCACAAGGTCAGGGGTTTGAGACAAGCCTGGCGTACATGATGAAACCTCGTGGCTATTAAAAATACAAAAATTAGCTGGCCATGGTGGTGCGCGCCTGTAATCCCAGCTACTCGGGAGCCTGAGGCAGGAGAATGGCTTGAACCCGGGAGGCGGAGGTTGCAGTGAGCTGAGATCGTGCCATTGCACTCCAGCCTCGGCAACAAAGCAAAAACTCCATCTCAATAATAGGCCAGGTGTGGTGGCTCACGCCTGTAATCCCAGCAGTTTGGGAAGCCGAGGTGGGCGGATCACCTGAGGTCAGGAGTTCCAGACCAGCCTGACCAACATGGAGAAACCCCATCTCTACTAAAAATACAAAATTAGGCAGGCTTGGTGGCCCATGCCTGTAATCCCAGCTACTCGGGAGGCTGAGGCAGGAGAATCACTTGAACCCGGGAGGCGGAGGTTGCAGTGAGCCAAGATCGCGCCATTGCACTCCAGCCTGGGTGACAAGAGCAAAACTCTCAAAAATAATAATAATAATAATAATAACAATAATAATAATAGGCCGGGCACAGTGGCTCTCACCTGTAATCCCAACACTTTGGGAGGCCGAGGCAGGCAGATCACCTGAGGTCAGTTCGATACCAGCCTGGCCAACATGGTAAAACCCCATCTCTACTAAAAATACAAAAATTAGCCAGATGTGGTGGCAGGCCCCTGTAATTCCAGCTACTCGGCAGGCTGAGACAGGAGAATTGCTTGAACCCATAAGGCGGAGGTTGGGGTGAGCCAGGATGGCACCACTGCACTCCAGCCTGGGTGACAGCATGAGACTCAAAAAAAAAAAAAAAATAATAATAATAATAATATCTGCCAATGAGTACCAAAATGTTTCCAGATAGATCTCAACCTCCCAGTATGGTAAGAAAGATGGATATTTCTTGGGTCCGTGTGCGATACTTTTATATTCGGGATCAGATAATTAGATGAACACCGACATTACATAATTCTAACATTTCAGCTAGGAGAAATGTGAAAGCAAAACTTCTTGTATTTTTTGAGACAGAGTCTCACTCTGTCACCCAGTCTGGAGTGCAGTGGCATGAGCATGGCTCACTACAGCCTCAACCTTCTGGGCTCAAGCGATCCTCCTACCTCAGCCTCCTGAGTAGCTGGAATTACAGGCATGTGCCACCACCAACGCTGGATAATTTTTTGTGTGTGTGGTTAAAATGGAGTCTTACTGTGTCACCCAGGCTGGAGTGCAGTGGTGCGATCTTGGCTCACTACAACCTCTGCCTCCTGGTTCAAGCGATTCTCCTGCCTCAGTCTCCCTAGTAGGTGGGACTACAGGTGCACACCAGTGCACCCAGCTAATTTTTGCATTTTTTTTTTTTTAGTAGAGACAGGGCTGGTCTTGAACTCCTGTCCTCCGGTGATCCACCCATCTCAGCCTCCTAAAGTGCTGGGATTACAGACGTGAGCCAGCATGCCCAGCCTAATTTTTATATATTTTTTTATGTTTCACCATGTTGCCCAGGTTGGTATGGAACTCCTGGGCTCAAGCAATCCATTCACCTCAGCCTCCCAAAGTAAAGCTAAACATTTTAATACAAAAGGGAACAAAATTTTTCATTCAAAGACACCATCCATAGAAAATTAAATAAACAGCCGGGCGCAGTGGCTCCTGCCTGTAATCCCAGCACTTTGGGAGTCCGAGGCCGAGGCAGGTGGACTGCTTAAGGCCAGGAGTTCGACACCAGCCTGGCCAACATGGTAAAATCCCATTTCTACTAAAAATGCAAAAATTAGCTGGGCATGGTGACCCACACCTGTAATCCCAGCTACTCAAAAAAAAAAAGTAATAAATTTTTAGGCCAGGCGCAGTGGCTCACCCCTGAAATCCTTTGGGAGGCCGAGGTGGGCGGATCACGAGGTCAGGAGATTGAGACCATCCTGGCCAACACGGTGAAACCCCGTCTCTACTAAAAATACAAAAAATTAGCCGGGCGTGGTGGCGGATGCCTGTAGTCCCAGCTACTCAGGAGGTTGAGGCAGGAGAATAGCGTGAACCCGGGAGGGGGAGCTTGCAGTGAGCTGAGATTTCGCCACTGCACTCCAGCCTGGGCGACGGAGCAAGAATCCGTCAAAAAAAAAAAAAAAAATTAAAGATTTCCAGAATGAAATAATTACAGAATACAATACAGAAGAGAGGAGAGACAATAATTTAAAGGATGGAAAGGAGAAAGGAGGCAGGAAAGGAAGGTAAGGTAGAAATTTCTCTGCACTGGCTGGGCAGGGTGGCTCACGCCTGTAATCCCAGCACTTCGGGAGGCCAAGACAGGCAGATCACTTGAGCTCAGGAGTTAGAGACCATCCTGGAGAACATAGCGAGCCCCTATCTACAAAAAATGCAAATACTGGCCAGGCATGGTGGCGCGCCTGTGGTCCGAGATACTCGGGAGGCTGAGGTAGGAGGATCGCTTGAGTCCAAGAGGTCAAGTTGCAGTAAGCCATGTTCACGCCGCTATTGCACTCCAGCTTGGGCAACAGAGCAAGACACTATCTTCAACAACAACAACACTAACAACAACAACAAAACAGAAACAAAAAACAAAAAAAAGAGGCCGGGCGTGGTGGTTCAACCTGTAATCCCAGCACTTTGCGGGGCCAAGTCGGGCGGATTACCTGAGCTCAGGAGTTCGAGACCAGCGTGGCCAACATGGCGAAACCCCGTCTCTACTAAAAATACAAAAATTAGCTGGGCGTGGTGGCGCGTGCCTGTAATCTGTAATCCCAGCTGCTTGGGAGGCTGAGGCAGGCGAATCGCTTGAACCCGGGAGGCGGAGGTTGCAGTGAGCAAAGATTGCACCACTGCACACCAGCCTGGGCGACAGAGCGAGACTCCGTCTAAAAAAAAAAAAAAGAAAGAAAACAAAAGAATGAAAGAAAAGTCCGAAACCTCCTGCGCCACTGTCCACTAGCTGCGCGCGTTAGGAAAGCAGAGGTCACCGCCCCCCGCCCCGCCACCGCAGCGGGTCCCTTTAAGGGAGAGTGAGCGGGGTCCTGCCTTTAACTCCGCCCACAACTAAGGAGACGCAAGGCCTACGAGAGGGGCAGTGTGGGACGGAGCCAATGCGTACGGCGTGACGCCATCCCGCTGCGACCGGCGCTCCCCAAGGCAGGTGGCTGCACAGTCTTGGCGGAGGTGAGTCCCGTGGTGGAGGTGAGCACGGGCTCCGGGGTGTTGCTGCCGGGGGAGGATTTGCTGGGGACCCGAGGCACCCTCGCATGAGAGCCTTGAGAGTGAATCGCTTCGTCTGACCTCGGGGTTGTGCGGGGCGAGGGCACGAATCACCCCAACCTTTCCGAAGCCTGGTGGAATGGTTTATGAACTGATCAAAAGCAGCCCAAGTCATCCGTCGCTGGGGCGGGGAGGGGGACACCGCGGCGGCCCCGCCGAGTGCTACCTGGGCACTGAGCCTGTGGGGAGAGGCGGCCCAGCGGGGTGGAGAAAGATAAGGGACCAGTAACGACCAGCGTTTGTCCGTGGTATTGAGCGTTCTGTGGTTCAAATTCTCAAAGCACTCCTGTGAAATAGGCCCGTCCATTTTGCAGAAGGGGAACGTGAGGCTTGACGAAGTTAAAGTTACCGCTTTGTAAGCCGCTGTAAAGATGAGAGGTTGGGTAGTGGGGAACGTGTAAGCATCTCTAAAATGGTGATTCGAGCCGGGCGCGGTGGCTCACGCCTCTTAATCCCAGCACTTTGGGAGGCTGAGGCGGGCGGATCACCTGAGGTCAGGAGTTCGCGACCAGTCTGGCCAACATGGCGAAACCCCGTCTTTACTAAAAATACAAAAGTTAGCCGGGCGTGGTGGCGCGGGCCTGTAGTCCCGGCTACTTGAGAGGCTGAGGGAGAAGAATCGCCTGAACCCGGGAGGCGGAGGTTGCAGTGAGCCGAGATAGCGCCACTTCACTCCAGCCTGGGCGAAAGAACTAAACTCCATCTCAAGAAAAATAAATATGGCCGGGCGCGGTGGCTCACACCTGTAATCCTAGCACTCTGGGTGGCCGAGGCGGGCGGATCACGAGGTCAGGAGATCAAGACCATCCTGGCTAACACGGTGAAACCCCGTCTCTACTAAAAATACAAAAAAATTAGCCGGGCGTTGGGGCGGGCGCCTGTAGTCCCAGCTACTTGGGAGGCTGAGGCAGGAGAATGGCGTGAACCCTGGGGGCGGCGTTTGCAGTGAGCCCAGATCGCGCCACCGCACTCCAGCCTGTGCGACAGAGAGACTCCGTTTAAAAACAAACAAACAAACAAAAAACTTTCTGGGTGGAGGGGGGAACAAAAAAGAAAAAGAAAAAACCTGTTTCTGGACTAACTTGGACAGTTCTTGTGACAAAATTCATTTGGCATCATAACCACCAGAATATGAGACTTTGGAATTTGCTTTTCAGGTGACCAAAGCCACGTAATGTCCGTAGTTCGTTCATCCGTCCATGCTAAATGGATTGTGGGGAAGGTGATTGGGACAAAAATGCAAAAGACTGCTAAAGTGAGAGTGACCAGGCTTGTTCTGGATCCCTATTTATTAAAGGTGAGAAACATTCTTGTTTCCGGGTGGCTTTGGTAAATCACCACCATGTCCTGGGTCGTGAGCAAAAAAACATTTCTCTCTCAGTAAAGATGTCTTGTCTTTCATCTGCTTTGAGCCAGGCATTCTGGTCTGTGGGTATAATACAGTTCACACATTCCAAGAAAACAGAGTTAATGTCAATCCACTCTAACTGCTGTAGTCATTCTGTATGCAAAGTACTGGCCGGATGAGGTGGCTCACACCTGTAATCCCAGCACTTTGGGAGGCCGAGGCAGTTAGATCACCTGAGATCAAGAGTTCGAGACCAGCCTGGCCAACATGATGAAACCCCATCTCTACTAAAAATACAAAAATTAGCTGGATATGGTGGTGCGCACCTGTAATCCTAGCTACTCTGGAGGCTGAGGCAGGAGAATCGCTTGAAGCCGGGAGGCGGAGTTTGCATTGAGCCACAATTGTACCATTGCACTCCATCCTGGACAAGAGCAAAACTCCGCCTTTTAAAAAAAAAAAAAAAGTACTGTGGGAGCAGAGAGCAGGGCATCTTATTCTTTCCTCTATGGGTGCTGTAGGAGAGCAACCTTGATTAAGGGACATTTTAGCTGAATCTCAAAACGGATTTTATCCAGCCGGGCACAGTGGCTCACGCCTATAATCCCAGCACTTTGGGAGGCTGAGGCAGGCAGATCACCTGAGGTCAGGAGTTCGAGACCAGCCTGGCAGCCTGGCCAACATGGCAAAACCCTGTCTCTACTAAAAATACAAAAAATGGCCAGACATGGTGCCAGATGCCTGTAATCCCAGCTACTCAGGAGGCTGAGGCAGGAAAATCATTTGAACTTGGGAGGCAGAGGTTGCAGTGAGCTGAGATCATGCTATTGCACTCCAGCCTAGATGACAAGAGCGAAACTCCATCTCAAAAAAGGAAAAATATTTCATCCAGAGGACTGAGTTGGGGGAAGTCATTTCAGCTATGATGAGTGGTTTGTGGAAGTTCATTTAGCCATGATAGGGCATGACATTCCACAGGAACATACAGTGGTTTGGCAACATTGAGCCTAGAACTTAGCATTTTGTAGGCATTCTTAAATGAATGACAAGGACAGTTGAGCTAGACTGTGAAGGGTCTTTTGTGTTTTAGATTTCATCCTTTTTTTTTCTTGAGACCGGGTCTCAGTCTGTCACCCAGGCTGGTGTTCAGTGGTGCCATCTCAGCTCACTGCAGCCTCCCTGGTTCAATCAATTCTTATGCATTAGCTTCCCGAGTAGCTAGATTTCATCCTCTAAGCCAGCAGTCCTCAACCTTTTTGGCACCAGGGACCAGTTTCATGGAAGACAATTTTTCTACAGAGGCGGAGTGGGGGGAGGATGAAACTGTTCCACTTCAGATCATCAGGCGTTAGTTAGATTCTTATAAGGAGCACACAGCCTAGACCCCTCCCATGCACAATTCACAATAGGGTTGTGCTCCTATGGGAATCTAATGCCGCTGCTAATCTGACAGGAGGTGGAGCGCAGGCGGTAATACTCATGCTGGCTCAATGCCGCTCACCTCCTGCTGTGCGGCCCTGTTCCTAACAGGCCACTGAATGGTATCAGTCTGCTGCCCTGGGGGTTGGGGATCCCTGCTTGAACACAAAGACAGACTTGGAAACACGGGTAGGGATGAAGACTGGAGGTAAGGGAATGGGCAAAGAGGCTGCTGCAAAAGTCTAGGATGGAAATAAAGACCTGAACTAAAGTTGATGTAGTGAGGATGGAGTGGAAAAAATATTTCAAGAAGAAAGGACAGAGTCATTGATTTGTTTGCTGTGCCCAGGGGACGGATAGGTGCCAAGGATGGTTTCACATCCAAAGTTCAGCACACAGGTGGGTAGCAATGCTGTTCATTATCAAGGATTAGAAACAGGAGCAAGCTAAAGAGTGACTGCATGATCCTTGACCTTTGGGAGACCTTAGTTTGAATACTGACTCTTGTTTACCAGCTACACACATGGCTTAACCTCCCTGAACTTGTTTTTCTCATATGTAAAATGGGAATACCTGCTGCAGCAGGGTTGTTATAAAGAATAGGTGATTCTAGGCTGGGCGCGGTGGCTCATGCCTGTAATCCCAGCACTTTGGGAGGCTGAGGCAGGTGGATCACCTGATGTCAGGAGTTCGGGACCAGCCTGGCCAACATGGTGAAACCCCATCTCTACTAAAAAAAATAGAAAAAATTAGCCGGGCATAGTGGCAGGCACCTGTAATTCCAGCTACTTGGGAGGCTGAGGCAGGAGAATCTCATGAATCTGGGAGGCGGAGGTTGCAGTGAGCCGAGATCGTGCCATTGCACTCCAGCCTGGGCAACAAGAGTGAAACTCTGTCAATCAATCAACCAGTATAATAGGTGATTCTACTTACCATTTGTAGTTTATTTGCAATACTTTGAGCCAGGCATAGAGCTAAGTGCTTGATGTATATTATAATGTTGAATTGTCCTGATAACTTTAGAAGTACAGGTACTAGAGCCTCATCTTATCATGGAAAACACTGAGCTTGGAGTAGTTAAGTGACTCACAGCTAGTGGTGAGGGTAGCATGCTTTTAGGCTAGAGGGAAGGCTCCAGTGGGAAGGAAGAATGTAAACAGTATAGGAAGAGATGGTAACTGATAGAGCAAGGGTACTGAAGGGAATGGCCTGGAGAGCTTGGGGAGAAGATCAACTCTGGAAACGTCATCCTGTTTTCTAAAAAGTAAGCAGCTAATTTTGTAGGGTTTGTTTTTGAGACAGGATATCTGTCACCCAGGCTGGAGTACAGTGGCATGATTCTAGCTCACTGCATCCTCAAACTCCTGGGCTCAAGCCATCCTCCTGTCTCAGCCTCCTAGGTGGCTAGGGCTAGAGGCATGTCACCATGCCTGGCAATTTTTTTGTTGTTGTTGTTGTTAGAGAAGGGGTCTCACTATATCACTCAGGCTCTAATTTTTGTACTAGAAGCCTCCTTAAGTATCTTATATTTTCCTAAGTCCTGGTTTGTTTTCCGTGCATTACTTTTTCATATTACATATTGCATTACCAGGTCACAGATGGGAACTACTGATCTGCTTCTCTCCCTTTCTCAACAGTATTTTAATAAGCGGAAAACCTACTTTGCTCATGATGCCCTTCAGCAGTGCACAGTTGGGGATATTGTGCTTCTCAGAGCTTTACCTGTTCCACGAGCAAAGCATGTGAAACATGAACTGGCCGAGATCGTTTTCAAAGTTGGAAAAGTCATAGATCCAGTGACAGGAAAGCCCTGTGCAGGAACTACCTACCTGGAGAGTCCACTGAGTTCGGAAACCACCCAGCTAAGCAAAAATTTGGAAGAACTCAATATCTCTTCAGCACAGTGAAGCGGGAGTGGAAGAAAGATCTAAAGGGAAAAACTGACATGTTTATGTTATGGAAAAAGAAATTTTTCTAAGTTTCATTGCAAACTGTGTCCAGTTTCTCTGTAGTGTTTATGAAATAGCTAAAAGCAAATGAAGTAAAGGGCATACTATGGTTTTTCATAAAGGTTTATGGTCATGTTTCAAATTTTCATCATTTCAGTGAACATACTTCCACGTTACACTAAGTGTGCCTAGCAGTCTGTTGCATTTTGTAAGCTCACTGTTTTTTTGTTTTGTTTTGTTTTGTTTTTTTGAGATGGAGTCTCGCTCTGTCACCCAGGCTGGAGTGCAGTGGTGCGATCTTGGCTCACTGCAAGCTCCGCCTCCCGGGTTCACGCCATTCTCCTGCCTCAGCCTGCCGAGTAGCTCAGACTACAGGCGCCTGCCTGCCACCATGCCCAGCTAATTTTTTTTTTTGTATTTTTAGTAGAGACGGGGTTTCACCGTGTTAGCCAGGATGGTCTTGATCTCCTGACCTCGTGATCCGCCTGCCTCAGCCTCTCAAAGTGCTGGGATTACAGGCGTGAGCCACTGTGCTTGGCAAGCTTACTGTTTTAGAAGGTTTTATTTTTGTTTTTTGAGACAGGGTCTTGCTTTGTTGCCCGTGCTGGAGTGCAGTGGTATGATCTTGGCTCACTGCAGCTTCGACCTCCCTGGCTCCAGCATCTTTCCACCCCAGGCTTCTGAGTAGCTGGGAACACAGGAGCATACCACTACATTTGGCTGATTTTTTTGTAAATTTTATACAGACAGGCTCTCCCTGTGTTGCCCAGGCTGGTCTCGGACTCCTGGGAGCAATCTGTCCATCTTGGCCTAACAAAGTGCTGAGATTACAGGCCTGAGCCACTGTGCCCAGCTGGTTTCCTTTTTTTTCATTCAAAGGAATTTTGAATTTATCTTAGAACCTTTATTTTGAAGGAAGAAAGTCTTTTTTTTTTTTTTTTTTTTTTTAGCTGGAGTTTCGCTCTTGTTGCCCAGGCTGGAGTGCAATGGCATGATCTCGGCCCACCACAACCTCCGCCTCCCAGGTTCAAGTGATTGTGCTTCAGCCTCCCGAGTAGCTAGGATTACAGACATGTGCCACAACGCCCGGCTAATTTTGTATTTTTAGTAGAGTTGGGGTTTCTCCATGTTTGTCAGGCTAGTCTTGAACTCCGGACCTCAGGTGATCCGCCTGCCTGGGCCTCTCAAAAGTGCTTGGATTACAGGCATGAGCCACTGCATGTAATGACCAGCCACTGGTCAGAATTCTTTCAATCAAGCTGTGTTAGTAAGAATATTGATGTGTGGAAAATAAATGTTTACAATTCTGTGTCACTTATCTTACATCCTAGGCTAGATTAAATAGGTGTAAGTTCCTAAAATCTAACACATTAAGTTGTAGGACTTCTCCCACATGCATTTGAGATGGAGAGTGAATTTTGTTGCTATTCATTAATATACCACGATAATTTAGATTTTGACTTAAGGAAGCATTGAGCAGTATATTTCTGTTTTCTGGCCCCTAGAAAGAGAATAGGGGAATATTTCTTTTCTTTTTTTTTTTTTTTTTTTGAGATGGAATCTCCCTCTGTTGCCCAGGTTGGAGTGCAGTGGCACAATCTTGGCTCACTGCAACCTCCACCTCCTGGGTTCAAGCAATTCTGCCTCAGCCTCCTCGAGTAGCTGGTACTACAGGAGTACACCACCATGCCCAGCTAATTTTTTTTGTATTTTTAGTAGAGCTGAGATTTCACCATGTTGGCCAGGCTGGTCTCGAACGCTTGATCTCAGGTGATCTGCCTGCCTCAGCCTCCCAAAGTGCTGGGATTACAGGCATGAGCCACTGTGACTGGCCAAAAGGGGAATATTTCAATCTTAGCTGATACATGTTTATATGTTTGTTTGTTTTGAGATGGAGTCTCGCTCTGTTGCCCAGGCTGGAGCACAATGGTGTGATCTCGGCTCACTGCAACCTCTGCCTCCTGGGTTCAAGTGATTCTTCTGCCTCAGCCTCCCAAATAGCTGGGATTACAGCCGCCTGCCACCATGCCCAGCTAATTTTTTTAAATTTTATTATTATTTTTTGTATTTTTAGTAGAGACGGAGTTTCACCATGTTGGACAGGCTGGTCTTGAACTCCTGACCTCAGGTGATCCTGTCTGCCTCAGCCTGCCAAAGTACTGGGATTACAGCCTTGAGCCACCGGGCCCAGCCTTGATACATGTATTGTGTAAGCACAGGGTTTCCAGGATGATCACAGGCCTGGCCCACCTCAGGGATCAATCTAGTTAGGGAGGTATGCACAGGTGCCTCCATGGCAAACAGGATATGGGTGAGGGTGAATTGAAGGTCACTTCTCAGGAGAGATGAGATGGTGCTAGAAGTAAGCATTGAAGCAAGAGTCTCCAGGACAGTAGATGATGGGGTGGAAAGGGCATTTGAGGCAGAGGAAAGGGAATGTAAAATGCACAAAGTGAATGAAAGTATAACCAGGGCTTCTGGAAGCAGATGAGGATTGCTGCAACATTTTCAGCAGTGGTGGAACTTAGAAATAGGTGAAAGTAACTATAAGTGATACTGGCTGAATGTTTTAAAGAGTGATACAATTGCATTTGCATTTTAATAAAAGTGATTGCATGATTGTAGAGAACAGACTGGAAGGGGACATGTTAGATAGAGGTGGGGAGACCACAGTTCAAAGACTGGTCCTAAAACCCAAACTGAGTTGTGCAGGGAAGGACTGAGTAACAGCAGTGAGGGACTGAATAACAGGTTCCAAGGTAGAACTGGTGCCAGGGTAGGTGAATGAAAGGGAAGCATCTTAGACTGTCCAGGTTTCCGGCAGGTGGGGCTGTGGGACTGCTCAGCCTGGAAGGGTACACGAAAGTATCAGGCATCTCCCACAAAAAAGAATGAGTTCGGCTGGGCGCAGTGGCTCATGCCTGTAGTCCCAGCACTTTGGCAGGCCAAGGTGAGCAGATCATAAGGTCAGGAGTTTGAGACCAGCCTGACCAACATGGTGAAATCCTGTCTCTACTAAAAATACAAAAATTAGCCGGGCGTGATGGCAGATGCCTGTAATCCTAGCTACTCTGGAGGCTGAGGCAGGAGAATCGCTTGAACCTGGGAGGTGGAAGTTGCAGTGAGCATTGCACTCCAGCCTGGGCAACAAGAGTGAAACTCCGTCTCAAAAAAAATAAAAAATAAGGCCAGGCGTGGTGGCTTACGCCTGTAATCCCAGCACTTTGGGAGGCCAAGGTGGGCAGATCATGAGGTCAGGAATTTGAGACCAGCCTGGCCAAAATGGTGAAACCCCGTCTTTACTAAAAATACAAAACTTAGCCAGGTATGAGGGCACGCGCCTGTAATCCCAGCTACTCAGGAGACTGAGGCAGGAGAATCGCTTGAACCTGGGAGGCAGAGGTTGCAGTGAGCCAAGATCACCCTGCTGCACTCCATCCTGGGCAACAGAGCGAGACTGTCTCAAAAAAAAAAGAAAAAAAAGTCAAATCAGTGATAGTAAGAATACACTTGAGAAGTTCTCTAAGAATGTAGAGGAAAAGGATAAAGGAATGAAAGTAATGAGAATGATAGTTCTGTGAGACTCAATTTTAAAACTCCAATATAAATATAATACATTTTTCAGAATAGAGTAGAACAAAAACAACAAACTAATGAAAAAAAGAAATAGAAAACATTTTTTCTTGACCTTTAGAAAAATCATGTTCTATAAAAAGAGATCCTCACACAGGCATATCCTGGCAAAATATGTATTGAAATGCTGGAAAACTAAACCATTCCAGGATCTGAGAAAAGTACTTAGAACTGAATGAAAATCAGACTGACCCTGGCTTTTTCTCTGTGATAGAAAGTTCAAGAAAACACCAGAATACCATCTACACAGTTGAGGGGAAGGGTTAGAAACCCAAGGAGTAACCAGAGATTTTGAAAACACACTTGTGTAGCCTGACATCTGTGAAAATAACAAGCTTGGCTGTTTTTGCTTTGAGAGTGCATATCAGTAATAAGCAGCTTAAAAAAAAAGATCACCTTAGTTCAACCATTGTGGAAGACAGGGTGGCGATTCCTCAAGAATCTAGAACCAGAAATGCCATTTGACCCAGCAATCGCATTACTAGGTATATACTCAAAGGATTATAAATCATTCTACTATAAAGACACCTGCACACACATGTTTATTGCAGCGCTACTTACAATAGCAAAGACTTGGAAGCAACCCATATGCCCATCAATGATAGACTGGATAAAGAAAATGTGGCACATATACACCATGGAATACTATGCAGCCATTAAAAAGAATGAGTTCATGTCCTTTACAGGGACATGGATGAAGCTGGAAGCCATCATTCTCAGCAAACTAACACAGGAACAGAAAACCAACACCACATGTTCTCACTCATAAGTGGGAGTTGAACAATGAGAACACATGGACACAGGGCGGGGAACATCACACACCAGGACCTGTCGGGGGGTTGGGGGCAAGGGAAGGGAGACCATTAGGACAAATACCTAATGCATGCGGGGCTTAAAACCTAGATGATGGGTTGATAGGTGCAGCAAACCACCATGGCACATGTATACCTATGTAACAAACCTGCATGTTCTACACATGTATCCCAGACATTAAAATTTTAAAAAAAATTAAAAATAAAGCATCAGACATCTCCAAGTGGTGCTCCTAGCATATGGTGACACATGTGTCACCAGCTCTGGGATGGAGTCCAAGCCATCTCTAAAATATTTTAAAGGTTTAAATATTTAAACATTTATAAATAAGCATCATTTATAAATATGTTAAAATATAAATGATGCTTAAGTACCAATGAAGTATTAAAGTATAAATATAAAATTAAAAGCATGTGAAAATATAAATAGTACCTAAGTACCATCAAAGGATTAAAATATAAATGATGATGGCCAGGCATGGTGGCTCATGCCTGTAATCCCAGCACTTTGGGAGGCCGAGGCAGGCGGATCATGAGATCAGGAGTTGGAGACCAGCCTGACCAACATGGTGAAACCCTGTTTCTACTAAAAATACAAAAGTTAGCCGGGGTGTGGTGGTGCACGCATGTAATCCCAGCTACTCAGGAGACTGAGGCAGGAGAATCGCTTGAACCTGGGAGGCGGAGGTTGCAGTCAGCCGAGATCGTGCCACTGCACTCCAGTCTGGGCGACAGAGTGAGACTCCGTCTCAAAAAAATAAAAATTAGAATAAAATAAAATATAAATGATGTATAAGCACCATTGAAGTATTAAAATATGAATGATACCTAAGTACCATTGAAGCATTAAAATATAAATGATACCTAAGTATCATTCAAGTATTAAAATAGAAATGATACTTAAGTACCATCGAAGAATTAAAATATAAATTATACCTAAGTACCATTGAAATGTTAACATATAAGTGATACTTGTTTATATTTTAATACATACTTTTTCCTGAGAGTCTTTGTATAAAACTTATGCTCCAGGAAGACTTGCTATATTTATTCTATGGCTTCAAATATCTGAAGCCACACAGCTGTGAAATCAGAGTACCCTCTTTTTCGCCAGTAAAAAGTCCTGAGTGAATGGAACTCCACAACAAAATGATAGTGGAGAAAAGCAATGCAGGCTAAGAAGGCTAATACTAAACACAAAAGCAAGGTCAGCAAAGAAGTGTCTAGCTACAGTTTATATTTCAGAATAAATTTAAAAGCAGGTGTCTCATGAAACAGAGCTGAGAAATTGGAGGCATTTGTGACAGTCACAGGAGCTCATCCACCCTTAAAGAGGCCTGGCCTCCTGCTCTGTAGGGCTGGGCCAAGTCCTTGATACCCTGGAGAGAGAGCTCACTTCTGCCTCTCTTTGGAGTGTGAGAAACACACTCACCCATTCAAACCCAAAGAATGGACTTAGAGGCATGAAGAACAGTGAAAGTGAGACTTTTTTTTTTTTTGAGACTCCGTCTCGATCTGTCACTGAGGCTGGAGTAAAACAGTGCGATCTCAGCTCATTGCAATCTCCACCTCCCAGGTTCAAGTGATTTTCCTGCCTCAGCCTCCCGAGTAGCTAGGATTACAAGCACGCGCCACCACACCCGGCTAATTTTTGTATTTTTAGTAGAGATGGGGTTTCACCATGTTAGCCAGGCTGGTCTTGAACTCCTGACCTCAGGTGATCCACCCGCCTCAGCCCCCCAAAATGCTGGGATTATAGACATGCGCCACCACACCCAAACAAAAGTGAGACTTTTTAGTAACGGTTTTGCAAGATCGGATGTGTGATGGGCAGGCACACCCAGTGCAGTTTCAACAATTTATTCCCTAGAGCACAGGTCCCTCCCCCCTTTCCTCAAAGGCTGAGTAATATGGGGTTGCAGTCTTCCTGGACATCACCTAAGTTTCATTATCCCCTTATTAGGTTACATCTTGTCCTCTTCCCTACTTGAAGTTTCGATTTTCCAATGGCAAAGTTTTCTTTCCTTTTGTGGATTAGACACCCCCGCCACTTTTCTTCCTCCCCTCTGACTTCTGTGAGTTTTATCACTCTTCCCAGATGTCTGTACCATGCATCTTGTCACATCCACAAGGGAGCTGCCCAGACTTGTCCGTCTGTTTTCTGAAAATGGACCACTTAAAAAGTACTTCTTACAGGGTTCTCCACAGCTTTACTAAGCATACACTAGTTGAGGCCAGGAGGTCCTCAGCCACACAGCCTCTGGCCTCCTATCCTTGTGTCCCTTGGCCTCCATCCCACTGGCCTCCAAGGGACAGGTGCCTTTCCCTGCTCTGGGGCAAAGCCCTCCTCCATCCACAGGGTCCATCTCTGTCCTCCCTGGTGGCTCCTTGCCATATTAACGTGTTGAAATTCTACCCCAGTCAGAAAACTGCACCACTTGAGCCCTGATGCTCCCTTGGCCCCCAAGATTACCAGCTTCAGGGAACCTCCCAGTTTTTGTCCACCTTATGACCTGCAAGCAACCCAGTCCTGAGGGCACTTTCCTCCCTACCTCTGCAGCTCCACACTGGCCTAGAAATGCTCCCTTTGGTGGCCAGAGCCCCTACTCCTCCCAGGTTCTCCCCCACCCCCAGGGTCCAGCTTCCTTCCTCCTGCCCTCGCCTTGGTTGCAGTTTTCATGGTTATATTTGTGGCTTTTTTCTTTTTTTCTTTGAGATGGAGTCTCACTCTGTTGCCCAGGCTGGAGTGCAGTGGCACGATCTCGGCTCACTGCACCCTCCACCTCCCAGCTTCAAGCGATTCTCCCACTTCAGCTTCTTGAGTAGCTGGGATTACAGGCACCCAACATCATGCCTGCCTAATTTTTGTATTTTTGTAGAGATGGGATTTCACTGTGTTGGCCAGGCTGGTCTCGAACTCCTGACCTCAGGTGATCCGCCCGCCTCAGCCACCCAAAGTGCTGGGATTACAGACGTGAGCCACCGCGACCGGCTACATTTGTGGCTTTTTTAAATCTTCCTAGAGGACACATTTTTCCCTCTACAGCGCCAGCCACCCAGATCCACACCTTTGCTTAAGTTATTTCCTCAGCCAGGGATACCCTCCCTTCTTCCCCTGGGACTGATATGTCCTGCCAGCTCCTTGGAGAACTTTCTCCCCGTCTATGCTCTAATTCACAGCCACCCCCGGTTACATGCTCTCTTTCCGTGCCTCTATCGCGTCTCATGAACCTGTCTATCTTGACACTTAGCACACTCGGTCCAATCATCATTGTACATTCTGTCCCCACTAGACCCAGACGGCCTTGAGGGTAGGTACCAAGGTCTCCCCATGGCCAGTGCCCACTGGTGCTGAAATGAATGGGAACGATGCAGTCCCAAGACCTCAAGAGAACCTTCCCAGTCCTTTCTCCTTAAGTGTGTGTGTGTGTGTGTGTGTGTGTGTGTGTGGTGTTTTTTAATTTTTTCCTCACTTTCTTTCTTTTCTTTTCCTTTCTTTCTTCTTTCTCTTTCTTTCCCCTCCCTCCCTCCTTTCTTTCTCCTTCCTTCCTCTCTCTCCCTCCTTCTTTTTTGCAACAGGATGTCGTGTGTTTGCCCAGGCTGGAGTGCAGTGGCACGATCATAGTTCACTACAGCCTCCACCTCCTGAACTCAAGCGATCCTTCTGCCTCAGTCTCCAGTGTAGCTGGCACCACAGACGTGCTCCTCCATGCCCGGCTAATTTAAAAATTTTTTTGCAGAGTGAGGGCTCGCTATGTTGCCCAGGTTGGTCTCGAACTCCTGGCCTCAGGAGATCCTCCGGCCTCAGCCTCCCAAAGTGCTGGGATGACAGGCGTGAGCTATTGCGTCTGGCCCCAGAATGCACTTGTTAAAGCGTTGTGGGACTTTTTGAAATGACAATATATTCATATACTACACAATTTAAAAGACATTGGCGGGGTGGGGTGGGGGGAACCCCACTGCCACTGCCCCGCCCCAGGCCCTGGATTCCCCTAGGCACAGTGTTACTGTTTCCTTGTGGGGTTTTCCCTGATCATTGAAACTATGCTCTTGTCCCTTCTGCACCCGCGCTTCTGGGCACCGAGCTCCTCCCGCTGAAGTGATCGGCTTGCACTGACTGCGCTTGGGCTTCGCGCTTTCCCGCAGCGGCCTGGCCTTGGCGCCTGGACGCCCCGCCCAACCCCGCGGCCGCGCGCCCTGCTCCCCCTGGCGGCCGCGCCCCGCACTGCAGTGGCCGCGTTGGGGCCCGGCCGGGGGAGGGGTCGCGCGGCGGCGGCGTCAGCGGCGGCGCCCGGGCGGTGGGAGCCGAGGCGCCGAGCAAGATGGCGGTGCGAGTGCTCCGCGCCCGCGGAGCGGCCTGGGCCGGCGGCCTCCTGCGGCGGGCGGCCCCCTGCAGCCTTCTGCCCAGGCTCCGGTGAGCAGCGCCGCCCTTTCCGGGAGCGGCCGGGGAGGGGCCGCCGCGTGGCGGAGGGCGCGGGGTTTCCCGGCGCCGGTCTCCGCCCCGGCCCTGTCCCCTGCGCGGGTGGCCGCCCCGTCTCGGGGCGGTGGGGCCGGAGCTGGGGCGGGGTCGGGGCGTCCTCGGGCTCAAGGTCACGGCGGGGACGGGCCGCCCTGCGGCTCCACCCTCGCCCGGGAAGGCGCCCGAGGCTCGGCCCGGAGGCCACGTCCTCCCCGCGGCGCTGGCCCGGCCTGCAGGGCCCTGACCGGCGCAACCCGGGGCCGGGGACAGGGACAGCGCGCGCCTGAGGCCGCAGGCCCCGGACGCCGTCTGCTGGGTGCTCGCCGGAGGCTGTTCCAAGCCTGAGTGGCTGCGTCTGCCGAGGACGTTGCTGACCCTGGCCTCTGAGGTGCTGTGAGTGGGGAATAAAAGCGTAAAGCATTGTTCTGGGCCAGCTCTCCGCGGAGGGTGGGGGAAGTTAGAGCTTGGAGGAGGTCAAATCAGTTACGTCTTTGAGTTGAAATTTAAAGCCGGCCGTGGATCTAAAAGTACTTAGAGTTATCAGCACTAAGTTCAGGCGTGGGGCTCCTTGTTTAAACTTTCTTTTTCTAACTTCAGTGGATTGGACGTTTGGTTGTCCAAATTCATCACCTTAACATTTGCATGTGCTATTTTCCACATTCAAACAGCAAAGCCTATCCTGATTTACCCAGAGTTGCTTTCTCGTATTCATTGCTTTGGGTAGTTTAAATTACCAAAGGAACTGTGTGTTAAACTCGCCGTGGACCAGGGAGGTTTCAGTAACATGGTTTATTATTATTATTGTTGTTGTTATTTATTTTTTTGAGACGGAGTTTTGCTCTTGTTGCCTTGGCTGAAGTGCAACGGCACGATCTTGTCTCACTGCAACCTCCGCCTCCCGGGTTCAAGTAATTCTCCTGCCTCAGCCTCCCAAGTACCTGGGATTACAGGCATGCACCACCACACCCGGCTAATTTTTGTATTTTTAGTAGAGACACCATGTTGGTCAGGCTGGTCTCGAACTTCTGACCTCAGGTGATCCACCAGCCGCGGCCTCCCAAAGTGCTGGGATTACAGTCGTGAGTCACCATGCGCGGCCTGATCTTTTTAAAAAGATGAGTCTGACTTGGGAGAGGGGGCAGAATTAAGGGTAGTGGCCAGCTGAGTGGACGCTGGCACTGAGAGTTGACAGTTTGCTGAGAGCTGTTCTGCCAAAATATGAGTGCCTACCACGTGCCAAGCGCTGTTCACTGTTGAGAGACATCAGTGAATAAGGCGTCCAAGGCCATCTGGAGCTTACCAGTAATTCAGGAGGGCTGGGGAAGAAGAATTCAGAGCAGTTTAGGACCTGGTAAAGTTTATGAAGGCTGTGTGCTATTCAAGTGGAAAAGCAAATAGACAGTTGGCAGTATGACTCCTCAAAGGAGGTGTCTGGGTTACAGGTAACATTTAGGAGTTGTCAGCATATAGGAATACTAAATGTTAATAGACACATGGATTTCATTATACTGTTTTGTATTTGATTTACATTTTTCATAATAAAGGCTGGACGCGGTGACTCACACTTGTCATCCCTGCACTTTGGGAGGTTGAGGCAGGAGGATTGCTTGAGCCCAGGAGTTTGAGACCAGCCTGGGCAACATAGCGGAACTCCGTCCCTAATAATAAATAAGTACATAAATAAAAATTTGCATAATGAAACTTTTTTGAAACCATAGGAAGCCAGGTGCAGTGGCTCAGGCTGTAATCCCAGCACTTTGGGAGGCCGAGCTGGGCTGATCGCTTGAGCTTAGGAGTTCGAGACCATCCCAGGCAACATGACAAAACACATCTCTACAAAAAATACAAAAATTAGCCCGGCATGGTGGCACACGCCGGTAGTCGCAGGTACTTGGTAGGCTGAGGTGGGAGTATGGCTTGAACCTGGGAGGTGGAGGTTGCAGTGAGCCAAGATCATGCCACTGCATTCCAGCCTAGGTGACAGAGCCAGACCCTGTCTCCAAAATAAAACAAAAACAAACAACAAAAAACCATAGGAATGTGTGAGATTGCTTGAGGCGAGAGTGTGGAGAGAAAAGGGGCTGCAAAGCAAGCCCTGGGACGTGCAGCGTATATAGGCTGAATGTAGGAGGGGGAGCTGGCAAGGTCATTGTTATGTGACAGTGGCCAGGAGGAGGGAGGGAGTGCCATATGCTGCCAAAGGGTTAGGTAAAATGACAGAAGAAAACAGGATTTGCCAACAGGGGTGTTGTGGGTGACCTTGCCGAATCAGTTTCAGCAAGGAAGAAGGGTGTCCTTCCGGGAGCCTCATCCCTGCCTGTACATTAGCCAGCGTATTTCACTTAGCGCTGCTCAGCAGCAAGCTTGGAATTCCCAGCCGCTTCCTAGACGTTGCATGAGTTTCTCACAGGTGCTCAAAACACTGCTGTACCCAGGATTTAACTCCTCTTCCTTCTACGAAGCCTGCTTCTCTTGGATTCTTTTTCTCCAGTCATGAAACATTTTCCATGTGGTGGCCCAGGCCAGACACCAGACGGTCTTCCCCAAGCCCATCCCTCTTTTTTCCCCCGATCTGTCATTTACCAAATCTGTCAGTTCTGCCTCTAGTATGTCTTGAATCCACCCTCTCCATCTTCACTGCCCTAGCTCAACCCTCAGCAATACTCGTCTGGATTCCTACGAAGAGTGTAGGCTCGAACCTGTTAGTGAAGGGGACGACTAAAGAATTTTTTTTTTTTCCTTGGAGATAGTCTTGCCCTGTTCAGCGTGGACAACATGGTGAAACCCTGTCTCTACTAAAACTACAAAATTTAGCCGGGTGTGGTGGTGCAGGGCTGTAGTCCCAGCTATACAGGTGGCTGAAGCAAGATAATTGCTTGAGCCCAGGAGGTGGAGGCTGAAGTGGGCCGAAATCGCGCCACTGCCCTCCAGCTGACATGAAAGAACAAGGCCCTGTCTGAAAAAAAAAAGAAAAAAAAGAAATTAAAAAGCAAATATATGTAGAGAAAAACTTTTAATGGTAAAATGTTCATTTTTAAAATCTAGATGCAGGGCGGAAAAGTCTTCATTGTCATGTTTAAACTCCTCTGGGTTTGAAGTTTCTGGAAATGAAAGGTGTGGGAACAGGTCTCTGGAGCAGCAGTGTGGAAGACAGGGGTACTGGGGCTGGACGGAGTGTGGTGGTGGGGAGGGGAGTCAGGGAGCTGCTGCTTTAAGGCAGGACTCTTCTTGGCATGGGTCTGTCAACCTCCTCTCTCCCCCGGGCCTGTGCTTCCAAATGCTGGTGCTATTTGCACACTTGTGGCTTTGGCGGTCACTGGTTCTGCTTAGAATCTCCCTTCCATGGGTATCCACCTGACCATCTGCTCCTCTTCTTTCCCGTCTTCCACTCAACAGGTACTTTGTTAGAGCTGGTCCCCAGGCTGCCCTTACCCCTGCCACAACAGCTACCTACTACCTTGTGTCACTGTTGAAGAGCTTGTCCCTGTTTGAGTTGTGATCGTGTTTGTCTGTCTGCCCTAACCAGCAAACTGAGCTCCTGTGAAGTCAGGGCCAGGTTCATCTGTGCATCGTCAGTGGCTGACAGGTGCAGTGCACAGTCTGTATGTAAATAACAATGATCATATTGCCAGGCTCAGTGGCTCACGCCTATAATCCCAGAACTTTGGGAGGCCGAGGCGGGCATATCACGAGGTCAGGAGATCGAGACCATCCTGGCTAATACGGTGAAACCCTGTCTCTACTAAAAATACAAAAAAATTAGCCAGGCGTGGTGGCAGGCACCTGTGGTCCCAGCTACTCAGAAGGCTGAGGCAGGAGAATGGCATGAACCCAGGAGGTGGAACTTGCAGTGAGCCGAGATTGCGCCACTGCACTCCAGCCTGGGCAACGGAGCGAGACTCTGTCTCAAAAAAAAAAACAAAAAACAATGATCATATGAATGAAGGGCAGCAGGCTCCTGCTGCCTCATCCTGTGGTCTCAGCCTTAAGTGCTTTCCCTTCTTCAGTTTTCTCTTCCCCGCCTGATCAGCACCCACGAGCTTCTTTTGAATGCACTGCTTTCTCTTCATCCCCACTGCCATCTTAACCCCACACCATCTAGTGAGTATTTATTGAGTGCCTTCTGCATACCTGGTGCTGCTGGGCATGGCAGCCAGGGCGCCCAGGAAGCATGTTCCTGGCCTTTGTTGCTGCAGCCATATACCACGCTCCTGCCAGGCTGCTTTTGACACTTAGATTTTTTTTTTTTTTTTTTGAGATGGAGTCTTGCACTCTCAACCAGGCTGGAGAGCAGTGGCGTGATCTTGGCTCACTGCAACCTCCGCCTCCCAGGTTCAAGTGGTTCTCCTGCCTCAGCCTCCCGAGTAGCTGGGACTACAGGCGTCCACCACCACACCTGCCCTTTTTTTTTTGTATTTTTTAGTAGAGACAGGGTTTGGCCATGTTGCCCAGGCTGGTCTTGAATTCCTGACCTCAGATGATCCACCCACCTCAGCCTCTCAAAGTGCTGGGATTACAAGCATGAGGCACCGCGCTCGTCCGACACTTACATTTTTTTTGAAAACTTGACAGCATCTCACCCTACACAGGATAAAGTCGTCCTCACCTCGCCCTCCAGTTGTATCTCACGGTCCTCCCACATGCCCTTCTGCCTTGCTAAACAACTTGCCATTCCAGACATTCCATGCCATTCAATGCCATTCAGTGTCATGACTCCATGTCCCTGTACATGTTGTTCCCATTGACTGGAATTAGCACCTGCCTTGTCCACCTGTCTTGCTTGCCCTCCAAAACAGAGCCAGAATGCCCCTACTGGAGTCCCTCCTGCGCCTCCCAGGCCAAGCTGATGGTGGGTTCACTTGAGCTCCTGCAGTGTATGTCTAAGTTTACAGCATCTGTGGCCACTCTGGCTGTTTACCGATAGGTTTTTCCTGTGAGACCGAACAGGCTTGGCGTCTGGTTTATCTTTGTATCCATAGAGCCCGGCATAGAATGCTGACTCGATTTCAAGTCTAGTGTTTTGTATAGTGCACCCTTCCTTATCCTCTGGAAAGTGCCCCGTACCATCTTAACAATTGTCACTGTCAGTTAAGAACCCAGGCCCAAGCCAGATCTTATCATTTGGGCAGCCATTGGCATAGCTGCGACTTGAATGACTAGATGGGCTGGGCATATTAGGCAGCTTTGGTCACCTGACACTCAAAGATTTCAGTTTGACGGTTGGGGGTGGTACTGGGCCAGCTTGTTTTTCATTTGTCAAGACGATTGCTGCCCAAGTTCACAAGCAAATGCCACTCAGAGGTTCTTTTGTGTATGCTGTGTTGATTTATTCTCACCCCCTGCTCTGCATTTTTCGATTACTAGCATTTTCACATCCTTTACCTCATTGTACCCACCCAAAGGGGAATCCCTTTGGTATTATTATTTGTTTGTTTGTTTTAGAGGCAGGGTCTTGCTCTGTTGCCCAGGCTGGAGTACAGTGCATGATCATAGCTCACTACAGCATTGAACTTGTGGGCTCAAGCGATCCTCCTGCCTCAGGTTCCTGAGTAGCTAGGACCATAGGCACGAGCCACCATGCCCAGCTACTCAATTTTTTTTTGTAGAGACAGGGTCTTCCTATGCTGCCCAGGCTGACTTTGGTGTTACTGAAATATGAAATAAATGCTCAGTTGGGGAGATTTCTATTTCAAAGGCATCCTTTATTAGTGAAAATATTGTCTATAAATATACATAATACATGTTTGCCTCTGTATTTCTGGAAGGATATACTTAAAACTATTAGTAGTCATTGCTTTAGTATTTATTTTAAATGAAACTCCCTAGTCAGTATTTTTAGAAACTTATTATTATATCCCTTTCTTAATTGTTCATAATTGTTATTCCTAAGCTTTTACGATTTATTTAACAAAAAAAATTGTAGACACAATTTCTGTTTAATGAACTTAAAATCTAAAATAAACGCAGGAATTGGCTGGGCACAGTGGGTCACACCTGTAATTCCAGCATTTTGGGAGGCTGAGGCAGGTGGATCACCTGAGGTCAGGGGTTCAAGACCAGCCTGGCCAACATGGCGAAAACCCACCTCTACTAAAAATACAAAAATTAGATGGGTGTGGTGGTGGGCGCTGGTAGTCCCAACTGCTTAGGAGGCTGAGGCAGGAGAATCGCTTGAACCCAGGAGGCGGAGGTTGCAGTGAGCTGAGATTGTGCCATTATTGCCCTCCAGCCTGGGCAACAGAGCAAGACTCTGTCTCAAAAAAAAAAAAAAAAAAAAAAAAAGAACACACAGAAATTACATAATTACATAGTCCCATAAACAAATCTTAAAACTTTCTCCTTTGTGTATCACTAATTTTATATGGTTGCCTTAAAGTAATGGGTAAGTTTCTTTTTTCTTTTTTCTTTTTTTTTTTGAGACAGAGTTTCGCTCTTGTTGCCCAGGCTGGAGTGTACCGGCGTGATCTCCGCTCACCACACCCTCCACCTCCCGGGTTCAAGCGATTCTCCTGCCTCAGCCTCCTGAGTAGCTGGGATTACAGGCATGCGCCACCACGCCTGGCTAATTTTATATTTTTAGTAGAGACGGGGTTTCTCTATGTTGGTCAATCTAGTCTCCTGACCTCAGGTGATCCGCCCGCCTCCTTGGCCTCCCAAAGTGCTGGGATTACAGGCATGAGCCACTGTGCCCAGCCCATGATATTATTAAACAGATATCCCTAAATGTAGTGTGTGTAAAACACTTCAAACTAATTGACAAAATGTGCTTTCATTTTTATTGGAATATGGCTGGGTGTGGTGGTTCACGCCTATAACCCCAGGTCTTTGGGAAGCTGAGACAGGCAGATCACTTGAGCTCAGAAGTTCAAGACCAACCTGGGCAGCATGGTAAAACCCTGTCTCTACAATAAAATACAAAAATTAGTTGGATGTGCTGCTGGGCACCTGTAGTCCCAGCTACTTGGGAGGGGTTGAGACAGGAGGATAGCTTGAACCTGGGAGGTCGAGGCTACAGTGAGCCAAGATCACGCCACTGCACTCCAGCCTGGGTGACAAAGTGAGACCCTGTCTCAAAGAAAAAAAAAATACAGAAGAGAAAAGCACAATATAGACATTATACGGAGAAAGCTGTGTGTCTTTCCCCTCTATCCCTTTAAACCATTCTCTCTGGGAAACCACCATTAATGCTTTCTTAATTTTTAGGAATTTTAATATGTAGTAAACACAAATTGGAAGCATCTTCAACTTACATCTGCAAATGCCACTTAATATTATATGTTTTTATCTTACGCACTTTCAAGAAAAATTGCGTTTACTGGTATTGTTATTTTGCTTGTTTAAAGTGAGTTTGCTTCTTTTTAATCTTTGAAGGATGTGAAAAAGTGCTTTTATGTTTCTTTATAATTATTTATAGAGCACGTTTTATTTTTAATTTATTTTATTTTATTATTATTATTATTATTTTTTGAGGTTGAGTCTTGCTATGTTGCCCAGGGTGGAGTGCAGTGGCACGACTTGGCTCACTGCAATCTGCACCTGCTGGGTTCAAGCGATTCTCCTCCTTCAGCCTCCTGAATAGCTGGGATCACAGGCGTGTGCCACCACACCCAGCTGTTTTTTTTTTTTTTTTTTTTTTTGTAGTGTTAGTAGAGACAAGGTTTCACCATGTTGGCCAGGCTGGTCTTGAACTCCTGACCTCAGGTGATCCGCCTGCCTCGGCCTCCCAGAAAGCTGGGATTTACAACCGTGAGCCACCACTCCTGGCCAACATATTTGTATTTTTTATATTTGTAAGTTCACATCATTCAAAAATCTTTGTATCTGATTTCTACCTATTTGAGACAATATCCTATGAATTGGTTTTTAAATTAAAAGAACATCATATTGGGGAGAAGATTGCTCTGTAATGTTTGTTCAAGAAAGCAGCAAACTAGGCTGGGCGCGGCAGCTCACGCCTGCAATCTCAGCACTCTGGGAGGCTGAGGCTGGCGGATCACTTAAGGCCAGGAATTCGAGACCAACCTGGCCAACATGACAAAACCCTGTCTCTACTAAAAATACAAAGATTAGTCGGATGTGGTGGCATGCACCTGTAGTCCCAGATGCTCAGGAGGCTGAGGTGGGAGAATTGCTGGAACCTGGGAGGCAGAGGTTGCAGTGAGCTGAGATTGCACTACTGCACTCCAGCAAGTGCAGTGAGACCCTGCCTCAAAAATAAATAAATAAAGCAGCAAAATGATTTTTTAAGCAAAAAAAAAAAAAAAAAAGAAAAAGGCTGCCAGTATCATGTGAAATTTAGAGTCCTACTTCTAAAATACCGTTGCAGCATAAGAATAGGAATTTGTATTATTATAGTATGAAATCCGTATGTTCATTTCATGAAGTACTGGGGAATTTGCTCTCATGAGAGTTTTTCTTGTCCCTTGTTTAAATTCCTGGTCCCTCTTTTTAATACCTGGAGTTGCTCTCTCTTTTCCTCTTAATGTTTACCTGGTGGTGTCTGGGTGCTTAAGCAAGTCTACCAAGCAGATTAGAAATACTGTTGTAGAAGGCTGGGCGCGGTGGCTTACGCCTGTAATCCCAGCACTTTTGGAGGCTGAGGCAGGTGGATCATGAGGTCAGGAGATCGAGACCATCCTGGCTAACACGGTGAAACCCAGTCTCAACTAAAAATACAAAAAATTAGCCAGGCATGGTGGCGGGCGCCTGTAGTCTCAGCTAATTGGGAGGCTGAGGCCGGAGAATGGTGTGAACCCGGGAGGCAGAGCTTGCAGTGAGCCGAGATCATGCCACTGCACTCACTCCAGCCTGGGCGACAGAGCGAGACTCTGTCTCAAAAAAAAAAAAAAGAAATACTGTTGTAGAAAATCATCTAGTGTTTCTAAAGAGATCCCCAAGAAGAGGTTCACACTGGCCCGTCAGCATCTGGACTTTTATGTCCAGAAGCACTAAGATTCTGGACATTTATGCTGGCTGTTTGGAATCCCAGCACATTACTGATCTAGGAAAAGGAAGAAAAGATCTACGTGTAGGTCAGTTAGAGAGCAAAAGTAGCTGGGCATGGTGGATCATGCTTGAAATCTCAACACTTCAGGAGGCCAAGGCAGGAGGATCACTTGAGGCCAGGAGTTCAAAGCCAGCCTGGGCGACATGGCAAGACCCATTCTCTATAGAAAATACAAAAATTAACCAGGCATGGTGGTGTGCATATGTTGTCCCAGCTAATCTGGAGGCTGAGGTGGGGGAATCGTTTGAGCTCTGGGGGTCAAGGCTGCAGTGAGCCGTGATCACACCAGTGCACTCCAGCCTGGGCAACAGAGTGAGACCCTGTCTCAAAAATAAAAAGAGAGCAAAAGTATAAAGGGTGTGCTTTGATAGACCTGGCCAGAGGTAAGATCACCAATTATAAAAGGGATTGTGCAGAAAGAAGGGGCAGGGATTCAGAAGGCTACCCTTCTGTATGATTCCATACATATGACGTTCTAGAAAAGGCAAAACTGAGGGACAAGGAACACAGCAGTGGTTGCTAGAGATGGGGAGAGGGGTTGATTATAAAAGGATTAACTTCAAGGGGTGAAGAAACTGTTGTGGTGGTGGTTACATTACTTTAGGCATTTGTCAAAACTCAGTACTGTCTGCCAAAAAAAAGTACATTTTATTGTACATAGATGTGAACAAAAACCAAGAAGATGAAGGAAACTCAATTTGTCATTTGATCATGGTTACATAAAGTTCAGAAGAGGGCTGAGCGCAGTGGCTCACACCTGTAATCCCAGCACTTTGGGAGGCTGAGGTGGGCAGATCACTTCAGGTCAGGGGTTCAAGACCAGCCTGGCTAACATGGCGAAACCCTGTCTCTACTAAAAATACAAAAATTAGGCGTGCACGGTAGCACACCATGTAGTCCCAGCTACTCAGGAGGCTGAGGCGGGAGAATCGCTTGAACCTGGGAGGTGGAGGTTGCAGTCAGCTGAAATGGTGCCACTGCAGTCCAGCCTGGGCGACAGAGCGAGATTCTCTCAAAAAAGTGTGTGTGTGTGTAGAAAATGTTCAGGTAGTTTAGAAGGTTATACAATGAAAAGAAAAAACCTTTACTCCCACCCCAGGCCCAGTCATGTTCCCCAGATGTCATCACTCTTCAACAGCTCACTCTGTGTGTGTATATATAGTGCTGTTCTGTGCCGGCTTTTTTACAGAATTTATCTCGGAGATGTCAGCACATCAGTGCACGTAAATCTACCTCATTCTTTTTATCGAGTGCATATTTTCTGACGTGGAGTATTTCCTAATTTATGTGACCAGTCTGCATTAATGGCTATTCAAATGACCTATGCCAGGAGAAAACTGGAAACAAGACAGCAATGAATATTTGTATGCATTCAACTTTGTGCACGTGTCTAAATATAGCTGGCCGTAGGACATAACTGCAAGTGTCATTGTTGGGCTGAAGTCATACACAGTTTCCATTTTGATATGGATGATGCCACACTGCCCTCTTGGGAGGTCAACAAATTTGTATTCCTATTAGCTGGCATATGGGAGTTCAACATGCACATAGAAATTTGTGAGTAGGGCCAGTTGCAGTGGCTTACACCTATAATCCCAGCACTTTGAGAGGCTGAAGTGGGAGCATTGCTTGAGGCCAGGAGTTTGAGAACAACTTGGGCAACATAGCAAGACCCCATCTCTACAAAAAATTTTAAAAAATGTACTGTGCAAGATGACGTATGCCTCTAGTCCCAGCTTCTCAGGAGGCTGAGGTGGGACGATCACTTGAGCCCAGGAATTTGAGGCTATAGTGAACTACAGTGAGCTATCGCACCACCACACTCCAGCCTGGGTGACAGGGCAAGACCCAGTCTCAAAAAAAGAAAGAAAAAATTCCGTGAGTAAAGTATAGTTTGTGACTTGAGTCAAATTTATCCTCACTTTCTGAAAGCATTCACAATAGAAATTTAATTATAAGATGAAAATTAGCAAATTATGTGTTAATAAAGTTGGTATTCTGAGGTTTGTGGGGGCAGTTAAAAAATTTTTGATTTTTAAAGTTGATTTTTAAAGTTAATTTTTACAAATCTTGATTTTTTTTTTTTGGCCGGGCTCGGTGGCTCACGCCTGTAATCCTAGCACTTTGGGAGGCCGAGGCGGGTGGACTGCCTGAGCTCAGGAGTTCATGACCAGCCTGGGCAACACAGTGAAACCCCGTCTCTACTAAAATACAAAAAATTAGCTGGGCGTGGTGGTGTGCGCCTGTAATCCTAGTTACCCTGGAGGGTGAGGCAGGAGAATCGCTTGAACCTGGGAGGCGGAGGTTGCAGTGAGCCCAGATCACGCCACTGCACTCCAGCCTGGGTGATAGAGCGAGACTCCATCTAAAAAAAAAAAAAACAAAAAACCTTGATTTTTAATTTACTTGAGGGGTAAAATTTTTTTTAAAGAAAGAATGTATTTCATTTTCCTTGTATTTTAAAAATATTTTTATTGTGGTAAAACATGTAAAAAATATACATAAAATTTGCCATTTAAACCATCTTAAGTGCATAATTCAGTGGCATTACTTACATTCACAGTGTTGTACAATCATCACCACTATCTATTTCCAAATCAAATAATATTTTTTAAATTGTGGCAAAATGTGCATAACATAAAATTCACCATTTTAACCATTTTTAAGCATACAGTTCAGTGGCATTAAGTATATTCACATTTTGGGGAAACATCACTACCATTCATCTTGAGAATTTCTTCATCTTCCCAAACTGAAACTCCTTACCCCAACCTCCCCTCTCCTCACCTCCTGGCAACCTCCGTTCTGCTTTCTGTCTCTGTGGGTTTATCTACTCTAGGTATCCATGTATATTTTTTCTATGTCAAAAATTGCTTTGAAAAACACATAGCACAAATTGCAAAGATAAATGTGGGCTCTCTTATAGGAGTGCCACACATTTTACATTTTTCTTTGCTTCTGCTTCTTGGAGTGCATGCTGTTGTCATGGAAAGCAGACATTCTGTGGTAGCCCAGGTTCTGGAACGGTGCCTGGAATAGCTGCTCACCGTGTGTTTGCCAGGTGAACTGATGGATATATGAAAACAGTGTACTATCTGACAACACCTTTGTTATTCCATAGGACGTGGACATCTTCCAGCAACAGATCTCGAGAAGACAGCTGGCTAAAATCCTTATTTGTCCGGAAAGTTGATCCAAGAAAAGATGCCCACTCCAATCTCCTAGCCAAAAAGGAAACAAGCAATCTATACAAATTACAGTGTGAGTGACAGTTTTGCTCTCTTCATAGTTGACTTTTTTTTCCCCTTTGTTCCTAAGTTTATCGTTGAATTTTCTTTTGTTTCAGTTCACAATGTTAAACCGGAATGCCTAGAAGCATACAACAAAATTTGGTGTGTATACCAAACTATCCTTTACTTGGGGAAAAATAATGACTTTATTTGTTAGTTAATTCCACTGACGCTTGATAGCATAGAGAGAGATCTTTCATCCCTCTCTTTTGAAGCTGAACATTCAGAGGCTCTTAAACTGAGCTTCGTGTGGGATTGCCGAAGGCATTTTTATTTTAAGCACTCACACAGCTAAATCATCATATAAGCTATCAGA
The DNA here is from genome assembly GCF_028885625.2 of Pongo pygmaeus. Taxonomy (NCBI): domain Eukaryota; kingdom Metazoa; phylum Chordata; class Mammalia; order Primates; family Hominidae; genus Pongo; species Pongo pygmaeus. The sequence continues at coordinate 25,657,035 of NC_072379.2, read as the reverse complement.
CTTTAGAATGTTACCAGACTCTTATGTTTGGAGGAACTTTGCCAGGCTGTCTAGTCCATCTACTTATCCAATGCTGGAGTCCTTTCCGCAGACCTTCCTCACTGCCTGTCCTGAAGTAAGTTCCATCTCTGGACAACTCTGGGTGTTAGGAATAAGAATTCACATCTCTGAGTCCTTCATTGATTCCCCTAAGAATCCCCTGTGAGATTCCCCTGTGAGAGTCCTGTATGTATTTGAACATAGCTGCCATTTCTTCCCAACTCCTCTGTTCTCCAGGATCCAAGTCCCTTCCGCTGATTCTCCTATGATTTGAGATCCAAACCTGCTTACAGAATTTGTAAACTTTAAGACGAAAGGGGAGAACTAAGCTTACCAGCTTTTAAGTTAACAGAAATAGTATTCTAATGATCCATGGCGAGCAAATGTGAAGAAAAAGGTTTTTTGTTGTGTTTTGTTTTGTTTTTACCTTTAATATCTACTACTTTCATAAGAAAGCAAACAATTTTGTCCCTATAATCAGCATACTTTTTAGAAGAAAAACCTTTTGTTGTTTATTGTTTTGTTTTTGAAGTTAGCTTATGAAATTTAACAATAGCATTGAATTTCTTGCTCATTCCAGCACATTTCTCTTTATTAAAAAATGCCCTTAAAACAAAGCAGATGTTTATTTCTAAGTCTTTTCTCATAAAAATGGAATTTTTCCCTATGCCAATGTTGTCCTGGATTACCTTTTCTGTCCTGTCTTACCACTTCATCTCCTGTCTTGGGTTTCTGGCTGTCTGTTCATATTTCTATTTGATGTTGTGCTCCCACTTCACACCCAGCATGTAGAATCACCTTGCTCTTCCAACTTCCCTGTCTGTGCCACTCACCTTGTTTTACTCAGTCCGTTCCTTAGTTCTCTGTGGTGAGTCTGTCACCTAAGCCGTGCATTCTTCATCGGACATGTATTTTGGTTCTCTTGTTTCCTTCTTCATCTCCCTCTCCAAGACTCTTGAGCCCCATTCCCAAGTAGCCTTTTTTCTGACTGCCTTTCTGGGCTCCAAGCTATAACTGTGTCTCCTCCCTGCCCTGCAATACATTACCCCAAAGTTTGTCAGATTGATCTGCTTGAGTTCTGTTTTCTTTTTTCATCACGTTTTTTCTTTTCTCTGAAACTTTCAGCAGCTCCCTGTTTCCAGAACGTAAAGACTTAACTCCTGCCTGGTTTTTAAGGGTCCCAATAATGGGATTCTGCCCAACCCATCCAGTTCTGGGTACAAGTACTGCCTGCCTTACAATCTCCATTCAGGTAAGGCCAGGGCTCCCAAGAGCAGGTTTGGGGTCCCCAGCAAAGAAGAGTGGCTACAAATCCATGTGTGACTTTGTGTTGGTGAAAAACCTAGGCCCCGTTGCCAGGCCCCTCTCTGGACCCCACCTGAGTCATGTGTACTGGGCTTCCTCCTGGGCACTGCCTCCAATGCAGGGTTGTCTATTCCTGCTCATGTCATGTGACCAAAAGGAAATGTTGGATGTACATTTCCCTAGCAGAATCCCTCTTTCCCTGTCCTCAATTTTTATCGATCCCATGTTATTTCTGAACATTGATGAGTCACGCATCAGATACATTTAATATCAGATCCTAATTTAAAAAGTAAGTGCTACTCTTCCAAAAGTACACATGATGGTGGTCACTATACTGGGTCATAAAGATGTTTGGGTTTTCAGTTAGTTAGACATAGACTGTTTTGGAACTTTTCTCTGTTAACCATTTATATATCCCTGGTCCTATGGAGCTCCAGTGGCGCAATCAGTTAGCACATGGTACTTACATACCCTCGGTCCTGTAGCCCCAGCATCTGGTGGTGATCACTAGCCAAATGTCAGTGACAGCCAATAATGTGAACAGGTTCCATTTCTTGCCCTTGATCCCCTTTTGCATCCATTGTTGAATCTGTATGATACTTTTTCATCATAATTTTTCTATTCAAAAAGTGTGCAGGTTTTAGCTTTTCTCTTGGTGTAAAACAGTTACACTCTTCCCTTTGCCTTTCCCTGTACATTAGAATTTATACCATAGGAAAGCTTCCATGGAACCAAGCTCCACTCTGACACCCCTGTTAAATTCATACACTGCCGTGACCTGTCATGTTGCCCCTGTCCCTGCATAATGAGCGGGAATGAATTGGTTGGTGTGTTCGGTGCGAGACTATGTAACACCCCACCCATCCCCTTGGCCCATTGAATTGAGTAGAACATAATTTATTTTTCGCATTGTATCTTTAATTTTTATTCTTCTGCCATGTTGATGCCCTTGGGGACTATTGGAGGTTGGAGTCGCTTCCAGACTATGTTGTGTTCCAGCTCTGTCTTCTTGCTCCTTCCTGAAGGCCAGCTTGTTCTCTGCTCCTGTTACCTCTGCCTGCTGGTGCTGCTTGTGTTGTCTGCCTCTGTCTTGAACATTACTTTCCTCCCTTTCCATCTTCCTTATTTCTTCCGTGTTCTTTTCTACTATTCCCCGTCTCTCATTCTTCCTGTCTTTGGAACCAACAGAATGTGTTTTGGTGATGTTTTTTTCTCCTCAAGTGGAAAATAGTAGACCCATAGCTCCCAAAATCCTGGGACCTTTGGTTTTTCTTTATCATCTTTATGCTGATTCAACAACTCTTCTAGATAGTTGGGGTATCAGAAACCTAAGCTTATCAGAAACCTAAGCTTCTGATCAGCAGGGTGTTGGAATACAACAGAATTCAGCTAAAAGGTTAATTCCACATGCCGTTTTATCATGATGTTCTAAGGTCAGTTGTTAGAACACAGAGTAAGTGGTCTTTTTCCTGTTACTGATCAGGTGCTGTCCACCTGGTCAAATTTTGCTGGTTGTTTAATTAGTGTTGCTGTTTCTTCTCTTTAAGTCAAGAGGTGTTGCCAAAGATTCACGAAGATAAACACTACCCTTGTACTTTGGTGGGGACTTGGAACACGTGGTATGGCGAGCAGGACCAAGCTGGTAGGAAGCGAAGTCTTTGGAATAAATACTTCTTCCTTAAACCTTATGTAACACTTAAGTAATTTTCTAATTTCATGCTTGTTCTTATCATCAGAACTTTCCAAGTCTCAGTCTCATTTTATGATTAAAGTAGTTTCTTCAACAATTCATTGCAAAAACGGTTTTAAAATTGTTTTTAATGTTTGAATCTATTATTGAACCATTATGATGTAACTCATAGGCCAAAACATGGAGCATTACAGTTTTTTTGTTTTTTGAGATGGAGTCTTGCTCTGTTGCCCAGGCTGGAGTGCAGTGATGATTATCTAGGCTCACTGCAACCTCTGCCTCCTGGGTTTAAGCGATTCTCCTGCCTTAGCCTCCCAAGTAGCTGGAATTACAGGTGCCCACCACCACACCCAGCTAATTTTTGTATTTTTAGTAAGACGGGGTTTCACCATGTTGGCCAGGCTGGTCTGGAACTCCTGACCTCAAGTGATCTGCCTGTCTCAGCCTCCTAAAGTGCTGGGATTGCAGGCATGAGCCACCACACCCAGCCTACAGTTTTGTGCTGTGTTAACATTATACCTATCTAGAACATTTTCAAGTAGTAGTATCATGAAATTCTAAATGTATAATATCTTTTAAAATGCATTTCAGTCCACCTCTGGAGGTATGAAGGAGGCTATCCAGCCCTCACAGAAGTCATGAATAAACTCAGAGAAAATAAGGTAATGATATTGAAAAATGTTTACTTAGACTAATGATATATAGATGTTAGAACAGAATTAAATGACTTTTCTGTCTTCAGTTTTTGTTAATAAACTTCATTTTTTGTAACAGAAATTTTATTGTTTGGACTCCTGAAGTTGTATTTAAACATAAACAGTTGTAATACTATTAAAACAACAATTCTGACCGGACGCGGTGGCTCACGCCTGTAATCCCAGCACTTTGGGAGGCCGAGGCAGGTGGATCACGAGGTCAGGAGATGGAGACCATCCTGGCTTACACAGTGAAACCCCGTCTCTACTAAAAAAAATACAAAAAAATTAGCCAGGCATGGTGGCAGGTGCCTGTAGTCCCAGCTACTCGGGAGGCTGAAGCAGGAGAATGGCGTGAACCCAGGAGGCGGAGCTTGCAGTGAGCTGAGATTGCGCCACTGTACTCCAGCCTGAGCGACAGAGCGAGACTCTGTCTCAAAAAAAAAAAAAAAAAAAAACAATTCTTATTGTTCTTATTATAAAAGTCAATTATGCTTTGAAACTGAAAAGGTGGTACTTTGAAACCGGTGACTGGGCTGGGTGCGGTAACTCACGCTTGTAATCCCAGCACTTTGGGAGGCCAAGGCAGGCATATCAGTTGAGGCCAGGAGTTCAAGACCAGCCTGGCCAACATGGCAAAACCTCATCTCTACTAAAAATATAAAAATTAGCCGAGCATGGTGGTGCACACCTGTAATCCCAGCCACTTGGGAGGCTGAGGCACGAGAATTGCTTGAACCCAGGAGGCAGAGTTTGCAGTGTGCCAAGATTATGCCACTGCACTACAGCCTGGGCAACAGAGTGAGACTCCGCCTCAAAAAAACAACAACAAAAAAAACCCAAAAAGCTGGTGACTGGTGTATCAATCAGCATGGCAGACACAATTATCCCTGGATGACCTAAAAGTGTCTGCTTCAGGAACTGTCTGTCACACACAGACATTTATCTTGGGTAGAGTTTTTCTTGGGCTGACTTTGCTTTCCACCCTCCCTTCACTAGCAGGTGCTTGTCAATAGGGAGAAATTTAAAAGCCACACATCATTAAGAAAGAAATTATTTTGTATAGATTACCAGACAAATATAAATAGGTTTTGAATTATCTGCTCTTTTGTAGTCTGCATGCTGCTTCTATTGATGTGCCATCAAACACTGTTAGAAGAATCTAAAAATATAGCAAATCAAATTTGTTTGCATTGCCACCTAAATAATTAGGATGACCAAGTAATTTGTCATCTAAACCTGGACACTTTTGAGAATGAGAAGGAATGCTGTTAATGATTATGCAAGTTCAACAAATGTAAACTGGGACTGTCTCAGGCCAACTGGGACCTGTTGATTACCCTATTATAGTATTCTGTAGGAACATAAATGTTACTGAAATAGGCTTATATGTAAGTATCAGAAGATTTCATGAGCACATTTTTTTCACTCAAAGGAATTTTTGGAATTTCGTAAGGCAAGAAGTGACATGCTTCTCTCCAGGAAGAATCAGCTCCTGTTGGAGTTCAGTTTCTGGAATGAGCCTGTGCCACGATCAGGACCTAATATATATGAACTCAGGTCTTACCAACTCCGAGTAAGTACAGAAATATAAGTTATTCCTTTTACTCCTCTGTGAAGAAGCACAAGGACTTTGTAAGGCTGACAACAGAACTTGTGTGTACGTTCTGTGATGTGTGTTTAGCATTATATATATATACATATATATATATATATTTTAAGACTGGGTCTCACACTGTCACCAAGGCTAAGCTCTTTTGCTTTCTATGGCCTTACACATAATGCTTATTATTTGACATTTTTCTAAATAACATTTTTGTTTTTAAGAAGAAAGACCTAAAGTGCAGGATAAGGTACAATATGTAACATCTATTGTGGTTAAATGAGAGCAGCTAATAAACACTGTGACTGTTGAGCAAATTATACAACATGATAAGAGTAAAAGGCAATAATATTTTATAACATTTTCTAGAAATTTTCCTACTGAGGACTAGAAAGAAAGCCCCACGTAGCAGCATTATTAAAGTGGCTAATGCCTGTAATCCCAACACTTTGGGAGGCCAAGGTTGGAGGATCACTTGAGCCAGGAAGTTTGAGACCAGCCTGAACAACATAATGAGACCCTGTCTCTATTAAACTAAAAAGTAAAGTTTTGGCTGGGTGCGGTGGCTCACGCCTGTAATCTCAGCTTTTTGGGAAGTCAAGGCAGGTGGGTGACCTGAGGTCAAGAGTTTGAGACCAGCCTGGCCAACATGGTGAAACCCCATCTCTTACTAAAAATATAAAAAATTAGCCAGGCATGGTGGCGGGCACCTGTAATCCCAGCTACTCAGGAGGGTGAGGCAGGAGAATTGCTTGAACCCAGGAGGCGGAGGTTGCAGGAGCTGAGATTGAGCCACTGCATTCCAGCCTGGGCAACAAAGCAAGATTCTGTCTCAAAAAAAGAAAAAAAGTTTTTTGAAGTTAGTTTTGTCACTTAATGTTTTTTCTACTGCTGTTTGCTATTTCTGTATTTTTTTTTTCCTCAGAAGAACTAACCAAATCTAAATCTGTTTTCAGCCAGGAACCATGATTGAATGGGGCAATTACTGGTGAGTATATTACTGAATGGTGACTTAAGTCTTGTGAATAGATTAGTTTAGGCCATAGTGTTAATTCTAGGGAAAAAAAATCTGATGATAGTACTCTGACTTGACACTACACTAATGTTTCGTTTGATGTTTTTATTATGAGATTTTTCAAACATACAAAACTAGAGAAAATAATGGGGCTCCCCTTCCACATCCATCGCTTAGCTTCAATAATTAACACATGGCCAATCTTGTTTAGGCCTAATTCCTTCAACCCAGATTGTTTGGAATTAAATCCCAGACAGCATTCTGTTTCATTCATAAATATTTCAGTACTATATATATTTCTAAAAGCACCTTTTTTTAAAAGCAAAACCAATATTGCATAAGGTTAGTTTACATACTTCTTGGATATCATCTTTTCTGAAACATTACTTTTGTCACATATACACACCATGTCAGTAATAGTTTCTTCTTTTTTTCCTTGCCAGTTTGAGTAGAAAAATAACAATTTTTCCACAAGTTGATCTGTAGATTCAGCAGAATCCCTATCAAAGTCCCAACAGGCTTTGGAAGTGCAAAAGACTAGCCAGGTGCAGTGTGGCTCATGCCTGTAATCCCAGCACTTTGGGAAGCCAAGGCAGGAGAATCACTCAAGTCCAGGAGTTCAAGACCAGCCTGGGCAACATAGTAAGACCCCCCCCCCCCCCCCCCCACTTCTACCAAAATAAGTAAATAAATTAAACTAGCCAGGTGTGATGCCACATGCCTGAGGTCCCAGCTATTTGGGAGGCTGAGTAGGAGAATTGCTTAAGCCCAGAAGATGGAGTTTGCAGTGAGCCAAGATTGCACCACTGCACTCCAGCCTGGGCCACAGAGTGAGACCCTGTCTCAAAAAAAAAAAAAAAAAAAAAAAAAAAATAGTCCAGGCATGTTGGCTCACACCTGTAATCTCAGCACATTGGGAGGCTGAGGTGGGCAGATCACCTGAAGTTAGGAGTTTGAGACCAGCCTCGCTAACATGGCGAAACCCCATCTCTACTAAAAATATTAAAATTAGCCGAGTGTGGCGGTGCACTCCTGTAATCCCAGCTACTTGGGAGGCTGAGGCAGGAGAATTGATTGAACCCAGGAGGCAGAGGTTGCAGTGAGCTGAGATCGCACCACTGTGCTCCAGCCTAGGTGACAGAGCGAGACTCCTTTTCAAAAAAATAAAATAAATTAAAAATAAAAATAAAGACTGGGCATGATGGCTCATGCCTGTAATTCCAGCACTTTGAGGAGGCTGAAGGAGGAGGATTGCTTCAGCCCAGGCGTTTGAGACTTTGAGACCAGCCTGGGTAACATGACAAAACCCCGACTCTACAAAAAATACAAAAATTAACCGGGCATGGTGACACACACTTGTAGTCCCAGCTCCTCGGGAGGCTGAGGTGGGAGAATCACCTGGGCCTTAAAGGTCAAGGCTGCAGTGGGCCATGATTGTGCTACTATTCAGCCTGGGAGAGAATAAGACCCTATCTCAAAAAAATAAAAAATTAGGGCAGGGATGGTGGCTCACCCCTGTAATCTCAGCACTTTGGGAGGCCAAGGTGGGAAGATCACTTGAGGTCAGGAGATTGAGACCAGCCTGACCAACTTGGTGAAACCCTGTCTCTACTAAAAATACAAAAATTAGCCAGCTATGGCATTGTGCACCTGTAGTTCCAGCTACTCAGGAGGCTGAGGCAGGAGAATCACTTGAACCTGGGAGACAGAGGTTGTAGTGAGCCGAGATCACCCCATTGCACTATAGCCTGGGTGACAGCAAGACTGTTTCAAAACAAAACAAAAAAATGCCTTACTCTCAGCGATACTAAAAAAAAAAAATTTAATGAAAAAGACAAGTCATATACTGGAATAAAATATTTGCAAATCATATGTCTGATAAGCAAATTGAATTCAGAATATATAAAGAATTCTTACAACTCAATAATAAGAATACAGATAACTCAATTAAAAAATGGGTAAATAACTTGAAAAGACAGCAGCTGGGTGTGGTGGCTCACACCTGTAATCCTAGCACTTTGGGAGACCAAGACAGGAGGATCGCTTGATGCTAGGAGTTGGTGACCAGCCTGGGCAACATGGTGAAACCCTGTCTCTACAAAAACAAACAAACAAACAAACAAAAACCAAAAACTTGCCGGGCGTGGTGGTGGCACATGCCTGTAGTCTTAGCTATTCAGGAGGCTGAGGTGGGAGGATTGCTTGAGCCTGGGGAGGTGGAGACTGCATTGAGCCATGATCATGCCACTGCACTCTCAGTGAGACCCTGTCTCACAAAAATAAGTACATAAATAAATTGAAAATAGAATTCATTGTGATTCAGCAGTCCCACTTCTGGGTATATAGCCAACAGAATTCAAAGCAGATCTCAAAAAGGTTCGCATACCCATGTTTATCATAGCTTTATTCTCAGTAGGCAAGAGGTAGAAGCAACCCACATATCCATCAATAGATAAATGGATAAAGAAATTGTGGGCTGGGTGCAGTGGCTCACACTTGTAATCCCAGCACTTTGGGAGGCCGAGGCAGGCTGATCACCCGAGCTCAGGAGTTTGAGACCAGCCTGGCCAACATGGCAAAACCCTGTCTCTACTAAAAATACAAAAATTAGCTGGGCGTGGTAGCGTGCACCTGTAGTCCCAGCTACTCAGCAGGCTGAGGCAGGAGAATCACTTGAACCTGGGAGGTGGAGGTTGCAGTGAGCTGAGATCGCGCCACTGCACTCCAGCCTGGCGACAGAGCAAGACTCCATCCCCCGCCCCCAAAAAAGAAGGAAGTCCTGTCGCATGCTGCAGTATGGTGAATCTTGAGGAGGATGTAATGCTAAGTGAAATGAGGACAAATAGTGTATCATTCTCCTTATGTGAAGTATCCAGTGTCGTCAAAATCATAGAAACAGTAAGTGGAAAGGTGGTTGCCAGGAGCTGGGCAGAGAGGGAATACGGAATTGGTGTTTAGTGAGTATAGAATTTCAGTTTTACCAAAGGAAAATGTTTTGGAGATCTGTGGCGTAACAGTGTAAATATACTGGACACTACATAAAAACGGGTAAGATGGTAAATTCAATGTTATATGTTTTTTACCACAATAAAAAATACATTTAAAAAATTTTTAGGCCAGGTGCTTTGGGAGGCTGAGGTGGGCAGATCACCTGAGATCAGGAGTTTGAGACCAGCCTGGGCAACATGGTGAAACCCCACCTCTACAAAAAATACAAAAATTAACCAGGTGTGGTGGCACATGCCTGTAACCTCAGCTGCTTGGGAGGCTGAGGCACGATAATCACTTGAACCTGAAGGCAGAGGTTGCAGTGAGCTGAGATTGTGCCACTGCACTTCAGCCTGGGCTACAGACCCTGTATCAAAAAAAAATTTTTTTTTAATAAATTTTAAAACTTTTTAACGGGCAAAGGATTTGAATAGGCATTTCACCAAAGAAAATACATGAATGCCCATAAGCTTATGAAAAGAGACTCAACCTCCTTGGTCATTATGGAAATGAAAAGTGAAACTATAATGGGATACCAGTTCCTGCGCACTGGGACAGCTGTAACTTAAAAGAGATAGATAATAACATGTGTTAGTGAGGTGAGGAGAAAGTGGACCCTTCCGATATTGAGATGGGAATGTAAAATGGTGCAGCCACTTTGGAAATAGTCTAGTAGTCCCTCAAAATGGTAAACATGAAATTACCCAGCACTTAACGAGGCTGAGGGGGCGGATCACCTGAGGTCAAGAATTCGAGACTGGCCTGGCCAACGTGACAAGACCCCATCTGTGCTAAAAATAAATACCAAAAATGTAGCCAGGCGTGGTGGTGTGCACCTGTAATCCCACCTACTTAGGAGGCTGAGGCAGGAGAATCGCTTGAACCCAGGAAGTGGAGGTTGCAGTGAGCCAAGATCGCACCTCTGCACTGCAGCCCAGGCGACAGAGCAAGACTCCATCTCAAAAAAAAGAAAAAAAAATTACATATGACCCAGCAGTTTCATTCCTGGGTATCTACCCAAAAGGTACCATCCACATAAACACTTATACGTGTGTATAAGTGTTTCTTATACAAGAATCTTTGCTTCTTGGATCATCAAAGGCTAAGTAATGCAAGTTAGAAAGCAAACATCCATGTAAACACTTAAATAAGTGACCATAGCAGCATGTTTTATAATAGCCAACAAGTAGAAACAACCTAAATGCCCATCAAAAGAGGGTGGGATTAGCCAGAGGGCCGGTTTACTAGCCCTGATTTAAATGATAAAGCTGTCCATGTCCTCCCAGCAGCTACCTTAAATTCAAAACACAAGAAACACAAGAAGCGTGCTGATTACAATTGTAACAAAATACTAGCTTTCACCATTATGATTTAATACTGTTTTTAGAAATCCTGACTATTATAATATGGGAAAAGACAGAGACATACAAAGCCTCAATAGGCCAGGTGCTGTGGCTCACACCTCTAATCCCAACACTTTGGGCTGCTGAGGTGGAAGGATCCCCTGAGCCCAGGAGTTCAAGACCAGCCTTGGCAACATGGTGAAACCTCATCTCTACAAAAAATACTAAATTAGCCAGGTGCGGTGGTGCACCTGCCTGTAGTCCCAGCTACTCTTGAGGCTGCAGCAAACCATGATCATGCCACTCCACTCCAGCCTGGGCAACAGCAAGACCCTGTCTCAAAAAAGCCTCAATAATTAAGAGGGATGCAAGAATAAATTATTGGCCATTGGTTAGCTGAAGTCAGTGCCTGGGACAGGAAAAGGGAAGAAAAACACTAGTGACATTTAGGGTTCTGTGATGGTGAGATTGTTGGTGTTTTCTTTTTACCAGTCTCCATACTTTCTTCATTATGAGATTTCTTTGGAAGCTAAAAATACTGCCTGGGCATGGTGGCTCACGCCTGTAATCCCAGCACTTTGGGAGGCTGAGGCAGACTTGAGGTCAGAAGTTCGAGACCAGCCTGGCCAACATGGTGAAACCCTGTCTACTAAAAAAAAAAAAAAAAAAAAAATATTAGCTGGGTGTGGTGGCGGGCACCTGTAGTCCCAGCTACTGAGGAGATGGAGGCTGCAGTGAGCCAAAATGGCACTACTGCACTCCAGCCTGGGCGACAGAGTGAGACTCCATCTCAGAATATACATATAATTTTGAAACATTGGGATAGTTTCCTAAAATAATCTGAAGACTACATCTATATGTAATTCAACAAAAGATTTAGAGCATTTTTTTCTTTGAAACTTGACATATTTCTGTACCTTAATTTTTGTTGCTTTTCTTTGTTTGAGACGGAGTCTCGCTCTGTCGCCCAGGCTGGAGTGCAGTGGCGCGAACTTGGCTCACTGCAAGCTCCGCCTCCCGGGTTCACGCCATTCTCCTGCCTCAGCCTCCCAAGTAGCTGGGACTACGGGCACCTGCCATCACGCCCGGCTAATTTTTTGTGTGTTTTTTAGTAGAGACGGGGTTTCACCGTGTTAGCCAGGATGGCCTCAATCTCCTGACCTCATGATCCGCCTGCCTCGGCCTCCCAAAGTGCTGGGATTACAGGCGTGAGCCACTGCGCCCAGCCTGTTTTTTGTTTTTAGGGGGAGATGTTTGTGTTTATTTCTTTGAAGTAATTATGTTAACTCTTACTTTTCTTTGGCAACTTGCTATTTCTGTTTCCTAAGCTGGCATTTCATAACTATTTACCCACAAAGGGGGAGGTCACATGGTGCTGAGAAAAAGCTCTGGGTGTGAGTTACTTGACAGCTCTCACCTTTAAGAGAGGACTTGTACCTTTTTGCCTTTTTTTTTTTTACTTCAACTTAATATCTTTTCTTTTTTCTTTTTCTTTTTTTTCTTTTTTTTTTTTTGAGACGGGGTCTTGCTCTGTTGCCCAGGCTGGAGTGCAGTGGCGCAGTCTTGGCTCACTCCAATCTCTGCCTCCTGGGTTCGAGCGATTTGCCTGCCTCAGCCTCCCAAGTAGTTGGGATTACAGGTGTGCACCGCCACACCTGGCTAATGTTTTGTATTTTTAGTAGAGACAGAGTTTTGCCATCTTGGCCAGGCTGATCTTGAACTCCTGACTTCAAGTGAACTGCCTGCCTCAGCATCCCAAAGTGCTGGGATTACAGATGTGAGCCACCGCGCTAGGCCCCCATTTTTCTCTTTTTTCGGTTATGAAATTTCCTGCTGTGCATGAAATGATTTCTAAGATCCCTTCTGGCTCCAAAAAATAGTTCTATAATCTCTATTTCTAATGAACCTTTCCTCCTTAGATCATCAAAGGCTAAATAATGCAAGTTAGAATTTCTTTTCATTTGAAAACTAAGAAATACATATTTGGTTGTATGCTACTATTGTATACAATTTTTGTTGTTTTGTTTTTGGACTATTGTTAATCGTGTAACTATTCACAGAATAGGATCACTCACTAGTTCAATTTTTGCAAATTACCGATCAAGACTCGCTTGCCGTGGAATCCACAGGGACATACTGGGGTTATTCAGTCATTTAAAAAATTATTTGGCCAGGCGCAGTAGCTCACACCTGTCATCCCAGCACATTGGAAGGCCAAGATGGGCAGATCACCTGAGGTCAGAAGTTCGAGACCAGCCTGACCAACATGGAGAAACCCCGTCTCTACTAAAATTACAAAAATTAGCCAAGTATGGTGGCACATGCCTGTAATCCCAGCTACTCGGAAGGCTGAGGCAGGAGAATTGCTTGAACCCGGGAGGCAGAGGTTGCGGTGAGCCGAGATCGTACCATGGTACTCCACCCTGGGCAACAAGAGTGAAACTCTGTCTCAAAAAAAAAAAAAAAAAATTATCTATAAAGCCAGTTTCGCATTCAATTTATATTTTGGCACATAGGTAACTAAGATGGTGACCACATCGTCTGTATAGGCTTCTGATTGTTACCAGGCTAAGGCAAGTATGTTTTCTTTGCCTACCATAACTAAATTACAAAAATTCGGAATGAAATGAATAATCTGGAATATTTATCACTATCAATGAAAGCCAGGTTTTTTTCTTCTGAATGGAGTTAGAATGCACATTGAAGTGATTTGCTTAATTTCAATAATCAGATTTATAATTTCTGTGAAGATATTGATCACTTAATTCTCAATGTAAAGATTAAAGATGTCATCTTGTGGATAATCCATGGGGGCAAGAGCAAGAAGTCCCTTTTTCACCATAAAGGAACCCAAGCGCTAGGGTAAGGTTCCCATCATGGCACTGAGCCCATGGTGGATTAGAGCAGAGGTGTAGAGTGATTTTAAGGAGACTGGATTGCTTGATCCCAGGAGTTCGAGACCAGCCCAAGCAACATAGCAAGGCCCCGTCTCAACAACAACAACAAAAAATAAAAAAATAAAAAATTGGCTGTGCTTAGTCGTGCAAGCCTGTAGTTCCAGCTACTCAGGAGGCCGGGGCAGGAGGCTCCCTCGAGCCCAAGAGTTCTAGGCTGCAGTTAGCTAAGATCATGCCACTGTACTCCAGCCTGGGTGACAGAGTGAGTCTCTGTCTTAAAAAAGGAGACTGGCTTCATCACTCACAGGAAATCACTCTTACTTGGATTTTTTTCCCCCTTTTGAGATGTTATCATTCCGTAAATATGAGGTTTGCCTCCAGGAAGAGAATGCTCAGCCAAGCCAACTCAAGCATCTTGTGCCTTGAGAGTGACATCTTTCACTGTCATTATTAGTAGGTTGCTATCCTTGTTTATATGCTGCCAGCTCTTTTGGATGAATTAGAATGAATTTGTCTTCCCAAGTCTTGTCACCTGTGGGACCCTGATGTGACTGAGAATTCAGGCCAGATCCTGGGCAGTGTGTTATGGATTTACTGGGTAACGCATGGTGTGTCATCTCCTGATAGACCTTAACCATGCATCTTCTGGTGACCTCCCTATGTCATTTGAAGCCCCTTCCTTTTCAGCTTTGATTCTAGAGACTGCTTTTGAAAAAAATAGGCACATTTTAAAACTTTTAGGAATTCAGATGCATTACTAAATATATTTTTTTAAGTGTCTGGTGCAAGTATGAAAGGTGTTTAAATTAAAGAGCTCTGAGCCAGACGCAGTGGCTCACACCTGTAATCCCAGCACTTAGGGAGGCTGGGGTGGACAGATCACTTGAGGTCAGGAGTTCAAGACCAGCCTGGCCAATGTGGTGAAATCCCATCTCTATTAAAAATACAAAAATTAGCCAGGCGTGGTGGTGCACACCTGTAATCCCAGCTACACAGGAAGCTGAGGCAGGAGAATAGCTTGAACCTGGGAGGCAGAGGTTGCAGTGAGCCTAGATCCTGCCACTGCATTCCTGGGTGACAGAGTAAGACTCCGTCTAAAAAAAAATAAAGGGCTATAGGCTGGCCTGGTGCCTCATGCCTGTAATCCCAGCACTTTGGGAGGCCGAGGCGGGGCAGATCAAGACCAGCCTGGCCAACATGGCGAAACCTCATGCCTACCAAAAATACAAAAAATTAGCCAGACGTGGTGGTGGGCGCCTGTAATCCCAGCTACTCGGGAGGTTGAGGCAGGAGAATTGTTTGAACTCAGAAGGTGGAGGTTGCAGTGAGCCAAGATCACACCACTGCACTCCAGCCTGGGCAACAGTTAGACTCCATCTAAAAAAAAAAGCCAAGTGTGGTGTCATGTGCCCATAACCCTAACTACTCAGGAGGCTG
This sequence comes from Pongo pygmaeus, assembly GCF_028885625.2. Taxonomy (NCBI): domain Eukaryota; kingdom Metazoa; phylum Chordata; class Mammalia; order Primates; family Hominidae; genus Pongo; species Pongo pygmaeus. The sequence goes on along the minus strand of NC_072379.2, from coordinate 25,642,023 downwards.
AGGCACGAGAATAGCTTGAACCCAGGAGATGGAGATTGCAGTGAGCTGAGATCGCGCCGTTGCACTCCAACCTGGGGAGACAGGAAGACTCAGTTTCAAAAAAAATTAAAGAGCTGATACCTTTTTGCAGTGGGAAATTCTTAAAAAGGAAAGTTTTAAGCCAAGTGCCAATTTTTAACTGATGATAATGTGATGTTGTCCACAGAGGCACAATGTATATTAGTGGTTTCTTCCATATTTAGTACATAATGAATGCCTTTGGTACTCATTTTCTGAATGGTTTGCTCTGGTAAGAAAGAAAAAAAAAAAAAGCAAGAGGCAGCTTTGCCTGCAGTACTGAGGCTGTACCACCAAAAAGCTTCATTCCTATGGTTCCTCCCTGTGGCATCCAAGAAGTTGCAGAGTCCCTTGTGTAGTTCAGAGAGCAGGGGTGTTTCTCAGGATTTCAGAGTCATCAGCTGCCTTGAAGGTGTGCTTCCTTCACCTGTGTTTTAACGCTCTGCCCCAGGGGTGGTCCCTGTCTTCCTTTACAGTACCCTGTGGCACCTTGGGTACTCTAGTTCCAGGTTTGCCTCACTTCCCCTCTGAGGGTGTTCTGGAGAAGCAATGCATTTTAAGTTGACGCGTCCCATCCTCTGCCAGTTCTAGACTTTTATTTCAAGCATCACCAGTGGAACTATATATACATCCTCAGGTTGCTGTTTCTATTTTTAATAATTATTAAATACTGTACATTTTCTCACAAAAATTAGTATAGCTACAGAAAAGTATGCTTACATTTCATATACATTAAAATGACTTTTAGACCAGGTGTGGTGGCTCACGCCTATAATCCCAGCACTTTGGGAGGCTGAGGCGAGTGGATTACTTGAGGTCAGGAGTTTGAGACAAGCCTGGCCAACATAGGGAAATCTTGTCTCTACTAAAAATACAAAAATTAGCCAAGCATGGTGGCGGGCGTCTGTAATCCCAGCTACTCAGGAGGTTGAGGCAGGAGGATGACTTGAACCCAAGAGGTAGAGGTTGCAGAGAGCTGAGATCCCACCACTGCACTCCAGCCTGGGTGACAGAGCGAGACTGTCTCAAAAATAAAATAGGCCAGGTGCGGTGTCTCACACCTGTAATCCCAGCAGTTTGGGAGGCTGAGATGGGCAGATAACCTGAGGTCAGGAGTTGGAGACCAGCCTGGCCAACATGGTGAAACCCCATCTCTACTAAAAATACAAAAATTAGCCGGGTGTGGTGGTGGGCACCTGTAATCCCAGCTACTCGGGAGGCTGAGGCAAGAGAATCGCTTGAACCCAGGAGGTGGAGATTGCAGTGAGCTGAGATTGTGTCACTGCACTCCAGCCTGGGTGACAGAATGAGACTCCGTCTCAAATAATAATAAATAACTTTTGATTTGTGTTAGATAACTTGATACCAATTTGATAAAAAATTAGTCTTCATTTTAAACAGCCTGCCCTGAGTATGGTGAAGATTTAGTCTACCAATTCTCGTTAGTATATCTAATTCAGTGTCATAAACAAGTATCACCTCACTTTTACAGGGCTCGCGCGATCCGCTTCAGACAGGATGGTAACGAAGCCGTCGGAGGATTCTTCTCTCAGATCGGGCAGCTGTACATGGTGCACCATCTTTGGGGTATCTGTTTTTCCCTTTTCAAGTTACTGGGATTTAAGAGTTCATTACTAAGTTGTACTGGGCAGTAGAGCACATCTTGAGTCAATAACCTTAACTACTACAGCAAATCCAGGTGTCACAGAGGGACAGCCCCTACTGGAACTAGTGAGGCCAACAGTGAAAGTCCCTAGATTGTTGGCATTAGTGAGCTGAAAGTGAGTGGGGATGATGAGGAAAGGAATAAGGGGTGAAGCAAGCAGCCATGGAAGAAGGAGGTCAGGGAAGTCAGAGTGCCTTCCACAGAGTGGTCCCAGCCTTTCTTTGTATTTGTAGACTAACTTCTTACTTCCTTGGTAGAGGCAGGCCTGCATTTTACCCAGAGTGGCAGCTTCCTGCACATACTCACTGCCTGCCTTTGTAGACGTGATTCCACTGTCTCAGGACATGGACCCCCTCACCGTTTCCATCCCCACACACTTTTGTTTGGCACCATCTTTGGTATTTTTCCAGGCCTGCCCCAGATGTCACCCCTCCCCACTAGTGAACATCGTCACTCCTCCTGAGCCCCCAGAGCCTTGTGTGGTGCTGGTTATTACCGTTGCAGCTGTATATGGTGTGCAACCCTCCCAGGCATCCCCGTCTATGAATAAGCACAGGAGCTAGAAGGGCCGGATTGGATGGAGGAAGATTCCATCCCTTTGGCTGTTGGGCAGAGGTCAAGCCAGATGCATGCTCCGTTCACATCAGCACCGGTAGCTGCCCAGAGAGGGCCTCCCAGATGCAGGATCCTGGAATTGCGAACAGGCAGGCACCAGAGTGTGAATGGTGGAGCTCTCACAGAGGCTATGGGGAACACAGGGCAGATCTCTTGTCTCTGCCCTGTGGGGAGGACTCAAGGCTTCACAGAGCAACAGCAAGATGAGGATTGCTTGAGGCCAGGAGTTTGAGGCTGCAGTGAGCTATGACTGTGCCACTGCACTCCAGTCTGGGCAATAGAGCAAGACCCTGTCTCAAAAAAGAAGATATTGGCTGGGCACAGTGGCTCACGCCTATAATCCCAGCACTTTGGGAGGCCGAGGTAGGTGGATCACCTGAGGTCAGGAGTTAAGAGACCAGCCTGGCCAACATGGTGAAACCTCATCTCTACTAAAAATACAGAAAATTAGGCATGGTGGCGCATGCCTGTAATCCCAAGTACACAAGTGGCTGAGGCAGAAGAATCGATTGAATTCAAGAGGCGGAGGTTGCAGTGAGCCGAGATCACGCCACTGCACTCCAACTTGGGCAACAGAGTGAGACTCCGTCTCAAAAAAAAAAAAAAAAGAAACCAAGGCATCTGGATGAGATACCTGTGAATTGTACCACGACACAGGTGATCCCCCTCCACCTGAAGCGCCTTTCTTCGCGTTCCTATGTCAGTGATGTCCTTTTCAACTTCAACACCCACCTGATCAGCTTGCACTTTTCCTGCAGCTCTCCCGTTGCTTGCCCTGCTCCCCTATACACCATGTCCTCGTATGGGCCACGGCACTCTCCACAGCTGACCTTACCTGCCTCATATCCTGGGGCTTCACCGCATGGAACACACTCCCTGCCCAGATCAGTGTAGTGCGAGATAAATGTTGAGTAAAACTGATCTGACATTGCTTATCTGTCGTCTCACAGTTTCTGGTCATGAATTTAACATGTTATTGGAGAATTTCACTTGGTTTATAAAGGTGTATCTTAGATTCACTAGATTGTAAAGCTTAAGAGGGAACTGTGGCTGGATGTGGTGGCTCACGCCTCGAATCCCAGCAGTTTTGGAGGCTGAGTCGGGAAGATCACTTGAGTCCAGGTGTTTGAGACCAGCCTGGGCAACATAGTGAGACCCCATCTCAAACAAATAAATACTTTTTTTAACTTAAGAATGGGCCAGGCGTGGTGGCTCACCCCTGTAATTCTAGCACTTTGGGAGACTGAGGCGTTTTGATGATTTGAGCCCAGGAGTTTGACATCTGACTGGGGACAAAAAGATACAAAAATTAGCCAATGTGGTAGCGCATTCCTGTAGTGCCAGCTATTCAGCAGGCTGAGCTGGGAGGATCACTTGAGCCTAGGAGGTCAAGGCTGCAGTGAACCGTCATCGTGCCACTGCGCTCCAGCCTGGTTGACAGAGTGACCTTGTCTCAGAAAAAAAAAAAAAAAAAGACTGAAAGTTTGCTTTTCCCACATGGCCTAATATAATTTTGCTCAGAATTTCCCCAGCCCAGTATATTACACACCTGAGGTAGTCCCTGAGAACACTAGATGCCCAGGTGAAGCAAGACCTTAACGGATGTATGGGTGGAATGCAGGGTGTGTGTTTTAAGTCTTACTTCTCTGTGTGGTTATTTTTAAGCTTACAGGGATCTTCAGACCAGGGAAGACATACGGAATGCAGCATGGCACAAACATGGCTGGGAGGAATTGGTATATTACACAGGTAATCTCTTAACAGCCATGAAATACGCTTTTTGTCTTACTGTTTCAATCATGTTCTTTCACCCTGACACTAATAGGTGGCTTTTGTAATAGTATGTTGCTAGGATAGTGAGTTATCAGGTTGGAGCGGGGAAGGGAGATAGTCAATTTTTCTCTAATACATACATGACTTTTTTCAATAAAGCAGAATATCCATGCTTTCAAATATGTATATCATCTGTTACAGTTTTCAGACCCTTGGATATTGTAAATTTTACATCACTACCTTTTTTTGTAGATTTCTGTATTCTCTAAAAACTTATTACACAAATAAAATTTTTTTCTAAGCTTTCTTTTCCATCAAAATTGTTAGTATCCCAAATCAGAACTTAATACATCAATTAAAGAGTGATTTTGAAATTGGATAAATTAAACTTCCTGTATGTACAGTATGTATACATGGGTGCATAATACATTCATGTGCACATACATAGGTATATTATGAAACCCTGTTTGCTTGATTTTTATAAGAAAACAGTTGGCTGAATGTAACCCAGTGGCATTGGTAGAGGTAATCAGTACCAGCCATGTTGCATGGCAAGTATATTTCAGGCCGAGCGCAGTGGCTCACGCCTGTAATCCCAGCACTTTGGGAGACCGAGGCGGGCAGATCACCTGAGGTCGGGAGTTCGAGACCAGCCTGACGAACATGATGAAACCTGTCTCCATTTGAGAGGTTGAGTCAGGAGAATTGTTTGAACCTGGGAGGTGGAGATTGCGCCACTGCACTCCAGCCTGGGTGACAGAGCAAGAATCAGTCTCAAAAAAAAAAAAAAGTATATCTCAGCGCTTGTACTACCACGAAAATAAAAGAGTAATTTGTCCTAGGAAGTAGGTGTTACCTTGTCTTTCCGTTCAAGAGATTATATAACATATAATTACATGTTATATAATTGTATTTGATTTTGCTGCTTACTCAAAGAACGTTTGAGAAATCACCATTTCTCCTCACAATACGGACTTTCCCTACCTCCCACAAATAAAACAAATATCCAGATAGGATCTGCTGTTTTTTTTTTGAGACAGAGTCTTGTTCTGTCGCCAGGCTGGAGTGCAATGACGCGATCTCGGCTCACTGCAACCTCCGCCTCCTGGGTTCAAGCGATTCTCCTGCCTCAGCCTCCTGAGTAGCTGGGATTACAGGCAGTCGCCACCACACCCAGCTAAGTTTTGTATTTTTAGTAGAGACAGGTTTCACCCTGTTGGCCAGGATGGTCTCGATTTCCTGACCTCGTTGATCCACCTGCCTCGACCTCCCAAAGTGCTGGGATTACAGGTGTAAGCCACTGCGCCCAGCTGATCTGGTGTAATTTTAATAGCATCCTGTAGGATGCCAGCTGATACAGGGTCCACTTGTATATTTCTGCCCTTGAGGTTAGTCCTGTATATTATGATATTCTCTTGTTTTCAAGCAGCACATCTGTGAACATTCTTGGCAATCTGTCTGTTAGTGTCATTTACCATAATGTGTTTAGAAAATAACAAGTGCAGTAACCCTGATCCTGTTTTCAGTTCCACTTATTCAGGAAATGGAATCCAGAATAATGATCCCACTGAAGACCTCGCCCCTCCAGTAAAGCTGTAGAGTTTCTATGTGCCTACATACATTTCTGTGACAAGCATTTGTCATAAATTAATTTTAATTGTATATCAAGTAAAAAAGAAACACTGAGGTTTAAGCTGCTGTATATAGCTTGTGAGAAACCTCTTTTCTTTAAAATTTACATAATCACAAGAAAGGAAAGAATTACAGTTGGACTGATTGTGACAGTGCCCTGTCGTCCTCTTTGAAACATCCCCGTGTTGTCCAGTATACCTTATGACACTTAGCCACTTCTCCCCACCCTCCAGAAGGGGTCCACATTGAATTCTGAATCATCTTGAAAATAAGATTCCAACCACAAAAAAAAATTAGCCATTTCTTTACTTAAAAAAAAAAAAAAAAAAAAATCTGTTTTATAATTACAGATTTTTAGACAAATTTCTTGTATCAGGAAGAAATACAAATTTTGTGATGTTTCTCAAGCAGTTTTTCTGAGTAGTTTCTGAGGAGGAACAAATTACAAGTGTACCCAGTAACTGAAAATGTTTTAACTCACTGTCATTTGTAAGCAGTCCACATAGTAGACAATGGGTTTTCCAAGCTGGGCAAGGTACATTTAATCAGTAAATCAGTTTCACATCATGTATCGTGATGTTTCAATGTGAGACATAAAAACAATGGCTTGAAACTTGTGTATCATATGTGATTTTGAAATGAACACCTTGAATAGCACTAATTTTTATTTGTGATATTTTTCTATAACAAAACAAGTAGCACTAGGAAAAGAGGTTTTATTTTGTAAACGATCATTTGTGACCTCAGACACACTCTGGCTAATATTTTAATAAGCTCACAGCAGATTAATTCTGAGATCATGGATGAGGGGTGGTGCATGTTGAGATTTAAATTGGCATAAAGCTGCATACTTTTTGTCTAGCTGTTTGATTTCATTTTTTTATAGTGTGCCAATTTTGTGACTGTTACCATGTGAAAGTCCTGTTGAAATGAACAGTTATGTCTGCCCCACAATCAAGAATGTATGTGTAAAGTGTGAATAAATCTCATATCAAATGTCAAACTTTTACATGTGAATGATTTTCTCAAAGAACATAGAAAAGTCAATAAAATCCTCTTAATTTTCACATATCACGTTTGGATTTTTTTTTTAATTTGTTCTGAGAATGACAAACGTGCTGTGAATGACCCTGTCACTCTTGCAAAATAGCTTGTCACAAAGGATTGAAGGAAGTGAGGAAGTCAGCTGGCTTCTGGGGAAAATCCCTCCATAGGAACAAATTACAAGGCCCTGGGCAAGGTCATGCCTGGTATGTGCTGAGGGCAGCAGAAGCCAGTGGCAGAAGCAGACATGAGGGAGAGCGTGGTGGGACATAAGCTCAGAGGTCACAGGGCTGGATCCCTTGAGTGTTGGAGGCCATCAGAAAGACCCTAGTGGCCGGGCCCAATGGCTCACACCGGTAATTCCAACACTTTGGGAGGCCAAGGCCAGAGGATCCCTTGAGCACAGGAGTTTGAGAGCAGCCTGGGCAACATGAATGAAACCTCATCTCTACAAAAAATCGAAAAATTAGCTGGGCGTGGTAGTATGTGCCTGTAGTCCCAGCTACTCAGGAGGCTGAGGCAGGAGGATTGCTTGAGCCCAGGAGGCCGAGGATGTAATGAGCTATGATCGTGCCACTGCACTACAGCCTGGGCAACAGAGCTAGACCCTGTCTCAAAAATAATAATAATAGGCCGGGCGCGGTGGCTCACGCCTGTAATCCCAGCACTCTGGGAGGTCGAGGTGGGTGGATCACAAGGTCAGGAGTTCGAGACCAGCCTGGCCAATATGGTGAAACCTCGTCTCTACCAAAAGTACAAAAAAATCAGCCAGGCATGGTGGCACATGCCTGTAATCCCAGCTACTTGGGAGGCTGAGGCAGGAGAATTGCTTGAATCCGGGAGGCAGAGGTTGCAGTGAGCCGAGATCACGCCACTACACTCCAGCCTGGGGGACAGAGTGCGATTTCATCTCAAAAAAAAAAGAAAAAAAGGAGGAAGATTTTTAACTCAGTGTCTCTAGGCAGTAGCCTCCCTCTGGGACAGCCCATATCACAAGATAATCAGTTACTTTCCCGCCCTTTTAGTGTTATATAAGTAAAATCTTTAGAATGGCTTGTATTTCTAGGTGACTAAAACTATATATATATATTTTTTTCTTCTCTTTCTTTGGATGTTTACCTGACAAGCTTCCGCTGATATCAAGTAGTTGTTTTGTTTTGTTTTTGAGACAGAGTCTTGCTTTGTCACTCAGGCTGGAGTGCAATGGCGTGACCTCAGCTCACTGCAGCCTTGACCTCCTAGGCTCAAGTGACCCTCCCACCTCAGCCTCTTGAGTAGCTGAGACTACAGTGCGGGCACCATGCCTGGCTAATTTTTAAATTTTCTGTAGACACAGGGTTTCATTATGTTGCCCAACCTGGTCTCCAACTCCTGGGCTCAAGCAATCCTCCTGCCTGGGCCTCCCAAAGTGTTGAGATTACAGGCATTAGCCGCTGCGCTTGGCCGCCCATTGCTTTAATGTAGGGCCTTTAAGATGGACAGCACCCCTCCAGTGATTAGGAGAGGCTCAAGATGGAAATAGTTTATCACTTGGCCAGGCACAGTGGCTGATGCCTGTCCCAGCATTTTGGGAGGCCGAGGCAGGAGAATCGCTTGGGTACGGGAGTTGGAGACCAGCCTGGGCAATTTCTGTAGACCCTGTGTCTACAAAAAATTTAAAAATTAGCCAGGTGTGATAGTCTGTGTCTGTGGTCCCAGCTACCTGAGAGGCTGAGGCAAGAGGATCACTTGAGCCTGGAACGTCAAGGCTGCAGTGGGCTGTGTTCGTGTCACTGTACTCCAGCCTGTGTGACAAAGCGAGAGCCTGTCAAAAAACAAAACAAAACAAAACAAACAAAAAGTTTATCACTTAAAGGTCCTAGGGATACACAACACTCCTGGAGGTCATACACAGGAGGTCAGAAAGAGACTTGGGGGCCAGTGCCTTTAGTGGGGTCCTGGGCATCACCCAAGCAGGTTTCACATGGGGATTTTAACTGGTGGGTTTAAAGCAAGCAAGTGGCCAGGCAAGGTGACTCACGCCGGCAATCCCAGCACTTTGGGAGGCGGAAGCAGATGGATCACCTGAGGTCAGGAGTTTGCAACTAGCCTGGCCAGCATGGTGAAAACCCTGTCTCCACCAAAAATACAAAAATTAGCTGGGCGTGGTGGTGGGCGCCTGTAGTCCCAGCTACTTGGGAGGCTGAGGTAGGAGGATCACTTGAGCCTGGGAGATCGAGGCTGCAGTACGCTGAGATTGCACCACTGCACCCCAGCCTGGGCAACAGAGACACACCCTGTCTCCAAAAAAAAAACAAAAAATAAAGCAAACAGTCATGAGTTCCAGGAGGTCTCGCAGTGACTGAATGGTGGTCACTGCAGCATATCTGCACAGTCCGTGTGGGGTGTGAGGGTCAGCGGGGCCAGCTGAACAGGCTGCATGGAACTGTCCCACGGGAAGGTGGCCACCAGGGAGCAGTTGTGTAAGGCAGACTTCTGGAACCACCACACTGAGGAACTGGGGGGATCGGGGAGTAGAACTGGAAACAGTGTCAATAGTGACTGAGTTGGCCCGGGGCTGTGGTGGCTCACGCCTGTAATCTCAGTACTTTGGGAGGCTGAGGCAGGCACATCACCTGAGGTCAGGAGTTCGAGACCAGCCCGGCCAATATAGTGAAACCCCATCTCTACTAAAAATACAAAAATTAGCCGGGCATGGTGGTGCACACCTGTAATCCCAGCTACTTGGGAGGCTGAGGCAGAAGAATTGCTTGAACCCAGGAGGAGGAGGTTGCAGTGAGCCAAGATCACACCACCGCACTCCAGACTGGGCGACAGAGTGACACCTTGTCTCAAAAAAAAAAAAAAAAAAAAAAAAGAATGACTGAACCCTGCTTCTGGTAGTAGAAAGTCCAATATAAATTTCAAAAGGTTGCTGACGCAATATAAAGTTATAAGAATTCACTACAAATTTTTATTTTTTTTTTATTTTTTGAGACAGGGTGTCACTCTGTCACCCAGGCTGGAGTGCAGTGGCAGGATCTCGGCTCACTGCAACCTCCACCTCCTGGGTTCAAGCAATTCTCCTGCCTCAGCCTCCCGAGTAGCTGAGATTACAGGCGTGCGCCATCAAGCACAGCTAATTTTTGTATTTTTAGTAGAGATGGGGTTTCACTATGTTGGCCAAGCTGGTCTTGAACTCCAGGCCTCATGTGATCTGCTTGCCTTGGCCTCCCAAAGTGCTGGGATTATAGACATGTGCCCATCATCCTGGCCTACAAATGTATTTCTTTCCTTTTTTTTTTTTTTTTTGAGGTGAAGTCTCGCTCTGTTGCCCAGGCTGGAGTGAAGTGGTGTGATCTCAGCTCACCACAACCTCCACCTCCCAGATTCAAGCGATTCTCCTGCCTCAGCCTCCCAAGTAGCTGGGATTACAGGAGTGCACCACCACGTCTGGCTAATTTTTGTATTTTTAATAGAAACGAGGTTTTACTATGTTATGTTGGCCAGGCTGGTCTCGAACTCCTGACTTCGTGATCCGCCCACCGCGGCCTCCCAAAATGCTGGGGTTACAGGCATGAGCCACCGCGCTCTGCTCTATAAATGTATTTCTTATTAAATTTATACTTACAGTTTCTTTCTGGGACATCATAGATGTTCAATAATAAGACAAATCAACAAAAAGAAAGGAGGGAAGAAGTAAAAGGAGAGAGGGAGAGAGAAGAGAATGAAGGAGAAGAAAAAGTATAGAGACTATCAGTTTTGGGGTTTTTTGTTTTTCTGTGGAGACAGGGTCTCACTCTGTCGCCCAGGCTGGAGTGCAGTGGTATAATTACAGCTCACTGCAGTCTCATCCTCCTGGGCTCAAGCCATCCTCCTGCCTCAGCCTCCTGAGTAGCTGGGACGGCAGGCATGAGCCGCAAGCCACAACATCTATCTAATTTTTGTATTCTTTGTAGAGATAAGTCTTGCTACATTGTAAAGCTGATCTTGAGTTCCTGAGCCCAACATAATGAGACCCCCATCTCTACAAAAAAATTAAAAAATAGATGAAAACCACTTGAAGTTTTTGCAAAACAGACCTTCCATCTCAGGGAGAAAATTTCTCCATTGTATTCATATGTCAGCAATTGTGACCACAGTGTGAAGTATTCACTTGCAGTGGATAATCTTGGCCTGGTAAATTGTTAACTCTCTAGTAATGCTTACAAGATACAGAATGGTGTGGAAATCTTTGCCTCGGGTTCCAGCTCTGAATGTGATCCCACAGCAGTCATGAACTCTGGTGAGGGTGTTTCCCAGCTGTTAAAGGAGATAGCAGGGCTGGCGAGGTGGCTCACACCTGTAATCCCAGCACTTTGGGAGGCTGAGGTGGGCGGATGTCTTGAGGCCAAGAGTTTGAGACCAGCCTGGGCAACACAGCAAAACCCAGTCTCTACAAAAAATACAAAAATTAGCCAGGCATGGTGCCTGTAATCCCAGCTATTTGGGAGGCTGAGGCAAGAGAATCACTTGAACCTGGGAGGTGGAGGTTGCAGTGAGCCCAGCTCATACCACTGCACTCCAGCCCTAGTGACAGAGCGAGACTCCGTCTCAAAAAAAAAAAAAAAAAAAAAAAGGACAGCAGTTTCTATACTGCTGACCTTAGGACTGTGAGAATCACATGAGGAGACATGAAAACACCTTGCAAAATGTGAAAATAAGCACTGTGACTCATGGTTAGGTTTTCTGAAGCTGCTCCTAAAGATTCTGAGGGTCGTAGGGTCAAAAGCCATCAGGTTCGTGTTACCGCTTCCTGAGGCCAATCTCTGGAATCTGCCGCTCTCTCCAGCAGCTCCAGTGGGCCTCCATGGAGACAGACACACTTGTCTCCAGTAGAAGAGAGAGAAATGGAAGAATCATTAAACCAGCAGTTAGGCCTGGGCACAGTGGCTCACACTTACAATCCCAACACTTTTGGAGGCTGAGAACAGAGGATCCTTTGAGGCCAGGAGTTCAAGACCAGGCTGGACAACATAGCAAGACCCCCATCTCCACAAAAAATTTAAATATTAGCCAGGTGTGATGGTGTGCACCTGTGGTCCCAGTTAGGAGGTCAAAGCAGGAGGTCCGCTTGAGCCCAGGAGTTCCAGGCTGCAGTGAGCTATGATCTTACCACTGTACTCCTGCCTGAGCGACAGAGCGAGACCCTGTCTTAACAAAAAAATAAAAATAAAAAATAAGCAGCAGTTAAACCAGGAGAGAATGGAGTGGGTGGGGGCATAAAGTCATTTTTTTTTAAGCATATAAAAGCTTTAAAGGACTTTTATTGTTTCAACTTAATACCCTGACAAATTTCTGCTCTTGGCTTCATGATCCCAATTCTTAGCTCTTTTCTGTTTACGTAAGCGGTGTTCATAATCAGAATGAACAATGGCGTCACACGGACAATCAGCCTTGCCTTTCTGAGTCCATCCTAGTGTAGGCATGTGCGTAACTCCTGGGAGAGCTGTTCTGTAGCTGTTTCCAGTGAGTCCAGAATTCAATAAGTATGAAAGGGGTTAGTGCAGTTCTTGCATCATTTCAAACTCACTCCTCTAACACAACAAAGCAGGGATTGTCTGAGACAGCAGCTTTTGGGCGCTTTGCTGAGAGCTGGGCAGCCTGTGGGACCAGCCCCTCTTATAAAGGGTCCCATGCGGTCATCAGTATTTCTCGGAGGATCAGATCCCTCTGAGCCAAATTCATGTCCACCTTATGTTCAGGCCACAGCCCCGTGGATGGGCTCTGAAACCACCTTTGCATGCTTGTGAAAGATGGACCAGAAAAGAAAAATGAGAACTCAGGAGGCGGAGGTTGCAGTGAGCCGAGATCGTGCCACTGCACTTCAGCCTGGATGACAGAGCGAGACTCTGTCTCAAAAAACAAACAAACAAACAAAAAACCCAGACACACACACACAAATGAAACCACGTTTGCAAAAACTCTAACAAGGGAGATGTACTTTAACCACCCCCCATCTCGCCTTTAGCCTTCAGACTGTCCTTAATCATAGCTGGGCTTGGACCAAGCTAAACTGGGAGACATTTAGTTTATAGCTTAAATGATAATAGCTTGGCCGGGCGTGGTGTCTCACACTTGTAATCCCAGCACTTTGGGAGGCCGAGGCGGGAGGATCACGAGGTCAGGAGTTCGAGACCAGCTTGACCAACATGGTGAAACTCCGTCTCTACTAAAAATACAGAAAAAAATTAGCCAGGCGTGGTGGCACATGCCTGTAATCCCAGCTACTCAGGAGGCTGTGGCAGGAGAGTCACTTGAACCCAGGAGGTGGAGGTTGCAGTGAGGCAAGATTGCGCCACTGCACTCCAGCCTGGGTGACAGAGCGAGACTCGTCTCAAAAAAAAAAAAAAGATAATAGCCCTTCCCCAAAACTCAACCGCTAATGAGAGACCACCAGGCAAGGAGAATGAGAGAAGCCTAAATTCTCCCAAGGTGTACACATAAACACCATTTCCAATTATTATTCCAGAGGGCAGGCACAAGATTTGCAACTCCCCGTTACTCCTGCAGGTTACATCACGACTGTAGAACCTAAGATTGGCCTTTTGAGATGTCTTTTCAGGTTTTCGCTTTTTTTTTTTTTTTTTTTTTTTGAGACAGAGTTTCACCTGTTGCCCAGGCTGGAGTGCAATAGTGTGATCTCCGCTCACTGCAGCCTCTGCCTCCTGGATTCAAGTGATTCTCCTGCCTCAGCCACCCGAGTAGCTGGGATTACAGGTGTGCTCCACCACGCCCCACTAATTTTTGTATTTTTAGTAGAGATGGGGTTTCAGCATGTTGGCCAGGCTGGTCTTCAACTCCTGATCTCAAGTGATCTGCCCGCCTCAGCCTCCCAAAGTGCTGGGATTACAGGCGTGCCACCATGCCTGGCCCAGGTTTTTGCATTTCTGACCATCAGTGGCTCCACCTGGATCCGATGACTCCTCACCCCCACCACCCCACCCCACCCCATGGCCCCAGCCAGAAGCGAATCCCCTGGCCTGCCAAAGTATCCTTGAAGAAGTCTAGCCTCCGAATTTTCGGGGTGATTGATGTAAGAATAAAGCTCCGGCCTCCTGTTTGGCCGCTTCTGCATGAATTAATCTCTGTCTCTATTGCAATTCCCCTGTCTTGAGAAATCGGCTCTATCTGGGCCGTGGGCAAGAAGAACCCGTGGGGCAGTAGCAGCTGTGATGGTCAGACAGTGAAAACCAGTGGAGGCATGGGTCCTCCCACCCGCCCACCAATGGCCTGCTCCTGCCATGCGCACCGGGCAGCATAGAGGCTGACATCGTTTGCAGCACTTTTCAAGGTCCTGGCATGCCTGGTCCTGCCCAGAGCTTGGCATTACTGAAAGTGCAAACACCGCAAAACAGTTTCTAGGAGAGTGGCCAGGAGGCATTCACAGTTGGGAACAACAGCCTCATTGTTTGGAATCTCATTTAAATGTCGCCAAACCTATTTCATGTCTCTTCTTCAGAAACTGATTTGGAGGAAATTTGATTCATCTGATTTGCTTATGTGGCCGAATAATTATTTAATTATTTGGCCAAATTTGGTTGAATGATAAATTTTTCAACTAATTCTCAATATTAAAACCTTATGGCTTTTTCTACTGAATTATCCAACAGTATCCACTTCCTCACCCCGTGGCTTTCCCCTCCCCCCATTTTTCTTCCAGGGAGGGTATAGAATCTCACACATTCAGAGCATGTTCTCAAATTTCCCTTGCTTGGCTCTGCTCAAAACAGACATAAACCTAGCTTTCGAGTATTTCCAAGTCATTTATAAAAAAGAAATGGTTTATATAGGCTGTTAGGAGTTATTAATATTTAATTCATTTAGGGGAAAATGCTGGCCTTTGTGATTAGTAAAACTTGTTTTTATTTCTTTTACTTTATGTGATTTTCGAATATCCTTTTTTTTTTTTTTTAAGAGACAGGGTCTCACTCTGTCACCCAGGCTGGAGTACAATGGCGTAGTCACAGCTCACTGCAGCCTCAAACTCCTGAGTTCAAGGGATCCTCCCATCTCAGCCCACCAAGTAGCTGGGACTACAGGTGCGTGCCACCACATCCAGCTAATGTTTTTATTTTTTGTAGAGACAGGGTCTTGCTCTGTTGCCCAGGCTGCTCTCGAATTCCTGTCCTCAAGTGATCCTCTTACGTTGTCCTCCCAGAGTGCTGAGATTACAGGCATGAGCCCAAATATCCATTTTTAATCAGTACTTTTGTTTAAGACTCTATTGTTATATTGGAGGACAAACAAAAAACAAAAAACCTTTGTAACATTTCATATATGACAAATCCCAAGAAGTAAAAAAAAGGACTTTCCAGGTCCCAGGGCTTCAGGAAGTGGGAGTGGGCTCATGGGGTGAGGACATTGTGCCCAGCACTAAGCAAAGCGGAGTCTTAAGCCTGTTTCTTGCCTGGGGGGTGTTTATGCTTCAACACAGTACCTGAAATATTGGGTATTCCAATATGCAAGAGGCAGATCTGCAAATTCCACAAATCCGTTCTGACATATGGATAAACTTTTATTGACATACCAAAGGGAAACCAATATTCACTGAAGGCTGCCGAATCTGTATTTCTAAGAGTAAAGGTGTTTAATTGACTCTCCACCCTTAAAACACTTTGTATGAAATATAGCTACGAATATACATAAAGAATTCAGATTACAAAACTCTCCAGGAAATTGGCTGGGCGCGGTGGCCCAAGCCTGTAATCCCAGCACTTTGGGAGGCCGAGGCGGGCGGATCACAAGGTCAGGAGATCAAGACCATCCTGGCTCACACGGTGAAACCCGTCTCTACTAAAAATACAAAAAATTAGCCAGGTGTGGTGGTGGGCACCTGTAGTTCCAGCTACTCGGGAGGCTGAGGCAGGAGAATGGCGTGAACCCGGGAGGCGGAGCTTGCAGTGAGCTGAAACCACACCACTGCACTCCAGCCTGGGCAACAGAGCGAGACTCTGTCTCAAAAAAAAAAACCTCTCCAGGAAATCAATAGTCATCATATAATACTGGAACTACAGATAAAAAAAAAAAAAGCAATCTTCTAGGAGTCCTAACTGTAGTTTAAAGTACAGATCATCTGTACCAACTTTCTATAGCAAGTTGTAATAGGCAATTGTAAGCAAACAGTATCAATCTGTGTAACTTGTAAAAATTCATCTGAAGTTGTTTGGAGCTGTACGACAATGGATGTTATTCTTCCAGCTCTCCCAGCAGCTCTACAAAATCAGTGATATACCATTTGGCGTTATCCTTGACTTGTTGCCTGATCACATTTCCTCCAAATCCAATGAAAGCATCCTAAGAAGTAGGAAAAGAGAGAAATGATTCTTATTTTTATTTATTTATTTATTTTTTGGAGTCTTGCTCTGTCGCCCAGGCTGGAGTGCAGTGACACAATCTCGGCTCACTGCAACCTCTGCCTCCTGGGTTCAAGTGATTCTCGTGCCTCAGCCTCCTGAGTAGCTGAGACTCCAGGTGTGCCCCACCTCGCCTGGCTACTTTTTTTTATTTTTTGTAGGGTCTTGCTATGTTGCCAGGCTGCTCTCAACCTCCTCCTGCGTTGGCTTCCGAAGTGCTGGGATTACAGGTATGCTCCACTGCACCCATCCAATTTTGTCATTCCTTTTTTGTTTTTTGAGACAGGGTCTCACCCTGTCACCCAGGCTGGAGTGCAGTGGCACAGTCATGGCTCACTGCAGCCTTGAACTTCTGGGCTCAAGTGATCATCCTGCCTCAGTATCCTGAGTAGCCGGGATGACAGGTGCACACCACAATCCCTGAATAATTTTTTAGAGATGGAGTTTTGCCATGTTGCTCAGCTGGTTTTGAACCTCTGTGCTTAAGCAATCCTCCCACCTCGGCCTCCCAAAGTGCTGGGATCACAGGCGTGAGCCACTGCTCCTGGCTGATTTTGTCATTTCTTGAAAATGAGATTGGGAGCTCCCTGAGAAATCTCTTCATTTTACTTTTGTGTATTCCTCATTAAACTAGTAGCCCAATGTTCACTACTTAGACAACCCCAACATTGGTTATAAATTATCTAAGCTAACAGTAAAAAGACTCAAAGGCGGCTGGGTGTGGTGGCTCATGCCTGTAATCCCAGCACTTTGGCAGGCTGAGGCGGGTGGATCACCTGAGGTCAGGAGTTTGACACCAGCCTGGCCAACATGGTGAAACCCTGTCTCTACTAAAAATACAAATTAGCTGGGCATTGGGGTGGACGTCTGTAATCGCAGCTACTTGGGAGGCTGAGGCAGGAGAATTGCTTGAACCCGGGAGGCGGAGGTTGCAGTGAGCCAAGATCACGCCATTGCACTCCAGCCTAGGCGAGAGAGTGAGACTCTGTCAAAAAAAAAAAAGATTCAAAGGCTGTGTGTGGTGACTCATGCCTGTAATTCCAGCACGTTGGGAGGCCTAGGCAGGCAGATCACCTGCCAGGCAGTTCTAGCCTGGCTGGAACTTTTTTTTTTGGAGATGGAGTCTTGCTCTGTCATGCTCAGGCTGGAGTACAGTGGCACGATCTCAGGTCACTGCAACCTCCCGCCTCCCCGGTTCAAGAGATTCTCCTGCCTCAGCCTCCTGAGTGCTGGGATTATAGACGCCCACCAACACGCCTGGCCAATTTTTGTATTTTTAGTAGAGACAGGGTTTTGCCATGCTGGCTAGGCTGGTCTCAAACTCTTGACCTTAGGTGATCCGCCCATCTCTGCCTCCCAAAGTGCTGGGATTACAGGAGTGTGTCACCTTCGCGCCTGGCCAAAAAGGTTATCTTTAACCCTTTTTCATTCATCATTCACAATGGTTTTTTTTTTTTTTTTTAGACAATTCACAAAGAGTATGAATTTTTTTTTTTTTACGACAATCCCTATTTTCAGATTTCAGGAAACTAGGGGTAAAAACTTCCGGACTATATATATATATTTTAAGATGGAGTCTTGCTCTGTCACCTAGGCTGGAGTGCAGTCACGCGATCTCGGCTCACTGCAACCTCCACCTCCTGGGTTCAAGTGATTCTCGTGCCTCAGCCTCCTGAGTAGCTGCAATGATAGGTACCATCACCACGCCCAGCTAATTTTTTTGTATTTTTGTAGAGACCGGGTTTCACCGTGTTGCCCAGGCCGGTCTGAAACTCCTGGCCTCAGGTGATCCACCTGCCTCAGCCTCCCAAAGTGCTGGGATTATAGGCGTGAGCCACTGCGCCTGGCCACACTATATTTTTGGTGTAGTTTTTCTTACGTTAGAATGACATGGCAAAGGCAAAGCCCTATGTGAAATGGACACATTTGATATTTATGACACTTGCTATATAGCATTTGATTATATATATATACACACACACACACACATAGACGTATATATATACTTTATATATGTGTGTGTGTGTGTGTATATATGTGTGTGTGTATATATATATATAGCATTGATTTTAAAATGCTTAGAAATAAAATCCCTGGCGGGGCATGTTGGCTCACACCTGTAATCCCAGCACTCTGGCAGGCCAAGGCAGGAAGATCACTTAAGCCAGGAGTTCAAGATTAGCCTGGGCAGCATAGTGAGACCTCATCTTTACAAAATATAAACAAAATTAGATGGGTGTGGTGGCATGCTTCTGCGGTCCCAGCTACTCAGGAGGCTGAGATAGGAAGATCGCTTGAGTCTGGGAGGTCGAGGCTGCAATGAGCTGAGATTGCGCCACTGCACTCTGGCCTGGGTGACAGAGCAAGACCCTGTCTCAAAAAATAAATAAAACCTCTGCTAGTCTCAGAAAATGACGTTAATTCAGAGGAATAAAATGCTGTGGTGGTGTGGGATGCAGTGGCGCACACCTGTAATCCCAGCTACCCAGGAGGCTGAGGTGGGAGGATCGTTTGAGCCCAGAAGTTCAGGGCTGTGATAAGCTATGATCGCAACACTGCACTCCAGCCTGGGCAACATAGCAAGGCCCTGTCTCCAAAAAATAAATAAGTAAATAAAAATAAAATGCTCTGATATGTTACTGGTAAATCATATAATCTCTGCAAGCCTCAGTTCCCCTATCAGTAAGAAGAACACAGTATTTGGCTGGGCATGGTGGTTCATACATGTGATACCAGCACTTTGGGAGGCCAAAGCGGGGGAGATCGCTTGAGCTCAGGAATTTGAGACCAGCCTGGGCAATATGGCGTAACTCTGCCTCTACCAAACACCCAAAATCTTAGCTGGGGGTGGTGGAATGCGCCTGTGGTCCCAGCTACTTGGGAGGCTAAGGTGGGAGAATCACTTGAACCCAGAGGGCAGAGGTTGCAGTGAGCTGAGAGCACACCATTGCACTCCAGCCTGGGTGACAGAGTGAGACTCTGTCTAAGAAAAACAAAACAAAACATAATATTTGACTTCACAGGGCTGTTATGAAGATTAAATGAGGTAATGTATGAGGAACTAGTATATCAAGTATAAAATGTCATTAAAATCTTGGTTATGAGTTGTTGATGGTATTATTTGGGGAAATGAAATCAACTTATTGAGCACACACCTAGGCTAAAAGGTGGTTCCCATCCTACAGGGATAAGGCATTGTTAAAAGTTTTAAAAGGTTTTTAGTTCCTTATTCACAACTTTTCTTGGGTTTGCACAAAGTTGACAAAACAAGATTGAATGTGTTTTTATTATTTCATTTTTATCTTGTAATGAGAGTTGTTTTTGTTTAACTCCTGTTTTAAATCTTATGTAGTTCTAAATCAGCTGTTTTTATTTTATTTTATTTATTTATTTTGTAGAGATGGGGTCTCACTATCTTGCCCAGGCTGGTCTCAAACTCCTGTGCTCAAGCCATCTTCCTCCCTCGACCTCCCAAAGCGTTGGGATTATAGGATGAATCAGCTGTCTAAAACGAAAGTACGGCGGGGCACGGTGGCTCATGCCTGTAATCCCAGCACTTTGGGAGGCCAAGGCAGGCAGATCACCTGAGGTCAGGAGATTGAGACCAGCCTGGCCAACGTGGCGAAACACCGTCTCTACTAAAAATACAAAACTTAGCTGGCATGGTGGCGTGTGCCTGTAATCCCAGCTACTTGGGAGGCTGAGACATAAGAATGGTTTGAACCCGGGAGGTGGATATTGCAGTGAGCCGAGATCATGCCACTGCACTCCAATCTGGGCAACAAGAGCAAAACTCCATCTCAAAAATAATAAAGAAACAATAAATACATAAATAAAACAAAAGTACAACCTGAAAAAATATTAGCATCCTTAATACATACAGCAGGAGGACAGGCTTCCATGTCTGTGGCTCCATCTCCAATCATGATTATTTTCTTAAAATGAAATTTTTCCTTTAAAAGTTTGATCACTTTTCCTTTTCCACCAGATTCGGCTGTTGGCTGCGTCTCATCAAAACCTGCATATTCACCTTAAAAGAGCAGTAAAAACAGGGTTAAAGACCCAGAGAAGTATGTGATCAGTGCCAGCTTTCTGCATAGATGATATCTTCACTTAAATGTCACTGAGAAGGCTAAAAATGGCCCTTGGTAAAGTCAGACAGCCTGGAGCTCCACACCTGTTCCTGGGAATAAACAAGCTTTGCTTTGCTTTTATTTCCTTTTATGATTATGCTTATGATTACAGAAATGGGGTCTTGGTATGTTGCCCAGGTTAGTCTGGAACTCCTAGGCTCATGTGCTCCTCCTGCCTCGGCCTCCCAAAGTGCTGGGATTACAGGTGTGAGCCACCACACCCAGCCAACCTTTGCTTTTAAATTACAAATATCAATTGTAGAGATGGCTCTATTAGGTCATAAATACCTAGGAGTGAATTTGTTGTATCCTTTAAGCTTCCAGTAATTCTCAAACCTTGTTGAGGTGGCAGAACACCATAAAATAGTAATATCAAATTAATTAATTTATTTATTTTTGAGACGGAGTCTCACTTTGTTGCCCAGGCTGGAGTGCAATGGCATGATCTTGGCTCACTGCAATATCCACCTCCCAGGTTCAAACCATTCTCGTGTCTCAGCCTCCCAAGTAGCTGGGATTACAGGCGCATGCCACCACACCGGCTAAGTTTTGTATTTTTAGTAGAGACGGGTTTCACCACGTTGGCCAGGCTGGTCTCAAACTCCTGACCGCAGATGATCAGCCTGCCTCAGCCTCCCAAAGTTCTGGGATTACAGGCGTGAGCCATCACACCCTTCCTTAATATATTAAATTTAAAATGTTAATATATTATGTCACCCAAGAGGAAATTCCAGCTTATTTTTGATCAATTATTTCTATTTTTACAGTAATTACTACCCTCATTCTTGACTTCTTTTTTCAATGATCTCTATCTCTAGATCATTCAAGAATGTTCTATTAACATACAGTGGCTCATGCCTGTAATCCCAACACTTTGGGAGGCCGAGGCGGGTGGATCATCTGAGGCCAGGAGTTTGAGACCAGCCTGACCAACATGGTGAAACCCCGACTCTACTAAAAAAAATACAAAAATTAGCCAGGTTTGGTGGTGGGCGCCTGTAATCCCAGCTACTTGGGAGGCTGAGGCAGGAGAATCGCTTGCACCTAGGAGACAGAGGCTGCAGTGAGCTGAGATGGAGCCACTGCACTTCAGCCAGAGCAACAGAGTGAGACCCTGTCTCAAAAAAAAAAAAAAAAAAAAATCGCTATCAGTCACTCCTTGATGTAACTGGTGATCTGAGATAATATAACAGCTGTGGCACTGCTACGCACCAGAGAGGGGACAGGAGGCTTCCCCAAGGGCTATAGTTCAGTAATCCGTTAACAAAAGTCTCCCTTCTAAAGTCTCTGTCTTGTTGTTGTTTTTTTAAAGACAGAGTCTCACTCTGTCACCCAGGCTGGAAGTGCAGTGGCGAGATCTCAGCTCATTGCAGCCTCCGCCTCCCAGCTTCAAGCGATTCTCCTGCCTCAGCCTCCCAAGTAGCTGGGACTGTAGGCATGTGCCACCACGCCCAGCTAATTTTTGTATTTTTTTTTTTTTTTTAGCAGAGTTGGGGTTTCGCCATGTTGGCCAGGCTGGTCTTGAACTCCTGACCTCAAGTAATCCTCCCACCTCAGGCTCCCAAAGTGCTGGGATTACAGGCATGAGCCACCATGCCCAGCCAAAAGTCTCCTTCTTGAGTCTAAATTTCTTCAAGTGCATAGAAGCTCCCATAAAGTTGAAATACAACATACAGCAAAGTAAGTCATAGGGGGCTTTGTAGGAATTAATGTTTCACGAAATGCAGACATTTATGTACAGACAGGTGATGTTATAGATACCAAAGCTAGGACAGGTGATGACCTAAGTCTATTTTGCTGAGCAAAGGGTACCAAAGGGCAAAAGACATCAATTCAGAGAACCATTCATCTCAATATTTAACTCTGATGTGACTGTTCAAGTTGCATTCCAAAAGACATTACCCAGAATACTGAATAATGGAACTGCTAAGAAAGGGAACATGTTACCGTTAACATCTTACCGTTAAAGTAGAATTTCAGCCTATTGGCAAATACATTGGTTGCTGGGATATTGAGCTTTGAAGCAACATGCTCTACAATACTCCTAAAGCCACCAGATATTAGGAAAACCTGAACATTTCGCTCCTGTAGGCGACTTACCAGCTCCCTGCAAAAATAAAATACAAAATACCAAACACTGAGTAATACAAAAGGAAAAACAAAACGAAACATGAAGAGGGAAATAAGATATATTTTCTTCTCCTGAATGCATTTGCCTGAGGTATATTTGACAAGGTATACTGCCTGGGGTGTTAATGTTTTATATATGTTTTTCTTTTTCTTTTTTTTTGAGATGGAGTCTCGCTCTGTCTCTGTCACCAGGCTGGAGTGCAGTGGTGCGATCTTGGCTCACTGCAACCTCTGCCTCCAGGGTTCCAGCGATTCTCCTCCCTCAGCCTCACAGGTAGCCGGGATTACAGGCACCTGCCACCACACCCAGCTACTTTTTTTTTTTTTTTTTTTTTTGTTGAGATGGAGTCTCGCTCTGTCTCTGTCACCAGGCTGGAGTGCAGTGGTGCGATCTCGGCTCACTGCAACCTCCTCCTACTGGGTTCAAGTGATTCTCTTGCGTCAGCTTCCCAAGTAGCTGGGACAACAGATGCGCACCATCACGCCCAGCTAATTTTTGTATTTTTAGTAGACATGGGGTTTCACCATGTTGGCCAGGATGGTCTCGATCTCTTGACCTCATGGTCCACCCACCTCGGCCTTCCAAAGTGCTGAAATTACAGGCGTAAGCCACCACACCTGGCCAACTTTTTTTGTATTTTTAGTAGAGATGGGGTTTCACCATGTTGGCCAGGCTGGTCTTGAACTCCTGACCTCAGGTGATCTGCCCGCCTTGGCCTCCCAAAGTGCTGGGATTACATGCACGAGCCACCATGCCCAGCCTTATATATGTTTTTCTAAATGCACTTAGAAATCAGTGGGTAGGGTTTGGCTACTTTAGGAAACCGTTCCAGAACTCTACTCTGCCCATGGACCCAGAAAAACACAAGATGAGGACAAACAAGGAAAGCTTAGGTTTTCCCTGGAGAAAGAGGAAAGGCAGAAACAGACAGGACCAGACAACCGGCCACAGAAGACCACGTGTAAGTGCCAAAATAACCACACAGGCCACGCCTTTAAATCCAGCAGTTTGGGAGTCCAAGGTAGAAAATCACTTGAGGCCAGGAGCTTGAGAACAGCCTGGGCAACATAGCAAGACCCCCATCTCTACAAAAAATATTTTAAAGGCTGGGTATAGTGGCTCAAACCTATAATTCCAACACTTTGGGAGGCTGAGGTGGGAAAATTGATCATTTGAGCCCACAAGTTCAAGACCAGCTTGGGCAACACAGTGAGACCCTGTGTCTATAGAAAATTTTAAAAAAATAATTAGGCATGGTGGCCTACGACTGTAGTCCCAGCTACTTAGGAAGCTGAGGCAGGAGGATCCCTTGAGCCCAGAAGGCTGATGCTGCAGTGAGCTGTATTCATGCCACTGCACTCCAGCCTGGGTGACAAAGCGAGACCCTGTCTCTCAAAAAAATTTTTTTAAAAAAATTAGCTGGGCATGGTGGCATGCACCTGTAGTCCCCACTACTAAGGAGGCTAAGGTGGGAGGGCCACTTGACCCCAGGAGTTCAACGCTGTAGTAAGCCATGATTATACCACTGTACTCCAACATGGGCAACAGAATGAGACGCTGACTCTAAAAAAAAAAATAATAGGCCGGGTGCAGTGGCTCACAGCTATAATTCCAGCACTTTGGGAGGCCCAGGCAGGCAGATCATTTGAGGTTAAGAGTTCAAGACCAGTGTGGCCAACATGGCAAAACCCATCTCTACTAAAAATGCAAAAATTACCTAGGTGTGCTGGTGGGCACCTGTAATCCCAGCTACGCGGGAGGCTGAGGCAGGAGAATTGCATGAATCTGGGAGGCAGAAGTTGCAGTGAGCTGAGATTGCACCACTGCACTCCAGCCTGAGTGACACAGCGAGACTTCATCTTGAAAAAATAAATAAAATTTAAAAAAATAATTAAAAAATTAAAATGAAAATAAATAAACCACCCAGAGGGTGCTCTAAAGGAATAGTTAGATGCTCTCAGGAGGATGTGCCCCTCAACACTGGTGCTGAAATACACCTAGAGCAGGGGCTCCTCTTACCTTATGCCGGGGGTCAGGTGTGGGGGTTGCTCTGCTATGAGTCTCTGCACCTGCTCCCTGGAGGGCTGGATGAGGGCTAAGCGCTCTGTGAGAGCAGCTTTGAAAGGCACTGCCCCGCCCATGGCTCGCCGTGTCCTAGGAGGGAGACCCAACAGTCAGGCCAGCCAGGTCCGATGTCCTCGAGGTTAACATGCCTTACTGCCCCGGGTCTGCACGACATCCACCAAAAGGAAGATGCTACCAAGAGCCCCAGTGTGCAACAGACAGGCTTTGCTACTATGAGAGCAAGGCCTTGGAATAAACTTCTGAAGGATTGCTTGAAAATAACATTAACAGGCTGGGTGCAGTGACTCATGCCTATAATCCCAAACGCTTTGGGAAGCTGAGGTGGGCAGATCACCTGAAGCCAGGAGTTTGAGACCAGCCTGGCCAACATGGCAAAACCCCATCTCTACAAAAAAAAATGCAAAAATTAGCCGGGCCTGGTGGTGCGCGCCTGTAATCCTAGCTACTTAGGAGGCTGAGGCAGGAGAATTGCTGGAACCCAGGAGGCGGAGGTTGCAGTGAGCCAAGATCTCACCACTGCACCCCAGCCTGGATG
Source organism: Pongo pygmaeus (assembly GCF_028885625.2). Lineage (NCBI taxonomy): Eukaryota > Metazoa > Chordata > Mammalia > Primates > Hominidae > Pongo > Pongo pygmaeus. The sequence continues at coordinate 25,616,978 of NC_072379.2, read as the reverse complement.
ACAGAGTTAGATTCCATCTAAAAAAAAAAAAAAAAAAGGCACACAGCCTATCCATAGGTATTTTTCTTGCAAGCTGTGAGCTGTCATAAATCAAGAAAGAGACCAAAGGTTAAACATTCTTCCATGAAAGGCAGTTGAAAATGAAATAGTGTCTGGGTGCAGCAGCTCATGCCTGTAATCCCAGCACTTTGGTAGCCCAAGGTGGGCAGATCACGAGGTCAGGAGTTTGAGACCACCCTGGCCAACATGGTGAAACCCCATCTCTACTAAAAATACAAAAATTAGCCGGGCGTGGTGGTGTGCGCCTGTAATCCCAGCTACTCAAGAGGCTGAGGCAGGAGAATTGCTTGAATCTGGGAGGCAGAGGTTGCAGTGAGCCGAGATTGTGTCACTGCACTCCAGCCTGGGCGACAAAACGAGACTCCGTCTCGAAAAAAAAAAAAGAAAATGACATGGTGCATGACTGGGGGACTGAGACTGCAGAGGGAGGTGCCCAGCTTCAGGGTGGGAGGGCAGGAGGGAGGGAGGGGCTCTGACCCAGGATCCACCAAGAGACTCTGAACTTTTCCAGGGAACCACTAAGGCCACACTTTCAACCATGACACAAAGCCACTGGACACTTGGGCCCCGCCCCCCAGGCCATCTTCTTTAGTTAGTGACGGTCATCATTCCCCTGATCCAGGTTTGTTTGCCATAAATATTTATATAAACGAATGAATATGTCAAATTCAGCTCTAAGGGATGAGAGAAAAAGCCTAGTGCTCATGTTCCATAGCCAGGGTCTAGCACTTCATCCAAAACAGTCACTCTTTAGAAATTCTTTATCATTTCATAAACTGAATAAATGCTATCCCTACATTTCTGACACCGCGTCCTCAACGCCACAGATTTTGGCTAGCTCATCGATTCCTTCTTCTCTGATAACTGTGCTGTCAACATCAAAACACACTGCATCTGCTGAGTAGAAAAGCTTCCTCAGCTCTGAGCGGGAGACCATCCTTGGAAGAATTTTCCTTCTACAAGAAAAAAGATAAATGTATTTAAAAGATAAATGTATTTAAAGACATCAAATAAAATTATGAAAAGATCCCACCTTGCCTACTAAGCCAATCTAATTTGTGTCATAGTCAGTGCAGGCCACATAAGAGTGTACTCACAGATTCATTTGTTTTTCCTTTTCTTTTTGTTTACTTCCCACACTACACCAGTTTCTTCTTTCTTTCTTTCTTTTTTTTTTTAGGTGGAGTCTTACTCTGTTGCCCAGGCTGGAGGGCAGTGGTACGATCTTGGCTTACTGCAACATCCACCTCTCAGGTTCAAGTGATTCTCGTGCCTCAGCCTCCTGAGTAGCTCAAATACCTGTGCCTCCTTGAAGCCTTCTTTCTTTTCTTTTAGTTTTATATATATATATATATATATATTTTTGACCTAATTGTAGCGAGGAAGCAAGCATTAAAGCGGAGGTGTGCATAAGGCTCTATGGGAACACAGGAAAAATGTTTAGCCTTATCTATGAAACAGAGCTTCAGACTGGGCGCAGTGGCTCATCCCTGTAATCCCAGCACTTTGGGAGGCTAAGGCAGGAGGAGGATTGCTTGAGGCCAGGAGTTCAAGACCAGTGTGGGCAACATAGAGAGACCAAGTCTCTACTAAAAATAATAATACAAAAAATTAGCTGGGCGTAGTGGTGCACGCCTGTAATCCCAGCTGCTTGGGAGACTGAAGCAGGAGAATTACTTGAACCCAGGAAGTAGAGCTGCAGTGAGCTGAGATCGTGCCACTGCACTCCAGCCTGGGCAACAGAGCAAGACCCTGACTCTAACTAAAAGAAAAAAAAAGGCTTCAAGGAGGCGCAGGTATTTGAGCTGAATCTGACAGGTAAGTGGCCCTCTGAGTGGGTTGTCAAAGGGCAGAGCATCGATTTGGCATTTGCTGGGAGGAGAGGGAGGGGGGTGGAGACGAGGAGGGAGGCTTGTGATGGCAGAGGGAGGAGTGTGAGCAAAGACAAGGAGGAGGAAGCAGATGACCTGCTGGAAGCTACCCCATGGCTTGGCCCAGGGGCCTGGCTGTGCATCAGGAGTTCAGACTAAGCAGGTCCTAGGGCCAGCCTGAGGAGTTTAGACTTTAACTTCCAGATACTAGGAAAGGCTTTAAGCCTCAGGAAAAAGGTCAGAGCTAAATATGAGGGCTAAACATATACAATGTCGCCAATGTACAGGGGCTAGTTGAAGACATGGTCTGATTAAAGCCCAGGAAGAGGCTGGGCGCGATGGCTCACGCCTGTAATCCCAGCACTCTGGGAGGCTGAGGCGGGAGGATCACTTGAAGCCAGGAGTTCAAGACCATCCTGGCCAACATGGCAAAACCCCATCTCTACTAAAAAAACAAAAATTAGCCGGGCAGGATGGCATGCACCTGTAGTCCCAGCTACTCAGAAGGCTGAGGCAGGAGAATCTCTTGAACCTGGGAGGCGGAGATTGCAGTGAGCCAAGATCACGCCACTGCACTCCAGCATGGGGCCACAGAACGAGACCCTGTCTCAAGAAAAGAAAAAATCATAAAAATAAAGTCCAGGGAGAATAGAGAGAGGGAGAAGAGAAGAGCACTAAGGACAGAGCCTGCAGGACCACCACCTTTATGTCCTGACTTGAGCCTGGGAAGGAGAAGGAAAATGGTGAAGGTACAGGAAGAAACTCTGGGAGGCACACTGCTACAGAAGCTGCAGAGGACAGAGAGTCAAAACCAATTTTTTTTTTTTTTCAGACAAGTTCTCACTCTTTCACCCACGCTGGAGTGCAGTGGTACAATCATGGCTCACTGCAGCCTCCAAATCCAGGGCTCAAGCGATCCTCCTGCCTCAGTCTCCCAAGTAGCTGGGACTACAGGTGTGCACCACTATGCCTGGCTAATTTTTAAATTTTTTTTTTGAAGAGATGGGGGTCTTGCTATGTTGCCCATACTGGTCTTCAACTCCTGGACTCAAGCAATCCTCCCACCTAGGTCTCCCAAATTGCTGGGATTACAGGCATGAGCCCCCATGCCTGGCCTTTATTTTTTAGAAAATCTTTGGACTAGAATTAGGATGAAAGGGACCCTCAAGATTGCCTAGACCAGCCTCCCATCAGAGACTAATATGTCATATACAAGGCTACACAGATGATGTAAGTAATCTATGTTTAGAATAGACTGCAGTTAAAAACAGACTCAAAGCAGCTGAACAACCCACTGCTCAACTGATTTCCAACCAATACAGTTGGCAGAATAATGCCATTTTAAGTTGACCTGAAAAAAAAAATATTTTAAGTCAGGGATCAGCAAACTATAGCTTGTAGGCCAAATCCACCCTGCCACCTGGTTTGGTATGGCTCACAAGTAGGAATGATTTTTACATTTTATTTTACTTTACTTTTTTTTTTGTTTGTTTGAGACAGAGTCTGGCTCTGTCGCCCAGGCTGGAGTGCAGTGGTGCGATCTCCGCTCACTGCAAGCTCCACCTCCCAGGTTCATGCCATTCTCCTGCCTCAGCCTCTCCGAGTAGCTGGGACTACAGGTGCCTGCCACCACGCCTGGCTAATTTTTTGTATTTTTAGTAGAGATGGGGTTTCACCGTGGTCTCGATCACCTGACCTCGTGATCCGCCCGCCTCGGCCTCCCAAAGTGCTGAGATTACAAGCGTGAGCCACCGCGCCCGGCCTACTTTACTTTTTTTGAGACAGGATCTCATTCTGTCACCCAGGCTGGAGTGCAGTGGTGCCATCATAGCTCACTGCAGCCTCAAACTCCTGGGCTCAAGTGATCCTTCCATCTTGGCCTCTTGAGTAGCTGGGACTACAGGTGTGAGCCACCATGCCTGGCTGATTTTTACATTTTAAACAGTTGAAAAAAAAATCAAAAGAAGAATAATTTTTTTTGACATGTAAAAACTAATGAAATTCAAATTTCAGGCTGGCTGCAGTGGCTCACGCCTGTAATTCTAGCACTTTGGGAGGCTGAGGTGGGAGGATTACTTGAAGCCAGGAGTTCAACACCAATCTGGGCAACATACCAAGACCTCATCTCTACAAAAGTATTTTTAAAATTAGCCAGGTGTAGTGGCACGCACCAACAGACCTAACTACTCAGGAGGCTGAGGGAGAAAGATTGCTTGAGCACAGGAGTTTGAGGCTGCAGTGAGCTACGACCATGACACTGCACTGCAGCCTGGGTGACAGAGTGAAACCCTGTCTCAAAAGGAATAATAATAAATAAAAATGAAATTCAAATTTCAGTGTCTATTAATAAATTTTTTTTTTTTTTTTTTTTTGAGAAGGAGTCTTGCTTTGTCACCCAGGCTGGAGTTCAGTGGCACAATCTTAACTCACTGCAACCTCTGTCTCCCAGGTTTAAGCGATTCTCCTGCCTCAGCCTCCCAAGTAGCTGGGATTATAGGTGTATGCCACCATGCCCAGCTAATTTTTGCATTTTTAGTAGAGATATGGTTTCACCATGTTGGCCAGTCTGGTCTCGAACTCCTGACCTCAAATGATCCTCCTGCCTCGGCCTCCCAAAGAGCTGGGATTACCGATGTGAGCCACCGTACCCGGCGATTAACATAATGTCTTTATTACATAATTTATGCCCTTCACGATCTGGCTCCTATGCCTACGTATTTTACCAACCTCATTCCACACAAATACACATACACACACACATTTTTACACACACACATTATTCACATGCACGCATGCACACACACACACATTTTTTTTATTTTGAGTTAGGGCCTCACTCTGTCACCCAGGCTGGAGTGCAGTGGTGCAATCTCAGCTCACTGCAACCTCTGCTTCCCTGGCTCAAGCGGTTCTCCCACTTCAGCCTCCTGAGCAGTTGGGACTATAGGCAGGCATGATGTCTGGCTAATTTTTTGTATTTTTAGTAGAGATGGTGTTTTACCATGTTGCCCAGGGTGGTCTCAAACTTTTGGGCTAAAATGATCCATGCGACTCGGCCTCCCAAAGTGCTGGAACTACAGGCGTGAGCAACCGTGCCTGGTGACACACACCATTTACGGCTCAAGGAATACTAAGGACTTGTTTTTTTTTTTTTTTTTTTTTTGAGACGGAGTCTTGCTCTGTCACCCAGGCTGGAGTGTAGTGCGGCAGCACAATCTCGGCTCACTGCAACCTCCCCATCCCGGGTTTAAGCAATTCTCCTCCCTCAGCGTTCTGAGTAAGTTGAGACTATAGGCACGTGCCACCACATCTGGCTAATTTTTGTATTTTTAGTAGAGACGGGGTTTCACCATGTTGCCCAGGCTGGTCTCGAACTCCTGACCTCAGGCAATCCACCTGTCTTGGCCTCCCAAAGTGCTGGGATTATAGGCATGAGCCACCGCACCCGGCCTATGTCATGTGTTTTTATTCCTCTACACCCTTTCAAATGCTGCTCCTCTGCCTAGAATCACCATATCCCCCATGTCATGAAGAAAGTCCTACTTCTTCACGGTGCAGATCAAGTGGCCTCCCCTATACTACATTATTTCCTCCCCATCAACCCAGAAAATCAGTCAATCGCTCCAGCTGAATTATCTTCTATCTCTGCACCCAGCACCCAATAGGTGTTAGTTAAATGTTTCATGAATTAAATATTTTATGAATTAAATAGAGTTGAACCTAAGCAGTTATTAAGAACTCAACAAGGGGCTGGCTGCAGTGGCTCACGCTTGTAATCTCAGCACTTTGGGAGGCCAAGGCAGGAGGATCATCTGAGGTCAGGAGTTCGAGACCAGCCTGGCCAACATGGTGAAACCCCACCTCTACTAAAAATACAAAAATTAGCCAGGCCTGATGGCAGACACCTGTAATCCCAGCTACTTGGGATGGAGAGGCGGGAGAACCGCTTGAATGCGGGAGAATCGCTTGAATCTGGGAGGTGGGGAGGTGGAGAGGTGGAGATTGCAGTGAGCCGAGATTGCACCACTGCACTGCACTGCAGCCTGGGTGACAGAGCGAGACTCCATCTCAAAAAAAAAAAAAAAAAAGAACTCAACAAGTGCCAGCATAGTGGCTGACACCTGTTCCCAGGACTTTGGGCGGCCAAGACAGGTGGATTGCTTAAGGCTAGGAGTTTGAGACCAGCCTGGCCTACATGGTGAAACCCTGTCTCTCTAAAAAAAAGAAGATAAAAAATAAAAAGAAACCAGTCATTTGGCTTTGGACCAGCAGGAATCAAGCTAATTCATACTACATGCCCAGGCAGGCTCACTGTAAAGACCTTGAAGTCAGCAGGTCTATCAGCAGAGAAGCAGCACTTACTGTAGTGCAATTCCACTAAGAATGGAGAATGAACCATAGGTGAGTGAAGAGGAAGCCAGAAACAGACAAATGGTGTAAGAGGAGCTAAAATGAGATAAGTGGGACAAGCTAAAGAACTTTTTAAGAAGGTACATGAGAAGGCCGGGCGCGGTGGCTCATGCCTGTAATCCCAGCACTTTGGCAGGCTGAGGCGGGTGGATTACCTGAGGTCGGGAGTTCGAGACCAGCCTGAGCAACATGGAGAAACCCCGTCTCTACTAAAAACACAAAATTAGCTGGGCATGGTGCCACATGCCTGTCATCCCAGCTACTCAGGAGGCTGAGGCAAGAGAATCGCTTGAACCCGGGAGGCAGAGGTTGCAGCGAGCAGAGGTTGCGGCGAGCCAAGATTGCGCTATTGCACTCCAGCCTGGGCAACAAGAGCGAAACTCCATCTCAACAACAACAAAAAAGAAGATGCATGAGGCAACACAACATAACTAAGAATGGGCAATGCTCCTGAGAATGACTGATGGGCACCAGAACCTCAAAGCCAGTCCCCAGGGACCCTGACACAAGATCCAAAGAGGAATGCATAATGCATGGGTGCCATCTTCAAGAGGCTTCCAGTCTTGTCGAAATGATTAGACAAATAATTACTGGCCATGTTTGAAAAACCAGTTACTTTGGCCAGGAGCGGTGGCTCACGCCTGTAATCCCAGCACTTTGGGAGGCCAAGGCAGTCGAATCACAAGGTCAGGAGTTCGAGACCAGCCTGGCCAACATGGTGAAACCCCGTCTCCACTAAAAGTACAAAAATTAGTTGGGTGCCTGTAATCCCAGCTACTCAGGATGCTGAGGCAGGAGAATCGCTTGAACCCAGGAGGCGGAGGTTGCAGTGAGCCGAGATCCCACCACTGCACTCCAGCCTGGGCGACAAGAGCAAGACTCCATCTCAAAAAAAAAAAAAAAAAGGCAAACCAGGTACTTGAACCTCTTTCCAACCACTGACACTAGCAATAGCTTCAATGAGATTGGCCGGGCGCAGTGGCTCACACTTGTAATAATCCCAGCACTTTGGGAGGCTAAGACAGCAGGATCGCTTGAGCCTAGGAGTTTGAGATCAGTTCTTGAGAACACAGCAAGATTCTTCCTCTAAAAAAAAAAAAAAAAAAAAAAATGTGGGGCATGGTAGTGCACACCTGTGGCCTGTGGCGGGAGGATGGCTTGAGCCCAGGAGTTCAAGGGTGCAGTGAGCTGAGATCAGGCCACAGCACTCCAGCCTGGGTGACAGAGTGAGACCCTGTCTCAAGAAAAAAAGCAAGACCATCAGCCTTGAGTTTGAAAGGAAATGTACATTTCCTCCACTATAAGTGAGAACTGATTTACACATCCCCAGCTGAACACTAGGCCTGACTTACAGCTCAGAATTGTTGACACCTGCCTCCTGGATTGTAATGTGGTCCCAAGGAGAAAACAGAATATTTTTGGCTTTTTTTAGAGACAAGGTCTCACTCTGTTGCCCACACTGGAGTGCCAATGGTATAATCATAGTTCACTGCGGCCTCAACCTCCTAGGTGAAATAATCCTCCTGCCTCAGCCTCCTGAGTAGCAGAGACCACAGGCACGCACCACCATACCCAGCTAAGTTATTATTATTATTATTTTTGTAGAGATGAGGTCTCACTATGTTACCCAGGCTGGTCTTGAATTCCTGGCCTCAAATGATCCTCCCATCCTGGACTCCCAAAGTGCTGGGATTATAAGCGTGAGCCACCGTGCTGGCCAAAATAGAATGTTAGAGACTCACTTTACATTGAATTTACTTGGAAAGCTGATTCTTTTTCCACACCCTCCCTCGGAGAGTGAGCTGGATTTTAGGACCTTAACTCTGCCCATGAAATGGTCAGGCCAGGGGAGATGGCCTTCACCCACTGGGTTACAAGAGTATCACTCCCTCCCTGCTTGACTGGGCAGCAGAGCAAACTCAGCCACAGCTCGTTTTAGCTCTTCCCATCCTGCTCTGCAAAATGGTGTACCTCCCTGTACACTTTTGATTTCTTCCTTTTTAATTTTTATTTTTACTTTTTTTGAGATGGGGTCTCACTCTGTCGCCCAGGCTGGAGTGCAGTGATGTGATCTCGACTCACTGCAACCTCCGCCTCCCGGGTTCAAGCGATTCTCCTGCCTCCTGAGTAGCTGGGATTACAGGCGCCTGCCACCACGCCTGGCTAATTCTTTTGTATTTTTAGTAGAGATGGGGTTTTACCATATCGGCCAGGCTGGTCTCAAACTCCTGACCTCAAGTGATCCACCTGCCTCGGCCTCCCAAAGTGCTGGGATGACAGGTGTGAACCACCACCCCTGGCCAATTTCCTCCTCTTTTCATTGTCTCCACCAGGAGTGACTTACAATCTATGTGTATTTAAAATTCTCGTGGCTATAGGGGAGAAAAATCTGCTGAGTAAGGTCAGTTGCTTCAAAGTAAATTGTGTACATTAGAATTCCACACACAGAAAAATCATTGCCGGAGAATGGACTCTGGATTCTTCATATTTGGCTCTAACAGAGAGGGAGAGGGCAGGGCCGGGGTAGAAGACATGCTGGTGGGAAGGTCTATTCTCAGATTCTCAGACACAGCGGCTCCCAGGCCCCATCCAGACCACTGCCTTCTGCAGCTCAGAACAGAACTTCTGCCTGGCTGGCCCCAGCTAGTTCATCTCTTGGCAAACAAAGGACCAACTGATTAAAAAAAAAAAAAAAAAAAAAAGCCACTGCTGACAAGGCCTTCTCATCCCTAGTTCCAAAGTACAAAAGCAAGCTTTCCTGCAGGGCCAGCCTTCGGAGGCCTGATTTTGGATAAGAGGAAAAAATCTCCTTGCCCAAAGAAACACTTTCCCAACTTCTTAATCTCTGTATCTTTCAAGAGGCTTCTAAGATCACCTTACTTCTTTCACCTTGTTAGGACTGACCTCTTATCTTCACCTGTGTAAGAAAAAATAAAAGCCTGTACAGAGGTTGTGAAGGTCACGCATAGTTGCGAGAACCAAGCTTATTTGCTTTGGTAGTAGGGATAAATTTGTTCAGGTCCCCGGGCATTGAAAGAGTACAAAGTATAGCCGGGTGTGGTGGCACGTGCGTGTAGTTCCAGCTACTGGGGAGGCTGAGGCAGAAGAATTGCTTGGACCTCGGGGGCAGAGGTTGCAGTGAGCCGAGATTGTGCCACACTGCAGTCCAGCCTGGGCGACAGAGCGAGACTCCATCTCAAAAAAAAAGAAAAAAAAAAAAAAAGACTACACAGTAGATTCTGAAAAGGTTCTGAATCAGAGGAGAGTCAAAGAGGTTCCCTGTAACAAGGGCTGGGATCCCCAGCACATGCACTTACACTATATTTTATTTTATCTTTTCTTTAGGGATGGAGTCCTGCTCTGTCGCTCAGGCTGGAGTGCAGTGGTATGATTTCGGCTCAGTGCAATCTCTGCCTCCTGGGTTCAAGCGATTCTCATGCCTCAGCCTCCCGAATAGCTGGGATCAGAAACCTGTGCCACCACACGCAGGTAATTTTTGTATTTTTAGTGGAGATGAGGTTTCACCATGTTGGGCAGGCTAGTCTTGAACTCCTGGCCTCAGGTGATCTGCTGGGATTACAGGTGTGAGCCACCATGCCCAGCCTAAAAAAACAAAAAAGCCAGCACAGCCATAAAAAAGAATGAAAACATGTCCTTTGCTGCAACACAGATGCAGCCGGAGGCCGTTATCCTAAGTGAATTAGCGCAGGAACAGAAAACCAAATACCACATGTTCTCACTTATAAGTGGGAGCTAAACTGGGTACATGTGGATACAAAGACGGGAAACACACACAGTGATGGCCAGGTGCGGTGGCTCACACCAGTAATCCCAGCACTTTGGGAGGCCAAGGCAGTCAACTCACTTGAGATCAAGAGTTTGAGACCAGCCTGGCCAACATAGTGAAACCCTGTCCCTACTAAATATACAAAAATTAGTCAGGCATGGTGGTGGGCACCTGTAATCCCAGGTACTCAGGAGGCTGAGGCAGGAGAATCACTTGAACCTTGGAGGTGGAGGTTGCAGTGAGCCGAGATCACACCATTGTACTGCAGCCTGGGCGACAGAGCGAGACTTTGTGTGAAAACAAAAAACAACAACAAAAAACTGAGGACTACAAGAAGGCAGGGAAGGAGGGCAAGGACTGAGAAACTACCTACTCGGTACTGCGCTCAAACCCTGGGTGATGGGATCAGTTGTACCCCAAACTTCAGCATCATGTGATATACCCATGTAACAAACCTGCACATGTACTCCTTGAAGCTAAAATAAAAGTTGAAATGATACATAATATAACCAGCTATTCTGGGAAGCTGAGATCTTCTGCATGCCACATAGGTGACATCAATTTTTAAAATTCAGGTGAGGAGTAAACTGCTGGCTGGGCGCAGTGGCTCATGCCTGTAATCCCAGTACTTTGGGAGGCCGAGGTGGATGGATGACCTGAGGTCGGGAGTTCGAGACCAGCCTGGCTAACATGGCAAAACGCTGTTTCTACTAAACATACAAAAATTAGCCAGGTGTGGTGGCCCACACCTGTAATCCCAGCTACTCAGGAGGCTGAGACAGGAGATATCACTTGAACCCAGGAGGTGGAGGTTGCAGTAAGCCAAGATTGCGCCACTGCACTCCAGCCTAGGCGACACAGCAAGACTCTGTCTCAAAAAAGAGTTAAACTGCTAGCAGATAGACAACCGTGTAACAGTTCAATGCATAAAAAACATTACAATGACAGCAAAAAACCAAAACAAAACCAAGAAAAGGCAAATCAGACTCACGTTTCTCCAGTGCTGGATTTCTAGGAGACCACACTCTTCTCTTCTGTTCCTTCCCTAGATAAAAATGCAGCACAAAGTTCTGACTACAGATTTCTTCAAGAAAGACCTGTGGATTCTGCAAGAGCAACAGCCTAGAAACAGAGAATGAGGAAATGAACATCGAAGTCCACACACAAAACAGGAAAGAGGGAGACTGGCTTCACTTTCTCTCCTGGCGGGACTGGCACAAAAACGGGTCAGAGGCAAAATTTCTTAAGACTGCTTCCTCTGGGAAATGCTTTACTCCTACCCCCTTCAAGCACTGTAGAGTCAACATACTCTTCTATGGCTTCAATTCTGCAAGATTCAGGTCTGATAGGAAATCATGTATACCTGATTAGCAGGGTACAAAGACAAGGGAAAGGGAAAGAGAATCTCTTAGGAGAACTAAATGCACAGACAAAGAAGCAGACTTGGGCAGGCATGATGGCTCACGCCTGTAATCTCAGCACTTTGGGAGGCTGAGGTGGGCGGATCATGAGGTCAGGAGATCAGGACCATCCTGGCTAACGCAGTGAAACCCCGTATCTACTAAAAATACAAAAAAAAATTAGCCGGGCATGGTACCGGGTGCCTGTAGTCCCAGCTACTTGGGAGGCTGAGGCAGGAGAATGGCGTGAACCTGGGAGGCAGAGCTTGCAGTGAGCTGAGATCGCCCCACTACACTTCAGCCTGGGTGACAGAGCGAGATTCCGTCTCAGAAAAAAAAAGGCCAGGCATGGGGACTCACACCTGTAATCCCAGCACTTCGGGAGGCCGAGGAGGGAGGATTGCTTGAGCCCAGGGGTTCAAGATCAGCCTGGGCAACATAGTGAAACGCCATCTCTACAAAAAATAAAATAAATGAGCCAGGCATGGTGGTGCGTATTTGTAGTCCCAGCTACTTGGGAGGCTGAGGCAGGAGGATCACTTGAGCTCAGGAGTTTGAGATTCCAATGAGCTATGATTGCACCGCTGCACTCTAGCCTGGGTGACCAAGTGAGACCCTGTCTCTTAAAAAAAAAAAGAAAAGAAGGAAGGAAAGGAAGGTAGGTATCAGGCATATATTAAATCATTTGAAAATTTTAAAAGTCCTGACTACTTTGTTTCACCGACATGAAAGTGACAGGGCTATGGTCATGATATTGAAAACCTACCTGGCACTGTAATACAGAAATCTTGGATTTTATTATTTTCCTCCCTGATCCTCATTCCAATATCAGTCATCAAATATTTAAAAAGTAATAATATGCAAATCATACATAAAGAAGATATAGTGGCCAGGTACAGTGGTCATGCCTGTAATACCAGCACTTTGGGAGGCAGAGGCGGAGGCGGGTGGATTGCTTGAGGCCAGGAGTTTGAGACCAGCCTGGCTAACATGGTGAAACCCTGTCTCTACTAAAAATACAAAAATTAAAAAATTAGCTAGGCATGATGGCGTGCACCTAGATACTCAGGAGGCTGAGGCAGAAGAATCCCTTGAACCCTGTAGGCGGAGGTTGAAGTGAGCCAAGATTGCACCACTGCAACTCCAGCCTGGGCGACAGAACGAGACTCTGTCTGAAAAAAAATAAATAAATAAAAATAAAAAAAAGAAAAGAAAATATAATAAATATATTTAATGAATGAAAGCATGATTTATTTAATTCCCAACTTAAGGCTGTATCGTTATAACAATGTATCTGGTAAGTACTTATTTTAAAATTCTAATTCTAATGGGAAAGAAGACAAAGTCGGACACTTCAACTCTGTCTGAGTTTGGGGATTGCCCCAATCTTGCACTAAGGGTGCTCCTGTGTAGGATTGCATCATTCATTCATGCTGTTTGGCAACAGGCAGCTGCTGTAAGATTAGACAAGTGAAGCTACCCAAAAAATAAATCAATGAAAAGAAAGCCTGGAGATTTTAGGAAATGATCGGCCTACGCGATTAAGAAGAAATGTAGACTCAGAGAGGAAGCCTGGAAGAGGAAAAGGAAAGTCGGCAAAAGTTGGGCGCAGGGAAGGCACAAGCCGGGACTTACCCTATGTCCTGGGCCTCCGGGGCTCCTGCGGCTGCAACCTTCCGGCTGCAGGGGGCCAGCGCCGGCTCCGACGCTCAGGCGAGCAGTTCCCAGGGTGAGCTGTGTAGACCCAGGACCTCCACCGAACGATCTCTTGAGATCTGCTGATAAGCGGGGTGGCTTCTGATGAGTTCTGCAAGTGCTTCTGTAAACTGGAGACACCAGATCTCTCTGCTCTGCACAGCCGGGCTGGGAGGACGCTTTGGCCCCGCCCCAGGGGAGGGGCTCCCTGAACCAGCCCCCACCTCCTCCTCCGGGGGCTCAGCCCCTGCAGTCTGAGAGGTGCACGGTGCCTGTGGCACCTCTGCTTTGCAGAGGAACAGAAGAGCTCCCGGACCTTCAGAAGCTGCTCCGCGCTGCCGCCACCACCACTTAGGATAAGGATAGGTGAGGGAAGCAAGGGACTGCTGCACTGATTTTGCAATTAATGAAATCTCCGTCGGGGGCCTCTTTTGAAATCCACGTTTGGCATTATACGCTTGCAGCAGTGTAGGTCCCAAAAGAACTTCAAAGACTACTTATATATATATACATATATATTTTTTTTGAGACGCAGTCTCGCTCTGTCGCCTGGGCTGGAGTGCAGTGGCACGATCTCGGCTCACTGCAAGCTCCGCCTCCTGGGTTCACGGCATTCTCCTGCCTCAGCCTCCCAAGTAGCTGGGACTACAGGCGCCTGCCACTACGCCTGGCTAATTTTTTGTATTTTTTAGTAGAGACGGGGTTTCACCGTGTTAGCCAGGATAGTCTTGATCTCCTGACCTCGTGATCCGCCCGCCTTGGCCTCCCAAAGTGCTGGGATTACAGGCGTGAGCCACCACGCCCGGCCAAGACTACTCATATTCTTAATTAAAATGCAACCATGAGTAACAAAATGAGTCTTTGCACCTTGCTTTTATTTTTAATTTTTATTTATGTTTTTAAATAGAGATGGGGGGGGTCTCACTGTATTTCCCAGGCGTGGCTCCAACACCTGGGCTCAAGCAATCCTCCCTCTTTGGCCTCCCAAAGTGTTGGGATTACAGGTGTGAGCTACCGCGCCCGGCCTATTTCTTTTTAAAAATTTTCTGGCCAGGCGCAGTGGCTCAAGCATGTAATCACAGCACTTTGGGAGGCTGAGGCAAGTGGATCACCTGAGGTCAGGAGTTCGAGACCAGCCTGGCCAACATGGCAAAACTCCGTCTCTAGCAAAAATACAAAAATTAGCGGGACATGGTGGTGCACGCCTGTAGTCCCAACTACTTGGGAGGCTGAGGCAGGAAAATTGCTTGAACCCCGGGGGTGGGGGGGAGGAGGTTGCAGTGAGCCAAGATCATGCCACTGCACTACAGCCTGAGCAAGAGTGAGACTCCGTTTAAAAAAAAAAAAAATTATTCCATGTGTCACTTGCTCAGCTCCTTGTATGTTAACTACAACAGATAAGGGGTGTTATCCCCAAACATTTACCACTGGAGTTAGCCGGCTGGAGCTGGGCATTGAGATCCACTCTAAAACACAACCTGAAACCTCAAAGGCTGACAGTCTGCACTCCAGGCTCACTCTAAGTTGCTCACTCACGCAGAGAATGCAATCCCTGGGGCAGGACACTTGGTCACAGCATCTCTACCCTTAGCTACAGGACCCTCCCCACCAAAACACAATTTTTTTTTTCCCTAAGACTGAGTCTCACTCTGTTGCCCAGGCTGGAGTGCAGTGGTGCGATCTTAGCTCATTGCAACCTTTGCCTCCTGGGTTCAAGCGATTCTCCTGCCTCAACCTCCCCAGTAGCTGGGATTACAAGTGCACACTACCATGCCCAGCTAATTTTTGTATTTTTAGTAGAGATGGGGTTTCACCATGTTGGCCAGGCTGGTCTCAAACTCCTGACCTCAAATGATCTGCCCACCTCAGCCTCCCAAAGTGCTGGGATTACAGGCATGAGCCACCACGCCCAGCCTGCAGTAGTTTTTTAAAAAGCATAATAGGCCGGGCACCTTGGCTCATGCCTGTAATCTCAGCACTTTGGGAGGCCGGGGTGGGCAGATCACCTGAGGCCAGGAGTTCAAGACCAGCCTGGCCAACAAGTTGAAACCCCGTCTCTACTACAAATATAAAAATTAGCCTGGCATGGTGGTGCACGCATAATCCCAGCTACTCAGGAGGCTGAGGCAGGAGAATCGTTTGAACCTGGGAGGCAGAGGTTGCAGTGGGCCGAGATCATGCCACTGCACTCCAGCCTGGGCAACAGAGCGAGAATCCATCTCAAAAACAAAACAAAACAAAAAATCAAATAAAAAGCATAATAAAAGAAAACAAAATGTTAAACACCAAATGTTTGTATCTAAGTGTAAGTGGTAACTGAGAATTTATTTTGAGGGGAAAAGAAACTCAAGTAAGTAAATGTGGAAGGCTAGAAGAGTTAACTTATGCTATTATTTGTATTTCATAAATGTTTAATATTAAATATTCTTTAAAATATTAAATATTCTTAAAAATTTCAGATAAAATATTTATATTTACTAAAATCTGGCTGGGTGTGGTGCTGCATGCCTACAGTCCCAGCTACTTGGGAGGCTGAGGCGGGAGGATCATTTGAGCCCAGGATTTCGAGGTTACAGTGAGCCGTGATCATGCCACTGTACTCTAATCTGGGTAACAGAGCAAGCCCTTGTCTCTGAAAAATTAATTAGTTAATTAATTAAAATCTACCACCTCTTCATGGTCCTGGAATCCACCTCACACTCACATCTATACTGATACTTGTGAGCATGAGATGGCTGTATTGTAGACATTGTTTTGCTAGAGCACATCACATTAAAAATATATATATAGTTGCCTAGAAGACACTAATGAGTGGTCACATACAAGTGTAACAACCAGGAGGTAATCTTGCCAGACAAGGCAAAACTGTGAAACAGATTAAAATATGCTTCATCAGGCCAGGCACAGTGGCTCACGCCTGTAATCCCAGCACTTTGGGAGGCTGAGGCGGGAGGATCATCTGAGGTCAGGAGTTCGAGACAAGCCTGGCCAACATGGTGAAACCCCATCTCTACTAAAAATACAAAAAGTAGCCAGGCCTGATGGCAGCCACCTGTAATCGCAGCTACTGAGGAGGCTGAGGCAGGAGAATCACTTGAACCCGGGAGGCAGAGGTTGCAGTGAACCGAGATTATGCCACTGTACTCCAGCCTGTGTGACAAAGCCAGACTGTCTCAAAAAAAAAAAAAAAAGCTTCATTGCTGTTCTTAGTGGAATAATAGCACATGTGAACCAAATACAATACAGCATAATGAAGGTATAATAAAAATATTAGCAAATTATTTTGCAAAGTTTTAATCACAATTGGTTAGTCAAAAGTAATACAGGTCATACTACTGTTCCTGAAAGGTTTTCTTTCCTTTTTTTTTTTTTTCTTTTGAGGCAGGGTCTCGCTGTCACCCAGGCTGGAGTGCAGTGGCACGATCATAGCTGACTGAAGCTTCAAACTCCTGGGCTCAAGCAATCTTACTGCCTCAGCCTTCTGAGTAGGTGGGACCACAGGTGTGTGCCACCACACCAGGCTGGTTTTTTATGTTTAGTAGAGCCTGGGTCTCATTGGTCTCCAACTCCTGGGCTCAAGCCCAAGCGTGATCTACTTTACCCAGCTCTGAAAGGTTTTCTATAGATCACATTTTTGTAAGCTAACAAATTTTTTTTCTTTTTTTCTTTTTTTTTTTTTTTTTGAGATGGAGTCTCACTCTGTCACCCAGGCTGGAGTGCAGTAGCGTGATCTCGGCTCTCTGCAACCTCCGCCTCCTGGGTTCAAGTGATTCTCCTGCCACAGCCTCCCAAGTAGGTGGGATTACAAGCATGCACCACCATGCCTGGCTAATTTTTATAATTTTAGTACAGATGGGGTTTCACCATGTTGGATAGGCTAGTCTTGAACCCCTGGCCTCAGGTGATCCACTCGCCTTGACCTCCCAAAGTGCTGGGATTACAAGAGTCAGCCACCGTGCCCAGCCACAAATTTTCTAATGGCTAATTATGTTAGAATCATGTACTCTTTTTAAAAGTCATTCAGTGCTAATAGCCTTCTAAAGTATAGTAAATTGGAACAAGCCCTCCGGAAAACAATATGGTATTATTCAGTAACATTGAACACATGCGGCCAGGTGCGGTGGCTCACACCTGTAATCCCAGCACTTTGGGAGGCTGAGGAGGGCGGATCACAAAGTCAGGAGATGGAAACCATCCTGGCTAACACGGTGAAACCCCGTCTCTACTAAATATACAAAAAAAAAAAAAAAATTAGCCAGGCGTCGTAGTGGGCGCCTGTAGTCCCAGCTACTCGGGAGGCTGAGGCAGGAGAATGGCATGAACCCAAGAGGTGGAGTGGGCAGTGAGCAGAGATCGCGCCACTGCACTCCAGCCTAGGCGACAAAGCGAGACTCCGTCTAAAAAACAAACAAACAAAAAACATTGAACACATGCAATTTCTACGACCCAGCAATCCCACCTGAGGAAGACACTCAGGAGAAACTTGCATGAGTAAGCTGGGTGTGGTGCCTCATGCTTCTAATCCTAGCACTTTGGGAGGCCTAGGTGGGAGGATTGCTTGAGCCCAGGAGTTCAAGACCACCCTGGGCAACATATTAAGACCTAATCTGTACAAAAAATAAACAAAATTAGCTGGACGTGGTGGCACACACCTTGAATCCCAGGTACTTGGGAGGCTGAGGTGGGAGGATGGCTTGAGCCTGGGAGGTTGAGGCTACGCTAAGATCACGCCACCGCACTCCAGCCTGGGTGACAGAGTGAGACTCCGCCCCCCAGAAAAAAAAAGAGGCTGGGTGCGGTGGCTCACACCTGTAATCACAGCACTTTGAGAGGCTGAGGCGGGCAGATCACCTGAGGTCAGGAATTCAAGACCAGCCTGACCAACATGGAGAAACCCCATCTCCACTAAAAATACAAAATTAGCCGGGTGTAGTGGTGCATACCTGTAATCCTAGCTACTCAGGAGGCCAAGGCAAGATAATCACTTGAACCTGGGAGGCAGAGGTTGTGGTGACCTGTGATAATGCCATTGCATACCTGCCTGGGCAACAAGAACAAAACTCTGTCTCAAAAAAAAAAAAAAAAAAAGACACATATATAAGAATTCTCACAGCAGTACTGTGAACATTCTCAGTTACTGTGATGCTCTAATAGCCAGTGGAAACTTTAAAAAGAGACTATCATTTAATGTCATAAATGATAACTTACAACATAAAATTCAGGACAGTAGTTACTTCTGAAAGTAAGAAAAGGAAATGAGATTGAGAAAAGGTATGTAGTTAATCAATTATATTATAATAACAATTTTCCTTTAAGTAGGATGGTAGGTATACAGATGCTTTTTATATCTGTGTGTATAAAATATTTGCTAACAATTGTAATATTACTTATCAATACGTTAAATACCAATACATTGCTGGCCGGGTGCGGTGGCTCACACCTGTAATCCCAGCATTTTGGGAGGCCAAGGCAGGCAGATCACGATGTCAGGAGATCGAGACCATCCTGGCCAACATGGTGAAACCCCATCTCTACTAAAATACAAAAAATTAGCTGGGCATGGTGGTGCGTGCCTGTAGTCCCACCTACTTGGGAGGCTGAAGCAGGGGAATCGCGGAGATTGCAGTAAGCCAAGATTGCACCACTGCACTCCACCCTGGCGACAGAGAAAGACTCTGTCTCAAAAAAAAAAAATAAAATAAAAAATAATACCAATATATGGCTGGGCACGGTGGCTCACGCCTGTAATCCCAGCACTTTGGGAGGCCGAGGTGGGCGGATCATGAGGTCAGGAGATCGAGACCACCCTGGCTAACATGGTGAAACCCCGTATCTACTAAAAATACAAAAAAATTAGCCAGGCGTGGTGGCGGGCGCCTGTAGTCCCAGCTACTTGGGAGGCTGAGGCAGGAGAATGGCGTGAACCCGGGAGGCAGAGCTTGCAGTGAGCCGAGATCGTGCCACTGCACTCCAGCCTGGGTGACAGAGCGAGACTCTATCAAAAAAAAAAAAAAAAAAAACCAATACACTAAAATAATATAAATGTCTTGAAAGAGCACAGTGAACACAGTTTGAAATGTGATTTAATATAAACACTGGCATTCAAACTAAGTCATGCCATGGAAATATGCCCATGATATGTCACATGAATAAAGGAAGTTGCAGAATGTATATATCGTTTGAGCCATTTTTGAACAAAGAAATCTCTATGTGTGTCTATATCCAGGTATGATATATGATTATATATCTATGTCTATATATCTGTATAAAAAAGGACACATTATTTATTTATTTATTTATTTATTTGTTTTTATTTTTTTGAGACAGGGTCTGGGTCTGTCTCTGTCCAGGCTGGAGTTCCATGGTGCAATCTCAACACACTACAATCTCTGCCTTCTGGGTTCAAGCGCTGGGATTTTGGTGTGAGCTATCTTTATAATGGAAAAAGTGGGAGAAATTTACATTACAAAGCGATATGATTATAGTATAAGAACTTGGCAATATTTGACTGAATTGTTCCCTTCCTTCTCCTAGAAATTATGCAAAGTGATAGGGAGATATGGTGGTGGTGGGGGAATGAGGCAGAAATCCCATATTCAACAAAACTAGAAGACAAAAAGTCACTGGAAACTCCAAGACCTGCACAAGGGCTACCAAAGTTACACGGGAAAAGGCACATGCAGATCCCAGAAAACAGCAAAAACAGACTCTCTGAAGATGAGCTGTTCATGCCACAGTACAAAAATGTGTTGTTTGAAACAAGCAGAGCAGAGCAGGGATACAAAGAACTGAGGGCAAGGCTCAATCAAGCAGAAAGGGAGTGGAAACCCTTGTAACCCAAGGGGTGAAGGGCATCTCTCCTGGCCTGAGCATCTTATGGGCAGAGTTAAGGTCCCAACACCCAGCTCACCCTCCTAGGGAGGGCGTGGGAATATAATCAGCCTTCCAAGTAAATTCAATGTGTGTCTCTAACATTTTGTTTTGGCCAGCACGGAAACTCACGCCTGTAATCCAAACACTTTGGGAGGCCAAGGCGAGAGGATTGCTTGAGCCCAGGAATGCAAGACCAGCCTGGTTATCATAGCAAGACTCTATCTCTCTCTCTCTTTTTTTTTTTTTTTTGAGACAGAATCTCGCTCTGTGGCCCAGGTTGGAGTGCAGTGGCACAATCTCAGCTCACTGCAATCTCTGCCTCCCAGGTTCAAGCGATTCTTCTGCCTCAGCCTTCCGAATAGCTGGGACCACAGGTGCCTGCTACCATGCCCAGCTAATTTTTATATTTTTAGTAGAGATGGGGTTTCACCATGTTGGCCAGGATGGTCTCGATCTCTTGACCTTGTGATCTGCCCACCTAGGCCTCTTGAAGTGCTGGGATTACAGGCATGAGCCACCTAGTCTGGCCTGGAGACAAGGTCTTTAAAGAGGTGATTATGTTAAAATGAGGTCTTCGGAGTGAGCCCTAATCTAATGTGACCAGTGTCCTTGTAAGAAGAGAAAATTTGGACATGGAGAGACATCAGAAACATGTGAGTATGCCGGGCACGGTGGCTCACGCTTGTAATCCCAGCACTTTGGGAGGCCAAGGTGGGCAGATCACTTGAGGCCAGGAGTTCAAGACCAGCTGGGGCAACATGGCAAAACCTCGTCTCTAATAAAAATACAAAAATTAGCCCGGTGTGGTAGTGCATGCCTGCAATCCCAGCTATTCGTGAGGCTGAGGCAGGAGAACTGCTTGAACTGCAAGGCAGAGGTTGCAGTCAGCTGAGATTGTGCCACTGGCACTCCAGCCTGGGCAACAGAGCAAGACTCTGTCTCAAAAAAAAAAGACTTGGGCCGGGCGCAGTGGCTCATGCCTGTAATCCCAGCACTTTGGGTGGCCGGGGCTGGTGGATCACCTGAGGTCAGGAGTTCGAGACCAGCCTGGCCAACAGGGTGAAACCTCGTCTCTACTAAACCTACAAAAATTAGCAGAGTGTGGTGTCATGCACCTGTAATCCCAGCTACTTGGGAGGCTGAAGCAGGAGAATCGCTTGAACCCGGGAGGCGGAGGTTACAGTGAGCCAAGATCCCCGCACTCCAGCCTGGGTGACAGAGTGAGATTCTGTCTCAAAAAAAAAAGATCTGTCTGAAAAAAAACTTAATGAATTATTTCTAAGAAGGACAAACAAAAATACAAATATAGAGATTCATGGACAAGATGACAAAATAAGGCAAGACAGAACTGAAAATCCAGGAAAGCAGCAAAAGAGAGCCGGGCACAGTGACTCACACCTGTAATCTCAGCAATCTGGGAGGCCAAAGCAGAAGGATTGCTGGAGGCCAGGAGTTCAAGACCAGCACAGGCAACAAAGTGATGCACTGTCTCTACAAAACATCAAAAAATTATCCAGGCGTGGTGACGAGTGCTTGTGGTCCCAGCTACACAGGAGGCTGAGGCAGGAGGAAAGCTTGAGCCCAGGAGGTTGAGGCTGCAGTGAGACATGTTCGTGCCACTGCACTTCAGCTTGGGCAACAGAGTGGGACCCTGTCTCAGAAGAAAAAAAAAAAAAAAGGATGTAGAAGGAAAACACATAACTATCACACTGGGCACGGTGGCACGTGCCTATAATGCCAACTACTCAGGAGGCTGAGGCAGGAGGATCACTTGAGCCTAGGAGTTCAGATCCAACCTAGGAAACATATTGAGACACCATCTCCAAAAGACAGGTAAAATAACCATCACAGAAGTGAAGATGAAGCTAAAAAGAGCAAAAATAAAAGTGGACACTATGAAAAATATATTAACCAACATGGATGATAAAAATGAGAAAAGCAAATAATATAAACAAAAGGAATTAAATGAAATTAGAGAAAAAATGATAGTTGGCGGGGTGCAGTGGCTCACGCTTGTAATCCCAGCACTTTGGGAGGCCAAGGTTGGTGGATCACCTGAGGTAGGGAGTTCAAGACCAGCCTGGCCAACATGGTGAAACCTGTCTCTACTAAAAATACAAAAATTAGAATTAGCCAGGCGAGGTGGTGCATGCCTGTAATCCCAGCTAGGAGGCTGAGGCATGAAAATTGCTTGAACTTGGGAAGGGGAGGTTGCAGTGAGCTGAGATGGCACCACTGCACTCCAGCCTGGGCGATAGAGTGAGACTCTGTCTCAAAAAACAAAAAAAGACAGCTATAGAGGACAGACCAAAGAGAGCCAACATGCACAATTGAAATTTCCAATGAAGATAACCCAAACATTAGAACAAATAAGTATTTAACTGGGTGTGGTGACTTGAACCTGTAGTCCCAGCTACTAGGTAGGCTGAGGTAGGAGGATCACATGAGGCCAGGAGTTCAAGGCTAGCCTCAGCAACAGTGTAAGACCCCATATCTCTAAAAATAAATAAATAAATAAATACATATTTAAAGATATAGAGGCTGGGCGTGGTGGCTCATGCCTGTAATCCTAACACTTTGGGAAGCCAAAGTAGGAGGATCACTGGAGGTCAGGAGTTAGAGACCAGCCTGGGCAACATGAGACCCCCCCCGCCACCCACCCCAACCCCTGTCTCTACAATAAAACAAAAAGAATTCACTGGGCGTGGTGGCGCACACCTGTTGGGAGGCTATGGTGGGAGGATAACTTGAGCCCCAGGGTGGAAGCTGCAGTGAGCTGTGATCACGCCACTGCATTCCAGCCTGAGCAACAGAGCAAGACCCTGTCTCAAAAAAACAAATGAATAAAGTTATGAGCCAGTGATTTTTTTGTTTTAAAACAAGCCAAGCCATCATTCACACACAAAGGCTACAAACGATCGTTTTGAACATACAGGAATTCTGGGGATATTTTTCCCATGAGAATATTTTTCTTTTTTTTGAGACGGAGTTTCGTCTTGTTGCCCAGGCTGAAGTGCAATGGCGCGATCTTAGTGCACCACAACTTCCGCCTCGTGGTTTCAAGTGATTCTCCTGCCTCAGCCTCCTGCATAGCTGGGAATACACGCCTGGCTAATTTTGTATTTTTAGTAGAGACAGGGTTTCTCCATGTTGGTAAGGCTGGTCTTGAACTCCCGACCTCAGGTGGTCTGCCCGCCTCGGCCTCACAAAGCGCTGGGATTACAGGCATGAGCCACTGTGCCTGGCCACCCATGGGAATATTTTCCTTGAGGCCACTGCTAATGAATAAACATTACTCACCAATGGATAGCAAAGGGAACTTCAGCAAAGGGACAAGCAAGAGCATTGAGTGTATATCATTGCAAAACTAAGACTAAACAAACAGGTTTGGGGGAGAAAAAACAGAATGTAAATGTTACCTACTCTGACAATATAGAAATGATACAATAGAAAAATTAGGAGGACAAAGATTATGGAATAAATGAAGTAGGGTGAGTTTTTGCAGGCTGTTTCATCTATAATAACCGAGAGTTAAAAGATTATTTAAATCACATTTAATTAACAGTGTAAGAATAATATTAAGAAAAATAACATTGCTGGCTAAAATCAGATAATAGGTCAATCATGGTGGCTGACACCTGTAATCCCAGCACTTTGGGAGGCTGAGGCAGGAGGATCGCTTGAGGCTAGCTACTTGGGAGGCTGAGGTGGGAGGATCACTTGAGCCCAGGAGTTAAAAGCTGCAGTGAGCTAATGATTGTGCCGCTGCACTTTATTTAGCCTGGGTGACACAGTGAGACTGGAAAAAAAAAGGGCCAGGTGTGGTGGCTCATGCTTGTAATCCAGGCAGGCAGATCACTTGAGGTTACGAGTTCGACACCAGCCTGGCCAACATGGAGAAACCCCATCTCTACTAAAAATACAAAATTAGCTGGGCATGGTGGTGCATGCCTGTAATCCCAGCTACTCGGGAGGCTGAGGCAGGACAATCGCTTGAACTCGGGAGGTGGAGGTTGCAGTGAGCTGAGATCGTGCCATTGCACTCCAGCCTGGGCAACAAGAGTGAAACGCTGTCTCAAAAAAAAAAAAAAATAGAATTCTTGAGTCCATACTGATACAAATTCATTCATTCATTCACTCATTCATGGAGGAGAAGGGAAAGTTCTTCCTTACGGCAGAATTCCAACCAATAAATGTATAATGAATGATGAAAGCAGAAAATTGGCCAGGTGCAGTGGCTCACTCCTGTAATCCTAGCAATTTGGTAGGCCAAAGTGGGAGGATCACTTGAGGCCAGGAGTTCAAGACCAGCCTGAGCAACATAGCTTTTCAGAGACCTTGTCTCTGAAAAAAAATTAGCCAGGCATGATGGTGGATCACTTGAGCCCAGAAGGTCGAGGTTGCAGTAGGCAGTGATCGCACCACTGCACTCCAGCCTGGGCACCAGAGTGAGACACTATCTCAAAAAAATATATAAAATAAAAAATGAATAGGAAATTACCACTTGCAAACGGTTAGGTCTGAGATTTTATTTTACCCTACTTACAAACTAATACATTAGCCTCTTGCTCATTTTATGGATGTGGCCTAAGAAAGAAGACTCCTGGCTGGGCGCGGTGGTTCCAGGCCCGTAATCCCAGGACTTTGGGAGGCTGAGACAGGTGGATCATGAGGTCAGGATATTGAGACCATCCTGGCCAACATGGTGAAACCCTGCCTCTACTAAAAATACAAAAATTAGCTGGGTGTGGTGGTGCGTGCCTGTAGTCCCAGCTACTCAGGAGGTTGAGGCAAGGAGAATCGCTTAAACCCAGGAGGCGGAAGCTGCAGTGAGCCGAGATCGTGCCACTGCACTCTAGCCTGGGTGACAGAGCAAGACTCTGTCTCAAAAAAAAAAAAAAAAAAAGAAAAAAGAAACAAGTCTCCTGTGTCAGAGACAAAGAACTTTATTACTTACAGCATAGCAAGCAATGTGGGCAGTAGGATATTTGCATCAGTTCCCCTTTCCCTCCAACTTCCATGGGGTAACACGATGTGGCCCAGATGGATGCCTCAAAGACGGTGGGTTTGGATCACAGCTAAGGAACACTCAGCTCGGGGAATCTATTGTTTTTGTTGTTTTATTTTTTTTTATTATTTATTTATTTTTTATTTTTTAGAGATAGAGTTTCGCTCGTCGCCCAGGCTGGAGTGCAATGGCGCTATTTTGGCTCACTGCAACCTCCGCTTCCTGGGTTCAAGCTATTCTCCTGCCTCAGCCTCCTGAGTAGCTGGGATTACAGGCATGCGCCATCACGCCGGCTAATTGTGTATTTTTTTAGTAGAGACGGGGTTTCTCCATGTTGGTCAGGCTAGTCTCGAACTCCTTGACCTCAGGTGATCTGCCCACCTCGGTGTTTTATTGTTTTATTTTTGTAGAGATGGGGTCTCACCGTATTGTCTAGGCTGGTCTTGAACACCTGGCCTCAAAGGATCCTCCCACCTTGGCCTTCCAAAGTGCTGGGATGGCTGTGCACGGTGGCTTACACCTGTAATCCCAGGACTTTGGGAAGCCGAGGGGGCAAATCACCTGAAGTCAAGAGTTCGAGACCAGCCTGGCCAACATGGTGAAACCCTGTCTCTACAAAAATACACAATTAGCTGGGCATGGTGGCGGGAGCCTGTAGTCCCAGCTACTCAAGAGGCTGAGGCAGGAGAATCACTTGAACCCAGAAGGTGGAGGTTGCAGTGAGCTGGTATCGCACCACCGCACTCCAGCCTGGGCAACAGAGTAAGCAGAGTGAGACTCCACCTCAAAAAAAAAAAAAAAAAGTGCTGGGATTATAGACATGAGCCACTGCAGCCAGCTGAAATCTATTGTTTTCATACCAAGTAGTGGGCAAGCCTGCTCTTTGTCCAGGAAGAAACATTAACTTGTCTCTGAAGATTAGCAGCTGTATAAACAACCCTGAGAAAAGCCCCAGATAAAGAGCATTCTTGGGCCTTGCATTCTTGGCACACACAGCAAGACATGTAAGCACACAACAGATCCATGAAGGACTTTCAATACAAAGATCACAGTAATAATTGTTTCGGGCAAAAATTATTGATGGGCTGGGTACAGTGGCTCATGCCTGTAACCCCAGCACTTTGGGAGGCTGAGGCAGGAGGACTGCTTGAGCCCAGAAGTTTGAAACTCACCCAGGCAACATAGCATGACCTTCTCTCTACAAAAAAAAAAAAAAAAAAAAGTTTTAAATTAGCCAGCCATAGTGGTGCACACCTGTAGTCTCAGCTACTTAGGAGGCTGAGATAGGAAGCTGAGCCCAGGAGGTTCAGGCTGCAGTAAGCTGTGTGATTGAGCTACTGCACTCCAGCCTGGGCGACACGGTGAGACCCTGTCTCAAAAAAAAACAAAAACAAAAACAAAACAAAACAAAAAACTATGGATGCTTAAATTAGTAGGCATTGTTATGATGAAAAACAGAACAGTCACATATTTTCCCACAAGATGTGTATTAAATGCTTATTAAATACAAAGAAAAACTACTAACTTTAAAGTAGAGCAATCTGGCAAATATTAACCAAGTGAACAAAGTTAACATCACCAGGAATGGGAAAAACTGACATCATGTGACTCTTCCTATGATGCCTTGAAAAGGACACATAATTTTTCTGGTGTTCGTGCCAAAAATGAATAACCTGCTTTTTTTTTTTTTTTTTTGATAACAGAGTCTCGCTCTGTCACCCAGGCTGGAGTGCAGTGGCCTGATCTCGACTCACTGCAATCTCCGCCTCCTGGGTTCAAGTGATTCTCCTGCCTCAGCCTACTGAGTAACTGGGATTACAGGCATGCACCACCATGCCCAGCTAATTTTTTGTATTTTTAGTAGAGACGGGGTTGTACCATGTTGGCCAGGATGGTCTGGATCTCTTGACCTCATGATCCGCCTGCCTTGGCCTCCCAAAGTGCTGGGATTACAGGTGTAAGCCACTGCACCCGGCCATAATCTGCATTTAAACATAAGGGAACATCAGACCAGGCGTGGTGGCTCATGCCTGTAATCCCGGCACTTTGGGAGGCCAAGGCAGGCAGATCACCTGAGGTCAGGAGTTCAAGACCAGCCTGGCTAACATGGTGAAACCCCATTTCTACTAAAAGTACAAAAATTAGCCCGGCATGGTGGTGGGTGCCTGTAATCCCAGCTACTCCAGAGGCTGAGGCAGGAGAATCACTTGAACACGAGGAGGCGGAGGCTGCAGTGAGCAGAGATCGTGCCACTGCACTCCAGCCTGGGCAAAAGAGCAACACTCTGTCTTTAAAAAATTTGAAAAAAAAAAAATCATAAGGAAACATCAAATAACTCTAAAGTAAGGGACAGTCTGTAAAATAACTGGCCAGTATTCAAAAAAATGCCAAGATCATTAAAGACTGAAAAATTGCAGAACTGTTCCAGACTGAAGAACATGACAACTAAATGTGAAACGTAATTCTGGATAAATAGAATCCTGGGCCAGAGATAGAAGATTTATGATATAATTAGCAAAATTTGAATGAAATCTGTAGATTGGATACTGCATCAATGTAATTTCTTATTCCCAGGTTAAATGTGATGTTTACACTGGGGGATCTGTGGGTAGAGTATGGGAATTCTTCTTACTGTTTTTTACAAATTCCTTCCATTTTTGAGACAGGGTCTCGCTCTGTCGCCGAGGCTGGGACTGCAGTGCTGTGATTCTGGCTCACTGCAACCTCCGCCTCCCGGGTTCAAGCAATTCCACCTTAGCCACACAAGCAGCTGGGATTACAGGCGTGTGCCACCACACCTGGCTTTTTTTTTTTTTTGTGCTTTAAGCTCAGGGATACATGTGCAGAATGAGTTTTGTTAGATAGGTATACATATCCCATGGTGGTTTGCTGCACCCATCAACCCATCCTCTAGGGTTTCTTTGGTGGTTGTGTTTTTCTTTGAGACAGAGTCACACTCTGTCGCCCAGGCTGGAGTGCAGTGGCTCCATCTCGGCTCACTGCAAGCTCCACCTCCTGGATTCATGCCATTCTCTCACCTCAGCCTCCTGAGTAGCTGGAACTACAGGCACCCGCCACCATGACCACCTATATATATATATTTTTTGTATTTTTAGTAGAGACGGGGTCAGGATAGTGTCAATCTCCTGACCTTGTGATCTGCCCGCCTCAGCCTCCCAAAGTACTGGGATTACAGGCGTAAGCCACTGCACCCGGCCCCCATCCTCTAAGTTTTAAACCCCGCTTGCATTAGGTATTTGTCTTAATGTTCTCCCTCCCCTTGCTCCCACCCCTCAACAGGTCCCAGTGTGTGATGTTCCACTCCCTGTACAGACCCATGGGAAATGTTTCAAAAGTGAGAACTTCTTATACATGTTATTTAAAATGTTTTTTCCCCCTGATCAAGAACACCTATTTATGTATTTAATATACTTCCATCAGATGTCGCCTGGGAGACAAGTCTCGCTGTTGCTGCCCAGGCTGGAGTGCAGTAACGCAGTCTCGGCTCACTGCAACCTCCAACTCCCAGGTTTAAGTGATTCTCCCGCCTCAGCCTCCCGAGGAACTGGGATTACAGGCAGCCGCCACCATGCCCAGCTAATTTTTGTATTTTTAGTAGAGACGGGTTTCACTACGTGGGCCAGGCTGGTCTTGAACTCCTGACCTCAGGTGATCCACTTGCCTCAGCCTCCCAAAGTGCTGGGATTACAGGTGTGAATCACTGTACCTGGCCTTTTTTTTTTTTTTTTTTTTTTTTTGAGGAGTCTCGCTCTGTTGCCCAGGCTGGAGTGCAGTGACACGATCTCGGCTCACTGCAACCTCTGCTTCCTGAGTTCAAGCAATTCTCATGCCTTAGCCTCCCAAGTAGCTTGAATCACAGATGCACACCACCAGGCCAGGCTAATGTTTGTATTTTTACAGAGACGGGGTTTCACCATGTTGGCCAGGATGGTCTTGAACTCCTGACCTCAAGTGATCCGCCCGCCTCAGCCTCCCAAAGTACTGGGATTACAAGCGTGTGCCACCATGCTTGGCCTCCTCATAACATTTTTAACAGCAGTTATAATAAATCTGCATACACACCACGTAGTGCCTATGGAACTAATAACTAGTCTTCTATCGTGCAGTGCTACTAGTCACATATATAGATGTTTTTCTGATTCTCAAATACACAAACCCACCTAAGAGCATCATATACCCAGATATTCACTGCAGTCTGAATAGCAGATTGCGAACAACTTAAACATCAGTCAGTAGGTGACCGGTTAGTTGTGTCATTCTTTTTGAGAAAGGGTCAGCTCTGTAGCCCCAGGCTGAAGTGCAGTGGCAAGATCATAGCTGACTGCAACCTCCGCCTCCCAGATTCCAGCGATCCTCCCACCTCAGCCTCCCAAGTAGCTGGGATCACAGACGTGCACCACCACGCCCGGCTAATTTTTGTATAGATGGAGTCTCGCTATGTTACCCAGACTGGTCTTGAACTCCCGGGCACAAGTGATGCCCCCGCCTCACCCTCCGAAAGTGCTGGGATTACAGGCGTGAGCCACCCAGCCCTGGCCCCTAGTTGAGTCATTTTTACAAAGAACGTCATGCAGCTGTTACCGAGGACGTCCCATTAGTCTCGATATGGCACAATCTCCAAGACACTTAAAGTATAACACACCCTGCAGTGTGTATTATGAATTTCCATTTGTGTGGGGAAATGATTATATTCATATATGTTTATAAATTCAGAAAGCGTTCCGAAAATTCATAGAATACTCAGGGGTAACTTTGCTTGTCTCTAGTGTTGAACTAGAAGTGGGAGGAAGATTTAATTTTCACCACATGCCCTTTGGTGCCTTTTGAATTCAGAACAATTTCCGTTATTTATTAAAAATAAAATACGGCCGGGCGCGGTGGCTCATGCTTGTAATCCCAACACTTTGGAAGGCCGAGGTGGGAGGATCACTTGAACTCAGGAGTATCACTTGAGCTCAGGAGTTTGAGACCACCCTGGGCAACATAGTGAGACCCTGTGTCTACAAAAAGAAAATAAATAAATAAACAAATAAATAAAGTAAAATATCACGTGTTACTGAATCCCTGGTATTTGGCGGGACACTGGATACTGGAAACAATTGTGGAGCTCTTTGGAAATTTACCTTAAAAGGGAGTCCGCTCAAAGGCAGGAATGACTCTACAAGGGTGAATTTTCATATCTGCCATAGGGGCCTCGGGCCTCAGCAGCATCCAGAGCCCTACGGACGGGCAGGTTCTTACGTCTCAACTCCCATCGCACCAGTCCTGCAGCTTTCTAAAGGTATCCAGCACTTTCTACCTTGCATTCTATCTTCATCTTCGCTAGGCCTCACAGCACGGCATGATCCCGGGGGAGGGTGCTTATCAGACTCGCGTGTGGCCCCACGGCACCTAGGTCACCGTCGAGCACACGGTCCAGAAAGCTCCAATCAAACGGAACAAACCGCGAGAGTAGGGGCGGTAGGAGGCCCACCCTACGCCCTGCCCCCGCGGAGCACAAGCCCCGCCTGCGTCCTGAGCTCCCGGGTCCGCAAAGCTGGGCCCCACCGAGCTCCAACGCCGGAACCAAGGAGCACGGACTGCCGGGAACAAGCTCCTCCCGTGCGCGATGACGCCGAGGCCGCGGCGCGAGGGGTGGGACCGCAGGCGCCGTGCAGCCGCGGACCAATGAGCGGGCGCCGGACGACCTGTGGCCCAATGGCGGCGGCGCGCGGGCACGCTGGGGGCGGGCCAGACGCGCCGACTTTTCCAGAAGACCCGGATAGTTCCTCCCGGCCACGCCGCGCCGGCTCTGAGCACTTAGCATCGTTTACTTTTCCTCCGCTGGAGCAGCTATGGCGGCTGTGAAGACCCTGAACCCCAAGGCCGAGGTGGCCCGAGCGCAGGCGGCGCTGGCGGTCAACATCAGCGCGGCGCGGGGTCTGCAGGACGTGCTAAGGACCAACCTGGGGCCCAAGGGCACCATGAAGATGTAAGGCGGGGCTGAACCGGAGGGCCGGGCGGGCACCGCGCGCCGCCGCGCACCTGGCGGGTCCGGGACCGCGGGCTGGAGCCCGCCGCCTCGGGGCTCCGCAGCCGTCCTTCTCCGCGTCCTCCGGGGTCGGTCCTGTTTTCTGCTAAGCCCCACCGTCCCGGCCATTTCTTCCTGCGTCGATGCAGTCTTTGCGGAGAACAAAGCGGCTCTAGAGCGCGGCGTTCCCCGCCCTCTGGGGCTTCCAGGCACCCTGAGGACTCGGCACAATATCTGCAGGGACGGGATGGGCTCTACACCTGTCCTCCATCCTGTGGGAGATAACTAGCCCCACATCCCTGGCTCCCTAAAATCTGGGAAAAGCCCGTTTTCTAATGGGACTTTTAGTTATCATTGAAAAAGTCATAGTCTGATTCATTTCTGTCCTTTAAACAGGCTCGTTTCTGGCGCTGGAGACATCAAACTTACTAAAGACGGCAATGTGTTGCTTCACGAAATGGTGAGAGGTTCTCTGGGCTAGGTCAGAAAGGTCTTGATTTTCCGTAGAATGTTTTCTTTGTAGAAAGATTTGCAGTGTCCATTTTCAAGGTAGGAGAACATTCAGAAGTGGCGTGTAATCAGTAATAGTACTCAGTGCCTGGAGTCTGACAGCCCTGCCTTTGTATCCCTGCTTTTTTGCCATTCACAGTCTGGGCTAAAGGACTGTAATTGTATATTAAAGTTAATTATTTTAAAACTTAAAAAATTAAGAGAGGTTGACACAATCACATGGGCAAAATGCATGAGGATGATTTTTCTTCTTTTTTTTTTTTTAATTTTTATTAGGCGAAGTCTCGTTCTGTCGACCAGCCTGGAGTCCAGTGGCACAATCTCAGCTCACTGCAACCTCTGCCTCCCGGGTTCAAACGATTCTTCTGTCTCAGTCTCCCAAGTAGCTAGGATTACAGGCTTGCGCCACTACGCCCAGTTAATTTTTGTATTTTTAGTAGAGACAGGATTTCACTGTGGTGGCCAGGCTGGTCTTGAACACCTGACTTAAGGTGATCCCCCCGTATCAGCCGCCCAAAGTGCTGGGATTACCAGGCTCGTGCCCAGCCGGGTTTTCTCTTTTTAAGACAGCAGTTTCTCTGTTAGGTCTCATCTCTATCTCCAACTGGAGGGGAGATAAATCTGTCTCTTTGCAAGTCTTAGGGATGGAGAATGTGAGATTATTGAGGGGAGATTATTTTTACTCATCCCTAAGTTCCCAAAACTTAGCAGTTCAAATCCAAGAAAAGGAAATTATTTCCTGCTGATTTGAGTTCAGAGTAATATGTAGGGTTTTGCTAGTGGTATACCATGCCATCAACATCCAGATGAAATACCTTTAGTAAGGACTTGCTAACCTAGGAGGTGTAGTTTTTGTTTTTAGTGGGCTCGGTGGCCCGTGTTAGAAAAGTGGAGCCATAGTTAAACTTGACTTCAGAATTGTTTGGGGGCTGGGTGTGGTGGCTAATGCTTGTAATCCCAGCACTTTGGAAGGCCGAGGTAGGTGGATCATTTGAGGCCAGGAGTTCACAACCAGCCCTGGCCAACATGGTTAAAACTCCGACTCAACTAAAAATACAAAAATTACCCCGGCGTGGTCCTGCATGCCTGTAGTCCCAGCTGCTTCAGAGGCTGAGGCAGGAGAATCAATCACTGAAACTGGGAAACTGAGGTTTCAGTGAGCCGAGATTGTGCCACTGCATTCCAGTGTAGGTGACAGAGTGAGGCTGTCTCCAAAACAAAACAAAACAAAAAATTTGGGTTTTAGTGTGTGAGAAATACAGTGTAAGTAGAGAGAAGCACGTTGAACATTTACAATTTAAATAATTATAAAATGGACACAGACAACCACCACTGTAGCTAATAAATAAATTGTTGCTACCACCTCAGAAGTCTCTTCCCATTGGAACCTCTCTCCAATCTCCAGAAGTCTGTTTTTCAGTTTTCTTTGAAAAAATTACAAACCTACAAAAATAATTATAATGTGTATGCCCTTTAGGAGATACCTGGCTTATTCTCACTGGAGCCCTACACTTGCCAAAAAGAGGCAAGGATGTACAATTATGTGTTACTGTTAACTGGTAGCTCTGTCATCTTGAGTAAACTTCTGCTGAGCCTCAAGCTTCCTCATCTGTAAAGTAGAGATAACCTGGGAAATAAATTACACATGAAAACGTTTCAATCATTATAATTGCATATGCATGATAGCTAATCGAAGTAATTTGTAGCCAAACATTTGGGTAGCTTTTTCAAGTAGATAGCACTCAAAGAGGCCCTTCCTGCATTTTGTTTGTGGTATATTTAGACTGCTTCATATTGTTTTAAGTGATTCATTCTTTTTCTGCTTTCAGCAAATTCAACACCCAACAGCTTCCTTAATAGCAAAGGTAGCAACAGCCCAGGATGATATAACTGGTGACGGTACGACTTCCAATGTCCTAATCATTGGAGAGCTGCTGAAACAGGCGGATCTCTACATTTCTGAAGTATGCACAACTCTTGTTTCTGTAATATTTTATTGTATATAGGAAGTGTCTGATACTTATTTATACAAATTGATGTGCTGTTAATAGTAGCTGAGGCCATACAGTAGAATTAGGGGGCTTAAATCTGGGTCTTTATCCTGGTCTAAAACAAATTGTGACCTTGGACAGGTTATGGAACCTTTCTTGGCCTGAAAATAATTTTGTAATCAAGTTGCATTGCCTATGTGATTTGTATCTGTCTTTAGTGTAGATTAATAATTGAGATCTAAAAATGGAATGTTTAGGACTAGGCATATTTGTTAGGAAAAAGGCAACCAAAAGCTTATATTTGGATAAATTCCACTTTTTTTTAGCCCTGACTAGTTCCAAGGTTAAAGCAAACCTCAGTGAATATGAATGTATTGTCAGAATTTCCTGGAAAAAGGGAGCAGACAGTCTTTATTTTTATTAGTAAATGATGTGAGTTAGTTTGAGATTACCTATAGAAAAGATGGAATAGTCCAGGCGCGGTGGCTCACGCCTATAATCCCAGCACTTTGAGAGGCCAAGGTGGGCGGATCACCTGAGGTTGGGAGTTCGAGACCCCAACATGGAGAAACCCTGTCTCTACTAAAAATACAAAATTTAGCCGGGCGTGGTGGTGCATGCCTGTAATCCCAGCTACTTGGGAGGCTGAGGCAGGAGAATTGCTTGAACCCAGGAGGTGGAGGTTGTGTTGAGTCGAGATTGTGCCATTGTACTCCAGCCTGGGCAACAAGTGCGAAACTCCGTCTCAAAAAAAAAAAGAAAAAAAAGAATAATGCTACCATCTGTGAGTTGTTGGGACGCAGTGTCGGTTTTGAAATGATTCAGAGTGGTTTGCACAGTGAACACCCAAGTGTGCTTTATAGTTCCCTTGGCTTTGACCCTGTGCTAGAGCATTACCTGTTCTTCTCCTCTGCATTGAAAGGAATATTTGTCCTTTTAAATGTATTCAGAAAGCCAGCACATTATATTACCTTGTGTTTAAAGGTATGATGATCCTGAACACCCCTTCAAGAATTACCTGAACTTTATCATGAACTATGGTTGCACCTAATTGAAGATGTAAGTGTTAATGTGTGTTTATTTTAGGGCCTTCATCCCAGAATAATCACTGAAGGATTTGAAGCTGCAAAGGAAAAGGCCCTTCAGTTTTTGGAAGAAGTCAAAGTAAGCAGAGAGATGGACAGGGAAACACTTATAGATGTGGCCAGAACATCTCTTCGTACTAAAGTTCATGCTGAACTTGCAGATGTCTTAACAGAGGTATGTATGAAATTTTGTCTGTCTGGTATAGCACACCTATATAGAAAATCTCTGATAGTAGAAACTTGAATATAATTACCAATTTCAATTACAAGGTGCCGTGTAGGTTCATTTTTGTGGCAATGATACCTAATCTGTGTCTCTAAAAATGAGGAAATTCAAATAATAGTATACCTAACCAGTTTATAGAAGTAAAATTGAAGCTTTCATTAAAAGGTTTATAAAGTGGAGATTTTTTTATTAGAAAGTTTCCAGTTACCAGTATTTTTAATAAAACAGGAAGAATGTTAATGTTAAGGAATGTTAATGTTAATTAATGTTAATGTTTGGGAATTACAGATTGAGATTTCAGAAATGTAAATGACTTCAGCTGTTGCCGTTTACATATAATGTATTCTGTTTGCTTATAGAAAAAGACTTAAATGAGTGTAGAATTGTAAAATGAGACTGTCTACTTTAGCCTTCTGAAAAGCAACATGTTTCTGCTTGCAAATTGAATTTACTTAATGGTTATGCTCCTCCAATTGCAGGCTGTAGTGGACTCCATTTTGGCCATTAAAAAGCAAGATGAACCTATTGATCTCTTCATGATTGAGATCATGGAGATGAAACATAAATCTGAAACTGATACAAGGTAGGTGGTAGAAGACTGTGAAATACTAATGGGCATGGAGGCTCACAACTGTAATCCCAGCACTTTGGAAGGCTGTGGCGGGCAAATCACCTCAGGTCAGGAGTTCCAGACCAGCCTGGCCAACATGGGAAAACCCCGTCTCTATTAAAATTACAAAAATTAGCCAGGCGTGCTGGGCATGGCTGTAATCCCAGCTACTCGGGAGGCTGAGGCAGCAGAATAGCTTGAACCTGGGAGGCGGAGGTTGCAGTGAGCCGAGACCACACCATTGCACTCCAGCCTGGGTGACAAGAGTGAAACCCTGTCTCATTTAAAAAAAAATAAATAAATAAATAAACTGTGTTTAGAAATTTAGGGGTGCTTTGTACAATATAGATAGTTGGCTGGTTTTTTTTTTTTTTTTTTTGAGATGGAGTCTTGCTCTGTCGCCCAGGCTGGAGTACAGTGGTGTGGTCTCGGCTCACTGCAAGCTCTGCGTCCCAGTTTCACACCATTCTCTTGCCTCAGCCTCCCGAGTAGCTGGGACTACAGGCGCCCGCCACCGCGCCCGGCTAATTTTTGTATTTTTAGTAGAGACGGGGTTTCACCATGTTAGCCAGGATGATCTCGATCTCCTGACCTCGTGATCCGCCCACCTCGGCCTCCCAAAGTGCTGGGATTACAGGCGTGAGATGGCAATTTTAAAAATATCTTTGGATATAAAATGTTATGTGTTTACCTGAAGATATAAGTTGGATAAATTGCTAGGTGAATATTGTTTTTGGTAATATTTTCTCTTGAAGTAAGGTGAATGTTATGTTGTGTTTATGGTTAGAATCATTCTGAAAAGTGAACATCAGTCATTTGGCATTTATTGAATTGCTAGGTACAAAGCATAATGAGAAGTAGTAGAGGAATTAAAAAAAATTTTTTTTTCAAAGACTTAGTTAGAAAACATGTTTGTTTTCCCTTTGGGGTGTGTGTCTGTGTGGAGAATGGAGTCTCCCTACGTTGCCCGGGCTGGTTTTAAATTCCTGGGATTGAGGTGTCCTCTCACTTCTGCCTCCCTAAGTGCTGGGATTACAGGCGCTTGGTAGAAAACATGTTTTTAAAGGACGTAATCACAGTTTGACAGCCTACCAGTGAGACTCTCTCTGCAGACTTTTCTGTACAGCGTAGGATCTTCAAGTAATTCAAGAAATAGGCCGGGCGCGGTGGCTCTTGCCTGTAATCCCAGCACTTTGGGAGGCCAAGGCGGGCGGATCACGAGATTAGGAGATCAAAACCATCCTGGCTAACACGGTGAAACCCCTTCTCTACTAAAAATACAAAAAAATTAGCTGGGCATGGTGGTGGGCGCCTGTAGTCCCAGCTACTTGGGAGGCTGAGGTAGGAGAATGGTGTGAACCCAGGAGGTGGAGCTTGCAGTGAGCCGAGATGGCGCCACTACACTCCATCCTGGGCAACAGAGAGACTTCATCTCAAAAAAAAAAAAAAAAAGAGCGACTGCATGAAATAACAATACCTTTTCATTTCAGTGTTTGACATATTAAACACCCATCTGAAAATCAATAACCATAATTTTGTGTGTGTTTGAACAGCTTAATCAGAGGGCTTGTTTTGGACCACGGAGCACGGCATCCTGATATGAAGAAAAGGGTGGAGGATGCATACATCCTCACTTGTAACGTGTCATTAGAGTATGAAAAAACGTAAGTTTATAGCCCCTTAACAGTGAAATGGAGAAGCTTCGTATTTTAGGCGAGTTACTTTTTTGTGAAAGTTTGTTTCCCACTGTAAGGACAATAATGCTCAAATTGGTTTGGGGGAGCTATAGGAAACAGTCTCTGAAGATGCATAAGGGGCAGGATTGGAGCTCAGTGAACTGTTAAATCTTAGGACTAATCCAGTTTCAGAAGCTACTTTCTTAATGTTTCCTTGCTTTCTGTAACTTTTTTTTTTTTCTTAATAGAGAAGTGAATTCTGGCTTTTTTTACAAGAGTGCAGAAGAGAGAGAAAAACTCGTGAAAGCTGAAAGAAAATTCATTGAAGATAGAGTTAAAAAAATAATAGAACTGAAAAGGAAAGTTTGTGGCGATTCAGATAAAGGATTTGTTGTTATTAATCAAAAGGTGAGAATGAAAACCCACTGTATAAACTAAATATTATGTATCATCCTTTTTACTTCTAAGGTAAAAGATGTTGAAATTAATTTTTATTTTTGTTATAGGGAATTGACCCCTTTTCCTTAGATGCTCTTTCAAAAGAAGGCATAGTCGCTCTGCGCAGAGCTAAAAGGAGAAACATGGAGAGGTATCCGAGTAATTTGACTTTTACTCATTTTGCAAGTGAATTGGGATTATTTCTTTTTCCTTATACTTTATTTTTGGGTTTTTCAACTGTATAGTTAATTGGCATTAACTATATTCACATTGTGCACCCCGTCAGCACTGTCCATCTCTAGGACTTTTTTCATCATCACAAACTGAAACCGTATACCCATTAAATAGTTACTGCCCATTTCTCCCTCCCCCTTGCCCCTTGTAAACATTATTTTACTTTTTGTTTCTGAATTCAGTGTACTTTTTTCCAAAGAGCTCACCACAATAAAAAGCTTTTTTTAAAAAAATTTTATTTTATTATTATTTTTTGAGACAGTCTTGCTTTGTTGTGCAGTGCAGTGGCATGATCTTGGTTCATTGCGACTTCCACTTCCTGGGTTCATAGGATTCTCAACCTCCCGAGTAGTTGGGATTACAGGTGTCTGCCACCATGCCCACTGAATTGTTTTGTGTTTTTTTAGTAGAGAGAGGGTTTTGCCATGTTAGCTAGGCTGGTCTCAAACTCCTGGCCTCAAGTGATCCACCCACCTCGACCTCCCAAAGTGTTGGGATTACAGGTGTGAGCCACCATGCCTGGCTAATAAAGAGCTCTTGTCCACCTTTAGATTTCATTTGCTAACTTGGGGAGAGTGGTTTAAATGGAGGGTTAAGAGAAAAGACTAGTTTTTAGCTGGTTGATGGCAAATGGAAAGGCTTAGATTAAAGTACATTTTAAAATTTAATTTTGTGTGTAATTCTGAAAAATTCCTTCCTAAAAATTACTGGTCTTATCTTTGAAATTCACTGGTATCCATCTCTCTTAAAATGCTATTTCAGGCTGACTCTTGCTTGTGGTGGGGTAGCCCTGAATTCTTTTGACGACCTAAGTCCTGACCAGTTGGGACATGCAGGACTTGTATATGAGTATACATTGGTAAGTGTATTTTTTTCTTAAAGGTAATAGAACCTTTTAGCTCGTGGATTATTTTTGTTTGTTTGTTTGAGGTGGGGTCTCACTCCTGCCTGGGCTGGAGTGCAGTGGTGTGATCACAGTTCACTGCAGCCTCATCTTCCTGGGTTCAAGTGATCCTCCCGCCTCAGGCTTCTGAGCAGATGGGACCACAGATGTGTGTGCTACCATGACTGGCTAATTTGTTTTTTTTTTCTTGGTAATTTTTGTAGAAACAGGTTCATAATTGTGTTGCCCAGGCTGGTTTTAAACTCCCGGGCTCAGGCTGTCCTTCACCCTCATCCTCCCAAAGTGCTGAGATTACAGGCATGAGCCACTGTGCCTGGTTCATGAAGTCTTTAGCAGAAAAATCAATTGAAATTCAGGATCAGATTTTTGTTTATGTACATTTTGAAGATTTATGTGTAGTAATGGGAAGACATTGATGGGGAAAATCACATTTCTTTTATGTTATTTTTCAAAAGGAGATAATTTGCTTTAATGTGATCAAGTTTGTTCCTTATTAATATGCTGCTTGTCATTCTCTAAGTCCCTCTTCTCTCTTCACTCTGCACAAATCCTGTTTTTGAAAATCATATTTTTTCTACACATAGGGAGAAGAGAAGTTTACCTTTATTGAGAAATGTAACAACCCTCGTTCTGTCACATTATTGATCAAAGGACCAAATAAGCACACACTCACTCAGATCAAAGATGCAGTGAGGGATGGCTTGAGGGCTGTCAAAAATGCTATTGATGATGGTAAGATCCTCACCGTATTTCAATTCTTTTATATTGTTTTGCTGGTCTGAAAGGCATGGCCGAATACTGTGTTCTTTTATCAGTAGTTTACACAGCCAGACACCATGCAAAAGCAGTCTTCCCTTCAGAATGACTGATGGTATGCTAAGGTTTTTCATAGCATATCATTGTTAAAGGTGAATACAAATAAATGAACTAATACTGATCTGTTGAAAGCTGCCAGAGGCTAGTGAAGCCATTCTGGTTGAACCATTCTCCTATTTGATATGTTAGTTGCTTGTATTTTGTCATAGTAAATTTGTAAGAAATTAATGACTTTCATATGTATATTTTATTTGTTATTCATAATTAGTTCTGCAGTTTTCTTAGCATTTTTTCTTTTCCCCCATCCAACAGGCTGTGTGGTTCCAGGTGCTGGTGCTGTGGAAGTGGCAATGGCAGAAGCCCTGATTAAACATAAGCCCAGTGTAAAGGGCAGGGCACAGCTTGGAGTCCAAGCATTTGCTGATGCATTGCTCATTATTCCCAAGGTGTGCATGCTTTTAACAGTCAGTCTTCTAAAAGATTCAGCTGATCAAACCTTTTTGATAGTGTAGGCTTTATTCATAAAGTGGATTTTGGATAAGCAAGTTTGATCAGTTTTCTTCCTGACTCTAGAACAGGTATTCCTCATCATCCAGATGTATTTGGTTTCTCTGGGAGGCCTGAATAGCTGACGTTGCAGATGGCAAGAGATAACCTGTAGTTTAATATTTGCAGTATTAGGGTTTATACTTGAGTACAAACTTGCTTTTTGCTTTTGTTTTAAACTGATGTCGTTGTTTTCTATTATATACTAATTTTGATGTATAATTTATGACTGGTGTATTGCTGCTGGGTTTGGGGTAGATGAGAGAGTTGATCAGTAACTTGTGTCTGGTATTCTCTGAAGGGAACATAAATATTCTATTTTTATGCAATGAGTTTTTTTTTTTTTTTTTTGGGGACAGAGTTTTGTTCTTGTTGCCCAGGCTGGAGTGCAGTGGTGCAATCTCAGCTCACTGCAGCCTCAGCCTCTCGAGTAGTTGGGATTACAGGCACCTGCCACCACACCCGGCTAGGTTTTTTTTTGTATTTTTAGTAGAGATGGGGTTTCACCATGTTGGCCAGGCTGGTCTCGAACTCCTGACCTCAGGTGATCCACCTTCCATGGCCTCCCAAAGTCCTGGGATTACAGGCGTGAGCCACTGCACCAGGCCGAGATTTTCTTTTTCTTTTTTCTTTTTTTTTTTTTTTTACTATCAGTTATTCCTGTTTTCTCAAGAATTAAATTTGTTTACTTTAGGTTCTTGCTCAGAACTCTGGTTTTGACCTTCAGGAAACATTAGTTAAAATTCAAGCAGAACATTCAGAATCAGGTCAGCTTGTGGGTGTGGACCTGAACACAGGTAAGAGAATGCAACTGTTGTAGAGGGAAAACTAGATGTAATACGTGTGAGTTGAAGCCAGGAAAGATTAAAAATGTTTTGCTTTGCAATTTGACACCAGTACTATTAGGGAACTCTGGGTTCTAAAATGGGATAAAATAGGATATTAATAAGAAATAGAATGACTAGGTATAATTAAGGGACTAGAGTAGACATGAGTAATTTGGGGATACAATTTTGGAGATGTTGAGTGGTGGTAGATGGTTCAGATTAATGTTGAAGGATTTTCATATTGCATTTGCCTTACTCAGTTTTTAATCAAGTACTATGATAAGAAAATAGATGTGGTGATTATATTCATGTGTGAAAACCAGCTAAAGATAGCAATTAATGCCAGAAAAGGGGATCTAGAAATCTAGTGAAATGGTGACAGCCCTGATCTCTTAGGTTCCTGTAACAAAACAACACAAATTAAGTACAAAATAGGAGATAACAGGTACATCCATGCAGTATGTGCAAGACCTATTGTTGTCAACATTATTATTTAATAGAAAAGGTTTCTGGAATGAGGGAAATGATCAGTCCATTTTAGCCAGATTATAGTTGAAGTGCTATACTTCAGTATGAATAAACATATGTATCCAGAAGAAGAGAGGGGTGTTCAGGACTTCTAAGTATAAGTCAGACACTCATCAAATATTGTGGACGGGGGTCATGGTTTAGAGTAGAAAATTGGGCTAACAGAGAGGCTTTGAATTCTCATAGTTAATACTGGAGGAAATGAGTCATCAGTGATAAGCAAAGCTGCACACAATATTGTTGGTTCTTACTGACTGAACTTATTTTAAGATTTGGTTGCCTTTTAGGTGAGCCAATGGTAGCAGCAGAAGTAGGCGTATGGGATAACTATTGTGTAAAGAAACAGCTTCTTCACTCCTGGTAAGTTTGGGAAAATGAAAACTAAACTGTTACAGAATCATACTTTTTTCATTTGGTGTTCTTTGTTTAGTTGCTCCTTTCCCCCCATGAATAATGTAATCAGCTGAAAGTATGGAAACTGAACTAGCCGTCTGATGTGTAGAGGGGAAGGGGGAAATTTAATTGGATGTAATGTGTGCAGCTTGGTTGGAAGTGTGAAGTTGAGTCGAATTAGGGCTCCTAATCATCTGAGCCATCTTATTTTTGTCCCCCTTTCAGCACTGTGATTGCCACCAACATTCTCTTGGTTGATGAGATCATGCGAGCTGGAATGTCTTCTCTGAAAGGTTGAATTGAAGCTTCCTCTGTATCTGAATCTTGAAGACTGCAAAGTGATCCTGAGGAATACAGCTGTGGAATTTTTGTCCAAGCTTCAAATAATTTTCAAAGGAATTTTCCCATATGAAAAAAGGAGAGAACACTGGCATCTGTTGAAATTCAGAAGTTCTGAAATTACAGTATTTTTAAAAATTGCACCGAAGTGTATACACATAAAGCAGGTCTTTTATCCAGTGAACAGGATGTTTTGCTTTAGCAGCAGTGACATAAAATTCCATGTTAGATAAGCATATGTTACTTACCTTGTTATTAAATATTTCTTGAAAAGCAAATTTTAATGGTTTAATTTTATGTGGACGTATGTTAAATTATCCAACAGTACCCAATTGTTAAGCATTTGGTTTTAAAATTTTTATGCTAATATAAATGGTTAAGTAATTTAAAATATTGAAAGCATCCCTGTTGGTATAAATTTCTGAGTAAATGCATTGGATCAGTTGGACTTTGAACGCTTTTGAAATGGCTTTGCTAAAATGCTCCCGCCACAAAGTTGTAGGAAATGGGAAGAGGAGTAAACTAGAGGCAAGGGAGTTGAGAGAGCTGCAAGTTTAAAGGGCAAAAACAGGCAGAGATAAAAAGATGATGGAAGGTGTGGTGACTAAGGGCTACGGTTATTGGGTGAAATTTGAGATTGTAGGCCAACTGTATTTTCAAGCTTCTGAACTTATGCAAAATATTCATCCCAAAGTCTCTAGCGTCATATTTTTCTCACCCAAATTACTACGTTTCCACGAGATTATTTATATATAGTTGGTCTATCTCTGCAGTCCTTGAAGGTGAAGTTGTGTGTTACTAGGCTGTGTTTTGGGGTGTCAGCATTGGTCTGAAGTGAGTTGTGCAATAAATGTTAAGTTGAAACCTCCTTTCTGTTCTTGCAATGGTATGACGCACAAAAGCAATCTTAAGGGGAATGTAAACTGTCCAAAGGTTCAGAAAAGTAGTGAAGGGGCCTCTGGAACGGCTGGGACCCTCAACGTGGTTTTCCTTAATTCCCTGAGCAGCCGTGAAGGTGGTGTGGCCAGTCCTCCGCTTCGCTCCGTCAGTTTCCCCCTGCTGAACTGTCGGGTGCGGGGCGGGTGGTGGAGTAGCCTGCGCATGTGCATAGGGGTCGACTGCCGCTGCGGTGCATGAGGGCGCATGCACGGCGCAGCGCGGCAGTCCTGATGGCCCGGCATGGGTTACCGCTGCTTCCCCTGCTGTTGCTCCTGGTCGGCGCGTGGCTCAAGCTAGGTCAGTGAACCGGCCGTCCATCCCGGGGGCGCTGGGAAGGGGATGGGGCGCTCCGCCCTGACGGGAGAGAGCCCGAAGCCCCTCTGCCGGCTTCTGGGATGCAGCTGCAGCGGCCGGCTGGGGAGGTAGCTCTCGGTGCGCGTGGCTCCTCACCGCCTTGTACTTTTCAACTTCTTGCTGTGGAAGTCTTTCAAACCTAAAAAAGGGAAAGAGAGGCCGGGCGCGGTGGCTCGAGCCTGTAATCCCAGCACTTTGGGAGGCCGAGGCGGGTGGATCACTTGAGGTCAGGAGTTGGAGACCAGCCTGGCCAACGTGAAACCCTGTCTCTACAAAGATACAAAAAAAACAAAAACAAAAAATCCCCACAACTATCCGGGCGTGGCGGCGGGCGCCTGTAATCCCAGCTACTCGGAAGGCTGGGACACGAGACTCGCTTGAACCCAGGAGGCAGAGGTTGCAGTGAGCCGAGATCGTGCCATTGCACTCCAGCCTGGGCGACAGATCGATACTTTATCTCAAAAAAAAAAAAAAAGAAAGCCAGACGCGGTGGCTCACGCCTGTAATCCCAGCACTTTGGGAGGCCGAGGCGGGCGGATCACGAGGTCAGGAGATCGAGACCATCCTGGCTGACACAGTGAAACCCCGTCTCTACTAAAAATACAAAAAATTAGCCGGACGTGATGGCGGGCGCCTGTAGTCCCAGCTACTCGGGAGGCTGAGGCAGGAGAATGGCGTGAACCCCGGGGGGTGGAGCCTGCAGTGGGCCGAGATAGCGCCACTGCACTCCAGCCTGGGAGACAGCGAGACTCCGTCTCAAAAAAAAAAAAAAAAAAGGAAAGGAGAATATAACGAGGAACGACCCCCGCCCCCACGTACTCCTTGGCCAGCTTAAATAGCTGTCAGTTTGTGGCCAGTCCTGCTCTTGTGGAATCGCACACTCCCCCTCTCCTGGAGCCATTTGGAAGTGGGTCCAGACATTATCCCATTTTATTATAGGGATTTATTAATCTCCAATAGTCAAACCGTTTCTCACCTAAAAAATTGACAGTGCTTCTTAATAATGCATCCAGTCTGTTCAGATTCATCTATTATCTCATAAATGTTTTTTAACGTTTGCTGGCTGAATTAGGGACAAAATAAAGCTCATACATTGCAATTGTATGTTATTTCTTAATTCCGATTCAATCTGAGATTTCCCTACTTACTCCTTTTATTTATTTATTTATTTTTAGTGGGGTGGGGGGCAAGGTCTCGACGTGTTGCCCAGGGTGGA
Source organism: Pongo pygmaeus (assembly GCF_028885625.2). NCBI lineage: Eukaryota > Metazoa > Chordata > Mammalia > Primates > Hominidae > Pongo > Pongo pygmaeus. Next base: position 25,572,211 of record NC_072379.2, on the reverse strand, counting down.
GTGAATGGTTCCATCATAGCTGACTGCAGCCTCAAGCAATCTCTGCCTCAGTTTCCCAAAGTGCTGGGATTACAGGCGTAAGCCACCGCTCCAGGATGATCCGTTTTTTCCCTTTGCAATATATTTGTTAAAGAAACTGAAAGTGGGCCAGGTGAGGTGGCTCACGCTTGAAATCCAGCACTTTAAGAGCCTGAGGCGGGCGGATCACGAGGTCAGGAGTTCGAGCAGCCTGGCCAACATGGTGAAACCCCGCCTCTACTAAAAAAACAAAAAATTAGCCGGGCGGGGTGGCGGGCGCCTGTAGTCCCAGCTACTCAGGAGGCTGAGGCGGGAGAATCGCTTGAACCCAGGAGGCGGAGGTTGCAGTTTTCCGAGATCGGGCCACTGCACTCCGACCGGGGCAACAGAGCAAGGCTCCGCCTCAAAAAAAAAAAAAAAAAAAAATCAAAAACAAAACAAAACAAAAAAAACAACGAAAAACTGAAAATGGATGAAATCACTGTGTGTCAGAATAAGAGATCCAAAGATAGGATCTTGAGGAACGTCAAAAGACCAGGACTCTGCCTTGAAAGAAGTTGTAGTGCTTAGACATCCTTTCTTGGAAAGACACTGTGAAGTGGTGCATCAAGCTGAAGCAGTGTGGCTTATTGGAAACAGCACCGTAAAGAGACCTAAATCTAGTCCTGTCTCCTGCTAACCAGCTCTTTAAGTCATATTTCTTTTTTGGGTCTTGGTTTGCTCCTGTGGAATAAGGAGGTTGAAGCAAAGACCCTTTTTTATTTTTTATTTATTTATTTATTTTGAGACAGAGTCTTGCTGTGTCCCTCCAGGCTGGAGTGCAGTGGCGCGATCTTGGCTCACTGCAACCTCCGCCCCCCCAGGTTCAAGTGATTCTCCTACGTCAGCTTCCAGAGTAGTTGGGATTACAGGTGTACACCATCATACCTGGCTTATTTTTGGTTTTGTTTGTTTGTTTGTTTGAGACGGAGTCTCGCTCCTGTCACCCAGGCTGGAGTGCAGTGGCGTGATCTCGGCTCATGGCAACCTCCGCCTCCTGGGTGCAAGCGATTCTCCTGCCTCAGCCTCCTGAGAGCTGGGATTACAGGCACCTGACACCATGCCCGGCTAATTTTTGTATTTTTAGTAGAGACGGGGTTTCGCCATGTTGGCCAGGCTGGTCTCGAACTCCTGACCTCAGGTAATCTGCCTGCCTCGGCCTCCCAAAGTGCTGGGATTCCAGGTGTGAGCCATCGCACCTGGCCGGTCCTTTTTAATTCTATGATTTTCTGAGGCATTCATACAAGTCTAAAGGTGCTCATTCAACTATTTGGCAATAATTATGCACTTATGGCAGAGGCCAGGGATATACTGTCAAACATATATGTATTATATGCTTCTCTTCTGGTGCATATAATGGTGAGAATCACTAAGAACTGATAAGAGTTCAGTAAGTGGAGAGGAAGAGGCAGAGAAACAGCATGAGCAGAAGGATGGAAAGAAAGTGCTAGATGTATTTTAGGATAGAGTGTCTAAATTCGCCTAGCTGGGACAAGGGCTTCCTGTGTAGAGGAAGAAAAGGGCTTGTGTAGAGGAAGAAAGAGGTAAGTGCAAATCTACCATGTGTTCAACATTTCACCCAAGCTATTTTATTGTTATTATTATCTTTTTTTTTTTTTTATTTTTTGAGACAGGGTCTCACTCTGTCACCCAGGCTGGAGTGCACTGACACAATGATAGCTCACTACAACCTTGAACTCCTGGGCTCAAGCAATCCTCCTGCCTTAGCCTCTGCACCCTGTCTCTGAGCCATTGCTCCTGGTTCCGTGTTATTTTAATTGATACAGCTGCTACCTAAGAGATAGATATTATCCCTATTTTTCATACTTATTTTTTTTCTTTTATTAATAAGCTATGGTCGTCCATAGATATCCCCATTTTTCAGATGAAGAAATTGAATCTCAGCTGGGCGTGTTGGCTCACACCTATAATCCCAGCACTTTGGGAGGCTGAGGTGGAAGGATCATTTGAGCTCAGGAGTTTGAGACCAGCCTGGGCGACGTAACAAAACCCCATCTCTACAAAAAATACAAAAATTAGCCAGGTGTGGTGGTGCACACTTGTGGTCCCAGCTACTCAGGAGGCTGAGGTGGGAGGATTGCTTGAGCCGACGGGGGGCAGAGGTTGCAGTGAACCCAGATTGCACCACTGCACTCCAGTCTGGCTGACAGAGCGAGATCCTGTCACAAAAAAAAAAAAAAAGAAAAGAAATTGAATCTCAGATTAAGTAATTTGCCTAAGGTTTCCCAGCAAATTAAGTGGCAGAACAAGAATGTGAAGCCAAACAAACAAAACGCAAAAGGAATTTTCTTTTTTTCTTTTCTTTTTTTTTTTTTTTGAGACAGAGTCTCGCTCTGTTGCCCAGGTGGAGTGCAGTGGCACGATCTTGGCTCACTGCAAGCTCCACCTCCTGGGTACACGCCATTCTCCTGCCTCAGCCTCCCAAGTAGCTGGGACTACAGGCGCCTGCCACCACGCCCGGCTAATTTTTTTTTTTGTATTTTTAGTAGAGAAGGGGTTTCACCGTGTTAGCCAGGATGGTCTTGATCTGACCTTGTCATCTGCCCGCCTCGGCCTCTCAAAGTGCTGGGATTACAGGTGTGAGCCACCGTGCCCAGCCCAAAAGGAATTTAAAGCCAGATTTTTAAGCCTCCACATTTTTTGTTGTGTTTTGTTATACCATCATGAGTATTGCATATGATCCAAATATTACCACTTGTTTTATATATATGCATGTATTACTGGTAACTCTCTTTTTTCCTGCAGGAAATGGACAGGCTACTAGCATGGTCCAACTGCAGGGTGGGAGATTCCTGATGGGAACAAATTCTCCAGACAGCAGAGATGGTGAAGGCCCTGTGCAGGAGGTGACAGTGAAACCCTTTGCCATCGACATATTTCCTGTCACCAACAAAGATTTCAGGTACATCAGGTGTTCTTCCAGGAGGAATGAAGACCCTCTCTAATCTCATTCTTTTTTCTTTCTTTTTTTTTTTTGTTTTTTGAGACTGACTTACTCTGTCACCCAGGTGCTGGAGTGCAGTGGCGCAGTCTCACTCACTGCAACCTCCACCTCCCAGGTTCAAGCAATTCTCCTGCCTTCGCCTCCCGAGTAGCTGGAATTACAGGTGTTCACCACCACGCCCAGCTAATTTTTTTTTTTTGTATTTTTTTTAGTAGAGACGGGGTTTCACCATGTTGGCCAGTCTGGGCTCGAACTCCTGACCTCAACTGATCTGCCCACCTCAGCCTCCCAAAGTGCTGGAATTACAGGCATGAGCCACACTGCACCTGGCCTCATTCTTAATATCTAAAGGAAAACTAACTTGTTCACTGTCATGTGTCATCTTTGCAGTGTACTATGGGATAAGTGTTATATATGTTATTCAGATGAAGAACCTGAAATCCAAAGAGGTTTGACTGACTCTCTCAGTTAGTGGATGAGCTTGGCCTGGAACTCAAATCCCTGGGCTCTTGAGCCAGTGCATTTTCCATTACACTGGGCATAGCACTGAGAAATATAAGCAAACGCCAGTCACTCAACAGAACCCTCTTCTACATGGGGAAAGGGATTGGGAGAAGGGACATCACAGTAGAGAGTCCTTTAAATTCCCCTTATAGGCCAGGTGTGCTGGCTCACACCTGCAATGTGAGCACTTTGGGAGGCCGAGGTGGGAGGATTGCTTGAGCTCAGGAGTCTGAGACCAGGCTGGTAACATAGGGAGACCCTATCTCTGCTAAAATAAATAAATAAGTAAATAAGTATATAAATATACACACACATAAATATATATAAATATATATATATAACAATCCATCTTACCCTGCCAATCTGCCCCCTGAAACTTACTAAACCATACAAAAGTATATGAAAATTCATTTTATTATTATTATTGTTATTGTTATTATTTTTTTGAGACAGGGTCTGGCTCTGTCACCCAGGCTGAAGTTCAGTGGTATGATCTCAGCTCACTGCAGCCTCTGCATCCCGGGCTCAAACCATCCTCCCATCTCAGCCTCCTGAGTAGCTGGGACTACAGGTGTGCACTACCACACCCGGCTTATTTTGTTTTGTATTTTTGGTAGAGACAGGGTTTTGCCCTGTTGCCCAGGCTGGTCTCGAACTCCTGGGCTCAAGTGATCCTTCTGCCATGGCCTCCCAAAATGTTGGGATCATAGGTGTGACCCACCATGCCTGGCCTTGAAAATCCATTTTATTTTATTTATTTATTTTTTATTTATTTATTTAGAGACACAGTTTTGCTCTTGTTGTCTAGGCTGGAGTGCAATGGTGTGATCTCAGCTCACCACAACCTCTGCCTCCTGGGTTCAAGCGATTCTCCTACCTCAGCCTCCTGAGTAGCTGGGATTACAGGCATGCACCACCACGCCCAGCTAATTTTTGTATTTTTAGTAGAGACAGGGTTTCTCCATGTTGGTCAGGCTGGTCTCGAACTCCTGACCTCAGGTGATCCGCCTGCCTTGGCCTCCTGAAGTGTTGGGATTACAGCTGTGAGCCACCACGCCCGGCCGAAAATCCATTTTAAAAGCCCAATTTTTCACTTCTATTTGGTTCAGTGTTTTTCACCTCTTAAATGGAGTTAATAACAATAACACCTGTTATTGTTGTGATGTTACATCTACCTCTAATGGTTGTTGTGAGATTAGATATGTGATGAAGGGCTGGATGCAGTGGCTCATGTCTGTAATCCCAGCAATTTGGGAGGCTGAGGTGGGAGGATCACTTGAGCCCAGGAGTTTGAGACCATCCTGGGCAACACAGACCCCATCTCTACTAAAAATTAAAAAAAAAAATTGGCCCTTCATGGTAGCACACGCTTGTAGTCCCAGCTAGTAGGGAGGTTGAGGCAGGAGGATCACTTGAGTGTGGAAGGTTGAGGCTGTAGTGAGCCATGATTGCACCACTGCACTCCAGCCTGGGCAACAGAGAGACATCCTTTCTCAAAAAAAAAAAAAAAAAAAAAAAAGATATGTGCTGGAGACCTTTCAGAAAAGAGACACATTCCCTTCCCCACCCTTAAATCTCCTGCTCAGTGGCTTTATTCAGGATCTCCAAAAACAGGAGCTAACTCACATGATCTTCAGCTGGTAAGTGTATAAACAAAATATGGTGTGTCCATACAATAAGATACTACTCATCGGTAAAAAGGGACAGACTGCTAATGGCAACAACATGGATGAATCTCAGAAGCCTTTTGCTAAGTGAAGGATACCCCAGCCAGACCCAGAAGACTACATACTATATGATTCAAGTTATATGGTGTTCTGGGAAAGACAAAACTATAGGGACAAAAAAACCTGGTCCGTGGTTGGTGAGTTGCAGGGAAATTTTTTTGGAGGGTGACCGATGGAACTATTCTGTATCTTGATTATTGTAGTGACTATATGCTTTGTCAAACTCACAGAACTGCTGAGCGCAGTGGCTCATGCCTGTAATCCCAACGCTTTGGGAGCCCGAGGTGCGTGGATCACTTGAGCTCAGAATTTTTAGACCAGCCTGGGCAACATAGTGAGACCCCATCTCTACAAAATTAGCTAGGCATGGTGGCATGCACCTGTAGTCACAGCTACTTGGGAGGCTGAGGAGGGAAAATTGCTTGGGCCCAGGAAGTCAAGGCTGCAGTGAGCTGTGATTATGCCACTGCACTCCAGCCTGGGTGACAGAGTGAGACCTGGTCTCAAAAAAATAAATGATTGGCTGGGCGCGGTGGCTCACACCTGTAATCCCAGCACTTTGGGAGGCTGAGGCAGGCAGATCACAAGGTCAGGAGTTCGAGACCAACCTGACCAACATGGTGAAACCCCATCACTACTAAAAATACAAAAATTAGCTGGGTGTGGTGGCATGCACCTGTAATCCCAGCTACAGGAGGCTGAGGCCAGGAGTATCGCTTGAACCCAGGAGGTAGAGGTTGCAGTGAGCTGAGATCACGCCGCTGCACTCAAGCCTGGGCCATAGAGCGAGACTCCGTCTAAAAATAAATAAATAAATAAATAAATAAATAAATACAAAATAATTTGGGCACAGTGGCTCATGCCTGTAATCCCAGCACTTTGGGAGGCCGAGGCGGGCAGATCATGAGGTCAGGAGTTTGAGACCAGCCTGGCCAACATGGTGAAACCCCGTCTCTACTAAAATGACAAAAATTAGCTGGGCATGGTGGTGTGCACCTGTAATCCCAGCTACTGGGGAAGCTGAGGCAAGAGAATTGCTTGAACCCAGGAGGTGGAGGTTGCAGTGAGCTGAGATTGCACCACTGCACTCCAGCCTGGGCAACAGAGCAAGACTCTGTCTCAAAAAGAAAAAAAAAATTGGCCAGTTGTTGTGCCTCACACCTGTAATCCCAACACTTTGGGAGGCCGAGGTGGGTGGATCACCTGAAGTTAGGAGTTCGAGACCAGCCTGGCTAACATTGCGAAACCCTATCTTTACAAAAAATACAAAAATTAGCTGGGCGTGATGATATGCATCTGTAATCCCAGTTACTTAAGAGACTGAGGCTAGAGAATCACTTGAACCCGGGAGGTGGAGGTTGCAGTGAGCTGAAATTGTGCCACTGCACTCCAGCCTGGTCAACAGAGTGAGACTGTGTCTCAAAAAAATAAATAAATAGGCCAGGTGTGGTGGCTCACGCCTGTAATCCCAGCCCTTTGGGAGGCTGAGGCAGGTGGATCACTAGGTCAGGAGTCTGAGACCAGCCTGGCCAACATGGTGAAACCCTGTCACTACTAAAAATACAACAATTACCTGGGTGTGGTGGCAGACGCCTGTAATCCCAGCTACTGGGGAGGCTGAGGCAGGAGAATGGCGTGAAACCGGGAGGCGGAGCTTGCAGTGAGCTGAGATCACACCACTGCACTCCAGCCTGGGCGATAGAGTGAGACTCCATCTCTAAATAAATAAACAAACAAACAAATAAAATAAAAAATTAATTTACCTCACAGAACTAAACACTGAAGAGAGTGAATTTTACTGTATGTGAATTTGTTGTATTCTAATTTAAAAGAAAATCACTCAGGCTTCAGGTTAATTCCTTGGAGATCATGAACACTCTGTGGTGTATAACTTACGGGACAGGGATATCTGAAGTTTCCTGGAGCAGGAGAAGATGGGGTGGGCACAGAACCTCACCAGCTGAACCAGCTGAACTATGTCTTTCCAGGGATTTTGTCAGGGAGAAAAAGTATCAGACAGAGGCTGAGATGTTTGGATGGAGCTTTGTCTTTGAGGACTTTGTCTCCGATGAGCTGAGAAACAAAGCCACCCAGCCAATGAAGGTGAGAGAATCTGGTCTTGCAGCTGAGGGGATAGGAGTGGGACCTGGACAGGGAATCCTGTGGGACATGGGTTACCTGGGACACAGTGGAGAATCAGACCTGAGAGCTGGAGGCAGAGGGGAAGCAAGAGAAACTCACCATGGAGCGTCAGATCAGTACACACTCCCAGGAAGTTAACCCTGAACCCAAGTTAGCTCTTGCCTAAATGTCCAAGTCAGGATAGGGTCCAAGGAACTTGAATCAAGAGATCACCTTGGTGGGCTGGGCGTGGTGGCTCATGCCTATAATCCCAGCACTTTGGGAGGCTGAGGTGAGTAGATCACCTGAGGTCAGGAGTTCAAGACCAACATGGCAAAACCCTGTCTATACTAAAAATACAAAAATTAGACAGGCGTGGTGGCATGCTCCTGTAATCCCAGCTACTCAGGAGGCTGAGGCATGAGAATCGCTTGAACCTGGGAGGCAGAGGTTGCAGTGAGCCGAGATGGCACCATTGCACTCCAGCCTGGGTGACAGAGTGAGACTCTGTCTCAAAAAAAAAAAAAAAAAAGATCACCTTGGCAAGCCAACCTCTAATAAGGGTGGTAAGATGGGCTCTATAAAGATTCCAGTCTCAGCTGGGTGCAGCAGCTCACGCCTGTAACCCCAGCACTTTGGGAGGCCGAGGTGGGACAATTGCTTGAGCCCAAGAATTCAAGACCAGCCTGGGCAACATAGATCCCATATCTACAAAAAAAAGAAAAAAAAATTAGCTGGGCATGGTCATGCACACCTGTAGTCCCAGCTACTCAGGAGGTTGAGGTGGGAGGATTACCTGAGCCCAGGAGGTTGAGACTGCAGTGAGCTGTGATGGTGCCACTGCACTCTAGCCTGAGTGACAGAGCAAGATCTTATCTCAAAAAAAAAAAAAAAAAAATTTCAGCCACAACCTCACTTAGACCACCTGAGTCTCAGCCTGATGTCTCTGTTCTGCGTCCTGTGGCTCAGTCGGGGAGGTGCCTTTGCTGGGCCAGAGCATCTTGCAGTCTGTCTCCTTTTTTGCAGCCTGTACTTTGGTGGCTTCCAGTGGAAAAGGCATTTTGGAGGCAGGTAAGGGCTGATTCCGCTACCTCATTTTCTGCCCCTGCTTGACTCTTTTATTCTCCAGGCCCAGCCTCCTCTCTACCCCTCGTACATCCAGGAACACTGAGTTTCAAAGGAGGATAGGGGAATATCAGGGAAATCGCTCAGCAGGCCTGTTTCGCCTGCCCGAATCCTGTTTCCTGTTACCCATCTATTTCTCCCTTCAGCCTCCTGTAGTCTCTTTTTCTGATTCCGACCACTCGTCACTCACCCGGCTCTCTTCCAGCTCTCTTGCTCCATCTAGTGGTAAAAGCTGAACGCGGGCGCCCTAAACCTAGCCTGCCTCCGACTTAATGCGCTCCCGGAAGCCTGTCTCACTTAATCCTGGCTGTCAGCCTGCAGGTCCTGGCTCTGGCATCCGAGAGAGACTGGAGCACCCAGTGTTACACGTGAGCTGGAATGACGCCCGTGCCTACTGTGCTTGGCGGAGAAAACGGCTGCCCACGGAGGAAGAGTGGGAGTTTGCCGCCCGAGGGGGCTTGAAGGGTATCCAGATGATAAGGCGATTTTCCTTTATTCTTCTCCCCATCCTGCCCAGTATGAGGGGCTTTAAAGGGTGGGAAGGGGCTGGGCGCGGTGGCTCATGCCTGTAGTCCCAGCACTTTGGGAGGCTGGGGCAGGAGGATCGCTTGAGGCCAGGAGTAAAAGACCAGCCTGGGCAATATAGGGAGACCCTGTCTCTCTGAAAAATACAAAAATGAGCTGGGCCTGGTGGCATGTGCCTGTAGTCCCAGCTACTCAGGAGGCTGAGGTGGGAAGATCCTTTGAGCCTAGGAGTTCAAAGCTGCAGCGAGCTATGATCGCACCACGGCTCTCTGGCCTGAGTAACAGAACAAGACCCTGTCTCAAAAAACAAGGGGGGGTGGTGGGGCAGGAAGGGTCTGTATTCCCTAGAGCAGTGCTTCTTAAGCTATCTGTGGTGGAGGACCAGTGTTTTTTTTGTTTTGTTTTTTGTTTTTATTTCTAGTCCATCTCAGACTGATCATAAAATTAATAACTGGAAAATTGAAAGAACAGACATAAAATATTTTATTGGAAATTCCACAGACATGTTACATTTCAATAAATATAACTAGAGCAACATAGCGTAAGGAAAAAGAAGAATTACCAAGACTACACACTTCTGCCTCTGGGGTACAGGGATTAATGTTAAGAATCACTGTTTGCGTCCGGGTGCAGTGGCTCACGCCTGTAATCAAAGCACTTTGGGAGGCCGAGGCAGGTGGATCACGAGGTCAGGAGGTTGAGACCATCCTGGCTAACACAGTGAAACCCCGTCTCTACTAAAAATACAAAAAAAACATTAGCCAGGCTTGGTGGTGGGCGCCTGTAGTCCCAGCTACTTGGGAGGCTGAGGCAGGAGAATGGCGTGAACCTGGGAGGTGGAGGTTGCAGTGAGCCAAGATCGTGCCACTGCACTCCAGCCTGGGCGACAGAGTGAGACTCCGTCTCAAAAAAAAAAAAAAAAAAAAAAGAATCACTGTTTGCTCCTAACTCGGTCATTTGTCATTCTGCAATCCTAATTACACAGAAAGTTAGGACAGCAAAAAGCAACTCCCCACATTAAACCCCTCTACACAATCTTTCAGTGAACACCAGGTACATCAGTGATCAAAGATTTTTGTTTTTTGTTTTTTGTTTTGAGACAGTCTAGCTCTGTCGCCCAAGGCTGGAGTACAGTGGCATGATCTCAGCTCCCTGCAACCTCCGCCTCCCGGGTTCAAAGGATTCTCCTGCCTCAGCCTCCCTAGTACCTGGGATTACAGGCACCTGCCACCATGCCCGGCTATTTTTTTTTTTTTTTTTTTTTGAGACAGAGTCTTGCTCTGTCGCCCAGGCTGGAGTGTGGTGGTGCGATCTCGGCTCACTGCAAGCTCCGCCTCCCGGGTTCACGCCATTCTCCTGCCTCAGCCTCCCAAGTAGCTGGGACTACAGGCACCCGCCACCTCGCCCAGCTAATTTTTTGTATTTTTAGTAGAGACGGGGTTTCACCGTGTTAGCCAGGATGGTCTCGATCTCCTGACCTCCTGATCCGTCTGCCTCAGCCTCCCAAAGTGCTGGGATTACAGGCGTGAGCCACCGTGCTCTGCATAATTTTTGTATTTTTAATAGAGACGGGATTTCACTGTGTTGGCCAGGCTGGTCTCGAACTCCTGACCTCGTGATCCACCTGCCTCGGTCTCCCAAAGTGCTGGGATTACAAGTGTGAGCCACCGCGCCCAGCCAATGATCGAAGTTTTTAATATGACCTGTGAGGTTGCCTCTGGCTCGTTCATTTATGCAATCTAAGTCCAATTTCAAGTTTCTCAGTTTCTGTACTTTTCTCAACATGAACTGATAACAGATGCTTTATAAACTGGCTCAGTTCCCAGAACCATGCTTAGGATTGCATTGCCCTGGAGCACATGAGGAGGCCAGGGCCCTCTAATGCAGTTCAGCGAGTGGAGACGATGGGCGTGGGAAATAAAAGCAGGTCATTCACTCTTTTTTCTCATCACCCTCTAACTTCCTTTTGGTTCCCTCACTCTTTCTGTGTTCTTTTTTCCTTCCCTAATTCTTCACCTCCCCCTCCTCTGCTGCCTCCTTGCTCTCCTCGCAGGTCAAGTTTATCCATGGGGGAACCAGTTCCAGCCAAACCGCACCAACCTGTGGCAGGTAAGACCTACGTTCCTCCTTTCACCAAGCATTGACAGAGACCTGCTGGAGGCTGGGCACTGTGTTGTTAGGCCGCGGCATCCAGAGGGCTTGGGTTTTAATGCAACTGATGACTCATAAGCTGGTAAAGCAAAAGACAATGGGTCATAAGTACTTTCTTTTTTTTTTTTTTTTTTTTTTCCTGAGACAGAGTCTCTCTCTGTTGCCCACGCTGGAGTGCAGTGGTGCGATCTTGGCTCACTGCAGCCTCCGCCTCCTGGGTTCAAGTGACTCTCCTGCCCAAGTCCCAAGCAGCTGGGATTACAGGTGCATGCCACCACGCCCAGCTAATCTTTTATTTTTTGTAGAAGCAGGGTTTCACCATATTGGCCAGGCTGGTCTTGAACTCCTGACCTCAGGTGAGCCACCATGCCCAGCCAGCATAAGTACTTTCTATTAAAGATTTGTAGGGCTGGGTGCAGTGGCTCACGCCTGTAATCCCAGCACTTTGGGAGGCCAAGGCGGGTGGATCACCTGAGGTCAGGAGTTCAAGACCAGCCTGGCCAATATGGTGAAACCCTGCTTCTACAAAAAATAAAAGATTAGCTGGGCGTGGTGGCATGCACCTGTAATCCCAGCTGCTTGGGACTTGGGCAGGAGAATCACTTGAACCCAGGAGGCGGAGGTTGCAGTGAGCTAAGATCATGCTGCCACTGTACTCTAGCCTAGGTAACAGAATGAGACCCTGCCTCAAAAAAAAAAGTGAATAAATAATAAATAAAACTAAAATAAGCAAATAAAAAAGCACTGTCCTGAGAAGGCCAGCAGGAATAGGCTGCAGTGCCCAGGCATGAGGCACGGGGGCAGGATGCAGAGGATCCTGTCTTCTTGAGGCTCTGTGGCATGTGGGGTTCCAGGCAGAGGGCAGGATGTTGCTGAGAGTGGAGAAGTCAGGTGTAGGCTGGGCTTGACCTGGAGCCCTGTGGGTACAGGGGAAACACTCTTCCTAATCCAGCAGGGGGGTCACCCTGGGGATGTGAGGTGATGGGTTTGGGAGCTCTGGATAGGAATCTTAGGTCACTGCCCCATGCCCACAGCAAGACGTGCAACAGCAAGATGACCTTGTTTTTCCTCTGGATAGGCATGAGGACCTGCTTTGGGACAGGTGGTAAATCCTTTACCCTTCCTTTCTCCCATCAGGGCAAGTTCCCAAAGGGAGACAAAGCTGAGGATGGCTTCCATGGAGTCTCCCCAGTGAATGCTTTCCCCGCCCAGAACAACTACGGTAAGAACTCTCTTGGGCTTGCGGCTGTGCCCACGAACTGGCTGCTGGGACCATCGTGTCTGAGAGAGGAGGCAGAGGGAAGCACCTCCCTTCTTCCAGTTGGCCCCCAGGACCTCAGAGGGTAGGCGGGGTGGTCTGCGGGTCCCAGCCTGGCCTGACCCGCCGGTGGGGCTGCAGGGCTCTATGACCTCCTGGGGAACGTGTGGGAGTGGACAGCATCACCGTACCAGGCCGCTGAGCAGGACATGCGCGTCCTCCGGGGGGCATCCTGGATCGACACAGCTGATGGCTCTGCCAATCACCGGGCCCGGGTCACCACCAGGTGAGGGGCTTGGTTCCAGGCAACGCGGGGCCTTATAGCTGGGGGCTGAGATCTGAATCCCAGTCCCGGAGCGCCCCCACCTTCACACCACCAACCGTCTGTGTGTAATGAGCTGGTCCCAGCACCTCCCTGAGCCTGTGCCCAGTTGTGGGTACAGAAAAGAAAGCCAGCAGCACTTGCTATGAAAAGCAAAGGGACCCAGGACACCTTGTGACTCTCCTGCCAGCTCTTGGTACCCAGGGAGACTGTGTGTGGCATCTTAATTATGGGGTTTCTCCTCTTGTCCTTACCACTAGGTGGGCAAAGGGAGGGAAGTAGAATGACCACACCAGTAGGTCATTATTGGTGGTCATGGACTTACTGACTCTTCAAACTGGTGGGCACACGAAAAATCTTTTTTTTTTTTTGAGACAGAGTCTTGCTCTGTTGTCCAGGCTGGAGTGCAGTGGCGCAGTCTCAGCTCACTGCAGCCTCAAACTGCCAGGCTGTAGCGATTCTCCCACCTCAGCTCCTCAAGTACCTGGGACTACAGGCGTGCACCACTATGCCCAGCTAATTTTTGTAGAGATGAGTTTTTGCCATGTTGCCTAGGTTTGTCTCATACTCCTGGACTCAAGCAATCAGCCCACCTTGGCATCCCAGAATGCTAGGATTACAGGCGTGAGCCACTGCACCCGGCCGTGATATTCTCATTGCTTGTGGACAGGTTTTCTCTACTGAGCTGTTGTCAACTGCTAACAAAGAAGTCAGTCACTGTCTTTTCTGCTCTCCAGTGCTGTCTCTCGGGGCCACTGTCCCTCCCCCTACTCTTGCAAGGCTCCTTTTGTCCCAAAGCCCCTTCTTGTCCCCTTTCTCCCAGGACTGGCACAGGCTCAGGACCTGTCCTCACACCAGGCTTCTTTCCAGACCATGCCCTCCCCAGCCCTCAGGCTCCCTGATCATGGCCGGCCCTGTGGGTGAGGCAGGGAAGACGGGTAAGCCCCCAGGCCTCTTTCTCAGGGCGTGTCCGTCCTCTCTTCCCTTCTCTGCTGGCAGGATGGGCAACACTCCAGATTCAGCCTCAGACAACCTTGGTTTCCGCTGTGCTGCAGACGCAGGTCGGCCACCAGGGGAGCTATAAGCAGCCGGATGGTGACAAGGAGAAAAGCCCTCCAGGGTCACTGTCATTCCCTGGCCATGTTGCAAACAGTGCAATTCCAAGCTCGGGAGCTTCAGCCTCAGGAAAGAACTTCCCCTTCCCTGTCTCCCATCCCTCTGTGGCAGGCGCTTCTCACCAGGGTAGGAGAAGACTCAGCCTCCTGTGTTTTGGAGAAGGGGCCCAACGTGTGTTGACGGTGGCTGGGAGCCAGGTGTTTCTCTTAGAGGCCAAGTATTATTGACACAGGATTGCAAACACGCAAACAATTGGAACAGAGTGCTCTGAAAGGCCATTTGTTAAGCATTTTAAAATCTATTCTCTCCCCCTTTCTCCCTGGATGATTCAGGAAGCTGACGTTGTTTCCTCAAGGCAGAATTTTCCTGGTTCTGTTTTCTCAGCCAGTTGCTGTGGAAGGAGAATGCTTTCTTCGTGGCCTCATCTGTGGCTTCGTGTCCCTCTGAAGGAAACTAGTTTCCACTGTGTAACAGGCAGACATGTAACTATTTAAAGCACAGTTCAGTCCTAAAAGGGTCTGGGAGAACCAAATGATGTACTAGGTGAAGCAGTGCATTGTGGGAATCACAAAGCAAATAGTACTCCAGAAAGACAAATATCAGAAGCTTCCTATTCTTTTTTTTGTTTGTTTTGAGACAGGTTCTTGCTCTGTTGCCCAGGCTAGAGTGCAGTGGTGATCACAGCTCACTGCAGCCTTGAGCTCCTGGGCCCAAGCAATTCTCCCACCTCAGCCTCCTGAGTAGCTGGGACTACAGGTGTGCACCACCATGCCTGGCTAATTTTTTGAATTTTTGTAGTGATGGGATCTCACTCTGTTGCCCAGGGTGGTCTCGAACTCCTGGCCTCAAGCGATCCTCCCACTTCGACCTCCCAAAGTGCTGGGATTACAGGTGTGAGCCACCTTGCCTGGGCCCCCTTCTCCATATGCCTTCAAAAACATGTCTCTGGAGAGTAGCCTGCTCCCACCCTGTCACTGGATGTCATGGGGCCAATAAAATCTCCTGCGATTGTGTATCTCAGACATTTCTGTGTCTTTGATCCTCACCCTGTGACCCTAAGGCCTGAGTGTCAGTAACTCTGGGCCTCCCCTAAAGAGAAATGGAGATGGTGGCTCATCTAGGAAGTGGAGGAGCAGGGTGTTCCTGGTTCTCAGGCCACGTGTGATCTCTGCCCACCCAGGGCCTGCCCCAGCCTGCAGGTATTGCTGTGTGGTGGGAACACCCGCTTCCCTTGTGCACAGCCTTTGAGAGGGGATCGTGGCCTCAGCTCCAGGGGTTCCTGGCCAGGGCCAAGCGCTCCTTCTGCAGAGGCCTGCACGCGTCTCACCCCTTTGACTTGTATTTCCGTGGCTTCCCCTCCCCACCTGCCCCCAGCCCTTCCTGACTGGCTAGCCCCTCAGTAGTCCTCCTCGGCCAGGGAGAGGAGCACGGCCTTGGGTGTGTTCTCGAAAAGGGCAGCTCGGTTCTGCTGCTGCCCCTTCTTCACCCAGTGGCCATAGATTCGGAAAGCGTAGGCGTCGATGAGCCGGCGCAGAGGCCGGAGGGCGTAGGGGTCTCGGATGACGATCTCCCGGGTCACTGGCTTCACCCGGCGGTACTGGTAGTAGATCCGCACTGAAGCCAGCACGGTGAGAGCGATCACCTGCAGGGCCAGCCAGAGAAGTTGGGCTGCAGCACCCCCCTGCCAGGCCCTGCCCCTCCAGCGCAGGGACGCTCTGGGCTCGTTTGCCACGAAGCCTTGGGTGGCTTCTGCGGGGCCCTCCTAGTGTCCCCCACTTCCCACTTGGCCAGCATCCGCAGGGATGGAGCCAGTGGGCCGACACCTGCCATCTCTGAAGCCATCACAGGGCGGCTGGGAGGGGAGGGGTGGGTACTCTGGAAATTCACGGGGTGTAAGGACCCCTGGGAGAGGAGAAGGCTTAGAGGTTTGCACATGGGGAGCTGGCGGGCCTGGATCAGGACGCTTCGTACCTTGAACTTCCCTCGGGGGCTGAAGTGCCGCACTTCCTCCACCACGTACTGCTGGAAGAAGGGGTGTGCCAAGGCCTCTTCCGCTGTGTAGCGGTTCTGGGGTTGCACCACCAGGAATCGGGAGACCTGTGAGAGGAGGAGAGGGGAACCGAGAACGTCAACGCAGGTCCCCTCCAGCATGTCAGGAGAGGGGGGGCCTCCCTGGGCAGGGGCACCTGGCATGGCGGCCCTGAGCCCAGGAGCCAGTTGGCCTGGCCTCTCACCAGGTCCTTCACAGTGTCCGAGTAATCATCCCACTCAGGCGAGCCAAACTGGTAGTTGCCACTCATGATCATCCTCAGCATCAGCATCTGCTTCCGGTGCCAGAAGGGCGGGGAGCCGGCCAGCAGCGTGTACATGATGACGCCAGTGCTCCACCTGGACATGCGAGGGCCCAGGGCCACTTACCCAGCGCCAAGGGCACCGGCCCAGCCCTGCCTGCTTCCTCCCTTGCCCAGCCTAGCTGGGTGCTCCTCCTTTCCTGGCGCACTCACATGTCCACCTCTTTCCCGTAGCCCGGGTGGTCCTCATTCATGGAACACTCGATAATCTCAGGGGCCAGGTAACTGGGGGTCCCGCAGACCTCTGCAGGAAGTCATCATCAGGGCAGGTCAGCAGGGCGCTCAGAAGAGGAAGTCCAGGCTGGCCGCAGTGGCTCGTTTCTATAATCCTAGCACTTTGGGAGGCCGAGGCAGGTGGCTCACCTGAGGCCAGGAGTTCAAGACCAGCCTGGCCAACATGGCGAAACTCCATCTCTACTAAAAATACAAAAATTAGCTGGGCGTGGTGGCATGTGCCTGTAGTCCCAGTTACTCAGGAGGCTGAGGTGGGAGAATCGCTTGAACCTGGGAGGTGGAGGTTGCAGTGAGCTGAGATCGCCCCACTTCACTCCAGCCTGGCGACAGAGTGAGACTCTGTCTCAAAAAACAAACAAAAAAAAAAAAAAAGAGGAACTCCAAAGAGACAATGGAGATGGAACAGAAATGGTACTTGGGCTGGGACTCCCCCAACATCCACCAACTTCAGGGCCTAGGGCAGGGCGGGGTACTGCCCACAGGGCCACCAGCTCACAGCCCATTGCCTCCCTGGTCACTTCTAACCATCCTGGCCTGGAACAAGGGTAATGGGAACCTGGGAGAGGACTTACCTGAAGAAATGCCTAGCCCTGCTGGGCGCAGTGGCTCATGCCTGTAATCCCAGCACTTTGGGAGGCTGAGGCGGGCAGATCACAGGGTCAGGAGTTCGAGACCAGCCTGACCAACATGGTAAAAGCCTGTCTCTACTAAAAATACAAAAGTTAGCCGGGAGTTGTGGCACGTGCCTGTAATCCCAGCTACTCAGGAGGTTGAGGCAGGAGAATCGCTTGAACTCGGGAGGTGGAAGTTGCAGTGAGCCGAGATCGTGCCACTGCACCCAGCCTGGGCAACAGAGTGAGACTCCATCTCAAAAAAAAAAGAAAGAAAGAAAAAGAAAAAAAAAATTCCTAGCCCTTGAAATGGTGGAATTTTTATTCCGGGGAACAATTAAGTTAGGGGAGAAACCCAGGCCATCTCTATTCCGCGAAGGGTTGATTGAGCACCCGAGGACCGGACGTGGGCCAAGGCCATGTTACCAGACCTCGCAGCCTCTCTCCCGGCTCCAGCTGGCAGGAAAAGCCAAAGTCTGTGAGCTTGATGTTCATGTTGTCATCCAAGAGAATGTTCTCAGGCTTCAGGTCCCGGTGCACGATGTTGAGTTTGTGCAAGGTGCAGATCACCTCCAGCAGAGCTCGCATGATCTTTCTAGGGTGGGGCATACACTTGTTACTCTTCCTCTGCTCAGGGTCAGGCAACAGGCAGGGAGACACAGCTCACATTTCAGCCACACTGCAAGGGAGCAGCACACATGCCCAGCCCAGACACGTGTGCGCCCTGCCTCCCCTGAGACCCCAGTGCCTGTGGCCCTAGGCCAAAAGGGAGGGAGCAAAGGGCAAAGGGACCTCACCTGGTTTCCTTCTCACTCAAGGTGACCTTCTCAGTGAGGTAGTCAAAGAGCTCCCCTCTCTTCATCCTGTGGAAACAGAGGGTTGATAGCTGGATCGGTCCCAAGACCACCACCGCCCTTACCCTGCTCCCAGAGAGCTGCCTTCCACCCTGATACCTCTAGAAGCTAAGTGGGCCGCTCCCCGTGGAGAACCACAGTCTGGGGAGAGGAGCCGGGGAAGTGAGGAGAGAAGTGTTCTGGAAGAACTGGGAGAAAAGCAGAGGAGGCTGGAGAGGTGGCCCACATCAGGGGCTCAGGCTCTCATCAACTCTTCGCGGAATAGAGATGGCCTAGGTTTCTCCCCTGACTGAATTTTTCCCCTGGAAAAATTTTTCCCACCATTTCATGGGGTAGGCATTTCTTCAGCTAAGTCCCCTCCCCAGGTTCCCATTACCCTAGTTCCAGGCCAGGATGGCTAGAAGTGACCAGGGAAGCAATGGGCCCCGAGCTGGTGGCCCTGTGAGCAGTACCTTGCCCTGCCCTGGGCCCTGAAGTTGGTGGACTTGGGGGAGTCCTGGCCCAAGCACCATTTCTGTTCCATCTCCATTATATCAGTGTCTTCCCATCTGTGGAAGTGACAGTGTGGACTGGGATGTATCGGGGCCTAAATGATGGCTGGAGGCTGAAAGAGGGGACTATGAACCACTGGCCCAGGACCCCAGACCCAGCTCAGAAGGACATGAGTATCCCGATTTTTTTTTTTTGAGATGGAGTTTTTGCTCATTGCCCAGGCTGGAGTGCAATGATGCAATCTCAGCTCACTGCAACCTCTGCCTCCCAGGTTCAAGCAATTCTCTTGCCTCAGCCTCCCGAGCAGCTGGGATTACAGGTGCCCACTACCACACCCAGCTAATTTTTGTATTTTTAGTAGAGACAGTGTTTCATTATGTTGCCCAGGCTGGTCTTGAACTCCTGACCTCAGGTGATCACCCGCCTCGGCCTCCCAAAGTGCTGGGATTACAGGCGTGAGCCATCACGCCTGGTCGAGTATCCCGATTTTTTCCCAGGAAACGAATGGGAAGAATCGGCTGTGCAAGAGTTACAGGAGCAAAGTTTGCCAACTACAGGATTAAGAATTGAGGTTCAATCTTCTTACCTCCTGGGATGATCTAGAAAGAACTCTGCTAGAACAATCTAGTTATACCCTGGAGGGCTCCTCAGGGCAGCATTAAAAATAGCTTCCCCCAGCAACTTCTTCAAAGGTTAAAGACATTTGAGCTGTCCCCAAAGGCTATACAGGACAGTGCCACAGAGCAGTCAAGACAGCTGCGGCTGGTGAGTCTGGAGGGGTCCAAGAAAGTCTCCCTCTGTTGCCCAGGCTGGAGTGCAGTGGCACGATCTCAGCTAACTGCAACCTCTGCTTCCTGGGTTCAAGTCATTCTTGTGCCTCATCCTCCTGAGTGACTGGGATTACAGATATCTGTCACCTTGCTGGGCTAACTTTTGTATTTTTTGTAGAGATGGGGTTTCGCCATGTTGCCCAGGCTGGTCTCGAACTCCAGGCTTCATCTGATCCGCCTGCCTCAGCCTTCCAAAGTACTGGGATTACAGGGGTGAACCACCATGCCCGGCCTTAATTTTATATTTTTTTGTAGACATGGGGTCTCACTTTGTTGCCCAGGCTGGTCGCAAACTCCTGGCCTCAAGCAATCCTCCCACCACAGCCTCCCAAAGTGTTGAGATTACAGGTGTGAGGCACCGTGCCTGGCCGATAATAAGTCTGGAATTTGCATTTCACAGAGCACTTTGTGTTGTTCACATTTGATGCTTAGCAATAAGGGGCTCATCTTACTAATCCTATTGATGCCAAAGCAGGGGCATGATGATGGTGGTGATGGTGATGATGATATTGATCTTTGGACCATACCCCAGATGCAACCTCTACCACTTGCCTCTCTCCTCGATACTGCTGGCCTCCCTTTTTCCAATCCCGCCTCATTACAGTTGTCCCTAGATAGTCAGTGAGATCTTTTCAAAAGGAAGTCAGGCTGGGCGCGGTGGCTCACGCCTGTAATCCCAGCACTTTGGGAGGCCGAGGCAGGTGGATCACTTGAGGTCAGGAGTTCGAGACCAGACTGGCCAACATGGCAAAACCCTGTCTCTACTAAAAGAGTACACACATAAAAAATTTGCTGGGCATGGTGGTGGGTGCCTATAATCCCAGCTACTTGGGAGGCTGAGGCAGGAGAATCGCTTGAACCCAGGAGATGGAGGTTGCAGTGAGCCGAGATCATACCACTATACTCCAGCCTGGGCGACAATAGCAAAACTCTGTCTCAAAAAAAAAAAAAAAAAGTAAATCAGATCATGTCACCCTCCCAGTCTTGACCCTCCAAACTCCTTACCATGGCTGAAATGTCTGCAGGACCTGGTCTTTGGTGCTGACCGACCTTACAACCTGCCACCCTCTGCTTGGGTCACTTCCTGGACATGCTTTCCTGACTACTCGGTCTAAGGAAGCCCCTGTCTCTTGCTAACCCCTTCTTCTACTTTATATATGTCTACAGTCATCCCTCTTTATCTGCACAGGGTATGTTCCAAGACCCCCAGTGGATGCCTGAAACCACGGATAGCACTGAAGCCTATACTTACTATGTTTTTCCTATATGTACATACCTAAGATAAAGTTTATAAATTAGGCACAGTCAGAGATTAACAACCAATAATAAAATAGAACAATTATATCACTATACTGTGCCAGGCCTGGTGGCTTATGCCTGTAATCCCAGCACTTTGGGAGGCTGAGGTGGGAGAATCACGTGAGGCCAAGAGTTTTGGGGTTTTTTTGTTTTGTTTTTGTTTTTGAGATGGAGTTTCGCTCTCGTAGCCCAGGCTGGAGTTCAACAGTGCAATCTCGGCTCACTTCAACCTCCGCCTCCCGGGGTCAAGCGATTCTCCTGCCTCAGCCTCCCAAGTAGCTGGGGCCTCAGCCTCCCAAAGTGCTGGGATTACAGTTGTGAGCCACTGCGCCTGCCTGTAGCTAATATTAGTATTCACACTATGCTAGTCACTGTGCTATTATCACTCCCATAATACTGATGAGAAAACCAAGATTTAAAGAAATGATCCAGCCCACAAGTGGTGAACCCAGGTTTCCAAACCCGGCAGCCTGACCCCAGGGGCTGATCTGTCTAAACACCGTGATTGTATTTGGCATCCTCAGCGCAGGAGCTGGCTGTGGTCTCCAGGCAGCCCTGGGGTTGGGGAGGGGACAACAGTCAGAGGTTCTCTCAGGTGTGGCTTGCTCCTCCAGGGCTGGGTACTTACAGGTCAAACACCAAGAAGAAGAAAGTGTTGGTCTCATAAGTGTCCTTCAGCTGTACTGAAATGGAAATGGCTAGCTTGTCTCAAGTAGCAGGGGAGCCCAGGCAGGGGCAGCTGGGGTATGGGGGTCAGGGACCGAGGCTGCTGTGGGCTAACTTCAAAAGCTGACAGGGGAATCAGGAGGGTGCTCAAAGAATGTCAACCCGGGGTGCGGGCAGGCCCAGGGACTTTATTATTACTATTATTATTATTATTATTATTATTATTAGAGACAGGCTCTCACTGTCTCACCCAGGCTGGAGTGTAATAGTGCAATCATAACTCACTGCAGCCTCAAACTACTGGGCTTGAGTGATGCTCCTGCTTCAGCCTCCCGAGTGGCTGGGATTACAGGCATGCACCAGCACGCCTGGCTAATTCAGCCCAGGGACATCAAACCCCCATTCTCCTGCCTGCATCCATCCCTGCCTGGGACCCCTTCTGTCAGAGCAGTGAGGGTGGAGCTGGGAGCCTTGAGCCTGGGTGGTTCTAGCTGGCTGTGCGGTGGGGCCACACTCCCTGGCTTGGGCTGTCAGGGCAGAATCGCAGGAGGCACCCCGCCGTGTGGCTTGGGGCCATCACTCACTGATGTTGGGGTGCCCTGAGACCTTGCGCAGGATGTCCACCTCCTTCAGTGTGGCTTCTCGCAGCTCCCGCACCTCCTCCGGGCTGAAGCTGCCTCCACCAGTGACGTCGATGACCTTCACGGCGTACTCCTGGCTTGTGGGCTTGTGGATGCATCGCCTGACCACACTGCTAACGCCCCTGGGAGTGCAGAGGACAGATGGCCTCGGGGGGCCCCTCACCCCATGGGGGGTCCCAGATTCGAGGCTGCAGCAGGGATGTCCTGCCCTTGTCAGAGATTTACACTTCCCCCAACTTCCTCTGAGCTTTTGGAAATGGTGGATGAATAAATACAGGCATAGACAGGTGATTTACCCAGAACTGGTGAGTAACAAGCCTGCTCTCAGGCCGTGTGACTCTTTTTTTTTTCTTTTTCCTTTTTGAGCCATTCAGTGCTCTTTTTTTTTTTTGAGACGGAGTCTCGCTCTATCGCCAGGCTGGAGTGCAGTGGCACGATCTTGGCTCACTGCAACCTCCACCTCCCGGGTTCAAGCAATTCTCTTGCCTCAGCCTCCTGAGTAGCTGGGACTACAGGTGCCTGCCACCACACAGAGCTAATATTTGTATTTTTACTGGAGACAGGGTTTCAACATGTTGGCCAGGCTGGTCTCAAACTCCTGATCTCAGGTGATAGGTGATCCTCCTGCCTCGGCCTCCCAAAGTGCTGCTATTGCAGGCATGAGCCACTGTGCCTGGCCCCCCACTTTAAAAAAAAAAAAAATAGAGATGGTTAGCCAGACCTGGTGGCACATACCTGTTGTCCCAGCTACTAGGGAGGCTGAGGTGGGAGGATCACTTGAGCCTAGGAGGCAGAGATCGTAGTGAGTCAAGATCATGCCACTGTACTCCAACCTGGATGACAGGGCAAGACCCTATCTTAAAACAAAAACAAAAACAAAAGATACGGGGTCTTGCTATGTTGCCCAGGCTGATCTTGAACTCTTGGCCTCAAGCAATCGTCCCACCTCAGCCTCCCAAAGTGCTGGGATTACAGGTGTGAGCCATTGCGCCTGCCCCTGGGAACTTTTTGCTGGGAGAGGTTTCTCTTATCTGTCCTGGCTTCAGGAGGGCAGGACCCCAAACCAAGGGTTTCTCCAAGTGAACAGCACTTTGGGGATGAAAGTGGCGTTAGTACTCCAGGTGGAGCAGAGGTGGCTGTAGCCTACAGGGCCTGCTGGAGCCTAAGACAGCAATTCGTGGGGAAAGCTTGGGCTTTACCTGCCCAGGATCTCTTTGGGCTCATAATTCTCATAGAAGTTCTTTGCAGAATGAGAGTCCGGCAGTGCCTTGTCCCGGGTCATGCTCAGATCTTCAGTGGGGGAACTCTGGGTGGCTCTGAGAGGGGAAAAGAAAGAAGCTGTCAGCCCTCCTGCCCCAGGGGATGTTTTCCTTGGGGCCTGGAACTGTTTTTCACTCATCCTTCCATCTCCTGGCACCACACTGGCCTACAGTGAATGTTCCAAATAAATGTTTGTGAATTGAGGCCGGGCGTGGTGGCTCACACCTATAATCCCAGACTTTGGGAGGCTGAGGCAGACAGATCACTTGAGGCCAGGATTTCGAGACCAGCCTGGCCAACATGGTGAAACCTCATCTCTACTATACTAAAATTAGCCGGGTGTGGTGGCACATGCTTGTATTCTCAGCTACTTGGAAGGCTGAGGCAGGAGAATCGCTTGAACCCAGGAGGCAGAGGTTGCAGTGAGCCGAGATCGCATCACTGCCCTCCAGCCTGGGCGACACAGCCAGACTCCGGATCAAAAAAAAAAAAATCTTCTTTGTAGAGATGGGGTCATGCTCTGTTAGCCAGGCTGGATTGCAGTGGTACGATTATAGCTCACTGCCGCCTCAACCACCTGGGCTCAAGTGATCCTCCACCCTAGCCTCCTGAGTAGCTGGGACTAAAGTATCCCCCAGGCTGGAGTGCAGTGGCATAATCTTGGCTCTCAGCTCACTGCACCCTCCACCTCCCGGGTTCAAGCGATTCTCCTGCCTCAGCCTCCCAAGTAGCTGGAATTACAAGCACCTACCACCACGCCCGGCTAATTTGTTGTATTTTTATTAGAGACAGGGTTTCGCCATGTTGGCCAGGCTGGTCTCGAACTCCTGACCTCAGGTGATCCGCCCACCTTGGTCTCCCAAAGTGCTGGGATTAGAGGCGTGAAACACCATGCCCGGCCCTAATATTTTAAGTTTTTTGTAGAGACGGGGTCTCCCTATGTTGCCCAAGCTAGTCTCAAACTCCTGGCCTCAAGCAATCTTCCCGCCTCAGCCTCCCAAAGAGATGGGATTATAGGCATGAACCACCACTGGACCTGGCCACAATTTCCTTTTTAATAGGCTACTCCTGTAGCCTCTCATTATCTCCCCTTGTTGTGACTGTGTTCCCTGAAAACACACCCGCTTCTAGGACAGGCTTCCTGCACTCCATCCCACTGCTCCTTCCTCATGTTTTTTTGTTTGTTTTTGTTTTTGTTTTGTGGAGACGGAGTCTCGGTCTGTCACCCAGGCTGGAGTGCAGTGGTGTGATCTTGGTTCACTGCAACCTCCACCTCCCGGGTTCAAGCAATTCTCCTGCCTCAGCTTCCAGAGTAGCTGGGATTACAGACACGCACCACCATGCCTGGCTAATTTTTGTATTTTTAGTAGAGATGGGGTTTCACCATGTTGGCGGGGATGGTCTCGAACTCCTGACCGCAAATGATCCACACACCTTGGCCTCCCAAAGTGCTGGGATTACAGGCATGAGCCACCACACCCGGCCCTTCCTCATGTATTCTATCCATAACTGGGACTTTCATAATCACTCACTCACTCATTCATTTCATCTCCATTCTGCAGACACTCAACACCCACTCTTTACCAACCACCATGCTGGGTGCTCTGAGGGATGGAGAGCTGGGTGGGTCCATCCTGGTCTCTGCCTCTGGTGTCACTTGTCAGTGTATGCTGTCACCTCCCCCGCTAGATTATCATCTCTAGGATGTCCTAGCCATCTCTGCCCCCCATACCCAGTGCAGGTGTCTGGCAGGGGCTATACCTTGAATGTGAGTCAAGGGTTGGGCAGGTACCCCTTTGGCTCAGGGTCCTGCCGGCAGAATGCCCCATGTCCTACTTAACAATGGCTAGTGAGCCCTGAGTGGTCCTGCTGCAGCATAGAGGCAGTACAGAGCCACGACACTCAGGCCTGGACTCAGAGGTGCTGAGCTACCCGGCCTTGCATCAGGAACATGGAGGCTCCTACCAGGGAACTCAACTCCTGCTTCAGATGTAGGATTTAGGCCTGGCATGATGGCTCACACCTGTCATCCCAGCACCTTGGGAGGCTCAGGTGGGCAGATCACTTGAGGTCAGGAGTTCGAGACCAGCCTGGGCTACATGGTGAAACCCCACCTCTGCAAAAAATACAAAAATTAGCCAGGCATGATGGCTCTTGGACCTGTGGTCCCAGCTACTTGGGAGGCTGAGGCAGGAGGATCACTTGAACCCAGGACGTGAAGGTTGCAGTGAGCTGAGAGCGCACCAGTGCACTCCAGCCTAGGTGACGGAGTGAGTGAGACTCTGTCTCAAAAAACAAGACAAAACAGGCCGGGCACAGTGGCTCACGCCTGTAATCCCAGCACTTTGAGAGGCCGAAGCAGGAGGATCACGAGGTCAGGAGATCGAGACCATCCTGGCTAACACAGTGAAACCCTGTTTCTACTAAAAAATACAAAAAATTAGCCGGGCGTGGTGGCAGGCGCCTGTAGTCCCAGCTACTCAGGAGGCTGAGGCAGGAGAATGGCGTGAACCCGGGAGGTGGAGCTTGCAGTGAGCTGAGATCGTGCCACTGCGCTCCAGCCTGGGCAACAGAGTGAGACTCCGTCTCAAAAAAAAAAAAAGACAAAACAAAACAAAATCAGATGCAGGATTTGAGGAATGCAGAAAACCAACAGGGAAAAGGGCAAATAGAAAACAGGCCCAACCTGCCACTCAGCAGTGCCAAAGCTGCCTCCAACCCCCTTTCCCCCACTGCTTCTGGGCCTAAGAAGGCCTGGTCTCGCAAAGGAGCCAATTTGCTGACCAGCCAACAGCAGCTCTGGCTGCCTCCGGGATTGGGCAGGCTGTTCCAGGAATCCTGATGGCCCCACTACTGGGTGCCTGGTTACCAGAAGAAGGTTTAGAATAACAAGTCCCCTCTGCTGGTGCCAGGCATCTGGGCTGCTCACACACAGGCCTTCTCTGCCTGCCCCATCAGCAACTCGGCGGAGCCCGGGACTGTCTGTTTCCCATAAAAACAAGCCCGTTTGCTGGTAAGTCCTAAGTCCTCACAATGGGCACCTTTGCCTCATCACCTCCCAAAGCTGGGTAGCGCCAGCTCTCTCCTCTCCCCCAGCCCTCCATGAGCAGAAAGTACGCTTGGACCCCCATATGAGATGCCAGCCTAGGCGCAAGCCTCCAGTCCTTGGCACAGCCAGCTTGGCCAAGTTGTGGCTGCACTCACCTTTCCTGGGGGGCTGAGGAGGCGGTTATCTTGCCCCAGCCCCAGCTCTGACTGGGGCCAACTTTGTGCCTCTGTCTACTGCCCCACCCACCCCTCACACCTTTCTCAAGACCCCTGTGGACAGGGTCACCACATGGGAATAGGTGGCCCAGTCCTTTTTTTAGACAGAATCTCGCTCTGTCGCCCAGGCTGGAGTGCAGTGGTGAGATCTCAGCTCACTGCAACTTCTGCTTTCCAGGTTCAAGCGATTCTCTTGCCTCAGCCTCCTGAGTAGCTAGGACTACAGGCACGAGCCACCATACGCAGCTAATTTTGGTATTTTTAGTAGATACGGGGTTTCACCATGTTGGCCAGGCTGGTCTTGAACTACTGACCTCAAGTGACCCTCCCACCTTGGCCTCCCAAAGTGCTGGGATTATAGGCGTGAGCCACCACGCCTGCCTGGCCTGGTCCTTTTTGGAACATAACTTCCCTCCCCTGAACTCTGAAAGTCCAAAAACCAGATCAGCCCTGGGGACCTCTTTTCTGTAGGAAAGTCCCCCAGATGGGGGTTTCAAGGGTCAATGCTGCCACTCTCCCTGGTCCATCCGCCTTCAGAAATGAGACATGGATGGAATGGATGTGGGGGTTTCTATCTTCTCCACCCCCAGTCCTCCCCCCTCCCTGCCTGTCACCTGGCTTTTGTCCATCACTGGACTAGCTACTCACGGTTAAGTGCTTGCAGGCTCTTGAAGGAGCTTGACAAGAATCCCAAAGCCCTCGGGAAGAGGGGACCACAGAGGGCTGAAGCCGTGTCCCGAGCAGACACTTGGAAGATATCGTCTGCTGTTGTTTTGGGTTTTGCTATTTGATGACCGGAGGCTAACGTGCCAAAAATAAATCACAACTGCAAACCTGGGAGGCAGGCCAAGGCCCTGCAGGGACAGGGCATGGAGCCGAGTCTCCAGGCGGGAGGTGGGGGACCTCTGGTGGAGGGTGAGGGAAGCTTCGGTGGCCTGAGACCAGGCCAGACAGGATGCAATAGTGATCAATCTCCCCTCTGGAGCTCCCTTGGCCTCCAGGCCCAGAGAACGTAAATCCAGCCTTGTGCGGAAGGCACTTGCTTCTCTGGGAGCAATTTTGATTTCCGCATATGCTGAGAGCACTGCCCTGGAGGCTTTCTCAATGCACGACTGCAGCAGCTGACTGCCCGGGCTGTTGCAGGGACAGTGTGCATGATCACCCTACATAATGCAGACCTGTACAGGTTAGGGAGGCTGGGTGCAGTGGCTCACACCCAGCGCTTTGGGAGACCGAGGCAGGAGGATTGTTTAAGTCCAAGAGTTTGACAGCAGCCTGGGCAACAAAGTGAGACCCTGGCTCTACAAAAAAATTAAAAATTAGCCAGGTGTAGTGGCACGCACTTGTGGTCCCAGCTACTCAAGAGGCTTAGTGGGGAGGATCACTTGAGCCTGGGAGGTCAAGGCTTCAGTGAGCTATGATCATGCCACTGCACTCCAGCCTGAGCAACAGAGACTCAGTCTGAATCAATCAATCAATAAGGGACCTTCCCCTGCAGGAATCCACCTCTGATCTACCCTCTATAATTTCATCTAAAAAGCCTTCCTTTAAGGCCAGGCACAGTGGCTCATGCCTGTAATCCCAGCACTTTGGGAGGCCGAGGCGGGTGGATCACCTGAAGTCAGGAGTTCGAGACTAGCCTGGACAACATGACGAAACCCTATTTCTATCAAGAATACAAAAATTAGCCAGGCGTGGTAGTGCGCACCTGTAATCCCAGCTACTCAGGAGTCTGAGACAGGAGAATCACTTAAACCTGGAAAACGGAAGTTGCAGTGAGCCGAAGTCATGCCACTGCACTCCAGCCAGGGTGACAAAGGGAGACCCTGTCTCAAAACAAAAAAACCTTCCTTTAATCTTACATCAGATGTGTGGGTTTTTAAAATTATTCATGTGTTTTATTTATTTTATTTTATTGAGACGGAGTCTTGCTCTGTTGCCTGGGCTGGAGGGCAGTGGCACGATCTCGGCTCACTGCAACCTCAGCCTCCCATGTTCAAGCGATTCTCCTGCCTCAGCCTCCCAAGTAGCTGGGATTACAGGTGCCCACCACCACATCGAGCAATTTTTGTATTTTTAGTACAGATGGGGTTTCGCCATGTTGGCCAGGCTGGTCTCGAACTCCTGACCTCAGGTGATCCACCCGCCTTGGCCTCCCAAAGTGCTGAGACTACAGGCGTGAGCCACCACACCCGGCCTATTTTATTTTTTTGAGATGGAGTCTCGCTCTGTTGCCCAGGCTGGAGTGCAGTGGTGCAATCTTGGCACACTGCAACCTCTGCTTCTGGGGTCCAAGCGATTCTACTGCCTCAGCCTCCCGAGTAGCTGGGATTATAGGCGCAAGCCACCATGCCCAGCTAATTTTTGTATTTCTTTCTTTTTTTTTTTTTTGAAACAGAGTTTTGCTCTTGTTGCCCAGGCTGGAGTGCAATGGCATGATCTCGGCTCACTGCAACATCCACCTCCCGGGTTCAAGCAATTCTCCTGCCTTAGCCTCCCAAGTAGCTGGGATTACAGGCATGTGCCACCACACCTGGCTAATTTTGTATTTTTAGTAGAGACGGGGTTTCTCCATGTTGGTCAGGCTGGTCTCGAACTCCTGACCTCAGGTGATCCACCAGCCTCGACCTCCCAAAGTGCTGGGATTACAGGCGTAAGCCACCGTGCCTGGCCCTTTTTTTTGGGATGGAGTCTCGCTCTTGTTGCCCAGGCTGGAGTGCAATGGCGCAATCTCGCCTCACTGCAACCTCCGCCTCCCAGGTTCCAGCGATTCTCCTGCCTCAGCCTCCTGAGTACCTGGGATTACAGATGCTTGCCACCACACCCAGCTAATTTTTGTATTTCTAGTAAAGACAGGATTTCACCATATTAACTTGGCTGGTCTCGAACTCCTGACCTCAGATGATCCACTCGCCTCGGCCTCCCAAAGTGCTGGGATTACAGGCGTGAGCCACCATGCCCGGCCTTTTATTTTTATTATTTTTTTATTTTTATGAGACAGAGTCTCGCTCTGTCACCCAGGCTGGAGTGCAGTGGCATGGTCTCGGCTCACTGCAACCTCCGTCTCCCAGGTTCAAATGATTCTCCTGCTTTAGCCTCCCGAGTAGCTGGGATTACAGGCATGCGCCACCACGCCCGGCTAATTTTCGTATTTTTAGTAGAGATGGGGTTTCACCATGTTGGCCAGGCTGGTCTCGAATTCCTGACCTCGTGATCCGCCTGCCTCAGCCTCCCAAAATGCTGGGATTATAGGCGTGAGCCACCACACCTGGCCTATTTTATTTTTTTGAGATGGAGTCTTGCTCTGTTGCACAGGCTGGACTGCAGTGGTGCCATCTCGGCTCACTGCAACCTCCGCCTCGGGTTCAAGTGATTCTCCTGCCTCAGCCTCCCGAGTAGCTGGGATTACAGTCGCAAGCCACCATGCCCGGCTAATTTTTGTATTTCTTTTTTTTTGAGATGGAGTCTCACTCTTGTTGCCCAGGCTGGAGTACAATGGCACGATCTCGGTTCACTGCAACCTCTGCCTCCCAGGTTCAAGCGATTCTCCTGCCTCAGCCTCTTGAGTACCTGGGATTATAGATGCCTGCCACCATGCCTGGCTAATTTTTGTATTTGTAGTAGAGACAGGGTTTCACCATATTGAACAGGCTGGTCTCCAACTCCTGACCTCAGGTGATCTGCTTGCCTCAGCCTCACAAAGTGCTGGGATTACAGGCATGAGCCACCATGCCCGGCTTTTTACTTTTATTATTTTATTTATTTATTTATTTATTGAGACAGAGTCTCACTCTGTCACTCAGGCTGGAGTGCAGTGGCGCAATCTTGGCTCACTGCAACCTCCGCCTCCCAGGTTCAAGCGATTCTCCTGCCTCAGCCACCTGAGTAGCTGGGACTATAGGCACACGCCACCACACCCAGCTGATTTTTGTGTTTTTAGTAGAGACGGGGCTTCACCATGTTGGTCAGGCTGGTCTTGAACCCCTGACCTCGTGATCCACCTGCCTTGGCCTCCCAAAGTGCTCAGATTACAGGTGTCAGCCACCACCCCCGGCCCTATTTTTATTTTTTTAAAGAACCTTTCTTACCCATTTCATTTTCAGCCTGCAGTTTCTATTGTGAGGAGTTTCATACGCCAGGAAAAACATATGGTCTCTTGGTGCATGCAACTTCCTGCCAGCGTCCTCGTCAGTATGATTCTACCTTACAGGGAGTTGACAAAACTGGCAGCACTGTGCAACACGCAGGCACACACAGTGGACACTTAGTTTTCATTGTTCCCTCTCATTCTAAAACTACCTTTTTCCAAACTCCTAATATTCCAAATTGATGGCGGGGGGTGAACGTAGGGGAGACAGTGCTTTACCCATGATCTGAGCCCACAGATATGTTTTTAATTTTTTTCTTTCTTTTTTTTTTTTTTTTTTGAGATGTCGTCTCCCTCTGTTGCCAGGGTGGAGTGCAGTGGTGAGATCTTGTCTCACTACAACCTCCGCCTCCCAAATTCAAGTGATTCCCCTGCCTCAGCCTCCTGAGTAGTTGGGACTACAGGCGTGTGCCATGGCACCTGGCTGTTTTTAATTTTGTATGTATTTTTAATTTTTAAAATAGAGATGGGAGCTGTGTGCAGTGGCTCACACCTGCAATCCCAGCACTTCGGGAGCCTGAGGTGGGCGGATCACCTGAGGTCAGGAGTTCGAGGCCAGCCTGGCCAACATGGTGAAACCCCATCTCTACTAAAAATACAAAAATTAGGCTGGGCGTGGTGGCTCATGCCTGTAATCCCAGCACTTTGGGAGGCCGAGGCGGGCGGATCACGAGGTCAGGAGATCGAGACCATCCTGGCTAACACGGTGAAACCTCGTCTCTACTGAAAATACAAAAAAATTAGCCGGGCATGGTGGCGGGTGCCTGTAGTCTCAGCTACTCAGGAGGCTGAGGCAGGAGAATGGCGTGAACCCGGGAGGTGGAGCTTGCAGTGAGCCGAGATTGCGCCACTGCACTCCAGCCTGGGCAACAGATCGAGACTCCGTCTCAAAAAACAAACAAACAAACAAAACAAAAATTAGTCCGGCGTGGTGGTGGGTGCCTGTAGTCCCAGGTACTCTGGACGTTGAAGCAGGAGAATCGCTTGAACCCGGGAGGCAGAGGTTGCAGTGAGCCGAGATCGCGCCACTGCACTCCAGCCTGGGTGACAGAGCGAGACTCTGTCTCAAAAAAAAAATAAATAAATAAATAAAAAATAAAATAACAAGGGATAGGGGTCTCACGATGTTGCCTAGACTGGTCTCAAAGTTCTGGGTTTAAGCAATCCTCCTGTTTTGGTCCTCCCAAAGTGCTGGGATTACAGGCGTGAGAACCCACACTCGACCACAGATACCTAATTGAGACACATTTTACAAAGCACGTCATACAGTTTCACTTGGACAACAAAACCCTGGTATTAAGCCAATTTTAGAGAGATTGTGACTTGGTCAAGGTTGCCAAGTAGGTGAGTCGGAGAGCCTAGATTAACCCCGGATGTTGTGGGCGCCAGCATTTCCTTATAATGCTGACCATCTGGCTGGGTGCATTGGCTCACATCTGTAATCCCAGCACTTTGGGAGGCCGAGGTGGGCAGATCATGGGGTCAGGAGATTGAGACCACCCTGTCCAACATGGTGAAACCCTGTCTCTACTAAAAATACAAAAATTAACTGGGTACAGTGGCACATGAAGTCCAACTACTCAGGAGGCTGAGGCAGGTGAATTGCTTGAACTCGGGAGGCACTGCAGTGAGCCGAGATCGCACCACTGAACTCCAGCCTGGCAACAGAGCTAGACTCCGTCTCAAAAATAATAATAATAATAATAATAATAATAATAATAATAATAATAATGCTAGACTCTGTCCCAAAAATAAAAAATAATAATAATAATGCTGACCATCTGTTTCTTCCACTTTGGGGAAAATTTTTGTTGAATTGTTTACATACAAAAGAGCTGAAAAAGACTTCAGGGAATGAGTGCTAAGCATAAAAGCCTCCAACTTACTGAAATGCAACACATTGAAACACAAAATCTACAAGGTTTTAAATACCTGGAACTCTTTAACTTAGCTTTTTTTTTTTTTTTTTTTTGCTTTTTATACAGGGTCTTGCTCTGTTGCCCAGGCTGCAGTACAGTGGCGCAAACATGGCTCACTACAGCCTTGACCTCTTGGACTCAAGAGATCCTCTCGCCTCAGGCTCCTGAATAGCTGAGACCACAAGCGGGCAACACCATGGCCAGCAATTGTTTTTTTTTTTTGGGGACAGAGTTTCACTCTTGTAGCCCAGGCTGGAGTGCAATGGCACAATCTTGGCTCACTGTAACCTCTGCCTCCTGGGTTCAAGCGATTCTCCTGCCTCAGCCTCCTGAGTAGCTGGGATTAACGTCACCACACCTGGCTATTTTTATTTTTATTTTTAGTAGAGATGGGGTTTCACCATGTTAGCCAGGCTGGTCTTGAACTCCTGACCTCAGGTTATCTGCCCACCTCAGCCTCCCGAAGTGCTGGGATCACAGGCGTGAGCTACTGTGCCAGGTCTAATTTGCTTTTTTTTTTTTTTGAGAAGAGTCTCACTCTGTCACCCAGACTGGAGTGCAGTAGCACGATCCTGGCTCACTGCATCCAGGGTTCAAGCAATTCTCCTTGCCTCAGCCTGAGTAGCTGAGACTACAGGCGTGTGCCACCAGGCCTGGCTAATTTTTTTTTTTTTTGAGACGGTCCTGCTCTGTTGCCCAGGCTGGAGTGCAGTGGCGCAATCTCATCTCACTGCAACCTCTGCTTCCCAGGTTCAAGCAATTCCCCTGCCTCAGCCTCCCAAGTAGCTGGGATTACAGGCACCCACCACCATGCCCTGCTAATTTTTGTATTTTTAGTAGAGATGAGAGTTCACCATGTTAGCTAGGCTGGTCTCGAACTCCTGAACTCAGGTGATCCGCCCTCCTCAGCCTCCCAACGTGCTGGGATTACAGGCATGAGCCACTGCGCCTGGCCTAATTTACCGTTAAAAACCTATTTTCTCCCTCACATTTCTAAGCTACAGATTTGACTCTTGCTGGTTTATAAGGTATCTTCAGGTGATTGGTTCCAAGGCTCCTATGGATAACAAAAATCCACGGATGCTCACGTCCCTTATATAAAATGCCACATTATTTGCATATAACCTATGCATATCCTGCTGTATACTTTAAATCATCTCTAGATTACTTATAATACCTAGTATAATGTAAACGGGATGTAAATAGTTGTTACACTGTATTGTTTAGGGAATGACAAGGAAAATAGTCTACGTTTCCTACAGAAGTGACCATGAATTTTTTCAAAAAATTATTTTGACACAGGGTCTCACTCTGGGCTGGAGTTCAGTGGCGTGATCATAGATCACTGCAACCTTGAACTGGGCTTCTGCGATCCCCCCACCTCGGCCTCCCTAGTGGCTGGGACTACAGGTGCATGCTACTGCACCTGGCTGATTTATTTTTTGTAGGGATCTCACTTTGTTGCACAGACTTCAAATATTCTCAATCCTCGATTGGCTGAATCCATGGACACCGAACTCAGGGAATTGGAGCGCTGACTCGACAATCAATGAATGCATCACAAAATCCTTTCTGACCTTAGGGCAAAAGGCCAGTGCACCTAGAGGATTATTCCACACCTTTCTCCTTGTAGCAATGACTCCTACCAGGGAGTAGCCCTGGCCAGTCATGCTTGCATTTCATCATTTTTCTTTGATTCAATTTATTTGAATCACCACTACACCTGGACACGAGGGACATCTGAGCATTAACACTACAGACTCACAGAGGTCCCGAGCCTCCAGGAAAATGAGCAAAAGTGTCTTCTATAAACCCAAGAGGGAATATGCCGGGGGACTGGCCAGGAGTGAACTGTGCTGAGGCCCTCTTTCTGAAAGAGAGCCTCTTTCAGGAACTGAATGTTTAGGCACTCCAGGAACACAGCTGATAGGAGGCAAGACAGCAACTGGCTAATTCCCTCAATCACCAGCATCTCACTCACCTGGCAGTGATGTAGGGCTCTGAAACTCAGGAAAAAAATCAGAAAACAGAACCCATGGAGGTCAGGAGTTCTATACCAGCCTAGTCAACACAGTGAAACCATCTCTGCTGCTCACTTTTTATAAAAAAAAAAAAAAGACCTGCTGATCCTTTTGTAGTTAAGTGTGATGATTAGGTTTTCATGCTCATGAAGTGTGCCTCCCTCAAAACTGGTTGCACTGACACATTACCCATCTGACATGAAAAAAGTGGTCTACTCCAAATTGAATTCCATCCCCTTAAAGTTCTTCCCTAGCACGGAGTGGGGGATGGCAGTTAGCCTGAGTGTTTTAGGAAGAGGAGGCTACAACACCTTAAGCAGAGGAAAAGCACCTTCAGGGGAACTGCATATATTAAGAATGGTTTTTTATCTTCAATCAGGGGCGTCCAAGGGAGAGAATACAGTCATGGGTTTAGTTAGTTTATGGTTAGGCCAGTAAAACCCCTTCCTTATCCCTCTTTTCCACTTACCACTAGAGACAGAAACTATGACTCCAGGCTGCTAAAAGCCGAAAACAGAACAAAAGCTGGGTTGCACAAGCTTGCCTGGAAACAGTAGAGGAATAGTGACATGCAGTGCTGACCTAGCCACGGGGAACCCACCCCAAATAGACCTATTCCTGTTTCCTTTATCATTCACCTGATTAAAACAATGTATTTTTTTTTTTTTTCTTGAGACAGAGTCTTGCTCTGTCAGTGAGTGCAGTGGCATGGTCTCAGTTCACTGCAACCTGTGCCTCCTGGGTTCAGGCAATTCTCCCGCCTCAGTCTCCCAAGTAGCTGGGATTACAGGCATATGCCAGCACGCACAGCTTTAAACAATATTTTAAGCAGAGTTTCCTGCTACTGCTCAGCTTACGTAACTCCAGACCCACAGCACCTAGAACCTCTGAATTGAGCAGCATGTTATGTTTGCAAGTGAGCTACTTCTTATATAACCCCTCAGGGAGCTGTCAGATCTGGGAGGATGCTAATTTCATAACCAGAGACTATAGACTAAATGAACCATATCTTGGAGGAAAATGACTTTATTCTAATTAACTCACAAAGAATAAAATCATAACAGCTAGTTTAAGGAGGCCACACAAAGATTTGCCCAGTCCCAGATTCTACAGAGTAGGGACACCCCCACTTCCATTTCAATTCTGAAGCAAGGAAGCTAGGAATGACAGGAAAGGTTTAACTGATGGTTACACTTTATACCCCCACTATCAATTCTATTTTTATACTAAATTAACTTAGTTATGAGAGCTGATTTTCCATCTCTCCAGGTTGAACTTCTTCATTAGGCCAATCCTGCAAACAGAAAAGATTAAGTTAGAAGAGTGCTAGCTTCATATACTCAATAAAACAGAAGCCTTCCAAATTATGAAAGCAGCAACACAAGGCCAAGGCTATGGCTTTTTTTTTTTTTTTTTTTTTTTTTTTTGATAAAAAAGAGATGAGGTCTTGCTATGTTGCCCAGGCTGGTCTCGAACTCCTGGACTCAAGCAATCCTCCCACCTTGGCCTTCCAGAGTGCTCGGTTCCAGGAAGGTTATGGTTTTGTTTGTAAGCTACTGAAGGCATCCTACAACTAACAAGACACCCTAAATCTCAAGAGTTCCCCTGAGGAATTTAATTAACTCCTTTCACTCAATGAGGTACAGATACCAGGTATCAGTCTTTTTGTCTATTCCTGGATTTTGGTGAAAACAGAATCTAATCTTATATTCACAGCCTTAAGGCTAGAAGGTCACTTACATCCAGTAATCACAGTAAGATCTGGCATGCTGATTTATACCTTTTTTCTTTCTTTTAAATTTGAGACGGAGTCTCCCACTGTTGCCCAGGCTGGAGTGCAGTGGCGGGATCTTGGCTCACTGCAACCTCCGCCTCCCGGGTTCAAGCAATTCTCCTGCCTCAGCCTCCTGAGTAGCTGGGATTACAGATGCCTGCCACCACACCCAGCTAATTTTTTGTATTTTTAGTACAGATGGGGTTTTGCCATGTTAGCCAGGCTGGCCTCAAACTCCCGACATCAGGTGATCCACCCGTCTTGGCCTCCCAAAGTGCTGGGATTACAAGCGTGAGCCACTGTGCCTGGCCTATACCTTCTAAAGGAAGAAAATTCAGAAAATTACTCATAAAAATGACTAGAAACCTCTGGCCCAGTTGTTAGGAGTTAATTCTAGAGAAATTTCAACAAAGTCTTCTCTAATTTATTAATTTATTAAACACAGATTCCCCTAAGTTCTACAGGATCCAGGAATTCCACTGTGAATTAAGCAGATGTAAATTGGACAAATCACCTACCGTTTGCAAGTCGGCACTGTTTCAGCACCTCACTGAAACCCTCACAGAGCTTGATGTCACCCTGGTTCTGGGCACACTCCAGAAACTGTTTGATCTCATAGAAGCAAGGCTGCTGCTGCTGTGATGGCTGGGTTCCCTGAGGCTCCTGCGAAGGCAAAACATTAAACATTGCTGAGAAACAAAATCATACTTATGCCTAGACAATGAAGAGTATCCATCCTCTTTGAGGTTAACAGAAAATGGAACTAGCACCAGATGCAAATTAAAGTTCCCATCTATTAACATGGAAAATGAAAACATTTAAATCTTCATTCACTTAAAAAATATTTTAGGCCAAACGTGGTGGTTCACGCCTGTAATTCCAACACTTTGGGAGGCCGAGGAAGGTGAATCACTTGAGGTCAGGAGTTTGAAACCAGCCTGGCCAATATGGTGAAACCCCGTGCCTACTAAAAATACAAAAATTATCCGGGTGTGGTGGCAGGCACCTGTAATCCCAGCTACTTGGGAGGCTGAGGCAGGAGAATCGCTTGAACCTGGGTGGTAGAGCCTGGATGACAGAGTGAGAGTCCACCTCCAAAAAAGAAGAATTTAAATAAATATTTTTAGTGAAGACAGGGTTGTGCTATGTTGCCCAGCCTGGTCTCAAACTTCTAGGCTCAAGCAATCCCCTCACTTCAGCCTCCCAATGTGCTGGGATTATAGGCATGAGCCTCCGTGCCCAGCCAAAAGTGAAAATATTTAAAAGCTGAAAGCCAACAGTTTTAACAAAATTCCAATTACAACCAGAAAGATTCATAATTAAAGATGCAAATAAAGTGGAATTGTTATCTTGTTATCAAGACTAGTTTACTGAAGCTTCAGGGAGGAAAAATGGATGGAGCAGTTTCAAGCACACTGGAAATACAAGAGTATACACATCTATGCTCATTAGACTAGAAAACCCACACACATCAGAAAGATGGGTAATGGCAAACATCACGTAAAAGAGCACAGAGCTATGTGAGATTTTTGATTCGTTAACTAAGATCCAAGACAGGATTAGTAGGAAGTGTCACTGGGATGAAATATTCAAAGGGAAAAGTGGTTGTTTTACAGTGAGTCAAGTGGACTGTTGTAAGTCTACTCCTTGGGAAGAAATACAATTTGTACAGTACTTGTTGGTGCTGGCCTAAGGCAACTCAATGGCCAAATGTGGCTTTAAAACCCATTGTCTATTAACAGCACAGTGGGTTCTAAAATCAAAGACAATTCCTACACATAAGGAATTTATAAACGTCTGGGTTTTCTCATAAAATCCACCCATGGAAAGGAAATGCTGCCTAAATTCCCACCTGGTAAGTGATGTCAGGCCTCGCAGGCTCAGCATTACTTCCTCCACTGAAGCCCCCAGTAATGGCGTGACCCAGTGTATGCCCCACAGCAGAGCCCACAGCTACGCCAGCTGCAGTGGTTGCCATCTGGGCCATCAGACCTGGCTGCCGGGGCGCAGCAGCAGAAGAGCCAACTGCAGATGGGGGTGCCGCTGCTGGTGGCTGAGCGACTGGTGCTGGCCTGGGTGCAGCTCTCATCTGAGGGGCCCGGCTGTGAAAGAAAAGAAAAAAACATATCAAGTTCCCAATTCCAACCAGTTCTGGGAATTGTCAACTTAAAATAACTTACATATTAAAATGGACCTCAAGATTTTCATTTCAAATTATTTACATCATTTTCTCTCTTCAATTTTTTTTTTTTTTGAGATGGAGCTTTGCTCTTGTTGCCCAGGCTGGAGTTCAATGGCGCAATCTCAGCTCATTGCAACCTCCGCCTCCCAGACTCAAGCGATTCTCTTGCCTCAGCCTTCCGAGTAGCTAGGATTACAGGCACCCGCCACCACGTCCGGCTAATTTTTTGTATTTTTGGTAGAGACGAGGTTTCACTATGGTGACCATGGCTGGTCTCAAGCTCCTGACCTCAGGTGATCCACCCGCCGCGGGCTCCCAAAGTTCTGGGAT
Source organism: Pongo pygmaeus (assembly GCF_028885625.2). Taxonomy (NCBI): domain Eukaryota; kingdom Metazoa; phylum Chordata; class Mammalia; order Primates; family Hominidae; genus Pongo; species Pongo pygmaeus. Next base: position 25,533,465 of record NC_072379.2, on the reverse strand, counting down.
TATAGGCCTGAGCCACCGCGCGCGGCCTAATTTTTTTTTTTTTTTTTTTTTTTTTTTTGAGACAGGGCCTCACTCTGATGCCCAGGCTGGAGTGCAGTGCCACGATCCCATCTCACTGCAACCTCTGCCTCCTGGGTTCAATCCATTCTCCTGCCTCCACTTCCCAAGTAGCTGGGATTACAGGCTCGCACCACCACACCTGGCTAATTTTTGTATTTCTAGTAGAGATAGAGTTTCACCATGTTGGCCAGGCTGGTCTCGAACTCCTGACCTCAAGTGATCCACCCGCCTCGACCTCCCAAAGTGTTGGGATTACAGGCCGTGAGCCACCACACCCGGTCACTTTAATCTTTTCTTATAATAGTAATAGCCTAGGACATACTAGTTTTTTCTGCTTCTTTGCAACCATTTCCATGTATTCGCATAGCCCACAGTATCTTTAAAGACATATCCAACATGTCATAAGAAATACAGACTACTAAAAGTTAGAAAGATTCTTACAGGATTCATTCATTCAAGTATTAGGTAACTACAAGGCGCTGGTAATGTAACTGTGAACAAGAGACAAAAATCTCTGCATTCATGGAGTTTACATGTTAGGGATCAAATAATTAACATAGGCTGCTAAGTGGTGGCTCTTGCCTGTAATCCCAGTGATTAGGGAAGTGGAGGCGAAAGGATCATTTGAGGCCAGGACTTTGAGACCAGCCAGGGCCACATAATGAGACCCTGTCTCTACTAAAATATAAAGTAGAATAAAGCCGCCAGGTGTGGTGCACAGGTGGCGCATGCCTGTAGTCCCAGCTACTCTGGAGGCTGAGGTGAGAGAATAGCTTGAGCCCAGGAAGTCAAGGCTGCAGTTAGCCATGATTACGTCACTGCACTACAGCCTGAGTTAAGACTCTGACTCAAAATATAAATAAACATTCTAATTAAGACCTAAAGATGGTCAACTGAGGAAATAATCTAGTCCAATTCCTTCATTTTACACATTACAAAACAAGACTGGCCAAAGTGACTCGTCTGAACTATTATACCAAAAGTAACTTCAACTATTCCTCATCTGTTCAACATTCAGATGCTTTCAACAATTTCGAGACCCCTTCTCAAATAACAAAAGGCTAGTTGTGTCCTGCACATATTTAAAAATCTTCATATGTATCACACTCCCTCTGACCATTTCCGGATCATTTCCTTGGGTGCTCTTTTCCCCGAAATCAGGCTAGGTCAATATTTATGCCTTCCTACCATTTGGCCATAACGTTATGCCTTTCCCGTTGTTTGGATAGGAAGCTTTTTCCGTAAGTGAATTCCCTCCTCACACTCCCCTAACATACGCTTTACGTTCAATTTACCCCCGCCTGGCCTAGGCGAGCCCACGCCGCAGCCGACCTTGGTTCGCCCCCGCCCGCGGCCTCCCTCTGCGTCATTGCCCCAGTAGGGTCCAGACGGCCGCGCTTTGGTCTCAAACCCTGCGATGGTCTCACCTGGCCGGAGGGGCCATGCGGGAGGTGCGGCTTCGGCTTCCACGCGGCATCCTAGGTACGCGACCGCTCGGCCTCCGGACGTTTGACAACCAGCGAAGAGCTAAGCGACTTTTGAGAAGACCGGAAGATGGGAGGCGGGGCCGGCCTCAAAGCGCAACCAACCAGCACACAGGCAGAGAACTTCCGTTCTCCGACGTCTCCGTAGGCCTGAAGGTCATTGGAAGAGCAGGACGTCACGGGGCGCCTCGTCCTGCGCGGCCAACGCCCTGAACTTGGCGCCAGGATCTTTAAAACCCGGAAGTTCCTGTGGTTGGTCCGCGAACCTTGTCCTCCGGTCGTCGCATCGGAGCACTTAGCATTTTGCTTCCTTAGGACAGCTGGACCGTTGCTACGTCCTTCAAACATTTGTATTAAATCCAACCTTAAGAGTGACTCACATCTCTGGGTGGATTGCCAGGGGACCTTGGGCAGATTGCTTAGCCTTTCTGAGCATTCAGTTACAAGGGCAAATATTTTTGGAGGCACAATGTGGACGCGTAGTATGAACTGAATGAAAGAAATCGGTTTCGTCAAAAATAAAGAGTTGAGTTAGTTGTATTTGGTATTTCTCTTTCTTGTCTGTGGATCCAGTCAGCAAAAGTTAAATTCAGGCAGCAATAATGTTTTACGTTTATGTATTACTATATATTTTCAGCTCCTTTACAGATGTATTATAGAATTTGTGTCCAGAATTGGGATAGTAACCACACACTGGTAAATTCAACAAAAATTTACTGAGTGTCTAGCTAGGTTCTGGAGATACTGCACCAAATCAGATAAGATTCTACCTTCACGAAGTTAAGTTTCAAGGAGGGGAGACACAAACACCTATGTAAATCAGGTGGTGGTGACATGAAAAGCAAGGAAGCAGACTGCATAACTAGAGGTTATGCAAGGGGGGGGGTCATTTGAACGGAGCCCTTGAAGAGGTGGGGAAGCAAGCTATGTGTTTATGAAGATAAGAACATTACAGGAAGAGAGAACAGCAATTGCAAAGGCCCCAAGGATCTGTGCTTTAGTGATAATTGGTGTGAAATGCTTTTTTTTTTTGAGATGGAGTCTGGCTCTGTCGCCCAGGCTGGAGTGCAGTGGCGCGTTTCTCAGCTCACTGCAGCCTCCGCCTCCCGGATTCAAGCGATTCTCCTGCCTCAGCCTTTGGAGTAGTTGAGATTACAGGCGCACGTCAACCCGCCTGGCTAATTTTTTATTTTAGTAGAAACAGGGTTTCGCCATGTTGGTCAGGCTGGTCTCGAGCTCTTGACCTCAGGTGATTCATCTACCTCGGCCTGCAAGTGCTGGGATTACAGGCATAAGCCACCAGGCCCAGCCTGAAGTGCTTTCAACAGTTACATTAAACATCGCTAAAATAAGGGGAAATTTGGCTAGTGGCATTTCATAATGGGCTCATGGGAAACTCCCATGCGGTTGGAGTGAGGTTTATTGAGGAGAGGAAGCAGAGATGGAACCATTTCTGCTTGATGTCAATCAGAAATTTCTCCCTTCCACCAGAGGAAGTACAGTTTAAAACAGCCTTCCCGTGTCCCAGCAACAGCAGAATGTACTTGGAACTAAAGGGTGAATAATGTGGGAGCTAAGCTATGAGGATGCAAAGGCAAAAGAATGATATAATGGGCTCTGGGGATTTGGAGGGATGTGCTAGGGGGGTAAGGGATAAAAGACTACACTGTTGAGTATGGTGTACACCGCTCGGGTGATGGGTGCATCAAAACCTCAGAAATCACCACTAAAGAACTTTTCCATGTAACCAAACACCACCTGTTCCCGCAAAAGTATTGAAATAAAAAGATTTTGAACAATAAAAAGGGTGAATTATACAAAAACCTTTTGTAAAAAACAAAGCTTTATTTTTACATAACTTCTTAAAGGAATGAATACTTTACAAATAATAAGACTTTTTACTTGCTTTTAGATAATTCATAAGCAGAGATGAAGACAAGGAGTCTTATAAAGGATACATTCTGGCACAAGAAGGGTTTAGAATGAGGAGAACTTTGGATAGTTCAAGACAGAAAGGAATCCAGACCAGAACATTTTACTCAAACGTGGCTAAGTCATTCATTCCTAAATTGAAAGACTATTAGATGTTCATACAAAGTTATTTTGTGTTGGTAAGGGATTGGAGAAAACCTAAATTCCTGCCAATAGAATATTGGTTAAAAAAAATAATGGCAGGCTGGGCGCAGTGGCTCACGCCTGTAATCCCAGCACTTTGGGAGGCCAAGGTGGGCGGATCACAAGGTCAACAGCTCGAGACCATCCTGGCTAACATGGTGAAACCCTGTCTCTAGTAAAAATACAAAAATTAGCCGGGCGCAGTGGCACGTGCCTGTAGTCCCAGCTACTTGGGAGGCTGAGGCAGGAGAATGGCGTGATCCCAGGAGGCAGAGGTTGCAGTGAGCCAAGATCGCACCACTGCATTCCAGCCTGGGCGACACAGCAAGACTCTGTCTCAAAAATAAAAAAAGGCACATTCACATAATATGCAACTATAAAAAAAGAATGAGGAATCTTCTCTGTATATTGACGTGAAATAATTTCCAAAATAAACTACAAGTGATAAAAAAAGCAAGGGGTAGAATTGAGTACAGTGTGCTATTATTTGTGTAAAACAGAAAAGACCATATTGTATATGCATAAAATATCTGAAGTTGATAACACTGGTTGCCTTCAGGCAGTGGGACTGGGTGTCTACGGTGGAGGGGGGCAGTCAGTAGCTTTTGGATTTTGAAGTAGTTAATGTATTCTATCCAAATAACAAATTAAGAAAAAGTAAATTAAAACAAAGAACAAAAAACTCAGAATTGAAAATACCAGAATTCTGCTACATATCATTTATAGTTTGCTGGGACAGATGTGTGAAGTTCACTCTGTTTTTTTGAGACGGAGTTTCACTCTTGTTGCCCAGGCGCAATCTTGGCTCGCTGCAACCTCCGCCTCACAGGTTGAAGCAATTCTCCTGCCTCACCCTCCCAAGTAGCTGGGATTACAGGTGTGTACCACCATACCTGACTAATTTTGTATTTTTAGTAGAGATGGGGTTTCACCATGTTGGTTATGCTGGTCTCAAACTCCTGACCTCAAGTGATCTGCCCACCTCAGCCTCCCAAAGTGCTAGAATTACAAGTGTGAGCCACTGTGCCTGGCTAGTTCGCTTTTTAGTAAAATTTCTATAGCAACTTCTCATTCCATAGTGATTTCAGTCACTCTCAACAAATTTACTTATAGTTATTAATATCTGAACTTTTGCAGGTTTTATCATAGATATGACATTGGCCAAATGGACTCTTGAATATTATAGTAAACATTCTGCTCAAATTAGGTAACAGGTGTTTGAAGTTTTAAAATTATGCAAACTGTATTCCAGAAATTTTACTTCTAGGAATTTAAGAAACAGTCATGATTGTACAAATAAATGTGTTGTAGGGATGTTCATTTAACAAAATGTGTAAAACAGGAAAAACTTGTAAACAACCTAAGTGTCCTATAATAGAATTCGTTAAATAAGTTATGATACATACACATGATGAAATGTATGCAGCCATTAAAAAATGTTATGAGGGGCTGGGCACGGTAGATCAAACCTGTAATCCCAGCACTTTGGGGAGCTGAGGTGGGTGGATCACTTGAGGCCAGGAGTTTGAGACTAGCCTGGCCAACATGGTGAAACCCCATCTCTATTAAAAATACAAAAATTAGCTGGGTGTGGCTCATGCTTGTAATCCCAGCTACTTGGGAGGCTGAGGCAGGAGAATTGCTTGAACCCGGGAGGCGGAGGTTGCAGTGAGTAGAGATTGCACCATTGCACTCCAGCCTGGGTGACAAGAAGGAAACTGCGTCTCAAGAAAAAAAAAAAGTTAGGAAAGAATATTTGACATGAAAGGTATTTTTACAATACATACAATACATTGTGTGAAAGAGCAGATTACGCGATAGTACACAGTGTGTTTGTATTTTGAGAAAGTAAATATTGGAATTATATATACCCAACTAGTAATGTCATCCATTGAGTCATGGAATTATAAGTGACTTTTTTTTTGCTTGTCCCTATTTTTCAGTTTTTCTACAGTGACCATACTTGCCATAATTAAACATAGCATGGTAGTTTAAAATATGTCCACAAATTCTTTGATATTCTCTTCAAAAGGTGAAGCCCAGTCCCTATCCCCTTGAGTGTGGGCTGGGTTACCTGACTGATTCCCTTCTGACAGATAGGAAAAAGCAAAAGTGATGGTTTGCAACTTTGCAAACTACATCATAAAAGGTACTGTGGCTTCCTCCTTGTTCACTGTTTGATTACTCACTTGGGAAAGCCAGCTGTCACACCATGACACCTAAGCAGCCTGTAGAGAGGCTCATGTGACATGAAGTGAGGCCTCAGGTCAGCAGTCACGTTAAGTGAGCCACCTTGGAAACAGGCTTTAGGTGACTGCAGTCTCAGTTGACAGCTTGACTGCAATGTCACGAGACACCCTGAGCCCAAATGACCCAGCTATGTCAGTCCTGAATTCCTGACCCACAGCAATGGAGATCTAAGTATTTTTTTATATTTGTTTATTTTTGAGACAGTCTCTCACTCTGTCACCCAGGCTGGAGTGCAGTGGTGTGATCTTGGCTCACTACAACCTCTGCCCCCTGGGCTCAAGTGATTCTTCTGCGTCAGCCTCCTGAGTAGCTGGGACCACAGGTGCGTACCACCATGCCTGGCTAATTTTTGCATTTTCTGTAGAGATGGAGTCTCATGATGTTGCCCAGGCTGGTCTTGAACTTCTGGACTTGTGATCTGCCCACGTTGGCCTCCCAAAGTGTTAGGATTATAGGCATGAGCCACTGTGCCCGGCCCTAAGTATTTATTTTAAGCCACTAGGTTTGGAGTAATTTGTTACATAGCAGTAGATAAGTAATACACATATTTCCTACAGTGACCACGCTTATAATTTAAATTTAATTAAAAAGGCCAGGTGCAGTGGCTCATGCCTGTAATCCCAGCACTTTGGGAGGCTAAGTCTGGAAGATCGCTTGAGCCCAGGAGTTTGAGACCAGCCTGGGCAACATGGCAAAACCCCTGCTCTACAAAATACAAAAAAAATTAGCCGGGTGTGGTGGTGTGTACCTGTGGCCTCAGATACTTGGGAGACTATGGTGGGAGAATCACTTGAGTCCAGGAAGTTGAGGCTGCAGTGAGCTGTGACTGTGCAACGGTACTCTAGCCTGTGGGACAGTGAGACTCTGTCTCAAAAAAAAATTTTTTTTGGCCAGGGGCGGTGGCTCATGCCTGTAATCCCAGCACTTTGGGAGGCCGAGGCAGGTGGATCACAGGGTCAAGAGATCGAGACTATCCTTGCCAACATGGTGAAACCCCATCTCTGCTAAAAATACAAAAATTACCTGGGTGCGGTGGCATGCACCTGTAGTCCCAGCTACTTGAGAGGCTGAGGCAGGAGAATCACTTGAACCCGGTAGGCAGAGGTTGCAGTGAGCCGAGATCACGCCACTGCACTCCAGCTCAACAAAAAATTTTTTTTAAATTAAAAAGTTTTACTATCTAAATGAACAAAATCACCAGGTGCAGTTGATTACACCTGTAATCTCAGCACTTTGGGATATTGAGGTGGGAAGAATATCTGAGGTCAGGAGTTTGAGACCAGCCTGCTGTGAGCAGAGATTGCACCACTGCACTTCAGCCTGGGAGACAGAGACCCCATCTCAAAAAAAAAAATAAATAAAAATAAAAATAAAAAACCAACAAATGCATTTGAAAAGAACAGCATCAGCCAGGCACAGTGGCTCACGCGTGTAATCCCAGCACTTTGGGAAGCCGAGGGTGGAGGATAGCTGAGCCCAGGAGTTTGAGACCAGCCTCGGCAACATGGTGAAAACCTGTCTCTGCAAAGAATACAAAAATTAGCCAAGTGTAGTAGCATGCACTTGCAGTCCCAGCTACTTGGGAGGCTGAGGGGGAAGGATTGCTTGAGCCTGGGAGGTCAAGGCTGAAGTGAGCTATGATTGCACCACCACACTCCAGCCTGGGCAACAGAGCAAGACCCTGTCCCAAAAAAGAAACAAACAAACAAACAAAAAACATGTAAAAACAAAACAAAACAGAACAGCATCATTTCCTTATCATTAGTTTGAAGGAAGTGAATTGCCTATAAAAGTTTCCATTTTCAAAAAAAGCATTCAAATATAGTGTGAGGCCAGGCATGATGGCTCATTCCTGTAATCCCAGCGCTTTGGGAGGCTGAAATGGATTGTCTGGGCCCAAGAGGTTGAGGCTGGTGTTTGTGCCACTGCACACCAGAAGCCTGGGCAACAGAGCTTGCCCCTGTCTCAAAAGAACAAAACATGGTTTACCACAACCAACAGGAAAATTCTGGATAAAACTACATATGAAATATTTACTGCTGTGCTCAACAAGGTATTATAGAGGCCAAAGGCAAAAGTCCTGGGGTCAGGCCACCTGGTCTGCTATCTGATCAGCTGTGTCATCTTTGGAAAGGTACTTGAACTCTCTGTGCCTTAGAATCCCTTTTCTAAAATGTGGGCTGGGCGCAGTGGCTCATGCCTGTAATCCCAGCACTTTGGGAGGCTGAGGCGGGTAGATCATCTGAGGTCAGGAGTTCGAGACCAGCCTGGCCAACAAGGTGAAACCTGGTCTTTATGAAAAATACAAAAATTAGCCAGGCATGGTTGTGGGCACCTGTAATCCCAGCTACTTGGGAGGCTGAGTCTGGAGAATTGCTTGAACCCAGGAAGCAGAGGTTGCAGTGAGCTGAGATCATGCCACTGCACTGCAGCTTGGACGACAGAGCAAGACACTGTCTCAAAAAAAAAAAATGTGGATAGCAGCATCTACCTCGAAAAATTGTTGTGGGATAAATTGTGTGGAGAACCTACCAACTATAAAAAAAAGTTTCAGGACCCCATATAAATTTATCACACCAAGGGGGAAGTTACACCCTGATTGAGTCACATAGCATGTTCGTAACTTCTGGTTCTTAAATTATAATTTATTATTTCCTTATTCTTTTCATTCTGTAAATGACTATGAGAGACCAGAGACTAGACCTCCTCTCCTTCCAATCACTCACCTTTGTTAGAGATTAACTGCCTCCTTTATTATTCTGTACCTAACTCACACCAGATGGCACAAAAGACTCTATGACTTACATCTTCAGTGTGGAAGGTTAAACACGTCTTTCCCGGAAAAAAGACCACCTCATCTGGGCACAGTCACTCATGCCTGTAATCCTAGTACTTTGAGAGGCCGCCGAGGTGAGTGGATTGCTTAAGCCCAGCAGTTTGAGACCACCTGGGCAATGTGGCAAAACCCCGTCTCTACAAAAAATACAAAAATTAGTTGGGTGTATTGGTGTGTGCCTGTAGTCCCAGCTACTAGGGATGCTAAGGTGGGAGGATGGCTTAAGCCTGAGAGGTTGAGGCTGTAGTGAGCGGCGATTGTGCCCCTGCACTCCAGCCTGGGTGACAGAGTGAAAGAAAGACCACCTGGACTAAACGGAGAGGTGCTTTAATTCTGCTAAGCTTCTCTAAACTTTGTCTATGTAAGTGATCCCAAACTTCTAAGCCTTGGAACACTGACTTCCACTCTTTGGTATCTGTGCTTCCCAGGTGGCCTTCCTAAAACTCTGTGCATGAATAAACTCCCTTTAGATTCTGACTCTTTTGATTATTTGAGGTTGGCACGCAGTGCAATATACATTATAATATGCAAATATGAACCTTCAGAGTAGTCTATGACATTTAGGTAGACATCCTTTTTTTTTGAGATGTAGTCTTGCTCTGTCGCCCAGGCTGTAGCACAGTGGCATGATCTCGGCTCACTGCAACCTTGGCCTCCAAGGTTCAAGCAATTCTCCTGACTCAGGCTCCTGAGTAGCTGGGATACAGGCACCCACCACCGCGTCCGGCTAGTTTTTGTATTTTTGGTAGAGATGGGGTTTTGCCATGTTTGCCAAGTTGGTCTCGAACTCCTGACCTCAGGTGATCTGCCCGCCTCGGCCTCCCAAAGTGTTGGGATTACAGGAGTGAGCTACAGTGCCCAGCCGACATTTAGGTAGAAATCTTACACATATTCCTATCTTTGGTCTCTCTCCGCTTATCTTTGTGACCTTTTCTTTACAGATAAGAACAAATCATTTGTGGACTTGAAAAGAGTTACCATAGTAACTGAAAAAAACCCCGGGAAAGTTAAAATGCCATTCTTGCTGCTCTCTTTTAATTAATAAACCCTAAAAAGGCTAATCCACTTGGGCACTACTTAATTAACAATCAATTAGTAAGGAAAAGATATCGAAGCAGTAAACTTAAGTGACAGCGAAAAGTTCTGTTGACCAAGCATGGATTCTCTCCTCCTCAGAACCAAGTTACAGTTGGAGTTACAGTAAATACTTCGAACAGGTCCTTCGGTATCCTGTAGGAAATCAGACAAAAACACAGGTCAGTTACTTCTTTTGTTTTTCTTTTTTTGACACGGGGTCTCACTCTGTCGCCCAGGCTGGAGTGAAGTGGGGCAATCATGGCTCACTGCAGCTTAGACCTCCTGGATTCAAGCGATCCTGCCGCCTCAGCCACGCAAGTAGCGGGGACTACAAGCACGCGCCACCACGCCCAGATTATTTTTTGTATTTTTGTAGCGACGTGGTTTCACCACGTTGACCAGGGTAGTCTGGAACTCCTGAGCTAAAGTGATACGTCTGCCTGGGCCTCCCAAAGTGCTGGAATTACAGGTCTGAGCCACCGGGTCCAGCCCAATTACTTTCTTCAGTCTGAGTATGAGCGCCGGAAGAAAAGGTCTTACCTGCATCTATTTTTTTTAGAGACAGGGTCTCCCTCTGGCACCCAGGCTGGAGAGCAGTGGCGCAATCTTGGCTCACTGTAACCTCAACCTCCCGGGCTCGATCGCGTGTGTGTGTGTGTGTGTGTGTGTGTGTGTGTGTGTGTGTGTGTGTGTGTGACGGAGTCTCGCTCTGTCGCCAGGCTGGAGTGCAGTAGCACGATCTCGGCTAACTGCAACCTCCACCTCCCGGGTTCAAGCCATTCCCCTGCTTCAGCCTCCCAAGTAGCTGGGACTACAGGCGCGCACCACAATGCCCGGCTAATTTTTTTTTTTTTTTTAAATTTTAGTAGAGATGGGGTTTCACCATGTTGGCCAGGATGGTTTCGATCTCCTGACCTCGTGATCCGTCCTCCTCGGCCTCCCAAAGTGCTGGGATTACAGGTGTGAGCCACTGCACCCAGCCATCGATCGTTTATATTTTTAAAAAGATGTTTTCTTCGTTTCCTAGCCCCTTCTACCCGCCTATGAAGTTCCAAAGGCTTTAATGCTATTGCAACGGCCATAAGAGGCCAAGCTGGTGGGTGCCGCTCCCTAATGCAGTTCCCTCAGAGGCAGCCGACCCTGCCCAGGGCGAGCAGCGCCGTGTGGGGGGGGGACGCTCCCAGGGTCCCCGGGGCCCTGGTTGGGGGAGGTGTTGGGCTCACGTACCCAGGCTCAGGTGAGGCGAGTGCGCAGCCTGGGTTGCAGCTGGCGCTGGCGGCGCTTGCGCTGGCCATTGAGGAGCTTCTGCGCGACCTTGCGCTCGTGCCCGCCAGCCGCAGGCCGGTTGGAGCGCAGCGCCTGCTCGCGCCGAGTCCGGCCCTTGCTGCGCCCCGCCCCGCAGGCCGGGAAGTCGCGCAGGTAGTAGTAGTCCAGGCAGTCGTAAAGCTCCTCCTCGTAGCTTATGGGTGGCGGCGGCAGGGCCAGAGGCTGCAGACGCGGAAGCGCCCGCTCTGCGGCCGCTTCCATCCTGCCCAGGCCTGTGGCCACCGGCGGCCACCTGCCCGCGTCTGGGCGCTCCTGGAAGACCCAGCAGCCCCGCCTCCAGTTCAGATGGGCTCAGCGTGAAGGTGGGGGTGCCTTCGGCGACGCCATAGAGGCTGACCTTGGACGACGTCACAGTGGCGGTACAGTGCCTGGAGCAGGGCTGTCTTCTTGGAGTGCGGCCTGGTAACCAGGACCTCCCCGCCAGATCCTGTATGTTGCTGGAGAAGGGTAGCTGACAAACTCCAACTCAGCACAGTGTTTGTGTTGGTCAAAAATAGGAAACTATGTTAAAGCGCGGCGGAAGTGGGAGGATCCCTTCAGGCCAGGCAGTCAAGAGCAGCCTGGGCAACATAGCGCGACCCCATCTCTGAAGTCCCACCTCAGCTTCCCAGCTACTTGAACTCCAAGGTTCATGGCTCCAATGAGCTATCTTCCCACTACAGCACCCCAGCCTGCGAGACTGAGGTAGATCCTGTCTAAAAAAATAAAAAAGAAAACTATCCAAGTGTGCAACAGGGAGGGACTGCTTAAAGAAAACAGGAGGCTGACTGGGCCCTATAATCCCAGCATTTTGGGGGGCCGAGGTGGGAGGATGGATGGCTTGGGTAACATGACGAAACCCCGTCCCTACAAAAGATACAAAAATCAGCCGGGCACGGTGCACCCCGGCCTAATTTTTGTATTTTTAGTAGAGACGGGGGTCTCGCTCTGTTGCCCAGGCCGGTTTCGTCCTGGGTTCAAGTGATCTTCTCACCTTGGCCTTTAGAGTTGTTGGGATTTCAGCTGTGAGCCACCACACCCTTCCTGGGTTAGGCTATTTAATAACATAAGAAAGTGTGGTGGCTCACGCCTCACTTTGGGAGGCCAAGGCGGGTGGATCACCTGAGGTCAGGAGTTCGAGACCATCCTGGCCCATGTGGTGAAACCTGGTCTCTACAAAAAACGCAAAAATTAGCTGCGTGTGGTGGCACATGCCTGTAATCCCAGCTACTCAGGAAGCTGATAGAGGAGAATTGCTTGAACCTGGGAGGTGGAGGTTGCAGTGAGCCGAGGTCACACCACTGCATCCCAGCCTGGGCGACAGATCGAGACTCCAGAGTTTAAGACCAGCCTGGGCAATGTAGTGAAACCTTGTTTCTACAAAACAGACAAAAAAAGCCAGGTGTACCTGTGTCCACCTGTGGCCCCAGCTGCTTAGGAGGCTGAGGCAGGAGGATCACTTGGGGCCAGCAACTCAAGGCTGCAGTGAGCTATGATCATCCCACTGCTCTCCATCCTGAGCAATAGAATGAGACCATGTCTGTAGATAGCTAGCTAGATAATTGATACATAGTTTTCTGTCGGAAATTTTTTTCCTAGATTTGAACCTGTTTTTCTAAAGTAGCATTCAACACATCAGCATTTTACAGTGTTATTAGTTGTTAATATGATTGTTTTTCTGAAATACAGTATCCTTTACAAAAGCAGTTTTGTCTTTCAAAGCACATAGATAGGTCCTCAAGTGAATTTGTCTGATGTTGGTGACCTTGGTACCATTTTCTCCAGTTGATTGGAAAAGTCAGTCAATAATTTCAGGTCACTGTTGGCCTTAAAGAAGAGCCCAAAGGTAGTAAGCAAGGGTGCTGGTGTCCAGTCGCCTTCTAGAAGCATTTTCACCTTCCCTTAATGTTTCTCTTTATGAACATAGAAGTACTGTATGTAGAATTGACCCAGTGCTGCCCTGGCAACTTTGTGTATTAGGCCAGATTTACATTTTTTACCTTTATAAGAGGCACCCTGGTAGGCTAGTGGAGTTACACATGAAGTCTGATCTCAGCTGCACTGTCCAGAGATGCAACACAGTCCAATCAAATAACATTCTCTGAGCCTGTTTCTTTAGCTGTTAAATAAGAATAATAATTATACTCATCTAAAAAGACAGCTTATTGTATTTGAGTGGTCTTTTATTTTCTATGAAACTGTCTTTAACACAGCAATTATTTTCATTGCCATACCACATTTGTGTTTTGTTTTGTTTTTGTTTGAGATGGAGTCTGTTTTTGTTTTTGTTTTTTTTTTTTGTGAGTTGGTGTTGTTGCCCAGGCTGGAGTGCAGTGGCATGATCTCGGCTCACTGCAACCTCCGCCTGTTAGGTTCAAGTGATTCTCCTGCCTCAGCCTCCTGAGAAGCTGGGATTACAGGCACCCACCACCACACCTGGATAATTATTTTTATTTTTTAGTAGAGATGGGATTTCATCATGTTGCCCATGCCGGTCTCAAACTTCTGACCTCAAGTGATCCACCTGCCCTGACCTCCCAAAGTGCTAGGATTGAGGCACTGAGCCCAGCCTCTTTTTACACAAGAATTTCTTGGTTGGGCGTGGTGGCTCACGCCTGTAATCCCAGCACTTTGGGAGGCCGAGGTGGGAGGATCACCTGAGGTCAGGAAGCATTTATTATGTATTTATATGCCCGATATTATGTGAAGCACTTTACTATCTTATCAAATCTTCAGGATAGATCTTCAGTTCTCATGACTACAAAAGGATACTAAGGCTCAGACAGCAGAGACGTGGCCAGCCTGTGTCCCCAGAGCCTATGATCTTACCACTAGGTTACAGTGCTTCTAGGGAGCACATGTTGTGAGGTTTTTGCTTTAAAATGAACCAATAAAAAACAAAGGCAAAAAAGGCATAAGCTATTAAAAAGTGGGAGAAACACTAAGAGAACCTTAAGCACATAACTAAAAATATTATGGAAAAGTTATTGAATTCATTAGCAAATTTACTCTAATTCTAGATTTTCATTGAGGGATATGTTATATTACTCATGATGAAGAAAAAAATGTTCAAATATATTAACATAAATACCATCAATATGGTTTATCATGTTTAAATGTTCACTTAAAGCAATTCAGTTAAAATTCTGCATATCATACAATATTATAGCTTGCTAGTAGATTGCAAAGTAAATAGTCATCCAAATAAAAACACCAAAGCACATGATGTTTTTCACTGGTTGTTGCTATTTTTAGGTGAGCATTTGCTATATGCCAACAGATAGATAATAACATATTGCTGATTTCCTTCATCATCATTAAAGGTGGGTTCAGGATAGAATGGCATAAGGGCAAAGAAGAATTTGAAATCTAACATCAACTCAGTGATGCATCAAGATAAAAGTAGAGGCTGGGCGCGGTGGCTCACACCTGTAATCCCAGCACTTTGGGAGGCCAAGGCGGGTGTATCATGAGGTCAGGAGTTCGAGACCAGCCTGGCCAACATAGTGAAACCCCGTCTCTACTAAAAACTACAAAAAAAATTAGCTGGGCGTGGTGGTGGGCACCTGTAATCCCAGCTACTCAGGAGGCTGAGGCAAGAGAGTGGGTTGAACCCGGGAGGCGGAAGTTGCAGTGAGCCAAGATCACACCATTGCACTGCAGCCTGGGCAACAGTGCGAGACTGTCTCAAAAAAAAAAAAAAGATAAAAGTAGAGACAATAGGGGCATCTTGGTGAATACCAAATTTAACAAAGCAGATTAAGAGAAACAGTATTAAAAAATTCAATTAAATCCCTAAGATCCAGGGCTTTGCAATAAATATGTAAGTAAATCCCCAATATCCATGCTGAAAGTTTAAAAGAAATGATAATGATAATTAAAGAAATAGAACTTTTCCTTAGCTTTGCAGTAATCTAGAAACAAAGAATGTTTCTAATATTTAGACACTACAAAGCACCTTACAAGGAGAAACCTGTAAGTATGGCAGGATTCACCAGCAGCCCTGGGCTTGTCCACAGTACCCCATGATGCACAGTAACTATTGTGTAAATGCTCATGAACAAAGGGTTACAGGACTTTTCCAGTTTAGACATACCATATTTTCTTTCAGACAATTCTTCAACTTGTTTACATAGATCAGCAATACGATTATTCCATTTCTCTGAAAATTGAGCAAAAGTTGATTCTCAATAATATGCCCCTATGTCAGAGCAGCACTAACATATAATGACTTATTTCCAATATTTTACATCCTCACAGTCCATATCATTTTACTACTTTTGAAAAATTTTTTCCCTTTTTTGGTGGTTCTTAGAATTAGTTTAATGGGAGACTATAAGAGAAGTTTTAAAGTTTAGTACCTCTTTTTAGCCTTTTAATTTCTGAAAAGCAGGAGGGCAGAAAAGATGAATCAAAAACAACAGGGAGGCCACAATGAGGAGGTCTCCAGGGGTCTGTTAGCAAACTTCCTAAAACATGTCTCAGCTGTGTGGAAAGAAGACTTTACAGTGGCCAGGTGTGGTGGTTCAGGCCTGTAATCCTAGCACTTTGGGAGCAGAGTGGGCGGATCGCTTTGAGCTCAGGGCAACATAGCAGAAACCCCCCTCCCCACCTCCACCCCCACCCCCATCTCTACCAAAAATACGAAACTAAGTCAGATGTTGTGGCAGGTGCCTGTAGTCCCAGCTACTCGGGAGGCTGAGGCAGGAGAATCGCTTGAACCCAGAAGATGAACATTGCAGTGAGCCGAGACCGTGCCCCACTGCCAGCCTTGGTGACAGAGTAAGACTCCATCTCAAAAAAGAAAGAAGGAAAAAAAAAAGGTTAAGAGGGACCTTAAAAATACAAGTTTAAGAGGGACCCCGGCTGAGCATGGTGGCTCATGCCTGGGATATGGGAGGCTGAGGTGGGTGGATCACGAGGTCAAAAGATCTAGACCATCCTGGTCAACATGGTGAAACCCCATCTCTACTAAAAATGTATATAAAAAATTAGCCGGGTGTGGTGGCACACAACTGTAGTCCTAGCTACTCAGGAGGCTGAGGCAGGAGAATGGCGTGAACCCGGGAGGCGGAGGTGACAGTCAAGATCACGCCACCACACTCCAGCCTGGTGACAGAGCAAGACTCCCTCCCAAAAAAAAAAAGAGGGACCCCAAAGCAAAAAATCCCAATGCTTTTTCTCCCAATCCCACTCACTGAAACACCAGGAGAGTGTAATAGTTTTGCAGCCTAGCTGTAGTAGACTGATAGTGACCCCCCAAAATGCTCATATCCCAATCCCAGGAATCGGTGAACATGACCTTCTATGGCAAAAGGAGCTTTGCAGATATAATGAAGTTAAGGATCTTTGGCCGGGAGGATTATCCCAGCTTGTCCCTGTGGGGTTGATGTACTCACCAAGATCCTTAGAAGAGCAGGTGATGGAGAGGGTGGGAGGTGTAGTGATGGAAG
Source organism: Pongo pygmaeus (assembly GCF_028885625.2). Taxonomy (NCBI): domain Eukaryota; kingdom Metazoa; phylum Chordata; class Mammalia; order Primates; family Hominidae; genus Pongo; species Pongo pygmaeus. The sequence goes on along the minus strand of NC_072379.2, from coordinate 25,516,885 downwards.
CAGGAAACATGAGTCATTCAAAAAGGGCAGCAAAAGCTGAGGAGTGAAGGCCGCCCCCAGGACCAGGCAATGGATTCTCCCGGAGAGCCTTGCAAGGCACCGGACCTGCTCCCACCTTCACTCAGTGGGACTGACTAGAATTCTGGCCTTCAGAACTCTAAGGGAATACATTCGTGTAGTTTTAAGCCACCAAGTGTGTGGTAATTTGTTGCAGCAGCAACTAGAAAGTAGTATTGCAGTGAAGCCTCAAAACCCACCTGAAGGGCCCGGGGGTGGTGGCTCATGCCTGTAATCCCAGCACTTTCTGAGGCCAAGGTGGGCAGATCACTTGAGGTCAGGAGTTTGAGACCAGCCTGGCCAACATGGTGAAATCCCGTCTCTACAAAGAATACAAAAATTAGCCAGGCATGGTGGCACATGCCTGTAATCTCAGCTGCTCAGGAGGCTGAGACATGGGAATTGCTTGGACCCAGGGGGGTGAAGGTTGCAGTGAGCCGAGATTGCACCACTGCACTCCAGCTGGGCAACAGAGCGAGACTCTGTCTCAAAAACAAAACAAAACAAAAGAAAACAAAAACCCACCTGAAGTAGGTTTCCAGTTCTGTCAGCAGTCTCCCACCCAACCCCCAGAAGCAGACATTCCTTTGCTGTGGGCCATGGACAGGCAGAAGGAAGCACCTCCTCATGGCAGAGGCCTACCCAGGAGAAACCCAAGGGAAGGTACTGCCAGGCCAGCTCCTCTGCCAAGGCTATATTCTTTACACAGTTTCACTCTGTCTCCCCAACTGGAGTGCAGTGGCAAGATGAGGCTCACTTCAACCTCTGCCTCCCCAGTTCAAGCGATTCTCCTGCCTCAGCCTCCCAAGTAGCTGGGATTACAGGAGCATAGTATGCCTAGCTAATTTTTGTATTTTTAGTAGAGACGAATTTTTGCCATGTTGCTCAGGCTGGACTTGAACGCCTGGCCTCAAGTGATCCACGTGTCTCGGCCTCCCAAAGTGCTGGGATTACAGGAGTGAGCCACCGCACCCAGCACTTGCCAAGACCTTTGATAGCAGGCCTTTTCCAGGTGATCAGTCCTTGTCTGGTCTGGCTCTGCCCCACTCTCCCTCTCACCAAGTTGGAATCCCCAGCTACTTTTCAGTAGAGGAGAGTGTGTACCCCAATCCCAGCTTGGTATGGTTCAGATCTGCATTTAACTCATAGAACCTGGCTGCTCCCCAGGCCCTGGAGAAAAAAAGGGTCTCTCTGTGGGTATGATGCAGGATGGGCCTGTCCCAAGGACTCTGTGAGAGGGAAGCCCAATGTCCCACCGGGTTGGCAGGGCTGGGGAAGGGAAAGTGTTATGATAGCCCTAAGACTAGAAAGAGGCAGCAGAGGGAGTAGGACAGCGCTCGCATGGAACTCATGCCACTGTCTCATTGAGGGGAAGGAGGAGTGCACCCATTGACTTGAGGGGGCAGAGAGGCGCGGTTCCAGGGTGGCTTTCCCCCTCACTTCCTGCCATGTTACTCTGATCCCCTCCAGGTGAGCCTGCCCACTTTGGGCCCAGGGTTGCCACTGGGGCCTGTATCAAAATGCAGACCCCCATGGCCATGGCCCCAGGAGTGGGGCAGAGCAGGGAGGAATCCTGGACAGAGGAGAGGCAGGGGCAGGAGGGAGTGGGCCTCAAACTCCAGGAGGGGGCCCTTCCCATGGGTTCTGCTTTCTGGCCTCTCCTCCCTTACTCCTGGGCTGATCAACTGGGGAAGAACTGAGGTAAGGTTTCTCACCCTCAGGTCCAGGGGTACAATTACTGGGCCCTTAGGAAGGTGTAAGACCCCTGAAACAATGTAAGGTTTTGTGTGGAGAGTGTGTACACACGTTTCTTGGAAAACGGTCCACAGCTCTTACTCTCAGCAGTCTCCACACTCAAGAAAGTTTAGAACTCTTGCTACAGAGCTGTGGGAGCAGCTAGGTGAGGGGCCTGCCAAGGGCATTCTGGGGACTACCTGGGCACTCCTGAGCCCACCGTCCCGTAGGCAGGCAGCACTGCTTGGTATGCATGCAGGGACAGTGAAATTGCCCTGAGATGACCCACACTCCTCAGCTGGGAAGTGAGGGATGTGTCTCCTGCAGCATCCTCCATCTCTAGAGCCATGGGGCCAGGAGAACTGGCCCTTGCAGCAAGTGAAAAGCCCATTATTGACTCCCTCCCTGGCCATGTAGACAGTGAACCAAGGGCACTCGTATCAGGTAAATGCCTTGGTCTCTGTGACCAAGGTGACCAGTAGGCATTCCCAGGTGCAGTGAAGGTCCTCACATGAAAATGTGCACCTGGTCACCTGAGGAAAGAGACAGGACTATCTGAGGGGATGGGGCTGAGCTGGATGTGGGGTGGTCCTTGTGGGTCTTGGTGAGTGGGAGGGGGAGCAGCATGAGCCCAGGCTGAACAACCAGGAGAACAACCAGGAGATAGCCTGGAAAAAGTGCTGGACCCACAAGCATTCAAGGCTGGCCAGAGAGGGAGGTGGGATAGGCTGAGAAGTCCCAAGTTCTGAAGATTGGCCCTGGAAGGCAGAAACCAGGTAAGGTGGGAAGTTACCTGCACCCTGGGGACCAGGAGCATCCTTAGCCCAGAGCAGGTGCCAAGATTTCTGGCTCTGGGTGTGACCTCAGCTGGAGAAAAGCCCCAATCTCCACTGAGACCACCTGCCCCTCCAGACTACTTCAGATGCTGAGCCCAAGCCAGGGGCAGGAAGCTAGACTGATGCCTAAGGTAATCCCAACAAAGTCTCTGGTTCCCCCCAGCTATAGGGCCAAAGGGGAATTATAGACCAATTATAGACCCCCTAGATGCTGGCTCTCAAACTAACACTGACCCCTCAGTGCCCACAGGGAGATACAATCAGCACACTTTCCAGATGGGGAAACAAGCTCAAAGAAGTGCAAGAGCCTTGCCCAATGCCCCAGACCAGGACTCCAGGCCCAGAGTGTTTTTTGTTTTTTGTTTTTTTGAGACAGAGTCCCACTCTGTTGCCCAGGCTGGAGTGCAGTGACGTCATCTTGGCTCATTGCAACTTTTACCTCCGGGATTCAAGCGATTCTCCTGCCTCAGCCTCCCGAATAGCTGGGATTACAGGCATCTGCCACCACACTCAGCTAATTTTTGTATTTTTACTGGAGATAGGGTTTCCCTATGTTGGCCAGGCTGGTCTCGAACTCCTGACCTCAGGTGATCTGCCTGCCTCGGCCTCCCAAAGTGCTGGGATTACAGGCATGAGCCATTGCGCCTGGCAGGCCAAGAGTGTTTTTTGTCACTGTGTCCAGAGGGCAGCAGCTGCTCTGATGTACCCACCTGAGCCTGGCAACATTCTCCACCTTTGGAAGCCCAGGAGCATGGCCCATGTCCGCAGATGCACCTGGCATGAGGCATGCCCAGAGGGACAGAAGCAGATGAGTTTTGCCTCCTCCACTGGATTGTGAGAGCCTCGAAGGAGACAAGGATCTGCTTGGGAAAGCCCTTGAGACATCGCACAAGGCTGGCAGTGAACAGTGAGCAACCTGGGGCAGTTTCCCTCTGGATGGATCTGTAGTGCATGGATGGGACCTGGCTCAGACAGAGCTCAGTTCTCCAGGTCACTGAGGCTTGGAGAGGTCACAGCTACCAAGTGTAGGAGTCTGGATTCAAAGCCAACAGCGTGACTCCAAAGTTCCTGCCCTAGCTCCTGGACCACCCACCTCTCGGGAGTCACTCTTGCAGGCTCATCAGGTGCCCAGGCCAGCAGCACAACCGGCCAGGGCCAGGGAAACTTGGGGAGACTCAGAGTACCCCCAGGTATTGACTATGACAGTAAAATATTAAAATACTATTTTCAAAATGTATACAAGCTTAATCTATTTATTCAAAATATGAATCATCAACATAATTTGCCACTAATATTCAGTTCCTTCACAGGACACATAATCCACTGGGAGATAAGAGATTAGCAGCTGGCAGGCGGTGATGCACAGCAAAAACAAAAACCAAGAGGTGAAATAGTTGTGAAATAAACAAGGTTTTAAAGGTAAGAGAAATTATTGAATTACTAAGTCATTACCACTAATTTTGAGCCAACTAACTAATTAATACGAGATGATACAATGTCCTATGCTTTGGTAAATACAAACTATGTTTGAACAATATATGTAATGTGACTTTCAAAATGCTCCTGGCTTTACAAAGATGTGATTAAAATGTAGTAATACATGCTAAAGCATTTACCCCTGCAGAGCATGTTGTAACTTTCATCAGTCACATTGAGAGTCCAGAAGATAAAGGAAAAGGTCATGGATTTTGCTGAGAACTTATCAGAGTTGAACTCCCTCACTTTCTGTTCCCCAGCATTGGCGGGTTCCGGCACTGGTGGCTGTGGTGGCTCGTTGGTCTTTGTCTCTTAGAAGGTGGAGAATAATCATCATCTTGAAAAAGAAAAAATGGTCATTATTGAAGGAACCATCTTAGGTTACAGCCACCTCTGGGTCAATTCCCAACATTCAAAAGCTGAGCAGGGCTATAAAGCTATTTTGAGTATTAATAATTATTTCTGTATTGTGATCTTCAGCATACTTTTTCTAGTTACATTTGAAATGTTATTCTTTTGGGATGTGCTCAAGTGAATACTGCTTTTTCCTGTCTTGCTTCATTATTTTTTAGTTTGCTTCATTTGAGTCATCATTATAAATCTCCCTTTCTCCTCAAATAACTTTCAAGTTGATGCCAAGAACTATATTCTATTTTAAGCCTTTTCAGAAAAAACTTTAACAAAGACAGTCACCTAAAGTTATACAAATGTAGAAGAAAGGGGATAAAATAAAGCTTAGATTGGAAAAAATATTTAAGCTTATACAAAATTCAAGCATACATAAACAAGGGAAGCTGGATAATTGTATGTACAAATACTTTTAACAAGTGCAAAATATATAGGTTTAAAGAAATAGGGCTGCCTGGGCGTGGTGGCTCATGCCTGTAATTCCAACACTTGGAAAGGCAGAGGCAGGCGGATCACTTGAGGTTAGAAATTTGAGCCAGCCTGGCCAACATGGTAAAACCCCATCTCTACTAAAAGTACAAAAGTTAGGCTGGGTGCGGTGGCTCATGCCTATAATCCCAGCACTTTGGGAGGCCAAGGCGGGTGGAACACCTGAGGTCGGGGGTTTGAGACCAGCCTGACTAACATGGAGAAACCCCCGTCTCTACTAAAAATACAAAATTAGCCAGGAGTGGTGGCGCATGCCTGTAATCCCAGGTACTCAAGAGGCTAAGGCAGGATAATCGCTTGAACCCGGGAGGCAGAGGTTGTGAGCCGAGATTGTGTCATTGCACTCCAGCCTGGGCAACAAGAGCAAAACTCCATCTCAAAAAACGAACTAAAAAAGCCACAAAAAAGCAAAAAACAAAAATTAGCCAGGCATGGTGGCACCTGTAATCCCAGCTACTCAAGAAGCTGAGGCAGAAGAATCGCTTGAATGCGGGAGGCGGAAGTTGCGGTGAGCCAAGATCGCACCACTGCACTCCAGCCTGGGTAACAGAGCAAGACCCTGTCTCAAAAAAAAAAAAAAAGAAAAAGAAAGAAAGAAAGAAAGAAATAAGGCTACATTATTTATGAAACAGATACTGTTGACTCAGTCACCAGAAAGCCTGTGTATAAATGAGCAGTGAGATATTCAAGAACAGCACACACACACTATTCAGGACAGCTGTCGTGAGAGTTCCATGCCCATTTCTTTGTGGATACACCAGCAACTCACTCTGCTATGATTCTCCAATACACCTCATGTTAGAATTAGAGACATCTGGGCCAGGTGCAAGGCTGAGGCAGGCAGATCATCTGAGGTCAGGGGTTTGAAACCAGCCTGGCCAACATGGTGAAACTCTGTCTCTACTAAAAATACAAAAATTAGCTGAGTGTGGTGGTATGCACATAATCCCAGCTACTCAGGAGGCTGGGACAGGAGAATTGCTTGAACCTGGGAGGTGGAGGTTGCAGTGAGCTGAGATAGTGAGATAGCGCCACTGCACTCCAGCCTGGGCAACATAGCCAGGCTCTGTCTCCAAAACAAAACAAAAAAAGAATTAGAGACATCTGGATCGAATCAGCTGCTACTGTCATCTTCTAGTCCCCTAAAGTGTCAGGTAACATCCTATTAAGATTGCTACTCACACATCATCTATAAAATATCATTTTAAGAAATCTTTTTTTTTTTTTTTTTTTTTTTCTGAGATGGAGTTTCATTCTTATTGCCCAGCCTGGAGTGCAATGCTGCGATCTCACCTCATCACAACCTCCACCTCCCAGGTTCAAGCGATTCTGCCTCAGCCTCCTGAGTGGCTGGGATTACAGGCAGGCATCACCATGCCCAGCTAATTTTGTATTTTTAGTAGAGGCACGTTTCTCCATGTTGGTCAGGCTGGTCTCAAATTCCCGACCTCAGGTGATCCTCCCACCTTGGCCTCCCAAAGTCCTGCCAGAGAGGAGGCGCAGGAACAACAGTGATGCACCCGGTGGAAGAGGTAATATTTTCCAAACATAAACATTAGCATAACCTTATTGGACTTGTAAGAATTTTTTTTTTTTTTTTTTTTTTTTAGTAACAGAAGCAGAAGATTCTCCTGAACTGCATCATTTCAGCTAGCATTTATTTACTCAAGATTAAAATAATACAACTATAAAAAGTCAAGAGGTGGGCAGGCACGGTGGCTCACACCTGTAACCCCAACACTTTAGGAGGCCGAGGTGGGTGGATCACCTGAGGTCAGGAGTTTGAGACCAGCCAGGCCAACATGGTGAAACCCCATCTGCACTAAAAATACAAAAATACAGTGACATTCACAGTGGGAAATTTTCATACTGGCTGGAAGCATCCACCAAAATTAAATGTATGGATTATGTGGGTTTCATTTTTCAGACTATTCCTGTTCCCCACTGACACAAATAATTGGAAATTGGCTATAGTAGCTCTTTGAGAAGATTATGGAAACACAGCGAACGATTTGTGCAGCTGGATGAGTTGGGAACATGGGTCTTCTGATTTTTTTATTTTTTATGTTTTTGAGATGTGATCTCACTGTGTCACCCAGGTTGGAGTGCAGTAGCATAATCTCTGCTCACTGCAACCTCCACCTTCTGGGTTCAAGTGATTCTCCTGTCTCAGCCTCCCAAGTAGCTGGAATTACAGGCACGTGCCACCACACCTGGCTAATTTTTGTATTTTTAGTAGAGAGGGGTTTCGCCATGTTGGCCAGGCTGGTCTCAAACTCCTGGCCTCAGGTGATCCACCCACTTTGGCCTCCCAATGTGCTGGGATTACAGGTGTGAGCCATCACACCTGGCCCAGGTCTTCTAATTTTTGTATGTGTGTGCACTAATAAAAGTTTTTCATGTATAGCTTTCAATTAATTGATTCATATTTACTGGGAACCTTTTATATTCAGTTAGGGAATTTGAAGTAGACCACAGACCCTGATCTCTAGGGAAGCAGGGTCTACCTGTGACAGCTTATACAGCAATACAATGTCAGTAGCCACTCAATACAATGGTTTAAGCCAAGAAAAAACTAATATTTATTTTAGGGTTATATAGTATACAGTGCCTGATTGGAAGAGACATGAGAAATTGACAAATGGCCTGAACAAACTATAGATGAAGTAGGAAAATGGGTTGGTGGGATCTGGGAGGGCTTTAAGAGGAAAATTTTTCACAGCCTGGAAAGCAGGTAGGTAGCACCAGGGGGTGGAGGAGTGAGGGGCATGGGGGTGAGGGACTGGTGTAAGAAGAGCATTCCTGAGTAGAACCTCAAAAGCAAAACCTCAGAATAGAGAAAGTAGAAGACAATTTTTTTTTTCTTTGTCACCCAGGCTGGAGTGTAGTGGCATGATCTCGGCTCACCGCAATCTCCACTTCCCAGGTTCAAATGATTCTCCTGCCTCAGCCTTCTGAGTAGCTGGGACTACAGGCATGTGCCACCATGCCTGGCTAATTTTTCTTGTATTTTTAGCAGAGATGAGGTTTCACTGTGTTAGCCAGGATGGTCTCAAACTCCTGACCTGTGATCCGCCTGACTCGGCCTCCCAAAGTGCTGGGATTACAGGCATGAGCCACCATGCCCATCCAGAAGACACTTTTTTATGTATAAGTTTGTTTTTGGATTTTTAGTTTCTTGAAATATTTACTTATTGACTGTAAATGGACTTATTATATTGGTAGAGCTGCAAGAGAGTACTATTATTTTAAAAAATACAGGAAAAAGGCAACTTTTTAAAATCAGACCAGAGTGGCTGGAATGGAATGTTCTGGAAGGTGGGTAGCTGGCAGCAGGATTGAGTAAATTACTTTAAACCAGACCATGGTAGACCCGGTAACCAGGTCAAATAACAAAATGTTTTTCTAGGGCGAGATGTTGTTTTCATGAAAACGTAGCATTGCTACATGTTTTGTCTATGCCCAAGTGTGCTGTCTGTGAAAAAATAAATTGCTTATTTATTTTTTGAATATGCATATGTTAACAAAATTCCAAAAGACACAAAAAGGTATGTAGCACCAATTAAGTCTCCTGCTCACCCCTGCCCCCTGGCAAGCCAGTCCTTTATTCTAAGACAATGTAGCAGGTTTTGTCAGGAGTTCTTGTTGCATGCTATTTGCCAACATCCAAGGTCTCTGGGCTTAGAAAGAGCCAGTGTTATCTGCATCATTTCAAGTTGTGCTCAGTTTTAAAATTCTAGTCCTCAACTGCAGCCCAAAGCCAGCACTGTCAAGTGAACACTGGTTGCAAGAATTGTCAACATTGCCCATGTGACATTTCTTTATTTATTTTGAGATGGAGTTTCACTCCTGTTGCCCAGGCTGGAGTGCAATGGCACAATCTTGGCTCATTGCAACCTCCACCTCCCTGGTTCAAGCGATTCTCCTGCCTCAGCCTCCCAAGTAGCTGGGATTACAGATGCCCACCAAATGCCTGGCTAATTTTTGTATTTTCAGTAGATACAGGGTTTCACCATATTGACCAAGCTGGTCTCGAACTCCTGACCTCAGGTGTTTCTCCCACCTCAGCCTCCCAATGTTCTGGGATTACAGGCATGAGCCACTGCGCCCAGCCAATGCAGCATTTAGTACATAAGTGCATGAGCTTCTTTTGGGCTTTTGGGTTCTAAGGCACAGAACATAGTCAAATCATCTCAGGCCCAAAAAGGAGCTGTTGTCTTGTAAAGCGATCTCACAGAATCTGAGGAAAGGAATAGAAATAGAAGCAGTCTCTGGGGAACTGTGTCTGGGCATCACAAACTGAAGCCTGTCTTCTCTTTCTCTTTCTGATTGTGTGCTGTGGATTTGTGCAGTTCATCTCTTTGTGCTGATTAGCCCTTCTAGTTGTTGTTGAAAATTGCCCTCTTCCCTAAATCGATATGACCTTTCAGCTCTAGTGCTCACCACCCCTGTTGGCAAAAATTTCTTTGCCTTTTAATTCAAATTCTGGTGAGAATTGGATTGTACCAGTTTGTCTCCCTGAGCTGAGCCACACACAAGCAATGGCTCACACTGGCCGGCTTTGGTCACATGTCCATCCCTGGTCCCCTGAGCTGTTATTTGAGCAAGAGCAAGGGAAGGTCAAATGGCAGGTTAGAGGTCCCTTTCAGGCAGTTCAGAAATATCCTTTTGACCTTATCCTGTTTCCACTGCTGTGTGTAACGTCCTTAAGGACAAAGACCCTGAGGGTGTCTAGCTTGGCATTGAACACATAGTTTGATGTGCAGTAAATATTTATTGGTTTTATTGATTTTTGCCCCCCTCTTGGAAGACACTATCCTTCAGAAAGGACTGAAAAGTCTTCATTTTAGATATTTATTCAACTGCCATTAAAGGAGTGTGGTGAAGCACATAGGACTCAAAAATCAGTTACTGCCAGGAGGTAATGATTTGGAGCTGTGTGTTTCTCTTTTGAACAGGATCAATAGATTACTTTCATTAGAAACCCAAGGCCAAAAAAAAAAAAAAAAAAAAAAATCGCACGGAGGCAGAGGAGCTATAGCCTGGGATACATCCTTTAGATAGAATTTTACTATGTGTCTACTCAGGCTCCTGAAAGTGTGACAGAGTAATAAACTCTTTTTTTTTTTTTTTTTTGAGACAGAGTCTCACACTGTCACCCGGGCTGGAGTGCAATGGCGTGACCTTGGCTCACTGCAACCTCTGCCTCCTGGGTTCAAGTGATTCTCCTGCCTCAGCCTCGAAAGCAGCCGCGATTACAGGTGCCTGCCACCATACCCAGCTAATTTTTTGTATTTTTAGTAGAGACTGGGTTTCACTACATTGGCCAGGCTGGTCTCGAACTCCTGACCTCGTGATCCACTGGCCCTGGCCTCCCAAAGTGCTGGGATTACAGGCGTGAGCCACCATGCCCAGCCTGAAGAATAAATTCTTAATTGGAATATCTTGGAGGGTGGCCAGCCCTAGTGAGTGAAAATGTGAAATTATGACAAGCATTTAGCCAAGTACAAGGCCTACTTTAATGACTAGATAAGAATCTTTGAAAAGAGCAGAATGTTTACATGCAAATGATGCTGATAACGTGAATGTCAAGTATCCAGAGTTAATTTTCTTAAGTAGATTCACTTTTCCCCTTCCGATTTTGTTAGAATTGATCATTTGGTTTGCAAACATGTTTCTAGAATCGCTACTAATTTCAGAAGAGCTGATTCTGATGTGTATTTTATTGGCTTACAAAAATTTACCTTTCACTTGTGAATTTATAATTGCCAAAAATTGGGTTAAATTCAGATTGTTTTCTTGGGGAAAATGTTAGACAAGGGATGAATGAAGCACTTATGTTCTGCTAAGGTAAATGTATGTGCATCATTTACATTTGGTACATAATCAAGAAGTATTATCTGGCTGAGTATGGTGGCTCATGCCTGCAATTCCAGCACTTTGGGAGGGCAAGGTGCAAGGATTCCTTGAGGCTAGGAGTTGGAGACCAGCCTGGGCAACATAGTAAGACCTTGTCTCTACAACACATTAAAAAAATAACCAGGTGTGGTGGCACACACCTGTAGTCCCAACCACTCAGGAGGCAGACGCTGGGGGACCACTTGAGCCCAGGAGATCGAGGCTGCAGTGAGCTATGATGACAGGGTTTCATCATATTGACCAGGCTGGTCTTGAACTCCTGACCTCAGATGATTTGTCCACCTTGGCCTCCCAACGTGCTGGGATTACAGGCGTGAGCCATTGCAATTCAGTCTGGGTGATAGAGCAAGACCCCAGTCTAAAAAAAAAAAAAAAAAAGAAAAAGTGTCATTTGTCAGGAAGCACTAGGAAATGGGATTTTGGAAATCAAAGTCCTGACATGGAGGAAAGGTGACCAGAATAATCTCTCAGCCTGACTTCACCTTATCAGGAATTGGAGAGTGTCTATCCCTTTGACCCCAAGCAGGCCTTGTGACTACTTTAATAAAGAGGGCACAGAAGAAATGACTCTGGGTCAGGTCAGGCATAGCTCTTTGCTGGCCTGGCAGCTTCCAGTTCCTGCCTCTTGGGAGCCATCTGCCTTAGACATGTGTTCACCATTAGGTCTCTGTGTAGTAAAAAGTCCAAGTCATGTGGAGAGGCCTGGAAGATGTGGCACCTGTAGAATGATGGAGGCCAAGGAGTACTGAGGCACCACACATGAGGGTGAGGAAGTCCTCTTGGAAGTGGATCCTCTAGTCCTCGCCTGCCCAGCTTGTGACATGGAGAGCAGAGATGCACCATCAGCTGAGACTTTCTGACCCACAACATCAAGGGCAGCTTAACTGATGGTTTTAACTGTTGGGGTCATAAGTCACTTGTTTCTTCTGGGCCTCTATTGGTTCATCAGAAAAAGGACAATGGTACCTTTTTCTCTGTTTCATAGGGTTGTTGTCAGATTTATCATGAGGTCATACTGAGATAATATGTGAAAGTTGTTTTACAGGTTAAGAATGCTAAGAAATGGAGCACAGTGGGTAGGCTCAAAACATGTGACTTAGCCAAGCATAGTGGTATGCCCCTGTAGCCTCAACTACTTTGGAGGCTGGGGCAAGAGGATCACTTGTGTTGAGGGGTTGGAGATTGCAGTGAGCTGTGATTGCACCACTGTACTCCAGCCTGGGTGATGGAATGAGACTCTGACTCAAAACCAAACCAAACCAAAACAAAACATTTTTATTAAAAAAAATTTTTTTTGAGATGGAGTCTCACTCTGTTGCCCAGGCTGGAGTGCAGTGGCACAATCTAAGCTCACTGCAACCTTCACCTCCTGGGTTCAAGTGATTTTCCTGTTTCAGCCTCCCATGTAGCTGGGACTACAGGCACATGTCACCATGTCCAGCTAATTTTTGTATTTTTAGAGAGATGAGGTTTCACCACGTTGGCCAGGCTGGTCTTGAACTCCTGACCTCAGGTGATCCACATACCTCGGCCTCCCAAAGTGCTGGGATGGGAGGTGTGAGCAACTGCATCCAGCAAATTTTTTTTTTTTTTAATGTGATGTGTCCCAGTGTGCACGGTGAATGTGATAGATGCTGGTTGTTCTTATGATCACAGCTCTTGAAGACCCTGGTATCATCTATCTTTGGTCCTCAGGTTTCCTTGCTGACTCCTATCTTTCTCTTTTTTTAAAAAAATATATTTTTTAGAGACAGGGTTTCCCTCTGTCACCCAATCTGGAGTTTAGTGATACGATGATAGCTCAGTGCAGCCCTGACCTCCTAGACTCAAGTGATCCTTCCGTCTTAACCTCCTAGGTAGCTAGGACTACTGATGTGAACACCACCACTCCTGGGTAATTAAAAAAAAATTTTGGAGGTGGGGTCTCACTATTGCCCAGGCTTTTCTTGAACTACTGAACTCAAGTGGTTCTCCTGCCTCAGACTCCTGAGTAGCTGGGACTCCAGGTGTGTACCACCACACCTGGCTAATTAAAAAAATTTTTAGGGATGGAGTCTTACTATATTGCCCAGATTGGTCTCAAACTCCTGGCCTCAAACTGCTCTTTTGCCTCCGCCTCCCAAGTAGTTGGGACTACAGGTGTGCACCACCACACCTGGCTAATTAAAAAACTTTTTTTTTTTTAGGGATAGTGTCTTACTGTATTTCCCAGTTTGGTCTTAAACCTCTGGCCTCAAGTGATTCTCCTGCCTCAGCCTCCCAATTGGGACTACAGGTGTGAGCCACCACACCCAGTTAGCTTCTATTCTCTAAGCCAGTTACATGTCATATGTCAGAGGACCCCAGGGAAGGGTAGAGGAGATCCTGATTCTAGAATTCTGTTTTATGATTCTTGTGCTATTGACATACTGGCCACTCCAAAACACAAGGCCCAAGGAAATTTCACAATTTCCTTGAGGAGTCCATTTGCATAAGTGTCTATCCATGCAAACTTGTTGAAAGTGGGGTAGAGTATGCAAGAAACTGTTGATGTTATTGCTAATTGGAAGGCAAAACAGTCAATTATGAATGCATCTCCTTCTAGAGGAATCTAAATCAAAGTGCTTGTCTTTTGTGAATCCCAAATGCATCTGTGAGTGCTAAGATATCCCCCTTGTGGGTGTGTGGGAGTGAGAATGGATATATGGCTTAATGACTGGAAACACAATTGCTGTCTTGTCTTGTCTTGTCTTTTCTTTTTTTTTTATTTGAGACAAAGTCTCACTCTGTCTCTCAGGCTGGAGTGCAGTGGCATGATCTTGGCTCACTGCAACCTCCATCTCCCAGATTCAAGCAATTCTCTTGCCTCAGCATCAGAGTAGTTGGGATTACAGGCCTGCACCACCATGGCTGGCTAATTTTTGTATTTTTAGTAGAGATGGGGTTTCACCATGTTGGCCAGCCTGGTCTTGAACTCCTGACCTCAAATGATCTGCCCACCTTGGCCTCTCAAAGTGCTGGGATTACAAGCATGAGCCACCATGCCCAGCCAGGATTGCTTTCTTAGAGACCATCTGTGAGAACCAGAGATGTGGATCTACTCAAAATGTAGTAGGGGAAACCAATGGTGAAACCTCAGTAAGACAGAGTACAGTCATCAGGTCCAAAAAACTATTAATAGAAACAGGCTTGAAATCAAAGACTAAGACAGGGCTCTGGTCAGTAAATGTGTCTGGATCAGAGAAGACTCAGGATGTTACCAAATTGAACTGGGGTCCCCTCACCCAGTGCAGTAAAGCCAAACATCCACACTGAGGTTTTGCAGCAGGAGAAATGAGGACATTTATGTGCAGGGCACCAAGCAAGGAGAATTGGGTAGCTCACACTTAAGACCTGACCTCCCCGATGGCTTGTAAGCAAGGATTTTTAAAGGCAGGGGTAAATTTCAGGGAAGTGGAAATTGCAGGCAAAATTGTAAACCAATACATGGAGGTTATACATTGATTTGGCCCAAAAAGGCAGGATATTTTGAAGTGGAGAGGCTTGCAGGCCAGAGGTGGATTCAAAGACTCTGATTTGTGATTGGTTAAGAAAATGAAGCTTTGTCTAAAAACTTGGGGTCAAGCAGAAAGGAATGTTAAGGCCTGGCCTGTGGTTGTGACTTCCTCCAGGCCCTGCAGGAAGAAATTTAGAACAAATAATAGCAGCAAAAGTTCAGTCCTCAGCTCCCCCTTATCTGAGATCGATACACCAGCAGATCTGTTTGGTGGGGCCTGGGTTTCTTCTTGCTTACAAAGTTGCTCACTTACTTCTCAGGGCTAGCTAGGTGCCTGGAATTTCCTTAAAGGAACTCAAGATTTTCCTTTATTTCCATCCTTCGGGGGCCCAGCAGGCTTCTAAGAAGGTTCCCTGCTCCTTCTCAGGGATGAATGTGGTAAACATCTCTCAAGAAGCCTGTCTGCAGTGTGTGCTATCTCACTGTAGGGTGGCCAACTGTTTTTTGTTTTGTTTTGTTTTTTTGAGACAGGATCCCACTCTGTCACCCAGGCTGGAGTGCAGTGGTTCCATATTAGCTCACTGCAACCTCTCCCTCCCAGGTTCAAGCAATTCTCTGGCCTCAGCCTCCAGAGTAGTTGGGGTTACAGGTGTACACCACCACACCCAGCTAATTTTTCATATTTTTAGTAGAGATGGGGTTTCACCATGTTGGCCAGGCTGGTCTCAAACTCCTGACCTCAAGTGATCCATAGGCCTGGGCCTCCCAAAGTCCTGGGATTACAGGCATGAGCCACTGTGCCTGGCCTGGCCAACTGTTTTGTTTTGCCTGGGACATCCCTGGTTTTAGCACTGAAAAACCCATCTCCTGGGAAATCCCTCAGTCCTGGACAAACTGGGATGGTTGGTCACCCTTGATACCTGACTTCTTGCCTTGATTTAAAGGGTCAGAGATGGGGCAGAAAGTACTTAGACAGACACACCCTATATCAGAAAGGAGGCTGCTGGGGACCCAGCACAGTGTATACTCCTTGTAGGGCCCATATATAATAGAACAAGTTGATTGGCCTGTATTCTGCTTTGTGACATTGCTAGTGGTGGTGAAGAAGGGCTCAGCACAACCAAACCATGCAGAGCTGATTCAGCTACTTTCACACCTCCCTGGGTCAGGGGTTGTATATGACCCTGCTCATGCCTTTCCTGGTAAACCACTAGTACCCTTGGTAATAGCAGCCTCTGAATGTGGGCCATTGTGACAGGTCCTCCTATAGGAGACAGGAGCCTAACTTTGGAGAGTCCTAGCGGCAGAGAGCACAAGCTGTGTGCTAGTGGGAAAGTGACCACAGACGTGATCCAGTGTTTCATCTGCAGACTCTAAATATTTACTGACCTCAAAAGCAAATCCAACAAAAACAAAACTTGACAACTGGGACCTAATTAAACTAAAAAGCTTCTGCACAGCACAAGAACCTATCAACAGAGTAAACAGACAGCCGACAGAAGGGGAGACAATATTTGCAAACTATGCATCTGACAAAGGACTGATATTCAGATTCTATATGGAACTTAAACAAATCAACAAGAAAAAAACCCCAGATAACCCCATTAAAAAGGGGGCAAAGGACATAAACGGACACTTTTTGAAAGAAGACATACGAGTGGCTAACAAACATGAAAAAATGCTCAACATCATCAATCATTAGAGAAATGCAAATCAAAACTACTATGAGATACCACAGCACACCAGTAAGAATGGCTATTAATAAAAAGTCAAAAAACTCCACCAGATAATGGCAAGGTTGTGTAGGAAAAAAAAAACCCCGCTTATACGCTGTTGGTGGAAATGTAAATTAATTCAGCCCCTGTGGAAAGCAGTTTGGAGATTAATCAAAGGACTAAAAGTAGAAGTACTTTTTGACCCAGCAATCCCATGACTGGGTATAGGCCCAAAGGAAAATAAATTATTCTACCAAAAGACACCTACACCTGTATGTTCTTCACAGCCATATTCACAATAGCAAAGACCTAGAACCAGCGTAGGTGCTCATCAACAGTGGACTGAATAAAGAAAATATGATACAAGTAAACCATAGAATACTATACAGCCATAAAAAAGCATGAAATCATGTCTGTTGTAGCAACATGGATACAGCTGAAGGCCATCACCCTGAAGAAATTAATGCAGAAACAGAAAACTGATTGCTGCCTGTTCTCATTTGTAAGTGGGAGCTATTCACTGGGTACACATGGACACAAAGATGGAATGATGGATGCTGGAGACTCCAAAAGAGGGGAGGGAGAGAGAGGGGAAGGGTTTGCAAAACTACCTATTGGGTACTATATTCACTCTTTGGGTGACTGGGTCAACAGAAACCCAAACTTCAGCATCATGTAATATTCCCATGGAAGAAACCTGCACATGTACCCCCTGAATCTATAATAAAATACAATAAATAAATGTTTACTGATATTATATTAAGTCAGGTTCTCAAATATTAGCATACACCAGAATCTCCTGGAAAGCTTGTTGAAACACAGATTCTTGGGCCCCATCTCCAGAGTTTCTGATTCAATAGAATTGGGAAAGCGTTTGAGAATCTGCATTTCTAACCAGTTCCACGTTGATGCCGATGCTGCCAGTCCAGAGACCAAGTTTGAAAACCACTAGATTAGTTGCCAGGAACTCTGACATCTCAGGAAAAGCCCAGCAAGGGGGGAAATCATTCCTGTTTTACAGAAAGAATGTATGTCGAGCAAAAGGGACAAAATGGTTGCCAAAGTGGCTACCACTAAGTGACAGAGCTGGGGATTTAAATTACTCTTTTCTGACTGCAACTCCAGGCTCTCTGTCTCCATCTGGCTTCCTTCCCATTTGAAGGAGAAGCATGCCAGGAATGGTTGTGCTCTTAACTTCTGAAGAAGTCCACATATTCCAGGTGTCTACATTGATTTAATCCATTCTTCTCATAGTCTACACTGAACTCCAGGTAGTGAATAAGAAATCAAATTCAAGATTGAGGAGCTTTATCCCTATTGTAAAACATGCAACTTGTCCACTTTCTGAACTTGGTTTCCTTGACTGTATTTAACACCTCATCCTGTCTCCAATCTGATACCGTTATTTGAATGCAAATTATAGGTCTTTGGGAAAGGTAAGTGTAGACACATTCTAACTCCTAACAGAGGCTGCCCATGCAGTTTGGAAATCAGTATTTTGTAGAACTCTTTTCATGTTTTAATGAAGACAGTGTCATGGAGATGAAGGCTTTTAGAATCCTGGTATCATGTTACCTGGATTTCAGAACGCTCAATTGGGAAGTACAATTTCACTGACTTTTGGAGTCAAATGTCCTGGGGCTGGACAGGGCATTAGTAATTAGAATTCATTACTCTTTTTCAAAAGTAGAATTGTTGTATTTTTTCCTAGGTAGCTTTTTGTTAAATGAGATTGTACAAGCCTTGAAGTATTATTATGACATTAATAATTGCATATGAATACATTCTGGAATCATTGACCTTAAAAGACATGGGAAGATGTATTATTACCTATTGCAAAGAGTTGTTCCTGGAGAGACCCATGAGTCAGATGAGCTAATGAGATGCACTAGTCCGTTCTCGCACTGCTATAAAGAACTACCTGAGACTGGGTAACTGATAAAGAAGGTTCAATTGACTCATAGTTCCACAGGCTGTACAGGAAGAATAACTAGGGAGGCCTCAGGAAACTTACAATCATAATGAAAGGTGAAGAGGAAGCAGGCATATCTTTCACATGGCCAAAGCAGGAGGAAGAAAGTGAAGAAGGAGGTGCTACCCACTTTTTTTTTTTTTTTGAGATGGAGTCTCGCTCTTTTGCCCAGGCCTGAGTGCAGTGGCCCTATCTCGGCTCACTGCAAGCTCCGCCTCCTGAGTTCACGCCATTCTCCTGCCTCAGCCTCCCGAGTAGCTGAGACTACAGGCGCCGGCCACCATGCCCGGCTAATTTTTTGTATTTTTAGTAGAGACGGGGTTTCACCATGTTAGCCAGGATGGTCTTGATCTCCTGACCTTGTGATCTGCCCATCTCAGCCTCCCAAAGTGCTGGCTACACCCTTTTAAACAACCAGATCTCGTGAGAACTCACCATCACAAGAACAGCACTCACTATCACAAGAATAGCAAGCGGGAAATCCACCCACATGATCCAATCCCCTCCCACAAGGCCGCTTCTTTAACATTGAGGATTACAATTTGACATGAAGATTTGGGCAGGGACACAGATTCAAAACACATCAGATGCTGATAAGCCAGTGTCATGTGCTTGTAAAAAAAAAAATTTGATGGTAATCAGGAAAAAGAATAGATGTGTTAAGAAAAAAGGCATCTTCTACCAACTGCATTTAATTATTTTTTTTTTGAGACAGTCTCTCTCAGTTACCGAGGCTGGAGTGCAGTGGCACAATCTCGGCTCACTGCAGCCTCCGCCTCCTGGGTTCAAGTGATTCTTGTGTCTCAGCCTCTGGAACAGCTGGGATTACAGGTGCACACCACCATGCCCGGCTAATTTTTGTATTTTTAGTAGAGATGGGGTTTCACCATGTTGGCCTGGCTGGTCTCAAATTCCTGACCTCAAATGATCCCCCCACCTCCACCTCCCAAAATGCTGGGATTACATGGTAAGCCACCGCACCTGGCCCATTTAATTTTTTTGATGGAATATCTGTACTATTGGATTGTGGAACTATGGAATATACATAGAGTCTACCAAGGCATTTGATATTTTCTAAGTTTGAAATTTGGGTTGTATGGCATTACAACCACATGGATTCAAAATAGATTAAACATCTGGACTAAAAAGATATTGATGGTGAATTAATGTCAGGCCAGAGTGGAAGTTCAGGGAGATGGAATTCAGGGCTCCACTCAGAGCCACATCTGATGTCTTGGAATCAGTGACTTAGATGTTCTAGAAAGGGTAGCCATAGTCATCATGCTGGATGACACACTGGAGAGTGAAACCCATCTCATGAGGCCAGAGTGGTGAGCTAAGCATAAAAATGTGGAATTTAATTGAAATCAATATGGAATCATACATTTGCACCTTAAATTGCTCAGTTACAGCCTGAGAGAGACCTGGTTTAGCAAGTGTGAAACATTGAAAGTTTTATTTTTTATTTTTATTTTTTTTTGAGATGGAGTCTCGCTCTGTTGCCCAGGCTGGAGTACAGTGGTGCAATCTTAGCTTACTGAAACCTCCACCTCCCAGGTTCGAGCGATTCTCCTGCCTCAGCCTCCTGAGTAGCTGGGACGATAGGTGTGCACCACCATGCCCAGCTAATTTTTGTATTTTTAGTAGAGACAGGCTTTCACCATGTTGGCCAGGCCAGTCTTGAACTCTTGACCACAGGTGATCCGCCTGCCTCGGCCTCCCAAATTCCTGGGATTACAGGTATGAGCCACCACACCCGGCCTCACTGAAAGGTTTTAGTTGACTACAAGCTCAGTATGCATCCATGTCAAGAGTAGTTGACCAAAAACAGAAGGAAAGAAAAAAAGCCCAATACAGCAATTTTAGTTTGGATTAATAGAGGCAAATGGCCTGGAATGAGCAAGGCAACAGGTGCACTCTGCACACCTTGCAGACCCAGATAACTCCTGGAATACTGTGCTTAATTCTGGGCTGGACCCACCAACCTGGGACACATATCAGGAAGAGAGTGCCTGCAGGCCCCTTGTTTGGAGTGTTCTGTAATCTCAGTCCTGAGCCTAGGCTTCCACATTATGAGAAAAAGGCATTCATTCATTCATTCATTCATTCATTTAGCACTTATTCTCTCAAAAGCCCTTGAATGTGTTCAAAGGTGGATCTACTTTGAAGCTGGTGAAACTGAAGCTTCAAACTCCTTTCTTGCCTCAGTTTTTCTTCCAAGGTGTTGGATAAGCCTCAGCAATGTGTTTGTATTCTCATATGTTTTTCCTAAATTCATAAACCTAATACATTATAAGTGTCATTTTTACTGAATCAAACTTGGGTTCCCCCACCCAATGCAGCAGAGCCAAACACTGACATGGGGATTTTCAGTGAGAGAAAGTGAAGTGGTTATTGCAGGGCGCCAAGCAAGGAGAAGTAGGTAACTCATGCATAAGACCTGAACTCTCTGATGGCTTGCAAGGAGGGGTTTTTAAAGATGGGAAAGCAGAGGTTACAGGCAAAACCATAAATCAATGCATGGAGGCTCTACGTTGGTTTGACCTAAAAAGATGGGACATCTAAAAATGGGGGCATGGGGGCACAGGTAATACATGGTTTCTGATTTCAAAGGTTTTCTGATTTGAAATTGGTTCAGGAGGCAAAGCTTTGTTTAAAAATTAGGGTTCAGTAGAAAACAATGTTAGCTCTGGCCTGTGAGCATGGCTTCCTCCAGGTCCCGCAGGAAGAAATTTAGAACAACGGGGGTCAGGGTTCAGGCCTCAGCTTCCCCTCATCTGAGGTCTCTGTGTCAGTGGATCCATTTGTTGAGGGTCTGGGTTTCTGAAAAGCAACTTGGGGTCATATGTTAAGATGTTATCTTTAGTTTCTATAGGGGACCAAACATCTCTTCACTGTAACTTCCTTGGCTATCATTTTAAGCCACTATTACCTTCTTGATTATCAAGTTGCTCATTTACATCTCAGAGCTGGCTGGGTGCCTAGAATTTCCCTTGAAGGAACTCAAGATTTTCCTTTGGCAGTGGGCTGGGCATGGTGGCTCATACCTATAATCCCAGCACTTTGGGAAGCCGAGGAAGGGGGATCACTTGAGGTCAGGACTTAGAGACCAGCCTGGCCAACGTGGTGAAACCCTGTCTCTACTGAAAATACAAAAATTAGCCAGTGTGTTGGTGCTTACCTGTAATCCCAGCTACTGAGGAGGCTGAGGCAGGAGAATCACCTGAACCTAGGAGGCAGAGGTTACAGTGAGCCAAGATTGTGCCACTGCACTCCAGCCTGGGTGACAGAGCAAGGCTCCGTCTCAAAAAAAAAAAAAAAAATATATATATATATATATATATATAACATGAAGGATACAGCACCACTGAAAGAACATCTATGACCTGTTGGTAAATGAGGGTCATTGTAAAATTGTGATTTATAATAAGACATATATATTATATTCCCCCATCTCCTTGCACATGGCTCCTAAAAGGTTTTGTAATCTCCAAAGTGATTTTTTTTTCTTTGAAACCGAGTTTTGCTCTTGTTGCTGAGGCTGGAGTGCAGCAGTGCCATGTTGGCTCATTGCAACCTCTGTCTCCCGGGTTCAAGCAATTCTCCTGCCTGGGATTACAGGTGCCTGCCACCACACCTGGCTAATCTTTTGTATTTTTAGTAGAGATGGAGTTTCACTGTGTTGGCCAGGCTGGTCTTGAACTCCTGACCTCAGATGATCCACATGCCTCAGCCTCCCAAAATGCTGGGATTACAGGTGTGAGCCACCATGCCCAGCTGCAGTGTGTCTTTTTGTAGGCTAATATGATGACTGGTGGCTGCTGGCTCCTGCAGAGCCTCAGGATGGGACTGGTTGCCAGGGGAAACAACCACGTGTTTAGAAGGTTGGAACTTTCAGCCCAACCCTCGACCTCCAGACAGGGGAGAGGGGTTGAAGGTTGTGTTGATCATCAGTGGCCAATGATGTAATCAATCATACCTATGTCATGAAGCCTCCATGAAAACCTTAAAGGACAGGGTTCAGGGGCCTTCTGGATAGCGGGACACATTGGGGTTCCTGGAGGGTGGTGAGCCTGGAGAAAGCGCAGAAGCTCCCCTCCCCTTCCCACATGCCTGGCCTCATGCTCATCTCCCATCTGGCTGTTCATCTCTATCCTCTGTAATATCCTTTGCAATAAATAGGTGAACATAAACATTTCCCTGAGTTATATGAGCTGTTCTGGCAAATTAATCGAACTCAAGGGGGGGTTGTGAGAATCCCTGATTGATAGTTGGTCAGAAGCACAAATCACAACCTAGGGCTTGTGATTGGCATCTGAAGAGGGGGGTAGTTTTTGGACTGAGTCTTAAATCTGATGCTATCTCTGGATAGATTGTATCAGAACTGAATTGAATTGAATTATAGGACCTCCAGTTGGTGTCTGCTGGAGAACTGCTTGGTTGGTGTGTGGGGGAAACACCCCCCTCCATATCCTACACATCTGATGTCAGAAGTGTTGTGTTGAGTGATGTGTGATTTTCTTTTTTTCCTATCTCTCAGAGTCATCAAGACAAAGAGTATTTGAGATTTGTCCTTGTGCAAGAAATGTCTCCAAATCTTACAGTTATCAAAGAAATTAACTTTATAAACATAATATCACTATTAACAAGTTATGATGCTCAAATAAACATTTGCAAACCCTCGATAATACGAACCTAGTTTTAGTCAACCATACTTGCTAGCAAAAATGATATTACAAATTTAAAAATCATTTCAAAAGGCAATCAAGAGTTATGTGGCCAAAAAATTGGAGGTTAAAAATGTATTACAAAGGGGTGTCAGGTAGTTAAGAAATAAACATATCTGTTCTTTTCCTGGTTTTGTTATATTTGTCTATTTTTAAAATTTGTAATTGGTAGTGCGCTCTTCCTTCATTCTAAATAAATACTCACTTTGTACTGAATCCGGTGTTTATAATTTTAGATTATTTTTCTTAAAGAAGGCTTTTCAAATTGTATAAGCTACAGGAGCCACAAAACCTACATCCACCCTGGCTGAGTTTTAGAGAAATTTAAATACAGATGTGGCCAGTGACTGGCAAAGGAGTTTATTATTGGGAACAAGCCCCACAAAATCTGGCCATAAACTGGCCCCAAAACTGGCCATAAACAAAATCTCTGCAGCACTGTGACATGTTCATGATGGCCATAAAGCCCATGCTGGAAGGTTGTGGGTTTACCGGAATGAGGGCTGGGCAGAAAGCCGCTTAAAGGCATTCTTAAGCCACAAACAATAGCATGAGCAATCTGTGCCTTAAGGATATGCTCCTGCTGCAGTTAACTGGCCCAACCTATTCCTTTAATTCAGCCCATCCCTTCATTTCCCATAAGGGATAATTTTAGTTAATCAAATATTTATAGGCTCTCAGCTCTGAAGGCTCTGAGACCCCTGATTTCCCACTTCTAGCACTGCTGGTTTAGGGTGTGTGTCTTTAATTCCTCTAGTGCCGCTGGGTTAGGGTCTCCTTGACTGAGCTGGTCTCGGCAAGTGTCACCCAACATGGGGCTCGAATCCTGGTGGAAGGGTCACCGGAGTGACAGTTGGAGAACGTGGAACTAGCTGGAGGACACCCGAGTACTCTTAAAGCAATCCCTGTGGTGAGTAAGAAGGGGAGCTCAGAAATGTCAGGGTAACAATGGGACAAGTGTGGGGTCTGGTTTGTTCCGCATTGGAACTTTTTCACACTGATAATGAGGAGGAAGGAGAGTATAGTGAAGTAACAGAAGAGGTTACAGAACATGTTTATTTACCAGCTAAAGCTAAAGTGGCAAAGGAAGGAGAGGTTCATCCCTACCCTTTTGCACTCCCTCATTATTATTTTGAAGATAAAAACCCTCAAGATCTTTCTTTTCTGGAGGACACTGGGGGAAAAGTAGTTGCCCCAGTGACTGTTCAAGCAGCACCTCAAGTGACCGCTCTCAGTTCTATTCAGGCAGGAATTTAGCAAGCTAGATGAGAAGGTGATTTAGAGGCTTGGCAGTTCCCTGTTAGAATACACCCCCCAGATCAACAGGGAAATATTATAGCTACATTTGAGCCATCTCCTTTTAAATTACTCAAAGAATTTAAACAAGCTATAAATCAGTATGGACCAGATTCTCATTTTGCAATGGGACTGTTAAAGAATGTTGCTGTTTCTAGTCGGATGATTCCTACTGACTGGGACACTCTTACTCGAGCTTGTCTAACTCCTGCTCAGTTCTTACAATTTAAAACTTGGTGGGCAGATGAAGCTTCCATTCAGGCTGCTCACAATGCCCAGGCCCACCCTCAAATTAATATAACTGCAGACTAACTTTTGGGGGTTGGCAGCCAGGCTGGTTTAGATGCACAACTGGTCATGCAGGATGATGCCTTAGAACAGCTTAGAGGAGTGTGCATTAGAGCTTGGGAAAAAATCACTTCAGGTGGGGAACAATACCCTTCCTTTAGTGCTATAAAACAGGGACCAAGAGAACTATACATTGATTTTATAGCTCTGTTACAGGAGTCTCTTAAACAGATGATTGCAGATTCAGCTGCTCAGGATATAGTGTTGCAGTTATTAGCTTTCAACAATGCTAATCCCGATTGCCAGGCTGCTCTGCAACCTATCAGAGGGAAAGCACATTAAGTTGATTATATCAAGGCCTGTGATGATATTGGATGTAATCTGCATAAAGCTACTCTGCTAGCACAGGCAATGGCAAGACTGAGAGTGGATAAGGGAAATACTCCATTTCCTGGAGCTTGTTTTAACTGTGGGAAGCATGGTCATACTAAAAAAGAATGTAGAAAAAAATCAGTGAGTCAGGCAGCCAGATAGGGGAAAAAGGAAAACTGCTGATCCTGAAATATGTCCAAATGTAAAAAAGGAAAACATTGGGCTAATCAATGTCACTCTAAGTTTGATAAAGAAGGGAACCTGATTTCGGGAAATGCCATGAGGGACCCATCCCGGGCCCCATTCTAAACCAGGGCATTTCCAGCTCAGGCCATTCCCTCACCCCTGTACAATGTCTGTCTCCCCCACAGCCGGTAGTGCCACAGTAGATTTATGCTGCATGAAAGTTGTGAACCTGGGGAACCCCTGCAAAAGGTCCCAACAGGAGTCTCTGGACCCTTGCCAGCAGAGACAATAGGATTACTTTTAGGAAGGTCTAGTTTAAGTTTAAAAGGCATACAAATACATACAGGAGTCATTGATTCAGATTATAATGGGGAAATTCAAATTGTTGTATCTACTTCTGTTCCCTGGAAAGCAGAGCCAGGAGAGTGTATGGCACAGCTCCTGATCGTGCCATATGTGGGAATGGGAAAAAGTGAAATTAAATGAACAGGAGGATTTGGAAGCACAAATAAACAAGGCAAAGCAGCTTATTGGGTAAATCAAATTACTGATAAATGTCCTACCTGTGAAAAAACTATACAGGGAAAGAAATTTAAAAGTATGGTAGATATAGGAGCAGACATTTCAATCATTTCTCTACAGCACTGGCCATCTGTGTGGCCAATTCAACCCACTCAATTTAACATAGTTGGAGTTGGTAAAGCCCCTGAAGTATATCAAAGTAGTTATATTTTGCATTTTGAAGGGCCCGATGGATAACATGTGACTATTCAACCAATTATAACTTCTGTACCTATAAATTTATGGGGAAGAGATTTATTACAACAATGGGGAGCACAAGTTCTAATTCCAGAACAATTATATAGCCCTCAAAGTAAACATATGATGCATGAAATGGGATATGTCCCTGGTATGGGACTAGAAAAAAATTTGCAAGGTTTGAAAGAACCGCTTCAAGCAGAAAAACAAAGTTCTCGCCAAAGATTAGGAAATAGCTTTTGATGGTGGTCATTGTTAAGCCTCCAGAACCTATACCTTTAAAATGGTTAACAGATAAGCCAAGATAGAGCATTGGCTGCTAAGTAAAGAGAAACTGGAAAGATGGCCGAATAGGAACAGCTCTGGTCTACAGCTCCCAGCATGAGCAACGCAGAAGACAGGTGATTTCTGCATTTCCATCTGAGGTACCGTGTTCATCTCACTAGGGAGTGCCAGACAGTGGGCGCAAGTCAGTGGGTGAGTGCACCATGCGCCAGCAGAAGCAGGGGCGAGGCATTGCCTCACTTGGGAAGCGCAAGGGGTCAGGGAGTTCCCTTTCCTAGTCAAAGAAAGGGGTGACAGACGGCACCTGGAAAATTGGACCACTCCCACCCGAATACTGTGCTTTTCCAATGGGCTTAGGAAACGGTGCCCCAGGAGATCATAGCCCGCACCTGGCTCAGAGGGTCCTACGCCCATGGAGTCTCGCTGATTGCTAGCACAGCAGTCTGAGATCAAACAGCAAGTCGGCAGCGAGGCTGGGGGAGGAGCGCCAGCCATTGCCCAGGCTCGCTTAGGTAAACAAAGCAGCTGGGAAGCTTGAACTGGGTGGAGCCCACCACAGCTCAAGGAGGCCTGCCTGCCTCTGTAGGCTCCACCTCTGGGGGCAGGGCGCAGACAATCAAAAAGACAGCAGTAACCTCTGCAGACTTAAATGTCCCTGATAGCTTTGAGGAGAGCAGTGGTTTTCCCAGCACGCAGCTGGAGATCTGAGAACGGGCTGACTGCCTCCTTAAGTGGGTCCCTGACCCCTGACCCCCAAGCAGCCTAACTGGGAGGCACCCCCCAGCAGGGGCAGACTGACACCTCACATGGCCGGCCAGGTACTCCAATGGACCTGCAGCTGAGGGTCCTGTCTGTTAGAAGGAAAACTAACAGAAAGGACATCCACACCAAAAACCCATCTGTACATCACCATCATCAAAGACCAAAAGTAGATAAAACCACAAAGATGGGGAAAAAACAGAGCAGAAAAACTGGAAACTCTAAAAAGCAGAGTACCTCTCCTCCTCCAAAGGAATGCAGTTCCTCACCAGCAACGGAACAAAGCTGGACGGAGAATGACTTTGATGAGCTGAGAGAAGAAGGCTTCAGACGATCAAATTACTCCGAGCTATGGGAGGATATTCAAACCAAAGGGAAAGAAGTTGAAAACTTTGAAAAACATTTAGAAGAATGTATAACTAGAATAACCAATACAGAGAAGTGCTTAAAGGAGCTGATGGAGCTGAAAACCAAGGCTCGAGAACTACGTGAAGAATGCAGAAGCCTCAGGAGCCGATGCGATCAAATGGAAGAAAGGGTATCAGCCCTGGAAGATGAAATGAATGAAATGAAGTGAGAAGGGAAGTTTAGAGAAAAAATAATAAAAAGAAATGAGCAAAGCCTCCAAGAAATGTGGGACTATGTGAAAAGACCAAATCTACGTCTGATTGGTGTACCTGAAAGTGACGGGGAGAATGGAAACAAGTTGGAAAACACTGCAGGATATTATCCAGGAGAACTTCCCCAATCTAGAAAGGCAGGCCAACATTCAGAATCAGGAAATACAGAGAACGCCACAAAGATACTCCTCGAGAAGAGCAACTCCAAGACACATAATTGTCAGATTCACCAAAGTTGAAATGAAGGAAAAAATGTTAAGGGCAGCCAGAGAGAAAGGTCAGGTTACCATCAAAGGGAAGCCCATCAGACTAACAGCGGATCTCTTGGCAGAAACCCTACAAGCCAGAAGAGAGTGGGGGCCAATATTCAACATTCTTAAAGAAAAGAATTTTCAACCCAGAGTTTCATATCCAGCCAAACTAAGCTTCATAAGTGAAGGAGAAATAAAATACTTTACAGACAAGCAAATGCTGAGAGATTTTGTCACCACCAGGCCTGCCCTAAAAGAGCTCCTGAAGGAAGCACTAAACATGGAAAGGAACAACCGGTACCAGCCACTGCAAAATCATGCCAAAATGTAAAGACCATCGAGACTAGGAAGAGACTGCATCAACTAACGAGCAAAATAACCAGCTAACATCATAATGACAAGATCAAATTCACACATAACAATATTAACTTTAAATGTAAATGGACTAAATGCTCCAATTAAAAGACACAGACTGGCAAATTGGATAAAGACTCAAGACCCATCAGTGTGCTGTGTTCAGGAAACCCATCTCACGTGCAGAGACACACATAGGCTCAAAATAAAGGGATGGAGGAAGATCTACCAAGCAAATGGAAAACAAAATAAGGCAGGGGTTGCAATCCTAGTCTCTGATAAAACAGACTTTAAACCAACAAAGATCAAAAGAGACAAAGAAGGCCATTACAGAATGGTAAAGGGATTAATTCAACAAGAAGAGCTAACTATCCTAAATATATATGCACCCAATACAGGAGCACCCACATTCATAAAGCAAGTCCTGAGTGACCTACAAAGAGACTTAGACTCCCACACATTAATAATGGGAGACTTTAACACCCCACTGTCAACATTAGACAGATCAACGAGACAGAAAGTCAACAAAGATACCCAGGAACTGAACTCAGCTCTGCACCAAGTGGACCTAATAGACATCTACAGAACTCTCCACCCCAAATCAACAGAATATACATTCTTTTCAGCACCACACCACACCTATTCCAAAATTGACCACATACTTGGAAGTAAAGCTCTCCTCAATAAATGTAAAGGAACAGAAATTATAACAAACTATCTCTCAGATCACAGTGCAATCAAGCTAGAACTCAGGATTAAGAATCTCACTCAAAACCGCTCAACTACATGGAAACGGAACAACCTGCTCCTGAATGACTACTGGGTACATAACGAAATGAAGGCAGAAATAAAGATGTTCTTTGAAACCAATGAGAACCAAGACACAACATACCAGAATCTCTGGGATGCATTCAAAGCAATGTGTAGAGGGAAATTTATAGCACTAAATGCCCACAAGTGAAAGCAGGAAAGATCCAAAATTGACACCCTAACATCACAATTAAAAGAACTAGAAAAGCAAGAGCAAACACATTCAACAGCTAGCAGAAGGCAAGAAATAACTAAAATCAGAGCAGAACTGAAGGCAATAGAGACACAAAAAACCCTTCAAAAAATTAATGAATCCAGGAGCTGGTTTTTTGAAACGATCAACAAAATTGATAGAGCACTAGCAAGATTAATAAAGAAAAAAAGAGAGAAGAATCAAATAGATGCAATAAAAAATGATAAAGGGGATATCACCACCGATCCCACAGAAATACAAACTACCATCAGAGAATACTACAAACACCTCTACGCAAATAAACTAGAAAATCTAGAAGAAATGGATAAATTCCTCAACACATACACCCTCCCAAGACTAAAGCAGGAAGAAGGTGAATCTCTGAATAGACCAATAACAGGAGCTGAAATTGTGGCAATAATCAATAGCTTACCAACCAAAAGAAGTCCAGGACCAGATGGGTTCACAGCCGAATTCTACCAGAGGTACAAGGAGGAACTGGTACCATTCCTTCTGAAACTAGTCCAATCAATAGAAAAAGAGGGAATCCTCCCTAACTCATTTTATGAGGCCAGCATCATCCTGATACCAAAGCCCGGCAGAGACACAACAAAAAAAGAAAATTTTAGATCAATATCCTTGATGAACATTGATGCAAAAATCCTCAATAAAATACTGGCAAACAGAATCCAGCAGCACATCAGAAAGCTTATCCACCATGATCAAGTGGGCTTCATCCCTGGGATGCAAGGCTGGTTCAATATATGCAAATCAATAAATGTAATCCAGCATATAAACAGAACCAAAGACAAAAACCACATGGTTATCTCAATAGATGCAGAAAAGGCCTTTGACAAAATTCAACAACCCTTCATGCTAAAAACTCTCAATAAATTAGGTATTGATGGGACGTATCTCAAAATAATAAGAGCTATCTATGACAAACCCACAGCCAATATCATACTGAATGGGCAAAAACTGGAAGCATTCCCTTTGAAAACTGGCACAAGACAGGGATGCCGTCTCTCACCACTTCTATTCAACATAGTGTTGGAAGTTCTGGCCAGGGCAATTAGGCAGGAGAAGGAAATAAAGGTATTCAATTAGGAAAAGAGGAAGTCAAATTTTCCCTGTTTGCAGATGACATGATTCTATATCTAGAAAACCCCATCATCTCAGCCCAAAATCTCCTGAAGCTGATAAGCAACTTCAGCAAAGTCTCAGGATACAAAATCAATGTACAAAAATCACAAGCATTCTTATACATCAATAACAGACAAACAGAGAGCCAAATAATGAGTGAACTCCCATTCACAATTGCTTCAAAGAGAATAAAATACCTAGGAATCCAACTTACAAGGGATGTGAAGGACCTCTTTAAGGAAAACTACAAACCACTGCTCAGGGAAATAAAAGAGGATACAAACAAATGGAAGAACATTCCATGCTCATGGGTAGGAAGAATCAATATCGTGAAAATGGCCATACTGCCCAATGTCATTTATAGATTCAATGCCATCCCCATCAAGCTACCAATGACTTTCTTCACAGAATTGGAAAAAAACTACTTAAAAGTTCATATGGAACCAAAAAAGAGCCCGCATCGCCAAGTCAATCCTAAGCCAAAAGAACAAAACTGGAGGCATCACGCTACCTGACTTCAAACTATACTACAAGGCTACAGTAACCAAAACAGCATGGTACTGGTACCAAAACAGAGATATAGATCAATGGAACAGAACAGAGCCCTCAGAAATAACACCACATATCTACAACTATCTGATCTTTGACAAACCTGAGAAAAACAAGAAATGGGGAAAGGATTCCCTATTTAATAAATGGTGCTGAGAAAACTGGCTAGCCATATGTAGAAAGCTGAAACTGGATCACTTCCTTACACCTTATACAAAAATCAATTCAAGATGGATTAAAGACTTAAATGTTAGACCTAAAACCATAAAAACCCTAGAAGAAAACCTAGGCATTACCATTCAGGACATAGGCATGGGCAAGGATTTCATGTCTAAAACACCAAAAGCAATGGCAACAAAAGCTAAAATTGACAAATGGGATCTAATTAAACTAAAGAGCTTCTGCACAGCAAAAGAAACTACCATCAGAGTGAACAGGCAACCTACAAAATGGGAGACAATTTTCGCAATCTACTCATCTGACAAAGGGCTAATATCCAGAATCTACAATGAACTCCAACAAATTTACAAGAAAAAAACAAACAACCCCATCAACAAGTGGGTGAAGGACATGAACAGACACTTCTCAAAAGAAGACATTTATGCAGCCAAAAAACATGAAAAAATGCTCACTATCACTGGCCATCAGAGAAATGCAAATCAAAACCACAATGAGATAGCATGTCACACCAGTTAGAATGGCAATCATTAAAAAGTCAGGAAACAACAGGTGCTGGAGAGGATGTGGAGAAATAGGAACACTTTTACACTGTTGGTGGGACTGTAAACTAGTTCAACCCTTGTGGAAGTCAGTGTGGCGATTCCTCAGGGATCTAGAACTAGAAATTACATTCAACCCAGCCATCCCATTACTGGGTATATACCCAAAGGACTATAAATCATGCTGCTATAAAGACACATGCACATGTATGTTTATTGCGGCATTATTCACAACAGCAAAGACTTGGAACCAACCCAAATGTCCAACAATGATAGACTGGATTAAGAACATGTGGCACATATACACCATGGAATACTATGCAGCCATAAAAAATGATGAGTTCATGTCCTTTGTAGGGACATGGATGAAATTGGAAATCATCATTCTCAGTAAACTATCGCAAGAACAAAAAACCAAACACCGCATATTCTCACTCATAGGTGGGAATTGAACAATGAGAACACATGGACACAGGAAGGGGAACATCACACTTTGGGGACTGTTGTGGGGTGGAGGGAGGGGGGAGGGATAGCATTGGGAGATATACCTAATGCTAGATGACGAGTTAGTGGGTGCAGCACACCAGCATGGCACATGTATACATATGTAACTTACCTGCACATTGCGCACATGTACCATAAAACCTAAAGTATAATAATAAAAAAAAAAAGTAAAGAGAAACTGGAGGCTTTAAAGGAATTATTTACTGAACAATTAGAAAATGGGTGCATAGCTCCAACATTTTCCCCTTGGAATTCTCCAGTTTTCATAATTAAGAAAAAAATCAGGTCAATGGAGAACGTTAACTGACTTAAGAGCCATGAATTCAGTTATATGACCTATGGGAGCATTACAGCCAGGATTGCCTTCTCCTGCTATAATTCCAAAAAATTTGCCTTTAATAGTCATAGATTTAAAAGACTGTTTCTTTACTATCCCTTTAGCTGAGCAAGACTGTGAATGGTTTGCATTTACAATTCCTGCAGTAAACAACTTGCAGCCTGCTAAGCATTTTCATTGTTTCACAGATGGGTCTAGTAATGGTAAATCTTCTTATTCTGGCTCAAAAAGTAAAGTTTTCCAGACATTCTATACTTCAGCTCAAAAAGCAGAGCTTGTAGTAGTAATTGAGGTATTGACTACTTTTGATATGCCTATTAATGTGATTTCTGATTCTTCATATGTGGTTCACTCCACACAGTTAATTGAAAATGCTCAGTTACAATTTCATACAGATGAACAACTGATGACTTTATTTACCCAATTGCAAACAGCAGTTAGAAGTAGAATGCATCCTTTTTACAGCACTCACATTAGGGCTCATACACCTCTTCCAGGACCTTTGACTGAAGGGAATCAAATGGCCGATCACCCAGTTGCTAATGCAATATCTAATGCTAGACACTTTCACAATTTAACCCATGTTAATGTCTCTGGTCTCAAATGCAGATACAGCATTACCTGGAAAGAAGCTAAAGCTATTATGCAGCGATGCCCAACTTGACAAATGGTATGTATATTCCTCACCTTTTACAGGAACCTAACTCTCTTTGGCAAATGGATGTCACACATGTTCCCTCATTTGGGAGACTAGCTTATGTACATGTATGTGTGGACACCTTTTCTCACTTTGTCTGGGCTACATGCCAAACAGGAGAGTCTTCTGCCTGTGTTAAACATCATCTTTTACAGTGTTTTGCAGTGATTGGCATTCCAGCTTCTATTAAAACAGATAATGTCCCAGGCTATACTAGCCAAGCTCTAGCTACATTTTTCTCTATGTGGAATATTAAACACATTACTGGTATCCCATACAATTCTCAAGGACAAGCCATAGTGGAAAGAATGACTCTTTCCCTAAAACAGCAGTTGCACAAGTAGAAAGGGGGAGACAGAGAATATGGAACCCCACAGATGCAACTGAATCTAGCATTATTAACTAAATTTTTTGAGCCTGCCCAAAAGGCCAAATGTTATCAGCAGCTGAACAGCATCTACAGAAACCAGCTGCAAAGACAGAAGCAGAACAACTGATTTGGTGGAGAGATCCGATAAAAATTTGGGAAATAGGTAAAATAATAACTTGGGGTAGAGGTTATTCTTGTGTTTCTCCAGGCCAAAATCAACATCCAATTTGGATACCATCAAGATACCTGAAACCTTATCATGAGCCAGATTCTGGGAGGATCCCAAGGACCCCTCAGTTGCAGCCATGGCGAGACTGACACTGAGGAGGACCCCAACTGTCACAAGCAACACCTGTCGAACACAGCCACTCACCTGGGGACAGATCAAGAAGCTGTCACAGATGGCAGAAGAAAACGTGAGGAAAGCGGGACAACCAGTCACAATGAGTAATTTAATGGTAGCTATGATAGCGGTTATCACCACTGCCATGAGTATTCCTTCAATAAAGGCTGACACAGAGAACAATGATACTTATGGACATATTTATCAATCTTGGCTGGTAATAATGCCTGGATATAATCACTCTATGACATAGTTACACATGCTTTCTGATCTCAGTATTTACCATAATAAATCTGCTCCTATAATTGAAGCATCCTACCCTCAAAAACCTATTTGTAAACAAAATTGAACCTGGCCAGAAATAACGAACATACTTGTTTAGGAAGATTGCATTGCAGAACAGGCAGAGGTGCTGCACAATGATTCCTGTGGAATCATTATTAATTGGTCCCCTAAGGGGATGTTTAGTTTGAATTACACCTCTCAGTCTGCATGCCACGGCCACTCTATGTTCAGCTGGTCTGAACAAAATGGTCAGATGGTAGAAATGATAAGAACTACGGCAAGAGTTCCTATTATCTGGAACCATGGTGGTATAGTGGCACCTCAACCTCAAATGATATGGCCCACTGTAGGAGCTAAACATTAAGGATTTGTGTAAACTATTAATAGCTCTTAATAAGATCAAAATTTGGGAAAGAGTAAAAAAGCACCTTGAAGTACACTCTACAAACTTGTTTTTGGATATAGCAAAATTAAAAGAACAAGTATTTAAAGCATCCCAGGCACACCTGACCTTAATGCCAAGAACTGGAGTGCTTAAAGGAGCTGCAAACAGATTAGCAGCTAGTAACCCATTAAAATGGATAAAAACACTTGGAAGCTCTGTAATTTCAATGATGATTGTGCTTTTAATCTGTGTTGTTTGTCTTTGTATAGTCTGCAGATGTGGATCCTGACTCCTGTGAGAAGTAGCTCACCATGACAAAGCTGCCTTTGCTTTTATCAATTTGCAAATCAAAGAAGGGGGACATGTTGGGAACAAGCCCCACCCCCAATCTGGCCATAAACTGGCCCCAAAACTGGCCATAAACAAAATCTCTGCAGCACTGTGACATGTTCAAGATGGCCATAAAGCCCATGCTGGAAGGTTATGGGTTTACTGGAATGAGGGCAAGGAACACCTGGCCTGCCCAGGGTGGAAAACTGCTTAAAGGCATTCTTAAGCCACAAACAATAGAATGAGCAATCTGTGCCTTAAGGACATGCTCTGCTGCAGTTAACTAGCCCAACCTATTCCTTTAATTTGGCCCATCCCTTCGTTTCCCATAAGGGATACTTTTAGTTAATCGAATATCTATGGAAACAATGCTAATGACTGGCTTGCTGTTAATAAATACATGGGTAAATCTCTGTTCAGGGCTCTCAGCTCTGAAGGCTGTGAGACCCCTGATTTCCCACTATACACCTCAATATTTCTGTGTGTGTGTCTTTAATTCCTCTAGCGCCACTGGGTTAGGGTCTCCCTGTCTGAGCTGGTCTCGGCAGTTTATCATATAGGAGGAGAGATGAGACAAATTCATCCAAGAAGAATGCCTGGCGGGATGTGACAAGTCTCAAGAGAAATGTTAATGATTTTGGGGGTTCAGGGGTCTCTGGGGACACCTTCACCAACATCTCAGCTCTCCCTGCCAGCCTTTTTTTTTTTTTTCTTCTAGAGACAGGGTCTTGCTTTGTCACCCAGGCTGGAGTGAAGTGGTGCAATCATAGCTCACTGTAACCTGAGCTCAAGCAATCCTCTCACTTCAGCCTCCTGAGTAGATGGGATGACAGGTGCACACCACCACACTGGGCTAATTTTTATATTTTTTGTAGAGAAAGGATCTTGCTATGTTGCCCAGGCTGATCTCAAACTCCTGGCTTCAAGCCCTCTTCCTGCCTTGGCCTCTCAAAGTTCTGGGATTACAGGCATGAGCCACTGCACCTGGACCCTTTTTAAAAAAAATTTTAGATTCGGGGGTACATCTGCATGTTTATTACATGGGTATATTGCATAATGGTAAGCATTAGGCTTCTAGTAAACGTATCACTTAAATATTGAACATTGTATCCAATAGGTAGTTTTTCAACCTCTCCCTCCCTGGCCACTTTGGGAATCATCAGTGTCTATTATTTTCCATCTTTCTGTCCATGTATACCAAATGTTCACCTCCCACTTATAAGTGAGAACAGCTTTCTGCTTCTGAGTTAGTTCACTTAGGATAATGGCCTCCAGCTCCATCCATGTTCCTGCAAAGGACATGGTTTCATTTATTTTTATGTCAGCCAGACCTTCTTGCATTCACAATACTCTTCCTAAAAGGAAGGCTGCTTAAAAAAAAATTACCCTTCCATGTATAAACTACATGCTTAAAATGACACATCCATGTCTCTCTTATGCTGTTTTCCTGGCCTGTAATGTCCTTCCCGCAAAGGAATGTCCTGAGTCCACAGCAGTGTTACAGAGAGGCAGTGGATTCCAGGCTTGAGACCTGGGCTCCCTTCCTCACCAGCTACATGAGCATGGTTAGCTCATTTGACCTTTCCTCACTTCTAAAGTAGAGACTAAAATACCAACCAATGCCAACCTCAAGCACTATAGAAAGGCACTAAATGGGTTCATGCATGTAAAATACTTGTCAACTTTAAAGCTCTGAACAAATGTTACATGTTATTACTACCAATCCTTCAATGCCCAATTCAAATGCTACCACCTTTACAGTCTCCCCCAGCCCCCACCCCATCAATCATCCCTTCTTCTGCGCATAATACTTGCTTCTCTGCTGTATTATTATTGTAAAGTCATTTGCTTATTTATTCATTCATTCTTTTATTTTATAAATAGGAGACACTTGCTCTCTCTCCCTGCATTTATAAACTGTCTGGGCAGAGACTGTCTTGTTCTTATTTGTGTCCTCGAGAGCGTGTAGCTCATTATCTTACACCCTCTAAGGGCTCAGTAATGGCTGTTTTTCAGGGGTGACATATGAGTTGTGCCTTCGAGGTTGGGAGGATTTAGATTAGGTGTGGATGGGTATTCCTGGGAGATAAGGTACAAGTCCTGCTTCCTTCTAGGTGGTAATTCCATCATGGCTGGACATTATAGAATCATCTTGGTGAGCTTTAAAAGACATGGGGGTGGTTGACAGGGTGCGGTGGCTCATGCCTGTAATCCCAGCACTTTGGGAGATCAAAGCGGGTGGATCACGAGGTCAGGAGATTGAGACCATCCTGGCTAACACAGTGAAACCCCGTCTCTACTAAAAATACAAAAAAAAAAAAAAAAAAATTGGCTGGGCGTGGTTACATGTGCCTGTAGTTCCAGCTAGTCGGGAGGCTGAGGCAGGAGAATGGCATGAACCCAGGAGGTGAAGCTTGCAGTGAGCCGAGATCACACCACTGTACTCCAGCCTGGGCAACAGAGTAAGACTCTTATCTCAAAAAAATAGAAATAAAAATAAAAATAAAAAAGACATGGGGGCCAGGTGAGGCGGCTTATGCCTGTAATTCCAGTGCTTTTGGAGGCTGAGGCAAGATCACTTAAACCCAGGAGTTTGAGACCAACCTGGGTAACATAGCAAGACTCTGTCTCTACAAAAAAACTTCTAAAAATTAGCCAGGTATGGTGGTACACACCTGTAGTCCCAGCTATGCAGGAGGCTAATGTAGGAGGATCACTTGAGCCCAGGGGCTGAAGGCTGCAGTGAGCTATGCTTGTACTGCTGTACTCCAGACTGGATGAGAGAGCAAGACCTTGTCTCAAAGAAAAAAAAAAAAGAGACAAGGGGCTACTTGAGCCCCGACCCCACAAATTCTACTTTAACTGTCCTGGAATGATACCTAGCATTGAATTGTGGGTTTTGTGTGTGTGTGTGTGTGGTTGTTTGTAAAGACAGGGTTTTGCTATATTGCTCCGGCTAGTCTTGAACACCTAGCCTCAAGCAATCCTCCTGCCTTGGCCTCCCAAAGCACTGGGATTATTAGCGAAAGCCAACATGCCCAGCCCATTGAATTCTTTTTAAACCACCAGTTCCCTCCAGTGATTCTAATGTACACCTGGGTTTGCAGCCACAGCTCAAAGACAATGTTATTAATTGGTGACTGACACTCACACACCTAGCAATTGTCTTTAGTTCACTGACCCATCATGGGGATGACTATGGGGATAACAAATCCTACTTAATTTCCTCATGCCTGAATCTTGGGTGGCCGACCTACCCCTTCCCCTCACTCAGCTGTGCCTGATAAGTGGTCTTTGATAGTCATTTGTGTTTTTGTGACCTGCAAAGGCCAGGTCAGACATGCCACCAATAGCTTTCTAGTTTATTGATTTAAGAGTCCATTATTTCATTGAAGGAAGCGGTGGGCGGGCCAGGGAGACATGGCCGTGCCAGGACTGCACATTCTCCTGTTTGCCACCTTTCTAGAACCTCTCCCTCTGCTCCATGGATTGAAAAACAAAAAGGGGCCAGGTGCGGTGGCTCACACCTGAAATCCCAGCACTTTGGGAGGCTGAGGTGGGTGGACCACCTGAGGTCAGGAGTTTGAGACCAGCCTGGCCAACATGGTCAAACCCCATTTCTACTAAAAATACACAAATTAGCCAGGCATGATGGTGAGTGCTTGTAATCCCAGCTACTTGGGAGGCTGAGGCAGGAGAATCACTTGAACCCAGGAGGTGGAGGTTGCAGTGAACCAAGATCTCACCACTTCACTCCAGCCTGGACAAAAGAGCAAAACTCACTTAAAAAAAAAAAAAAGAGACAAAAAGGATAGATCCTTTCACCAAAAGGACAGATCCATTCATCAAAGAGCTAAAGAAACCTTCAGAGAGTCTCCCCCATTTCTCACTTTTCCATTTCGTCTCACTGTTTCTAGAGCTCTAATTGAATTTTTACACTTCATTTATTTGTTTTTAGTTTGCTCATTCTTGTGTTTTCTTTCCTTCCTCCTCTTGAACAGCTTCCCCTCCAGGTCGAGCACCTGTGATTATGCCTCCCAGGCAGACGTGCAGAGCGACATTTAATAACAGGGGCACTTTCCTGACAGCTGTTTTCATAATGGTGGCGAGGAAGGTTCTTCTTTCATGGGTGCACTTGGCAGAGAAAGTCTCACCTGGTATCACAGTCTGAGATGTTCCGGGATCCACCTGTAATTACACCTTCTCAACCTCACCTATCTACCTCCTTTTCAGAGAACTATACTGAGTGATACTTACCTCTCAAGCAGAGGAGGTGCTGATTTTTCAAGCAGATCAAGGCAGATTTGGGGTTGGGAAATTAGTATTTCATTCTTCATCTGCCCTGCGGGTCACTACCACAGAAAAACTGCTGGCTGGATTTGGAAAGATCATCCCCAAAGGGGGTAACAACAATACCACCACCTTGACCTTGATGGGGGGCTTGTTTCCAAAAGAAATTATGCCTCCATTACAGGCCATTTTAGACCATTAGTGATGTGTTTACATTTCCACAAGAATGTTTACCTTTCCCTGCAGGGAAGGAGGTCAGTCCATTTACGAGTTAGTAACTGTGATCAAAGCTCTCTGCTTTAGCTCAAGGAACCAACCCTTAGGTTTGGGAGTTGAATTTTGACTTGCTAATTGGCTTTGCAGGTGCCTTTGTTTTTTATTTCCACTCCCTAAGTGCCCTTGTCAGTCTCTGGCTGGCCTCCCTGGGTGCTAGAGAATTCAAAACAAGAAAAAGAGCAAAACCTTGGGGAGCAGGAAACTAAAGGTTACTCTCAAGATCCTTTTGTCAGCTGGATAAGTCACTTGATTTCTCTGTGCCTCCATTTTGGGATCATGTTGGTACCTACCTACTAGGTTCACGGGAAGTTTGGGTGAGTTAAGGCATAGACACCCTCAGCAAATGCAAGGCAGAGCGCCCCTGCTCATTAAAAGGGAGCTGCTGTTATTTCAATGATCTTTCTTCCATCATTATAAGAGGGGACCAAATTCCTGTCTGGATGGTACCCCCTA
Source organism: Pongo pygmaeus (assembly GCF_028885625.2). Taxonomy (NCBI): domain Eukaryota; kingdom Metazoa; phylum Chordata; class Mammalia; order Primates; family Hominidae; genus Pongo; species Pongo pygmaeus. The sequence continues at coordinate 25,477,223 of NC_072379.2, read as the reverse complement.
CCCCTGCCTACCTCAGGAGGGAATCCATTAAAAAAAAATACAAAGAAACATTCTGAAATCTTCAGTACCTGGGAAAATCAATAGTTGGAAGACCCCTTGATTTTTTTTAATTTTAATTTTTTTTTTTGAGATGGAGTCTTGCTCTGTCACTCAGGCTGTAGTGCAGTGGCAAAATCTCCAGCTCACTGCAACCTCAGCTTCCTGGGTTCAAGTAATTCTCCTGTCTCAGCCTCCTGAGTAGCTAGGATTACAGGTGTGTGCCTCCATGCCTGGCTATCTTTTGTATTTTTAGTAGAGACAGGGTTTCGCCATGTTGGCCAGGCTGGTCTTGAACTCCTGACCTCAGGTGATCCGCCTGCCTCAGCCTCCCAAAGTGCTTGGATTACAGGTATGAGCCACCATGCCCACCCCTCTTGATGCTTTTTAATCCCAACTACAGCAAAAATCTTCGTAAGGTTTTTTTTTTTTTTTTTTTTTTTTTGAGACTGGGTCTTGCTTTGTCACTCAGGCTGAAGTGCAGTGCAGTGCCCATAGCTCACTGAAGCCTCCAACTCCTGATATCAAGTGATCCTCCTGCTTCAGCCTCCCAAGTAGCTAGGACCACAGGCATGCGCCACTGCCCCCACCTAATTATTATTACTTTTTTTTTTGTAGAGACACAGTTTCACTATATTGGCAGACATGAGGTTTATTCACCATGTTGTCTTGGCCGGCTGACACCATCTTGTTAGTTACCTCATCTATGAATGGCAGTGATTATATCTGCCTTATATGGCAGTCATGGGGATTGGGTGAGGTAATCTACATTTGTGGTTTCCAAACATACCCAGGCTGCCAGGGGAGATGAAGAGTTGAAAGGAGCTTGGCAGGAAGAAAGAAGCACCTCCCTTCCCTGGCTGCCACCTGCCACTCCATCACATTACTCCAAATACATCTGGTTTGCATTATTAGTCTTCTTTGCGAGACTTTGTTTGCAGAGAATGTTCTATAGCAGAAAAATAGTTTGAAAACTACTAACCAGACTGATGGTCTTTAATGACCTGGGAAGAGCAAAACTAATGTATTATGATCAATTCATCCATACATTCATCAAATATGAATTGTACCTGGAGCTGTTCTAAGTACTAAAGATTATAGCCATGCAGCTGGGTGTAGTGGCTCATGCCTACAATCTCACTTTAGGAGGCCAAGGCAGGAGGATCACTAGAGCCCAGGAATTTGAGGCTACAGGGAGCTATGACTGCACCACTGCACTCCAGCCCTAGTGACAAAGCAAGACCCTGTCTTTAAAAATAAAATAAATAGATATAGCAGTGAGCACAGTTATGGGGAAGACAGTCAACACACTAATAAATATATAACATGTCAAGTGCCATGAAGAAACATAAAGTGAAGTCAAAGGAATGGATGATTGATGGTGTTACTTAGCAGGGTGATTAGGAAAAAAACTTTGCTGATGAAATGGTATTTGAACACCAGTAAGGGAAAGGGGGCTGAACCATGCAGACATCTGGTGGAAGAACATTCCAGCAAGCATAGGGAACAGAAGGAGGGCAGAGAGGGAGAAGAGAGAAGATGCATGGGCAAGATCTCATGATTCATGCTAGCACGAATTTCTTTCTGAATGCACTTTTTGTTCTTTAATGAGGCCAATGAGATAAGGAACTGCTAGAGGGTTTGGAACAGAGGAAGTACATGATCTCCTTTGCATTTTAGATGGATCATTCTGAATGCTGCAAGGAGACTAGACTCCATGGAGGCAAGAGTGTAAATAGGAAACCCATTTAGGAGGTGAGGATAGAGAAGTAGAGAAGTAGAGTAGGAGGTGGTGAGCAGGGCACAAATTCAGGAAGAACTCAGAAATCAGAGCTGTAGCATTTGCTGAAGGGTTGAATATGATGTAAGAGAGAAGAGTCTAGGGTGGCTCTCAAGTTCTGGGTTAGACAACTGGTAGAATGGGGTTGCTGAGATAAGAAGATGGGAGGTGTACATTTGGAGGAATTTTGGTGGGAAAAGAAGAATCAAGAATTCTGTTTTGGTACCTTTAAATGTGAGATGCCTCTTTGACTTAGACAGAGAGATAACCAGACAGTTGGAAATGCAAGCTTGGGGTTAGGGAAGAGACTGAGTTAGAGCTCAACCCATAGGCTTATCTCAGTCTATTTTGTGTTGCTATAAAGGAGTATCTGAGGCTAGGTAATTCATAAAGAAAAGAGGTTTCTTTGGCTCACTGTTCTACAGACCGTACAAGAAGCATGGCACTGGCTGAGTGTGGTGGCTCACTCCTGTAATCCCAGCACTTTGGGAGGCTGAGGCAGGTGGATCACCTGAGGTCAGGAGTTCAAGACCAGCCTGGCCAACATGGCAAAACCCTGTTTCTACTAAAAAATACCAAAATTAGCCAGGTGTGGTTGTGCATGCCTGTAGTCTAAGCTACTTGGGAGGCTGAGGTGGGAGGATCACTTGAACCCACGAGGTGGAAGTTGCAGTGAGCCAAGAGCATGCCACTGTATTCCTGGGTAACAGAGTAAGACTCCGTCTCAAAAAAAAAAAAAAAAAATGCATGGCAGCAACATCTGCTTGGCTTCTGGTGAGGCCTTTTGTGCTGTATCAATATATAACTGAGAAGGTCAAAGGGGAAGACAGACCAAACCCAAGGGGGTACTAGCTTTAAAACAACACACTATCTCAGGAATGAATCATTTCCCCCAAGAGCCAACCCAGTCTCGCAAGAGGAAGAACTCACTACGGCGAGAACAGCACCAAGCCACTCATGAAAGGTCCGCCCCATAAACCAAACACTTCCCTCTAGGCTTCACCTCCCAATACCACCAACTGTGGAATTAAATTTCAAGATGAGATTTGGTGGGGACACACAATCCATATCCAAACCATAGCAGGACTTACCATGCATGAAGGCTCCTGCGTACAGGGAGCCTGGGGAAGCCTCTAGAAATGGGGACAAATGGAAAAGAGGTCTGCTAACATCACTTATCAGGATCACTTTTTTTTTTTTTTTTGAGATGGAGTCTCACCCTGACACCTAGGCTGGAGTGCAGTGGTGTGATCTCAGCTCACTCCAACCTCCTCCTCCTGGGTTCAAGTGATTATCATGTCTCAGCCACCCCAGTAGCTGGGACTACAGGCACCCGCCACCACGCCTGGCTAATTTTTTGTATTTTTAGTAGAGATGAGATTTCACCATGTTAGTCAGGATGGTCTCGATCTCCTGACCTCGTGATCCACCTGCCTCGGCCTCCCAAAGTGCTGGGATTACAAGCGTGAGCCACTGTGCCCAGCTAATTTTTGTATTTTTTGTAGAGACAGGGTCTCGCCATGTTGCCCAGGCTGGTCTTGATCTCCTGGGCTCATGAGATCCACCCTCCTCAGCCTCCCAAAGTGTTGAGATTACAGGCATGAGCCACCACACCTGGCCTAGAAAACTTATTCTTGATAGGCAACATCTAACCTCTATGATCCAGGAATGCAAAGCCAAAAGAGAAGAGGCTGAGATGGAAACACAACAAAATAAGAAGGAAACTAAAGATAAGAAAAACTTGCTGAGAAATTTAAAATATCATTGGGTAAAGAGAGTGACCACTTCATTAACTATTATAGTTCCAAGGCCTAACACATCATCTATAGGGTACCAACCTGTATTCCAAAAATTTCTTAGGCAAAGCACAAAAAGGTCATCACTTCATATCCTAAATATTAGAATATGCTGGGATCTGTGTAAAAATACTCCTCTATTAGTAGGTTAATATATCTTGATTTTTCTGATAATCTAAGCATCTAATTACAAGCTATTAGGATTGGATGTAGTTGGGGAAAATAGGAACAGCTACAAAACAGAATAAAGTTCATTAGATCAGGGGTCCTCAAGCCCCAGGCCAAGGGCTGGTACCAGTCTGTGACCTGTTAGGAACTGGGCCAAAGAGCAGGAGGTGAGCAGCAGGCCAGTGAGCATGACTGCCTGAGCTCCACCTCCTGTCAGATTAACAATAGCATTAGATTCTCATTGGAGCATTGATATGGGAGGGGGGTAGGGAAGTGCTGGGTAGACAGGAGTGGGGTCCCTGGCAAGGGCCCCACCCTCAGGCCTGTGCCCACAGACCTACGTGAGGACAGGCATTCCTGTTTTAGCACCCAAATGTTGCATTTTCCAAAACCACTCTGGCCCATTACACCCCCAATCCTGTGCCTATAAAAACCCTGAGACCCCAGCAGGCACACACACAAGCAGCTGGACATCAAGAGGAACACACTGGCAGAAAAACACACTGACAGATGCTGGCAGGCCATTGATGATGGAATGACATGGACACCAAGGGGAATTCGGCAGAGGTCAGAGGAGAGCCCGGCCACTGAGCAGCCCGACTCTAGGAGAAGAGCACCTTCCCACTCTATCCCCCTTCTGGCTCCCCATCTATCTGCTGAGAGCTACTTCCCACCATTCAATAAAGCCTTGCACCCATCCTCCAAGCCAACTTGTGATCCAATTTTTCAGTACACTAGGGCAAGAACCCAAGATACAGAAAGCCCTCTGTCTTTGCGATAAGGCAGAGGATGTAATTGAGCTAATTAACACAAGCTGCCTGAGGATGGCTAAGCTGAAAGAGCACGTGGTAACAGATGCCCACTGGGGCTTTGGGAGCTATAAACACTAACCCCTAGACTTGCCCATCTGCACGCTCCCCCTAGGGGTTTGAGCAGCAGGGCACTGAAGAAGTGAGCCACACCCCTATTGCATGCCCTGCGAGGGAGATAAGGAAAAACTTTTCCCATTTCAGCATGAACCCTATTGTAAACTGTGCACGTGAGGGATCTAGGTTGTGCACTCCTTATGAGAATCTAACTAATGCCTGATGATCTGAGGTGGAACAGTTTCATCCCACTACATCCCCCCACCCCCAGCCCCCATCCATGAAAAAATTGCCTTCCATGAAACCAGCCCCTGGTGCCAAAAAGGTTGGGGACCACTGCATAAAATCCTATAGAGATAATTCTGTCACTGGCCCTTATTAGGGTTATGCCCTGAAAAGCTAATAAGTTAATGGCATTTCTCCAAAATTAGAGAATCAGAGAAAACCGTTTAAAACCATTGGGGTCAGTACCTCTTTTGGTTTGGACATATACTTGCATGCCTTCCTCTTGTTCAAGATAACTCCCTGCACTATCAGTACCTTTCCATCACATTGGTTAAAGGATATAATCGAACCCGACCACCGCTGGTCTTTGCTGGACACCATGAACCACACTGTCCAAACCTTCTTCTCTCCTGTCAACAGCGGCCAGCCCCTCAACTATGAGATGCTCAAGGAGGAGCATGAGGTGGCTGTGCCAGGGGTGCCCCACAGCCCTGCTCCCCCGACATCCACTGTGATCCACATCTGCAGCGAGACCTCCGTGCCCGACCATGTTGTCTTGTCCCTGTTCAACACCTTCATGAACCCCTGCTGCCTGGGCTTCATAGCATTCACCTACTCCGTGAAGTCTAGGGACAGGAAGATGGTTGGCGACCTGACCGGGGCCCAGGCCTATGCCTCCACCGCCAAGTGCCTGAACATCTGGGCCCTGATTTTGGGCATCCTCATGACCATTCTGCTCATTGTCATCCCAGTGTTGATCATCCAAGCCCATCGATAGATCAGGAGGCATCACTGAGGCCAGGAGCTCTGCCCATGACCTGTATCCCATGTACTCCACCTTCCACTCCTTGCCCTGCCCCAGAGCCAAGTCCTGTATCAGCCCTTTATCCTCACATACTTTTTTACAATGGCATTCAATAAAGTGTATATGTTTCTGGTGCTGCTGCTGCAAAAAAAAAAAAAAAAAAAAAGGATACAATCATTTAGCAATACTTCATCCTGTTCAAAATGTTCTTACATCCATCATGTCATCAGAGCCTCGCAGCAATCCTGAAAGGAAATAGATCAGGTGTCTGCCTGTGTCCATGCTGGAGAAGTCAGTGCAGAAAGAAAGAAAAAGATGACTGTGGCTTCCCAAGGCAGCAGGGGAAAGGATGGTAGATTCGTGCCTCTCATCATAAACCTTTGCTCCCTTTTGAGCCACTATGAAACTTCAGGACACAGTGCCCAAATCTAACACCTGAGTCATGGAAACCTTAATCTACAAACACACCCAGGACTTCCTCACAAGAGACTGGCTGAGAAACTGCTCAAATGACAGTTTGCAAAGATCCTTAAAAACAAATCAACAAGGCCAGGTGCGGCAGCTCAAGCCTGTAATCCCAGCACTTTGGGAGGCCGAGGTGGGCAGATCACCTGAGTTCAGGAGTTCGAGACCAGCCTGGCCAACATGGTGAAACCTCATCTCTATTAAAAATACAAAAAAATTAGCCGGGCGTAGTGGCACACGCCTGTAATCCAAGCTACTTAGGAGGCTGAGGCAGGAGAATCACGAACCCGGGAGGTGGAGGTTGCAGTGAGCCAAGATCACGCCACTGCAATCCAGCCTGGGTGAAAAGAACGAGACTCCATCTCAAACAAAAAACAAAAACAAATCAACAAAAACACAGTCAATCTCAGGTACTGTGGGGAAGGGAGGTATAGGAGGGGTATGGAAGGGTGGCTCTAGATTGTTGATGTGTTGCATTTCTTGAGCTGAATGTTGGCACGTGGATGTGCTCAAATTGTGACAGTTCATTGAGCTGTGTCCTTATAATTTGTGCACGATTCTGTGTCAAGGTTGTGCTTCTGTAAAAATAGAGATTTTTAAAGGCAGAGACACCTTACTAATTCCATGCTCACCTTTGCCTCTGTTTTTGTCTCTCGGTTTTTGCATTCTTCTTCTCTCCCTTCCCAGGGTGAATCACCCTACTTGTTAAAATTGTACTACAGCAAATGTTAGTAAATTATGTGCCTTGTGGTGGTGATGAAGTCAAATCAAACACATTTGTCACTGGAGAGATGGCTTCCAGCTGTTTATCTGGGAAATATAATTGAATACTAATGGAATAAACACTAGAAGTTGCCAGTTTTATTTTTACTATAGGTGCGGGCTAAAATATAAGAGAGTGAATTTCACTGAGTTTAAAATACAAACAGAATTTTAAAAATACACGATAGTTCTTCCAAAGAATTTAACATGGGTAATTTCAAAATCAATTCCTCTTACTCCATCCATAAAGAAACACAGAGGATGCTCTTATTTACATAGTACAACTGTGTCTTTATTTTAAGCCTAAACTTACTATGTTCACTACTTATAAATGAACTTATCCCTGCATTTGCTCAACTTGCACTTTCCAAAAATACTTGTTATATTGCTTACCTTTGAGCCACACTCACTGCCAAATAGAAGTTTTAAAGATTTCAACAAAAACGAGCTGGGCACCGTGGCTCATGCCTGTAATCCCAGTGCTTTTGGAGGCTGAGGCAGGAGGATCACTTGAGATCAGGAGTTTGAGACCAATCTGGGCAACATAGTGAGAGCCTGTCTCTACCAAAAAAGATTTGTTTTAATTAGCTGAGCCACCTCACACCTGTAGTCCCAGTTACTCAGAAGGCTGAAGTAGGAGGATCACTTGAGCCTAGGAGTTCAAGTTTACTGTGAGCTATGATTGAGCCACTGCACTCCAGCCTAGTTGACAGAATAAGACCTTGTCTCAAAAAATATACCTATGTTGGACAAAAGTGATAATGAGCTTTCAAAATATTTAAGTGACTCAAAAAGTGGATTTATGATTTAGATGACAATGACATTGCAAATAGAAGTAAAATGTTTGTGTAAAATTTAACACATTTTAAACATGTCTGATGACATCCTATAATACTTCTGGAACATCCTGCATGCTCTCCAAATTGAACCACAAACTTGGGTCCCACTGTGAGGATGCCTGTCATCCTACAGAGGTGAAATACAGCAAACACAGACCCAATAAAGACACCAAGACATTAGTGCAGTTCATTGTTATCAAGCATCTTTTGACTTTTGGTTTACCTAGTTGCAAAGGTGCGAGGTCCAGCTTCCACAATCCCTTCTTTGGACAAAGCCACTAACACAGTGAGCAGTTAAGCAACACATCCAAACTTCCAAGACTGAAACCCAGGTTCCCAGGACTGCTTTGTGACTGTCCATGAAGATAGTTAGAAATCATAAGGTTGGTCGTGTGCCATGGTTCACACCTGTAATCCCAGCAATTTGGGAGGCCAAAGCGGGTGGATCACATGAGTCCAGGAGTTGGAGACCAGCCTGGCCAACATGGCGAAACCCTGTCTCTATGAAAAATACAAAAATTACCTGGATGTGGTGTCACACATCTGTAATCCCAGCTATGTGGGAGGCTGAGGCACAAGAATCACTTGAACTTGGGAGGCGAAGTTTGCAATGAGCTGAATTCATGCCACTGCACTCCAGCTTGGGAGACAGAGTGAGACTCTGTCTCAAAAAAAAAAAAAAAAAAAAGAGGCAGGGCATGGTGGCTTACGCCTGTAATCTCAGCACTTTGGGAGGCTGAGGGGGGGCAGATCACAAAATCAGGAGTTGGAGACCAGCCTGGCCAACATGGTGAAACCCCGTCTCTACTAAAAATACAAAAACCAGCTGGGTGTGGTGTCACACACCTATAATCCCAGCTACCTGGGAAGCTGAGGCATGAGAATTGCTTGAACCTGGGAGGCAAAGGTTGCAGTGAGCCGAGATCATGCCACTGCACTCCAGCCTGGGATACAGAGTGACACTCTGTCTCAAAAATAAAAAAATTAAAAAATAAAAAAAGAAAAAGAAAAAAAAGAAATCACACAGGTCAAGCATTCATGAATCACAGTGGTAGTGTAACATGAGGCAAAATACGCTTGTATTGCGGATGCTGTCATAGACATGCACTGAATGTTGGAGGTGCAGCTGACCAAGACCCAGGACCAAATCCATCAATGATGGTAGCAGTCCTCAGAAAGAGATGCAATGGAGTAAGCAATAAGCAGTCTACATCGGGGGACAGTCAGTATTTGCAAAGCATGACACTAGGCTATTATTATCAGAGGTCTTGCAGAAAGGCAGAGCCTTGGATCAAGAAAGTCCATCGTGATGCAGGCAATAGGGTCTAACTTCCAGGAGAGCTACAAATGTTCTGGATGAGGCTGAGTACTGGGCTCAGGAGAACTTGCAGGGTTCCAAGACCACCCACAGTCAGAAATCAAACAGATTCCATTACAGGTATGTATTAAGGTGTTCACTTTTTTTACATTTAATTTAATTTAATTCAATTTAATTTTTTGAGACAGAGTTTTGCTTTTGTCGCCCAGGCTGGAGTGCAATGGTGTGATCTCGGCTCACTGCAACCTCCGCCCTGCGGATTCAAGTGATTCTCCTGCCTCAGCCTCCCAAGTAGATGGGATTACAGGCTAATTTTTATATATTTTTTATAAAGATGGGGCTTCACTGTGTTGGCCAGGCTGGTCTAATTCTTGTATTTTTGTATTTTTAGTAGAGACGGGGTTTCACTATGTTGTCCAGGCTGGTCTCAAACTCCTGACCTCAGGTGATCCACCCGCCTTGGCCTCCCAAAGTGCTGGGATTACAGGTGTGAGCCACCACGCCTGGCAAGGTGTTCACTTTTCTAACCTCTCCCTTATATATGTGTGTGTGTATATATGTGCATATGTGTATATATATACACATATATACATATATAAATATATACTACATATGTGTATATATGAATAAACATATACTATATATGCACACATATATGTATATATGTGTGTATATATGTATATATGTGCATGTACATACACATATATACTGAGCATGGTGACATACATACACACACACACACACACACACACACACATATACATATATTTGAGTCAGGGTCTCTGTCACCCAAGCTCTGGCGTGCAGTGGCGCAATCACAGCTCAGCTCACTGTAGCCTTGACCGCCCAGGCTCAGACGATTCTCCCACCTCAGCCTCCCGAGTAGCTGGGACTACAGATATGTGCCACCACACCTGGCTAATTTTTAATTTTTTTGTAGAGACAGGGATTCGCCGCATTGCCCAGGCTGGTCTTGAACTCCTGAGCTCAAGCAATACTCCCGCCTCAGCCTCCCAAAATGCTGGGATCACAGGCATGAGCCACTGTGCCCAGTCCTCTCTCCCATATAGTTTTGCATTTAACCTATCATGTCCCCCTGCTGAGAAAGGCTTGTCCAAACAAGTCAACACCAGGAAGGGAGAGAGAGGAGACAATTAATTAGTTCTTTACCCCACCACCTCTCCTGGATGACTGCTTGCCTCTTTCTCTCTGGTTAACATGAGCCTGTTCACTGAGCCACAATTTTCAGAAAAATTCAATCTCCTTGAATTAGAACCAGAGAAACACATTGTTCATCAATATTTTTTGCTCCATCAAATCAGCCTTACCTTTCCCCTTCAACCGTCTTTCCATCCAAAGTTATTTTAGAATACACATAAAGGGGAAAAAGCAGCCCAGCATGCATGCTAATTACACTGTGTTCATTTCTCCTCAAGCACAGCCTGCTAACAGAATCATGTTTCACATTTGTTTCACTCTCTGTTCTATTCTGTAATGCAGTTGTTAGACTCTCGCTTGGCAGACAGAGCAGAACCAACAGGATTATATACTTCACATTTGGAAATATTCCACAATCATTATAGACCAAAATCTGTGCTGGGTTTCTTCCCTCCTATGCCAACCAGGTAAAACAAGAAAGAAAGAAGGATACATTTGCTCACCCAGAGAAGCCCCATCAGAGAAACCGCCAGGATAATGGAAATCAGATGTTCTCAGGGCCGGTGACTTATTCTGGACGTGAAACCTACATGTGGCAAGTAAGCAAAGAGAACACTTGGAAAGGCTTAGGTGATAGGCTTTTAATGCTGTCAAGGGCACCATTCAAATCCTCCAATTCGTGAGTACTATGCCAGCACATTTTTTTCTTCAAAAACTGGAGCACAACTCCAGACCCTAAATGAGGTAGAGTCATAGAGAGACTAACTAACCAACCAATACTCAAATTCGAAGAAGTCAGCTGGGCTTACTGGTGTCGTCATTCTCACCACAGGTCTCACATAGGGCAGGTTTCTGATTCCCGCCTCTGCACAGATGTCTGCAATGCAAGGAGTTATGGGGCCACTCGATAATGAAACCTACAAAAGTGAAATTGTCACAAGGAAGAACTTAGCATCGTGGTGCTCAACCTTTGACGTGCATCAGAATGGCTCTTTGAATGTCCAGGTGCAAACCTATCTAGTTGGAATCCCTGAGGATGGGATCCAGGTGTGCCTAATGGTAAATGACAGCAGGCATGAGTTGGCTGTGCCCCCTCCTCTTTTCAGAACAATGGTTTTTCGAAAATATTGATATGCAGTTTCATTTATTTTTACATCTCACTCTACCATCCGTGATGAGTGATTTCTTTTTTGGACAGGACTTCATCACAGAAATATTCCATGGGAGGCCATCTCACTGTAGATTAAAATGGAGTGAAAAATGCAAGTGTCATATCTCCATGCCAGATCCATTAGCTCTTATTTCCAGCCCTTTCTCACCTCATCTCAACTCCAGTTGACTGACAGCCAATACAGAAAAGGCAGTAGCTTTATGAAATCTAGTGTCCACATCTCAGGAGTCAAATGCGTAGAATTTTCCCTACCAAAAAGGAGCCAAGATTGTACAATCCTTATAAAATATGTGCAAGTGGACCCAAGCCAGATGCAAATCATGACCTGGTCCTTTTTGGAGAGCTGGCTGTGGTGCAGGGAAAACAGCCCAAGCCCGAGAGTTCAAAGACCCAAAACCATTTCTGTTTTCACAACTTAACAGCTTTAGGGATCTGGGCAAAGCAACCCGCTCTGAAAGCCTCAGCATCTTCAACTTGAAACAGGGTTGTAATAAAAGCATATAGTTTTCCATATAAAGACAAGGTCTTGCTATGTTGCCCAGGCTGGTCTCAAACTCCTGGCCTTAAGTTAATATTCATGCACTCATCTTCCCTCCCTATCTTCACCTTCTAATCTGCTCCATCCTCAGACTAGGAGCCTCACCAGGAGCACTGGAAGAACTTGTGGATGAGACAGGGCTTCACCCTTGGTTGGTGCTGCTTTTCTCTTAACTGTTCCTTGACACAGTTTTGTGACATTACTTCTGCTCTCTATGGCAAGCCTTGCTGGCTCTGACTGTGGCTATTTGATCCCCCTCCTGACAATCTCAGATCTGAACTGGTGGAGGAAGGAGAACTAACTCCCTCCAGGCCTTGCTCTAATATTCAGCTTCAGTTTCCCATCACCTAGGTGCCTCTGCCCCCACTTCTAGGAGCATATTCTGATACCTAGGCTTGCACCTTGTTCACCCAAACCAGGATCTACCCGGAGTCTCACCTTTTCATTTGTTTTCTGTTTTAATCCAGCTCCTGGTCACCCATTTAGCATTCTAATTCTCATCTCGGACTGAAGCCCTAACCTTCAATTCCAACCCAGTCAGTGAGTGACTCAGCCTGTTGCCTATGGAAAAGCCTTTTTCATTTATTTACTTTTTGTTTGTTTTGTTTTTTAGAGGCAAAGTCCTGCTTTAGAGGCGCAGTCCTGCTTGAGTGCAGGACAGCACTCAAGCTAGGTATGATCATAGCTCACTGCAGAGTCCACCTCCTGGGCTCAAGTGAGCCTCCCACCTCAGCCTCCTGAGTAAACTGAGAACACAGGCATGTGCCATCTTGCCCAACTAATGTTTTTTATTTTTTGAAGAGACAGGATCTTGCCATGTTGCCCAGACGGGCCTCAAATTCCTGGCCTCAAGTGATCCTCCTGCCTTGGCCTCCCAAAGTGCTGGGATTACAGGCATGAGCCACCATACCCAGCCCCAAAGAGGCCTTCTTAATGCCAAGTGTCTGCAGGACTGTCCAGCTAGATACACTCCACCCCCTTCCCAGGTGCTCTATTTCTGTGCACTGCCCACCTGCCAATCTTGTCCAAGCAGCAACTAGAGATTGCCTCACTTTTTTTCTATCTGCTGCTGCAGTACCTGCAGCTAGGCTGATGGCCCCAGACTCTGGCTCACCCCTGGAGGCGGGCTTGGTGCAAAGACCCAACCCCTTCCAGCCTGGCTCACCCTTCCCATCCCTGGTCAACGAAGCCCCACTCCTTACTCTGAGCCTTGCCCTCACAACCTGTTGCCTCCACCCTAATTTTAAAAAATGCACACCCCACCTTGACTTAGAGTACCACCCCATCTGTGGCCACCCATATGCCAGGGGCATTGAACCCTGCCGACCACTCCCTCTTTGAACAGTTTATTATACCCTTGGTGACTGTATTCTTTGCTTTTGTTGCTATAACAAGTTACCACAAACTTAGTGGTTTAAAGGATACAACTGTAATATCTTTATTTATAAAGAAAGGGTGATAATGTGAGCCATGGGGAATGGCTGTAAATACAGATGAAGTTTTGCGTGCTCACTGGCCCAGTTCCTAACAGGCTACATACTGGTACCTTCCTTCCTTTCATCCATCCTTCATTTCTTTTTTTGTTTTGTTTTTTGTTTTTGTTTTTGGAGACGGAGTCTTGCTCTGTCACCCAGGCTAGAGTGCAGTGGCACGATCTCGGCTCACTGCAACCTCCGCCTCTCAGTAGACAGCAAGACCGGTGTTCCCAGCGGGTGGTGTGCCCCAAAACAAAGTAAAAAAAATAGCTAATGTCAGAGCCTCAACAAGGGGACCTCTGGACATGGTTTTGTCCCTCCTGGGTGCAATGAGCAAAAAGAGACAAGTTCATTCTTGCAGGAGAAATCAACATGGACAAGCAGAAGAAATAAACACGTATTAATTTTTTACTAATCTTCATTTTCTGATATGTAAATAGTCCCATTTTCCCACATCTTACTTTCCTAGTACCTTCTCCATGAAAGAAAAAAAAATTACTTAAACATAACACAGGGAAGAAAATTACAGAGGAAAAGAATGTAAACCCTTACTGAGAACTTATCAGGAAAGTATCCCTTACTGAGAACTTATCAGGAAAGTATCCCTTACTGAGAACCCATCAGGAATTTTGTAGGGCACAGTAAGTGAAATATTAAATATCCCATTTAATCCCCACGAAGAGCCAGTGAAGTATTTTTAAAATCAAATGAAGAAAGTATGGCCTTGGAGGTTAAGTAACTCACCACGTTCATACCACTGTAAAAGAGGCTGAGCCCAGACTTGAACCAAGGTCTGCCTGACAATGATGTCCATGCATCTTGAGATAGACAGAAGGCAGATGTTCAAGAATAAAGAGCACGTAAAAGCAAACAGGCAGTAGCTTCTCTTCTTCCATAAGGCAATACTCATACTTTCTGGTGTCTTTTAATTTTTTTTTTTTTTTTTTTGAGATGGAGTCTCTTTCTGTTACCCAGGCTGGAGTGCAGTGGCTCGAACTTGGCTCGATCTTGGCTCACTGCAACCTCCACCTCCTGGGTTCAAATGATTCTCCTGCCTCAGCCTCCCCAGTAGCAGGGATTATAGGCTCGCACTAACATGCCTAGGTAATTTTTTTTCTGGACACAGTCTCGCTCTGTCATCCAGGCTGGAGTGCAGTGGTGCAATCTCAGCTCACTGCAACCTCCACCTCCCAGGATGAAGCAATTCTCCTGCCTCAGCCTCCCAATTAGCTGGGATTACAGATGAGCATCACCACACCCAGCTAATTTTTTTTTTCGTATTTTTAGTAGAGATGGGGTTTCACCATGTTGGCCAGGCTGGTCTGAAACTCCTGACCTCGTGATCCACCGGCCTCACCCTCCCAAAGTGCTGGGATTACAGGTGTGAGCCACCGCACCCAGCATATTTTTGCAGTCACCCTGTTGTGCTGTCAAATACTAGGTCTTACTCATTCTATCTAACTATATTTTTATACCCATTAACCAACCCACATCCCCCCTACTACCCTTCCCTTCCCAGCTTATAACCATCCTTCTACTCTCTAGCTCCATGAGTTCAATTGTTTTATTTTGTTTTGAGATGGAGTGGCATGAGCCACTGTGCCCAGACAAGTCCAGTTATTGAATAATTTTTTTATTAAGAGCCTACCATGACCGGGGCCGTGTCAGGCACTAGAGATACCATGATGAACAAGACAGACATGCTCTCTACTCCGATAGCTTAAAATCCACGAATCATTCCATTTCATTGGGGACGCTGGCAATGTAGAAAGTGCTCAGGAGAAGGCAGATGGGAACAAGGTCAATAAACCATATGATGAGCTTAGATAAAAAATACTGGTAATTTCTGCCACTGGGTGATGGGTATGGGAGGAAGGGGTCATATTAGAATTCTTTCTATTTTGAGGCGTTTTGGAAACTTCCATAAGTCATGTGGAGTTGGCATGCTGAAATGAGGTAAGCATGATGCGTGTTGCCCGAAAGGATACTCCTTAAATTTTTAGCACTTTCCAAACCAGTGTGGTCACAATCAATGCTAACAGGCGTGGTGTGAAGTAGGCAGGGGAGGTAATAACTATGCTTATTTTATGAATGAGGAAAAGACTAGATTTGACTCATAGAGGCTTGGAGTTAGAAGAGACTTAAGAAGCCTGCTGTCAGTTTTCCATCCTAATGTTTAACTTGACAATGATCCCACCCAGCACAACACATTACATCAAAAGTTATAGGAAGAGCCAGGTGCAGTGGCTCACACGCCTGTAATTCCAACACTTTGGGAGGCCTAGGCAGCCAAGCGTGGTGGGTGGTGGGGGGACGATGAGGACGGGGGTGGGGGAGCGGGGAGGAGGTTGGGGGAGCGGAGGGGGACGCGGGTGGGCAGGGTGGGCAGGGGCGGTAGCGGGGGCGGGGTGGTGAGCCCCCGCCTTTGAGGTGCTGGGAAGGCCAGCGTGTTGGGGGAGGCGCCTGGGCTTCTGGGACTGGGCCCGGCTGCGTCAAGGTGGGGCTGACATGAAGTCCCCTTCATCTGTCGGGGGTGGCCCGTCCCTCTGGGAGAGGATCCCTCCACAAGATGACTTCCCAGGTCGCGCTCCGAGGCGGCTCTTTGCCGACCCCACAGAGATGACTTCTGGGCTCCTGGGGCCAGCGGGGAGGGGCAGGTGAGGCCCAGCGCTAGGTAAGGCCCAGGACTGGGTGAGGCCAGGCCCTTCTAGGAATGTTGGTACTCCTAGCACCCAGAGGTTTCCAGGGGAGTGGCCCGAGTACGTCCCCGCCTAATTCTGGAGCCGTCCCTCGGGCTGCGCAGTGGAGCGCCGACGTGACAGCTGCAGGGAGCCAGGGCGGCCACGCACCGTCTGCAGTCAGGAAGTCCCAGGCGGCGTGCAAGGCGGTTGCGGCGTGCGGGCCGCCGGCCTGCGGAGTGCGCGGGTTGGGCTGGGGACTGTCCCTGGAGCGCCGGGTGGCCCTGGGTCCCGCACACCCACTTGCTGGCGGGGGGGGTGGCGCAGACATGGGCAGTCCCCCCGAGGGCGCTCCTCACGGGTGGTCCGGGCTAGCTCGTACCCGGCAGTGGGGGAGTGGCGCAGAGCTGCGTGGAAAGGCGCGGGGCGCCTGCGTGGCGAAGGAACTCAGCTGCCTGACACGCCCGCAAGTCCCACAGAGCTGCTCCAGCCTCGGCCTCTGCGGGCCAAACGGGGAGCCAGGCGTGAACGCCGGGCGGGGGCGTGGCGTCCGGTGGGGATGTGTCAGCCGGGGCGGGGGGGCGGGGGGGGAGAGGGGCGTCCTCTCCAGGGAGCGTGGCTCTGTGCTTCGGTGAAGGTCGCTGGGCTGGGCGGAAACGCGACTGACCGTGGCCTTGGGCAGGCGGTGGCTGCAACGGGGAGGAGCTGGGGTCGCAGTGGGTTGCGGCGCCGAGCCCGGACGGGAGCGCCGAGGGGCCGGGGTCGCCAGGGGCTGCTTGGCCCTTCCCGGAGCCCAGTGCTGGGCACGCGAGGCGCTGGCTCAGTCGCACCCAGTGGCCGCAGCTGCAGCGGGAGGAGCGCGGCGGCGCGGGGTCCTCGGAGACAGCGTTTGTCCGGGAAGCCTTCCTGGGGCGGTGGGTGGGTGGGAAGTGGGGGCCGGGGCGGCAGCGGGAGGCGTCCTGTCTCCTCAGGTCGGCACCATGCACCTGCAGCCCTGAGCGGGGCCCTGCTGGGCTGCCTCTGCCTGGCATTGCTTTGCCTGGGCGGTGCGGACAAGCGCCTGCGTGATAACCATGAGTGGAAAAAACTATGGTCCAGCATTGGCCTGAGACAGTACGCGAGAAAGTTCAAAACGACTGTAGAGACCCTCCGGATTACTGGACAATACATGGGACTATGGCCCGATAAAAGTGAAGGATGTAATGGATCGTGGCACTTAAATGTAGAAGAGATTAAGGATGTTTTGCCGGAAATGAAGGCATACTGGCCTGATGTAATTCACTCGTTTCCCAATCGTAGCCACTTCTGGAAGCATGAGTGGGAGAAGCATGGGACCTCTGCCGCCCTGGTGGAGGCACTCAACTCCCAGAAGAAGTACTTTAGCAGAAGCCTGGAACTCTACAGGGAGCTGGACAGCAACAGTGTGCTCCTAAAACTGCGGCTAAAACCATCTGTCAATTACTACCAAGTCGCAGATTTTAAAGATGCCCTTGTCAGAGTGTATGGAGTGATACCCAAAATCCAGTGCCTTCCGCGAAGCCAGGATGGGGAAGTACAGACAATTGGTCAGACAGAACTTTGCCTCACTGAGCAAGGCCAGTAGCTGCAAAACTGCACCGAGCAGTGCAGGTTGGATGGGTCGGGGGGTAGTGGCGGGAAAGCAGCCGTCCCCCAAGTAGGAAGTTTGGCTGGCGGATGGGGCTGCCAAGAGCCGGGGTCTGAGGGTATGTGAAGATGGCCCAGTCTTTTATCCCCCACCTAAAAAAAAACAACCATTGATGCCCAAGTTTGGGAAATATTCTGTTTTAAAAAGCAAGAGAAATTCACAAACTGCAGCTTTCTAAAAAACAACAAAACAAAACAAACACAAAAAACCTGCAATTACTTTTGCACCAACCTAACAGTATATCTATAGATATGTCAGCTATATTATATATAGCATATAATGTGTGTATAACATATGCCGTGTATATCATGTATATTATATATAATGTATATATACTATATAATGTATATATTATATAATATGTAATGTGTATATTATATAATATGTAATGTATATATAATATGTTATGCACATATATAATGTATATGTAATGTGTGTATATTTATATATGAGAGGAGATTTATCATGGGAATTGGCTCACAGGATTGTGGAACCTGAGAAGTTCCACCATCCGCCACGTGCAACCTGGAGACCCAGAAAAGCCCCTGGTGTAATTCAGTCTAAGTCTGAAGACCTGAGAATCAGGGGAGCTGATGATGTTAACTCCAGGTTTAAATCTGAAGGCCTGAGAACTGGGGGTGCTGCTGATATAATGGGACTTACATCCTATTCAAAGGCCCAAGAACCCAGAGCTCTGATGTCTGAGAGCAGAAGATGGATGTCTCAGCTCAAGAAGAAAGAGTTGATTTGCCCTTTCTCTACCTTTTTGTACTGTTTGGGCCCTCAATGGAATGGATTGTGTCCTTTCACATTGGTGAGGGCCAGTCTTCTTTACTCAGTCTACTGATTCAAATGCTAATCTCTTCCAGAAACATCTTCACAGATGCACCTGGAAATAATGTTTTACCAGCCATCTGGGCATCCCTTAGCCCAGTCAAGTTGACACATAAAAGTAATCATCACATTGGTATATGAAGAGGATTAAGTCACTCAGTTTTGAATAGGTTTGTGAGTGCTGAACTTTCTTTTTCAAGGCTGATTCAAGTTCATAATGATCTGCTCACTGTGTCCCTGGAGAAGAAGTAACACGGGAAATGATGCTCATGGATTGTCATGGTCCTTACTAGAGACTAGATATTTCTTGTATTCTTTATAGAGGTGTGATACAGTGATTGAGGGCATCTCCTGTGGAGTTAGTCTGACATTGCTGTTCCAGCTCTGTCATTTGCTTGCTCTGTGACTGTGCGTCAATTTCTCAACATTCTAAAGTCCTGCTTGCCTCATCTAAAACATATTAATATTTTACTTGAGAATTGCTGTAAAGTTCTGACAAGATAATGCATGTAACTAGCAAATAGTGAATGTCTGGTCAATAGTATTACCTTAAAGTAGAGACATCTTAGAGACATAAAATTTTATACACAAGTGCACACATATACGTAATTACATACACATATACACACACATAATTACATACACATATATACATACACATTTGTACATTAATGACATGGTGTTTCATAGCCTGTTTTTACTCAATACTATACCATGAATATCTTCCCAGAAAAATGTGTAGCTTTCTACCACTGTTTAAAGAACTGATAGTATGGATATACCCATTGTATGGATTTATCATAGTTTAATTCGTCACAACTGATGGACATTTAGGTTGTTAGACAATTCTGCCTTTTAGCAAGACACAAAGATACAACATAACTAAGACTTCAGTTACCTTGATTCATCCACAGCCCTAACTCGTGTTATGTTTCTTTCCATTTCCAGCCTCCAACTCATCTCTTTGCCTTCTGAATTCTCACTCATTCCTTGCTCTGGTGGTAATCTCCCTTCCTCATGATATTATTCCTGTAGCAAACACATGACCCTCCCTGGCATTGACCCACCCAAGACCCTGGTTTCCCGTAGTTCTAGATCCAGCCAGCATGAGTCCACATGGCCAGCATTTCTATTGGGTTTACCCAACCTTACAGAAAGGAATTGACTGATAGGAAAGCCACCGACATTGTTGTAATGGTGGAATCATTCTACATCTCTGAATAAAATGCCACAGAACCTTTAGGGCTAGCAGCCATCTCAGAGGACTTCTGATGCAATCTTTCTCCTACGGACTACCCCCAAAGAGAATAACCCTAAACCCAGATGTGATGATAAAAGGCGAAAGGTGATGTTTTACAAAGCAGAAAAAGAGATAATGGAATTTAGAATAGGGGAAACAGGCTTGTCTCTGATTCAGAACCTAGGGCTGCAAAATCCTTAATTGTTATGGAAAATGGTAATAAAAGGATTTCTTTTATATGAAAATATATCTTACCAAGAGGCTGAACTAGAAGTCTTCCAAGCTGTCTTCTAGTGATCCTGAATTATCAGAGTTTATGTCTTCTATGAAAGGGGACTGGTAATAGCAGATTCATAGTGTTACAAAGATTACCTAAAATAATGTACAAGACATTAATAATAATGTCTTTGTAAGAGAGACATTACTACTACTGTTATAAATATTCTTAAGAACTATAACATCAAAGTAGCTTCCAATATGTTTTACATTTTGCAGGGGCTCAATATATTAAATCACTAGGCTAAACAATGTAAAAGCAGCAAGTTATTAAGGAAATTACCTAATTCAAAAATTTTTTTCCCTTAGACTAGATGACAATTCTAAAATTCCAGTTCTATGATTCATAATGGCCAAAAGGTGGAAACAAGCCGAATGTTCATCAGCCGAAGAATGGATACATGAAATGTGGTCAATTCATGCAATGGAATAGTATTCAGCAATGAAAAGGAATGAAGCACTGGTACATGCTACAACATGAATGACTCATAAAAACACTATGCTGAGTGAAAGAAGCCAATCAAAAAAGACCATGTGCTGTATGACTCCATTCATATTATGTTCATAACAAGGAAATCTATTGAGAAAGTAAATTAGTGGTTACTTAGAGCTGGGAAGGATGTGGGAATAGAAAGGTGATAGTGAAAGGGCATGGGGTTTTAGAGGTGATGAAATAGTTCTAAAATTGTGGCTATGGTTGCACAGATCTGTGAACGTACTAAACACCATTGAAATGTACAATTTCAATGGATGAATTGTATGGTATGTTAATTATATATAAATAAAGCTATTAAAAAATGATTCCCAAGTCAAAGACCCAATTCAGCCAGTTACAAAGTTAAGGCAGAGAGACAACTATTTTAGTTCACACCCTAAAAAATAAATGGGAGGGACCACCACTCCTGAGGAAAGTCAACTGCAAAGTAAACAGGGCTCCCAGGACTATTCCAGCCCTGTGTAAGCCAACGGGGTATTAGGCAGCAAGACCACCCATAAAGCCAACTCAGGGTCACCCAACTCCATTTATCAGTGACCTAGGACACAAGCCCATTACTGCCTCACTTGCTCTCCGTCTCTGACATGTTCTGGCTCTGCCACAGTGCATGGCTCTGACTCTTACTGCATTCAGAAACTGAACGTCTCTGACCAGGTCAGCCAGTGGGTTCCTAGGAGGTGCTGTCTCTGAAGGGCTGTTGAAATGATATGGGAAGGCTGAGGCAGGAGAAAGTGATAGGAAAGAGTGTTTTGTGTACCATCTGTGTGATCCAGATTCCTTGTTGCTTTTGCTCTAGTTTCTTGGGTCAGTGAGGGAAAAATCACGTTTCTCACTTTCTTTTACAATGCCTGGGTTTCTCTCTTTGTGAAATGAGGTCTATGGAGCCCACAGATTACTGTTCCCTCTTCAGGCCCATTTGTCTTAAAGTTAATGGAAATTTCTCTGAGATCTCTATGATACCACAGGCATTTTAGAGGAAAACATAAAAAGGAGATATCAGAGCATGCTGCCTGATGCTTTTCCATTACATTTCTTTTTTCTTTTTTTTTTTTTTTCTCTTTTTGAGACAGAGTCTTGCTCTGTCACCAGGCTGGAGTGCAGTGGCGCCATCTCGGCTCACTGCAACCTCTGTGTCCCGGATCAAGCGATTATCCTGCCTCGGCCTCCTGAGTAGCTGGAACTACAGGTGCGTGCCACCATGCCCAGCTAACTTTTGTATTTTTTAATTATTATTATTATTAATATTATTATTATTATACTTTAGGCTCTATGGTACATGTGCGCAACGTGCAGGTAAGTTACATATGTATACATGTGCCATGCTGGTGCGCTGCACCCACCAACTCGTCATCTAGCCTTAGGTATATCTCCCAATGCTATCCCTCCCCCCTCCCCCCACCCCACAACAGTCCCCGAAGTGTGATGTTCCCCTTCCTGTGTCCATGTGTTCTCATTGTTCAATTCCCACCTATGAGTGAGAATATGCGGTGTTTGGTTTTTTGTTCTTGCGATAGTTTACTGAGAATGATGATTTCCAATTTCATCCATGTCCCTACAAAGGACATGAACTCATCATTTTTTATGGCTGCATAGTATTCCATGGTGTATATGTGCCACATTTTCTTAATCCAGTCTGTCATTGTTGGACATTTGGGTTGGTTCCAAGTCTTTGCTATTGTGAATAATGCCGCAATAAACATACGTGTGCATGTGTCTTTATAGCAGCATGATTTATAGTCCTTTGGGTATATACCCAGTAATGGGATGGCTGGGTCAAATGGAATTTCTAGTTCTAGATCCCTGAGGAATCGCCACACTGACTTCCACAAGGGTTGAACTAGTTTACAGTCCCACCAACAGTGTAAAAGTGTTCCTATTTCTCCACATCCTCTCCAGCACCTGTTGTTTCCTGACTTTTTAATGATTGCCATTCTAACTGGTGTGAGATGGTATCTCATTGTGGTTTTGATTTGCATTTCTCTGATGGCCAGTGATGGTGAGCATTTTTTCATGTGTTTTTTGGCTGCATAAATGTCTTCTTTTGAGAAGTGTCTGTTCATGTCCTTCGCCCACTTTTTGATGGGGTTGTTTGTTTTTTTCTTGTAAATTTGTTGGAGTTCATTGTAGATTCTGGATATTAGCCCTTTGTCAGATGAGTAGGTTGCGAAAATTTTCTCCCATTTTGTAGGTTGCCTGTTCACTCTGATGGTAGTTTCCTTTGCTGTGCAGAAGCTCTTTAGTTTAATTAGATCCCATTTGTCAATTTTGGCTTTTGTTGCCATTGCTTTTGGTGTTTTAGACATGAAGTCCTTGCCCATGCCTATGTCCTGAATGGTATTGCCTAGGTTTTCTTCTAGGGTTTTTATGGTTTTAGGTCTAACATTTAAGTCTTTAATCCATCTTGAATTGATTTTTGTATAAGGTGTAAGGAAGGGATCCAGTTTCAGCTTTCTACATATGGCTAGCCAGTTTTCCCAGCACCATTTATTAAATAGGAAATCGTTTCCCCATTTCTTGTTTTTCTCAGGTTTGTCAAAGATCAGATAGTTGTAGATATGTGGCATTATTTCTGACGGCTCTGTTCTGTTCCATTGATCTATATCTCTGTTTTGGTACCAGTACCATGCTGTTTTGGTTACTGTAGCCTTGTAGTATAGTTTGAAGTCGGGTAGCGTGATGCCTCCAGCTTCGTTCTTTTGGCTTAGGATTGACTTGGCGATGCGGGCTCTTTTTTGGTTCCATATGAACTTTAAAGTAGTTTTTTCCAATTCTGTGAAGAAAGTCATTGGTAGCTTGATGGGGATGGCATTGAATCTATAAATGACATTGGGCAGTATGGCCATTTTCACGATATTGATTCTTCCTACCCATGAGCATGGAATGTTCTTCCATTTGTTTGTATCCTTTTTTATTTCCTTGAGCAGTGGTTTGTAGTTCTCATTGAAGAGGTCCTTCACATCCCTTGTAAGTTGGATTCCTAGGTATTTTATTCTCTTTGAAGCAATTGTGAATGGGAGTTCACTCATGATTTGGCTCTCTGTTTGTCTGTTATTGGTGTATAAGAATGCTTGTGATTTTTGTACATTGATTTTGTATCCTGAGACTTTGCTGAAGTTGCTTATCAGCTTGAGGAGATTTTGGGCTGAGACAATGGGGTTTTCTAGATATACAATCATGTCATCTGCAAAAAGGGACAATTTGACTTCCTCTTTTCCTAATTGAATACCCTTTATTTCCTTCTCCTGCCTGATTGCCCTGGCCAGAATTTCCAACACTATGTTGAATAAGAGTGGTGAGAGAGGGCATCCCTGTCTTGTGCTGGTTTTCAAAGGGAATGCTTCCAGTTTTTGCCCATTCAGTATGATATTGACTGTGGGTTTGTCATATATAGCTCTTATTATTTTGAGATACATCCCATCAATACCTAATTTATTGAGAGTTTTTAGCATGAAGGGCTGTTGAATTTTGTCAAAGGCCTTTTTGGCATCTATTGAGATAATCACGTGGTTTTTGTCTTTGGTTCTGTTTATATGCTGGATTACATTTATTGATTTGCATATATTGAACCAGCCTTGCATCCCAGGGATGAAGCCCACTTGATCATGGTGGATAAGCTTTTTGATGTGCTGCTGGATTCAGTTTGCCAGTATTTTATTGAGGATTTTTGCATTGATGTTCATCAAGGATATTGGTCTAAAATTCTCCTTTTTGGTTGTATCTCTGCCAGGCTTTGGAATCAGGATAATGCTGGCTTCATAAAATGAGTTAGGGAGTGTTCCCTCTTTTTCTATTGATTGGAATAGTTTCAGAAGGAATGGTACCAGCTCCTCTTTGTACCTCTGGTAGAATTCAGCTGTGAATCCATCTGTTCCTGGACTTTTTTTGGTTGGTAAGCTATTGATTATTGCCTCAATTTCAGAGCCTGTTATTGTTCTATTCAGAGATTCAACTTCTTCCTGGTTTAGTCTTGGGAGGATGTATGTGTCAAGGAATTTATCCATTTCTTCTAGATTTTCTAGTTTATTTGCGTAGAGGTGTTTATAGTATTCTCTGATGATAGTTTGTATTTCTGTGGGACCGGTGGTGATATCCCCTTTATCATTTTTTATTGCGTCTATTTGATTCTTCTCTCTTTTCTTCTTTATTAGTCTTGCTAGCAGTCTATCAATTTTGTTGATCTTTTCAAAACACCAGCTCCTGGATTCATTAATTTTTTGAAGGGTTTTTTGTGTCTCTGTTTCCTTCAGTTCTGCTCTGATCTTAGTTATTTCTTACCTTCTGCTAGCTTTTGAATGTATTTGCTCTTGCTTTTCTAGTTCTTTTAATTGTGATGTTAGGGTGTCAATTTTAGATCTTTCCTGCTTTCACTTGTGGGCATTTAGTGCTATAAATTTCCCTCTACACACTGGTTTGAATGTGTCCCAGAGATTCTGGTATGTTGTGTCTTTGTTCTCGTTGGTTTCAAAGAACATCTTTATTTCTGCCTTCATTTCATTGTTTACCCAGTAGTCATTCAGGAGCAGGTTGTTCAGTTTCCATGTAGTTGAGCGGTTTTGAGTGAGTTTCTTAATCCTGAGTTCTAGTTTGATTGCACTGTGGTCTGAGAGACAGTTTGTTATAATTTCTGTTCTTTTACATTCGCTGAGGAGTGCTTTACTTCCAACTATGTGGTCAATTTTGGAATAGGTGTGGTGTGGTGCTGAAAAGAATGTATATTCTGTTGATTTGGGGTGGAGAGTTCTGTAGATGTCTATTAGGTCTGCTTGGTGCAGAGCTGAGTTCAATTCCTGGGTATCCT